>NC_059072.1:348885784-349498756 GCF_020497125.1 Mauremys mutica
CACTGAAATTTTTCAAGCATACATTTCAGTTTACTTTTATTCCTCAGAACCTTACAGTTTAATGGGGCATTAATGGAAATAAAGTAATCAACAATAGATGGGTGCTTCTAGGAAGACTGTTTTCCTTTTGAAACTCCTAAAGAGTTTTCTCTTGTCCTATATGTGCCATTACAAGGCCCAGGGTAAAATATCCATAAAGACTATAAAGTGGGATTAAAGTGTAGAGCAAGGCTGGCAGTGCCTTTAAATCTAATCCTTTTTAGCTTATACCTCATTCTGTGATGTACAGTATCAGTGAAAAGCAATTATAGTGTTAATATTTTAATGCATTTATGCTTTGAGATCTGTTTCTCTGATCTGATCAAGCTCATATGTGCTTAGAATCAGAAAGCCTGTTTAAGCATTTGAATGCCTGTTTATTTAAACCAGTAATTATTCTTATTTTTACCACTTCCAAAGGGGCTCTACTGGACAAATAGAAACATGTGGGGCTTGATTCTAATCTTGCTCACATCAGTTAGGAATAGCACAGATTAAGTGAGATTAGAATGAGGTCTTTGGTGGTTGCCCCAAAGAGTTTACAATCAAATTTGTGATGTGATGTGACGTAACGTCAGTGGTGGGGTTGACAAGCAGTAGGAAGCAGGTGCTTTGAGGAAAGACCAATGTTACAGCCATAAGATCACATGGTTACTCACTTCAGTTACGTGGGCATCAAAAGAATCGTGAGATTCCCAAAAAAGATTACAATTCACGTCCACATGTATACAAAGCATAATCATTTTTACTATAATGAGCAAATGCGGCATTATCTCCGGTTTAATCTCTGCATGAGAGCTGGATATTGAGAGAACTATGAATCTTTAATGCAGTAGATGCAATTAAATTATTTAATTCATTATTGAAAACATTGTTTACCAGTCAGTGTAACTGAGGCTTATCCAAGCTACAGCCCTGTTTATTGAGGCTTCTTCTTGAATATGCATTTTCATATTTAATATGAATTTGAAAGCAGTAGCTGCAATCAGTGGAGCAAAGCTTGACTTGCTCATTATGCTGTTTGAAAATGGATGCTGGAGATGTTGGTTAGTGAAAAGTTGTATCCTTCCAGATACAGAATTTAAGTGTTTAGCAGGATATCCTGATGTTCAGTAGATCAAAATATAGAAGTCAAAAAGTTCTGTGCCTTGAATTCTGGACAGTAAATGTTCTAACATTCTTTAATGCTCTAGTAGTTCACACATCCATTTCAGTTGTCTTAGAGTTCCTGAGCCACCTTGATCTATTGGCTTTCTCAGCATCCCTTTGTCTCATTTTCCTTCTCCCAGGCTGCAGCTTTCAGCTTCCTTTGTATTCCTGCCAATTGCAGCTGCTAGTCCCCTCTTTGGTTGGTCTGCATGCTGCAGATGCTCAACATCTGCTAACCAGAAGATGCTTCTGGTTCCTCCTAGCTTCTCTCTCTGTGTGGGATCCTCTAGTGTTCCATCTACTCTTCTCTCATTCCTCTCTTTTCCAAAGCTGTCACTATTTAACATTCTCTCCACTTAAACTGAAAAAAAACCTACGGACTTAATGTTGTTTTAGAAAGACCTTTAAGGCTATGTACCCTTATCCTGCTCTGTTACACAGTATATGGTAAATCTGGAGTAACTCCATTAAGCTCTATAATGTTACTCTGGATTTTTATGGATATAATTGAGAGCAGAATCTGGTCTTATGAGCATAGGATTCAAATAAGACTACCCGGTTAAACTTGGAAAACGCAATACATGTTTGCCATATAATGGGTTAAAATGGTGGCTTTTAGGATAGGTGGGTATCTTTAAAACCTCCATTTTGGTGATATGAATGCTTTGGGGAACAATGTCTGTCTATATAGCTGGGTAGCATTTGTTTTGCAGTTGACAAGACAGCAGCTGGAAAACATAAACTACGTGGGACATTTGTGTGCAGACTCGTCACCCTCTCTGGGCTCTGTGTGGCCTACACATGCAAATATCAAGAATATCAAATATGGTTGTCCCATAACCTTAAATCTTTATCAGTGTGCAGTCAGAATCTTTTTCACATTGCAACAGATCATATGTTTTTTGTTGTGGATTTGGTTGCAGAGGTTGTACTGTGAACTGCCATGGAAGTATTCTTTGTTCTTGATGTTTTTTCTCTCTCTCTCTCTCATATGCAGCCAATAAAAAGAAGGAGAAAGAACGCCCAGAAATTTCCCTCCCTTCGGATTTTGAACACACAATTCATGTTGGATTTGATGCTGTCACAGGAGAATTCACGGTAAGTGATTCTGGGGGGGAAGGAGGATTACACAGTTGTTTATCATTAGTGTAGCTGGGACATATTCATCCTTCATAAAGTAATGCCAGAAGGGACCATTATGATCATCTTGTCCGATTGCCAGCATAACATGGGCCAAAGAATCCCACCCAGTTTAATTCATGTATAGAGTACTCCTGGGGGAATTCTGTGTCACTGCGTGGATGCAGAATTCAGGTCCCTCTGCAGATTTCTTTGCTTCCCTGCAGAAAACGACAGCCCGGCATGCGGTGTCCCCTCAGCAGCAGCACCCCCACCCTGCTGAGCATGCCGCCCCCCGCTGCCCCGCCAAGCCGCAACCACCTTTACCGGGACCCCTCTGCAGAGTCTCATTCCCCCAGCACCAGGAACCCCCCAATGAGCCCTTGTGCATCTGCTGCCCACACCCAGATTGCTCCACACAGAACCCTCTCAACCCACACTGAGCCCCTCCACACTTGGATCCCGCTGGGTTGAGCCTGCTTGCCCACACCTGGTGCACCTGGCACAGAGGGGAAGGCCCCCTGGGTGTTTCTGGGGAGGCCTGGCCTTTGCGCTGTGTCAGGGTTAGGTGCAACCTCACCGCCGAGTCCCTGTCCTGGGGCAGGGGCTGCAGGGTGATCTCACATCTCTGTACAGTCAGTGGCCTGTGTTCCCCACTGCCATGCTGGAGCCGCCACATTTATTTATTGACAAATAAAATTTGCAGAATTCTAAAATTTACTGCGCAGAATTTTTTTTTTTTTTGGTCACAGAATTCCCTCAGGAGTAGAATCATAGAATATCAGGGTTGGAAGAGACCTTAGGAGGTCATCTAGTCCAACCCCCTCCTCAAAGCAGGACCAACACCAACTAAATCATTCCAGCCAGGGCATTGTCAAGCCGGGCCTTAAAAACCTCTAAAGATGGAACCTGATTACTGGATGTTTTGCCTGGTTGTTGAACCTGGCACCAATATACTCCAGAAAGATTGTCTGTGGGCCAGTTTTTTACTATCTGTTCTTAGTTGAAGTGGACAGTGAGCCAACTCTTTTTGCATTGCTGGGCCAGGGCAACAGAAAAGGTTAATCTGTGCCTGACAGCTATGTCTCATTGAGCTCCAAACCTCTCCTTTAGGAAGCAGCCAGCTCCACACAAACACGCATGCTAGTGCACGGCATGTGCTTTCCTAAAACTAATGGCATCTATTTCGCATTATCCTTTTTATTGATGTGCAGAATATTGAGAGGACAGGGTTTTGCTGTAATCTTGCTTACAGTAGTAGTTCGTATGGCTGCCTCTGGGGCTCTCCTGAGCTAACCAAAATGCAACAGTTTGTCACATCTGACTAGCAGATCCACCAATCTATTCTTGAATGTAGACTAGCTGTTGAGGGGGGAGGAGCCATATCTTGAGGCCAATCTGTAAAGTCCCTAACACACTGGTATGAAAAACAATAATACCAAATTATTCAGTGTCTTTTGTGAGCTTGACAAATGTGGTCGCCAAATTTATTTCACGTGTGGCTGAAGCCATGTTTCTCTGTTGAAATTCTGTTTTTAATGTTTGGGAGACACTCCATTAGACACATGGTCACAACCAACACTGGGCCAAAATATGGTTTGGTGCCTATCGAAATATTGCGTCACAGTAGCACCAGGAGGCCTGAATCAGGATCAGAGCCCCGATTGTGCTGGGTGCTATGCAAACATGTGGTAAAAGAGCTTACAAACTAAATGACCACTATAGTCCTCTTACAAGTGGATAGTCACATAATAGGAAATTTCTTATATTTCATAGAAGACTTTCCTGAACCAAAACACTGGGTCTGCCTCTTCCTCTTTTGAACTTTGGGACCTGGATCTGAACGTTGGGATTCAGAGCTATGGGGCTATTCAGAGCCTGCTGATTTCAGTGGAACTCCACATGAGCATGAGAATTCGTCTGCATGGATCGGTCGGCAGTATCTGGACTTAGATTTCAAACCTAGGTTGCTGGGCAATGAGAAGGGGTTAATCCAATGAGCCCTCTCACATGCAATGAAAAATCTCGGAAACTGAGTGGCTGAACGAAACTGTTTAAACAACCTTAGGCTGAGTGTAGACGGTGCATTCAGTGGTGTGGTGGTAACTGCTTGGAATGTCTCAAACAGGGTATGCCAGAGCAGTGGGCTCGGTTATTGCAGACGTCCAACATCACCAAATCGGAGCAGAAGAAAAATCCCCAGGCCGTGCTCGACGTGCTAGAATTCTACAATTCCAAAAAGACCTCCAACAGTCAGAAGTACATGAGTTTCACAGGTATGTGGTAAATCTCCGATTCTGCATTACTGAGTGTGACTCCCTGATAAGTCCTTGTGTTTTTTTCTTTTAAAAATGAAAATAAACAAACAAATGCCAGAACACCTGGAGAGTTGTTTTTACAAAGGAAATGCGATTTTCTTCTGCTCTGCCAGCAGCCTTGCTCCTTTGAAATCTAGCTTGATTGTCTCCTCTAATTCCTTTGCCAAATGGCTGCAGTTGTGAATGGGGAAGTCTGTAAGCTGGGCAGGTCCCAAAACGCACAGTGCTTTATGGGTTAAAACCAACACATGGAGACTAACAGGCAGATCTGCTCCCAGTCAGAGAGTTTCTTTAGTAAGAGGGCAGCTAAATTCTGCACCAGCTTGTTTCAGGATGGATTTAAGAGGGATGGATTGAGTACACTATGGTGAAGGCGTTTTAAGCATTGGGCCCTGGGATGTAGCTGCAGGGGATAGCATCTTTTTACCCCAGGAAGCAGGGAATTTGTCCCCATTATGGTTGCAGAGTTTTAGATTTCCTGGTTCCTTATCTCACAGGTGGCAACCTGCTTGGGGAACTCGCTAACCTGTGTCACACCTAATTTCCTCCAGAAACTTTTGTTGGCATGCAAGGAACCTGGACAAGTTCCAAGCCATGTATCACTCACAGGTAGCAACGCAAAAAAAGTCAGGAATCTTGAAAAATAGCCTCATGTTCTCTTAAACTTAATTGGATTTGAAATGATTAGTGCATTTCTGTGGCAGTGAGGCTGGGGCTGTGGAAGTCGTGGTTCTGGGGCCTCTTTTCAAAACTGGTCAAAGAAGCAAGCAATGTCTTGGAATTTGCAACAGCTTCCCCTGCTGGTGTCTGTGTGCTCAGGGCCTTGGTTTCTTGAGTGCTTCTGCACAGAATTTTGCTCACTGTCATTTTTCACTCTTCTGGAAAAGCCTGGATAAGACCCTGGCTACATGTATTGCACCTACAGTAGGGGCTGGTTTACACAGAGGATCAGAACCTGCTGTTGCTACCAGCTAAGGTCACAGGCTTGTTACCCACCAAATACCCCTGGTGGTGGCTCAGCATCTGAGATGGCTGCATTCCAGTGCTGGGTGAAGTGACACGTATATCTTGGAAAGCATTTCTGAACTTTTCTGAACAAAAGGTGTCACATTAGTAGTGGGACAAAACCATGGAATATCTACATCTGGATCCATGCTTTAAGCCTGCTTCATAATACTCTGCCCTTTTTTATTTTTTTTAAGTGCGAAGCTGTTCCTGATCATCTGCCAACCTTGCATTCTTTAGAGGCCAGAGATTAAAGAAAAACACCGTTGAGCATTTCTGAGTTTTCCATTTGTATTAATGGGGCTCAGTATGCTAGTCTGGAGTCTTGTGGCTAAGGCACTGGACTGGGACCCAGGAGATCTGGGTTGAATCCCTGGTTCTGCCACAGACTCGCTGTGTGATGCAGGGCAAGTCACTTAAACCCCTTAATCACTCTGTGCCATGATTCACAATCTGTGAAATGGGGATAATACTTCCTTTTGCCTACCTTCTGTTTAGCTTGAAAGTTCTTAGGAGCAGTGACTGACACTGTGGGTTCGTGCAGTGCCTGGCACACTTGGGCAGCAATACAAGTAATTTATAAAAATTCCAATCATATCTGTTCTGTTTTGTTTTCAGATAAATCTGCAGAGGAGTACAGTTCATCAAATACATTGGTGAGCTTTTTGGTTTTTATTAATGTTTCTTTCATAGAACCATAGAATCATAGAATATCAGGGTTGGAAGGGACCTCAGGAGGTCATCTAGTCCAACCCCCTGCTCAAAGCAGGACCAACCCCAGCTAAATCATCCCAGCCAGGACTTTGTCAAGCCGGGGCCTTAAAAACCTCGTATATTTCTTATATTTTAAGTTTAAAAATGTGCATAAAATAAAACTATAACTATAGAGACATTTTTATACACCTCTACACCGATATAACGCGACCCAATATAACACGAATTCGGATACAACACGGTAAAGCAGTGCTCTGGAGGGGCGGGGCTGCGCACTCCGGTGGATCAAAGCAAGTTCAATATAACGCGGTTTCGCCTATAAGGCGGTAAGATTTTTTGGCTCCCGAGGACAGCGTTCTATCGAGGTAGAGGTGTATTTAATGTCAGCATTCTCTTTCACTTCTAGGCTACCCAAAATGTGGCTATGCAGCTAAGTTCCCTCAGCTGTGAGCTGCATAGCCATGCAGCTGCCTATTAAGCACTGTGCAGGTGCTTGCGGCTGCAGTGGGGAGAGATGCTTCTCCCCCAGCCCTGGACCTGCAGGGGCACCCCCAGCCCAGACAGTACCGAGTCTATCATGGTGCCACGGTGCCGGGCTCATGCTCAGCAGAGGCCCCGCGGCCCG
The DNA here is from genome assembly GCF_020497125.1 of Mauremys mutica. Lineage (NCBI taxonomy): Eukaryota > Metazoa > Chordata > Testudines > Geoemydidae > Mauremys > Mauremys mutica. The sequence goes on from NC_059072.1 coordinate 348,892,754, forward strand.
TCGCTCCACTTCACTTGTGCTGCAGCCCAGAGACTGCAGCGCTGGCTCCTCCCCTGCGTTCCTCTAGGCCCACGGCTTCTGTGTGCCCCCCCCCACCCTTCCCACTTGCTCCTCTCAGCTGGCTGACTGAAGGCTCCCCTCTCTGCCTCTGTCACCCATCAGCAGGCAGCAGCTGCTGGCTGCCTGCAAGTGATAGTGGGAGGTGGGGGGCCTAAATGAACCCACAGCCGCTGCTGCTCCTCCAGGCTGCCGGTGAGGGATGTACTGCGGCCAGGGGAGACGTGCCCAGCCCCAACCCAGCCCAAGTCCAGAGCTGCTGCGGGGGGAGAGAGCTGGGGGGAGTCCTCTCTCCCCCGCTGTAGTCCCGGAGCCTCCTCCTTCACTCCAACCTCCTCATCCCCGGCCCCATCCCAGAACCCTCTGCCCCAGCCCCTGAATCCCTCATCCACAGCTCCAGCCCAGATCCCGCACCACCAGCCAGAGCCCTCACTTTCCCACACACCCCAAACCTCTGCCTCAGCCCTGAGCCCCTCATCCCCAGCCCCACCTCAGAGTCCGCACCCCAACCCTCTGCCTCAGCCCCGAGCCCCTCATCTCCAACCTCTGCCCCAGCCCTGAGCCCTCGCCCACACTCTGAATCCCTCAGCCACACCCCTGCCACATGAATTTTGTTGTGTGCATCAATATGAAGGTGATGTGTTACACATCACCTCCATATTGGTGCACATAACAAAATTCATTCCGCACATGCGTGGAAAAATTAGAGGGAACACTGCTAAACAGTATTATTTATCATCTTAACTTTAAAAATGTCTATAAATTGGGGTGTCTGTCATTCTGGCCTACAAGCGTTTCTTTTCCTTTTCCTGTAAACTCTCTGCTATTGAGTTTACTGCTTTATATTCCAAGTGATTTTTGTTAGTGAATATTGCTACCTTCACAGAAACAGATCTATTTCTGGACTCTATATCAGTGAACAGCAGTTTCCCCTATGCATAATAATCTGGAAAATGAAAGCCAGCCTGCTTTTTATCAGGTATCAATAAATGTCTATGACCTGACTGAATTTAATTATTAGCATGCAAGATCTGATTAGTGAACCACTGTAGACGATTCATTTTATTTCTCAAGATTAATTTGCTCAAAGGTCTTCTCTCTTCTTGACCTGTACTCCAACCATTACAGCACATGTTCAGCACCTCCTTTTACTGAGAAGATACAATTTAAAAGTTTTGCTGTTTGTTGGACATTGGGTATGTGTGTGTGTGCGGTATTTTTGTAAGAAAGCCAACACAAAAGGATTAAACAAAATCATTTACAAAAATATAACCGCTCCATCATCATCTATTTCCTCACTACAATACCTTTTTCTGGCGTGAGTTTGCTGTCGCTTCATCCAGAGGCAGTGCATCCCTATCCAAGTATGTTTGGGTCTGCCTTGTAAAGGAAAAGTAAAACCTGTATTACAAGCTTTTGTAACTGTTTCCTCTTGTAAAAAAATGTCTGTCACTAGTAACTTAAACTGTTTAACTGTGCTAACATCCAAGCAGGAAGCTGTCATCCTGGCAGGCTTTTGATCTGGGGCCTGATTCTGTGAGGTGCTCAGCAGCCTTATCTTACTAATTTTTTTAAAGTCAGAACCTCCTCAGGTGTAACATTCAATGCCTTGCAGAATTAGGCCCTCAAATTTTGATAAAGCAAGTGCCCCTCAGTATTTGAATGCACGAGGGAGGCTGGAGATTTAAGGTCAGTTAAACTTACTAACTTTTTTACAAATGTAACTTTGGTTTAATATTGTCATATTATTGTCTCTCTGCCAGCTCTAAGGAACTGGTGGAAAACCGAATAATCAAAACTAAAAACGAACCCAAAGCATGAAGACAAGTATACCTGTGGTGGTGGGTCAGGGGAAATGTGCACTTTGATACAGTCACTATTCTGTAAAGTAATACTATGATTTTTAAATCTAGTCTATTTCAAAATATTAAATAAAAGTAGTTTCAGGTTCTATTCTTCTTCCTGAGTAGCCCTTGCTAATTTTTGTGGTTACAATCACACACTAAATATTTGTTCCATTTTTGTCCTACACGAACAGGAGAATGACAACACAGGGAAACTGTGAAATTGACTGTACACAAAGTGTACAGACACAAAGGAAACTGGAAAAATAGAGAACTTTTGTTTTTACCAGTCTTTATTATAGTCAGTTTAGAGTGTCACTTCTATCAACAATAGGTTTAAAAAAAATTCAAGCAGAAGTGATTTTGGTTTCTGTTTGTTGACTGTGTCCCTTATGTAGGAAGGGAGTGTGAAGTGTATTGTTTTTCAGTTCTGAATATATAGAAATAAGGACTCTATATCAGATTTGAAAAGGCTTTATAGATCCATATAGCTACTGTATCCTGTATGTATTACTGAAGTATAAACTGAGTTTTTCTCCAACAGACCTATCAATATTGAGCCTGATCCACAACACTAAATCTGATGTCAGCCTTATCCTTTAACTTTGGGAAAGTGTGTGGATCTGGATCCAAACTTCATGGCTTGGGCCCAACCCTGATCATAATATGGAAAGGGGTGGCATACAGATCTTTCAGAGCATCAGTGCAGGGACAGTGTCTTACTGCTGCTGGAGAATATAGTGTCACTCTAAGGATATAGAGGTGCCAAGGCCACAGTGATCTCAGCCATCCATTTAGGTGAGAACAAGCCAGTCTCGTTTCTCAGCAGGTGAGACAATAACAAACACAGTGCAAAGGAAGTTAATCTGCACCCAGAGCCGTGTTATTTATTACTCTGGTTATTAAAATCAGTGTGGTGCTTCTGCCAACGCTTGTTTTGTTGGCACAGCAACATGCTTTAGCTGTGCTAACAATCTGCCCATGATCTATTCCCGTCACGTAGGGTTGTCCCAGAGAGAGAATCTGCTGGAAAAGCAGGTTGGGTTTTTTTTGGTGGTGGTGGTGGTGGGGATGTACTAATCGCAGGTGTGGTTGCCATTTTTAATAATATCTTTGGGAAAGAAGTAGTGAGCCTCTCTGTTTATTTGCCACACTTAGGGAAAAACTCACACAGTCCCTAGACTTGAAGCATGCCTTCCCTGCAAAACAAATCTGAGGACTGAAAACTACCTTCACCTGTAGCTGGGTGACATGATGACTCAGGAGAATGGTAAATGAAGAAGGAGCCCTTTATTCTCTAAGAGCCCTATTCAGATCTGTCCCAGATCATTACCATCTGATGATTGTTGGTAGACTTGGTTCAATTCCAAGTGGGACAGGTGTCCTAGTCACAAAAAGTACCATCAGTGCTCCATTGTTGGTTGTCTTCTTGGAGAATCCAGAGATTAAGTTGTCTGGAGACTGAACCACTTTCTGTCCCCTCAAGATCAGACTGGTTGAAAGCATGAGACACATGTGGTGGGGCAAAGGGATCTGCTCTGTGGAGTATCTCTTCTGAGCACTCACCACTCAGTCACCTATTACCCCTGCTGCTTCTGGAAAAAATGCGGGAGGGGAATCAACCATGTAAACTCTCCTCCTATTCGGCCATTCTCACTAATGACAAGTGCCTGATAACTCTGCTCATACCCCTACTGTTGTTAAAATCCTCCTACATCCCCTAGTGGCAGGTATCTTTGGCTTGCCTAGCTGTCAAACCTTCCCCTCCACTAGCCCAGACAGATATGCTAGTTATGGATGTCTGCCATGCTTTACTTTGCATAGGACTTCCAAGAACCTGAGGGAGAGCCTGGACATATTTAAAAAATGGCAGACACTCACAACTGACCCTTCCAAGCCACATGTGTGTGTGAGAAGCTTACACTGCTGCTGCCACCACCTCTGCCAGAGGACCCATTCTGACAATTAAATAGAGAACTTCTGTCTCCAGAGCTGTCAGGCAGGTACTTTTCCTGATGCCAACCATCTGCTGGAGAGAGAAACTGCTTGCTCTACAGAACGCTCTTCCGCACATGGAGTTAGCTGGATTTTCCTGGATGGGGCACTTTTCAGATCCAGCAGTTTGAGTATTTTTGTTTAATAATTTTTTTTACGTCGTTTGTCACGTAAAAGGAGTAAGGCCACTGCTTATAACACAGGACAAAAATGCTAATGATCATGGAGGTGGATGTCTTCTGGCACGGCGGGGAGCCTGTATATTTCATAATGTGGTTTTGGATATGCATGTCACCACTAGTTGCTTTGATGTAGGAACATTTTATGCATAAATCGTGCTGCTTTCAGGGACATAGGTATTAAGCACATATAGACCAGATTAAAAACAAGTCAGATATCCACACTGCAGGAGCTGTATAAAATATGGGATCTGGACATACTGCTGGTGAGTCCAGTCCTAAAATCGGAAGCCTTTTACCTAAAATTGCAATGTACTTTGTACTAGATCAGATTTAGATGACCTGAACCAAAACATGGGAGCCAAACACCCCTGAACTATGCAATTTGGATCTACATCCAAAATTTTGTTTCCTGGACACATCTCTAGATCAAACTGACTTCTATCCTGTGAAATTCAGTTTTGATCATTACAGATGTGCAGTGAGAGACAGTCCCTGCCTGGAGCACCTAGAGCCTAGTCAGCTGAAAGAATATTATTATTGTGGTGCTCTAAGAAACTTGTTGGAATTGCAAGCTATCACGTTGAGTGGTGTGGGGTGTTTCCCGCTTCTGCTCGTAAATTAGGGGGGTCTGTAGGGAAGCATACAATCAGTCATCAGTCTGCAGAGAACAGTTCTAGAACAAGGTGGGGTGAGTTGTGCCTTGCTGTCTTATGGAGCAGCCTGCTTTGTCTATCTCTGATTTTGGTTACTGTGTTATCATTCTGGATTCTAAGAATAAAAGTAGTTATGTTGCAACCTTCCAGAAAGAGTATTTGATGTTTTTTGTCTGACTTCTGTTTGTATGCCATAAGCATAAGTTATCCCTATTTTATAGAGGGGAAACTGAGACACAAAGCTCTTTAACGTGGAAACAAGCTTTTCCTGCTGCTAAAGATCAGTCTCTCTTCATACGGCCACATGCAGTTGCAGTCACTTTTATCTGGCTTCGTGGTTTCATGTAATGAAAAAAATCATGTAGCAAAGTATAGTTTTGACTTAGCCCCATTCTGCAATCTGACCATGTGTAAAGCTTCATCACCTTCAATGACACTTCATAACCCTTGCATCCGAAGAAGTGGGTATTCACCCACGAAAGCTCATGCTGCAAAACATCTGTTAGTCTATAAGGTGCCACAGGATTCTTTGCTGCTTCTACAGAACCAGACTAACACGGCTACCCCTCTGATACTTCATAACCCTGTTGATCTGAGCAGCTAGTCAAAGTTCGAGGCCCTGGGGCTGTTCCAGTTGGGAGTAGAATTCAGTGATGGAGTCTGGTTTGTTGCAACGTTGTTTATTTACAAGGAATGTAGAAAATCCTGTTCCCCTGAGAGTGAATCAAACAGGGGACAATGTTCTGGCTCTCAGCACCCAAACTACTCTTTCCAGTCAGTACGCCAAATCTCTGTAGATTATTTTCAGGATTAAGTTGCCAGCTGCTTATTCAGTGTCTCTCCCATGCTTCTTTCTTACACACCTTTGGTCAAACCATACCCAATTAGCACATGATGCTAATTTCTGGGCAGGCGTCTCCTTTAAGAGAGGGCTTGTGGTAAACTTATTTGAAATGGAATGTGTTGGTTAAGCTTGTAACAGGTTCCCTGCAGGGACATTTCAGGATTGAAGCCTTAGCTAGTAATTTATGACGCAATACTATTTCTATAAGCAACCAGAAATATCTGATATTGAGGCGTTGCTGCATAATGCATCTCAAATTACCCCCTCATTCCCACACCTCCAGCGTGCATCACTATCCAACAGGGAATGTTTGAGCAAGCCTTTAAGAGTCCAAGAAACCTGGTCCATGGATATTTTTTTTTAGGGTCTGATGCTGCAGACATCCATGTGCTCATGTGAATAGGTCCATAAATTCCCTTGTGGGTTTAAGTGTTTGTACGCGTAGGACATCAAATTGTCACTTTATAGCATAATCCAAGAGATCTGACCACGGTTTCTTGTCAAACCCGTTTGATAATAATTCCTTTTGTGATTTGAAGGGCTTAAATGTTAGAAGCGTGATTCCATTTCTGTGAGGAGTGATTTTAAAAAAATAAAATTCTGGGACTCCAAAGGGTATCTTTTCTCTTTTAACCAAAATGCAGAATGTGAAGGCTGTATCCGAGACTCCTGCAGTACCGCCAGTTTCAGAAGATGAAGATGACGAGGATGATGCTGCTCCACCCCCAGTGATAGCTCCACGACCTGAACACACAAAATCAGTGAGCAAGCTAGAAATCTATGTTCCCTTCCTACAGATTTAACCACTTTGGGCTACGCTGCAGCTTTAGTCTGGCCAGGGTAAGGGGTGGTGCACAGCTGCACTGCCCCAGGAACATACTTGAGAACAAATTGTGACCCTGAGACACAGACCATGTCTACGCTTTGAGCTGGGGGTCTGATTCCTAGCTCGAGGAGACATACTCACGCTAGCTCTGATTGAGCTAGCATGCTAAAAATAACAATATGGCCGGGGTGGCAGGAGAGGGGAGCTAGCCTCCCCAAATACGTGTCTATGATCTCAGATGGGTACATACTTGGAGTGCCTACCCCTCCCGTTGCACGTCACTGCAGCCAAACTGCTATTTTTAGCATGCTAGGCGATCAGAGCTAGCATGAGTATATCTCCTTGAACTGGGAAGCACACTCCCCACTCAAAATGGAGGCATACCCATAATTCCTCCTTACTCTGGGGGAGGAGTAAATTACTTCATGCCTTTTCATAGAGCAGCTTAATGGAGCAGCATCCAGCCATGGAGCTCTTAATGTAGTAATGCTACTTACTGTAGTAATATTTCTTTCAGTGCTTGGCACATGCTACTGCTAAGGACATATGTCTAGTGCATAGAGATCTTTTATTTTTAATCTTCATTTAATAAAACATATTTCTCCCCAACACAAAGGTATACACCCGTTCTGTGATAGAGCCCCTTCCACCACCTCCTACCAGAGATGTGGCCACCTCGCCTATCTCTTCACCCTCTGAAAACAACACAACATCCCCTGACACAATGACCAGAAATACAGAGAAACAGAAGAAAAAGCCGAAGATGTCAGATGAAGAAATCTTGGAAAAATTAAGTATGTCATCTTTTAAAATCCATATTCTGATTTATTTGGTGTCTTAGAGGCAAATTCCGTTCCCAAATCCTTACTAAGCAGAGATCCTGTGACAGTTACATTCTGAGATCTCTCACTTCAAACTTCACTTTATGACTCAATGTTTGTGTTATTCAGTGACCAATTCAAGTGCAAATTTAAGCACCGAGAGCCTTATTTTCAGGCATGCTGAGCACGATGATTGCAAGTGAAGCCAGTGGGAGCTGCAGATGCTCAAACCCTGTGGCAATTAGGCCCTGAATATATACATATATATATTTTTTTCAGTGTGAAAGCTGAAGCCAACCTAGATGTTGCTTTTTCTCAACTCTAGGATAATTATAATTAACTTTGTTAGGCTGAAGGTGAGCAAAGCTTATTACCATGACTACAAACCCCCCCCCCCAACAAAAAACCAAAAAACCAACAACCCCTAAATAAAATCAGCAAAAGGATATAGCTAGAAAACGTCCTCATTTCTCTCCTCCCATAGATACCATTGTCTAAAGCAGGGGTAGGCAACCTATGGCGAAGGCGGCACGCGAGCTGATTTTCAGTGGCACTCACACTGCCCAGGTCCAGGCCACCAGTCTGGGGGGCTCTGCATTTTAATTTAATTTTAAATGAAGCTTCTTAAACATTTTAAAAACTTTATTTACTTTACATACAACAATAGTTTACTTCTATATTATAGACTTATAGAAAGAGACCTTCTAAAAATGTTAAAATGTATTACTGGCACGCCAAACTTTAAATTAGAGTGAATAAATGAAGACTCAGCACACCACTTCTGAAAGGTTGCCGACCTGATTGGTCCACTTCTGATTGGTGCCCAACGTGAGGCAGGCACCTTTTTGAAGGCGACTGATGGTCAGAGTGTCGGTTGCTCACTCACCACTTTCTATAAATCAGGCCGTGGTAAGGGGTCTCAAACATTGAGATGCCCCAAATCACTGGTTGCTTTGGAAAATATAGGCCCAGGTTTCCATCATGTCTCCAAATGGTTTCAACATTTGCTTTCTATTTGTAACATTTTAAAAGCATTCTGGTACTGTGGGTGCCTTTATCATTAGCAATACAGTACAGCTGCAACCCTCAGAAAATCTCCCCCCATCTTCCCAACAAAACCAAATAAAAAGGACTTTCCTCACTAAAATTCCTGCTCCCTTAAACACAAGCTTTTACCAGGCCCTGCTCCCTTCAAACGCCTGGGTAAAATTGCTATGGTGAAGGTCCCCAACCTCTGACTTTTAAGTAGTCAGTTGGCACAAGCAAATTTTAAACATGAGACAATACAACATAACTTGCAGATCAACTGTAATACAAATATGAATCATAATGAAACCCAGGACCAGCTCCTCAGCTGGTATAAATTAGGGTAGCGCCTCTGAAGTCAATTAGGAAAAACTTTCTAACTATAAGGGTAGTTAAGCTCTGGAATAGGATTCCAATGGAGGTTGTGGAATCCCCATCATTGGAGGTTTTTAAGAACAGGTTGAGTAAACACCTGTCAGGGCTGGTCTAGATTGACTTGGTCCTGTTTCAGCGCAATGGGCTGGATTAGATGACCTCTCGAGGTCCCTTCCAGCCCTACATTTCTGTGATTACTGTTATTTTGTATTACCATGGTCCCCAGTCATCGACCTGGACCCCAGTGTGCTCGGTGCTGCACAAACACAAGGCCAAAAGACAGTCCTTGGCCCCAAAGAGCAAAGGAGTGATTATTGTGTAACAAAAGGCTACTAAATAGAATCACTTGAGTAATTTAAGGTAATGTGAGTGCAACACTTGCAAAGTCACTACAGCTATGTTGTATAAATGTGTCAGCCTTGCTGGATCTGCTTTAAAGGGCCATGTGTTCTGCATTGTGTTAATTCTTTCACATTGATGCCTTTAGCAACACCCTCTGGCAGCTGCAAGATTGTTTTTTTGCTGGAAGCTTTGCCATCTATTGTCTCCCCAGTGTAATTCTGTTGAAGGGAGCAGAGTTGAACTTGCTCATACTGGGGTTCAAGTTGGCTCATAGATGGGTCTTCCGACAACCACTTACAGCTCCTGCAAACATAATTAAGAACATAAGAATGGCGATACTGAGTCAGACCAGAGGTCCATCTAGCCCAGTATCCTGTCTTCTGACAGTGGCCAATGCCAGGTGCTTCGGGGGAGTGAACAGAACAGGTAGTCATCAAGTGATCTATCCCATCGCCCTTTCCCAGCTTCTGGTAAAGTTTAACAGCTTTTCTTGCAACTACAAGTATAGAAAGATTTTAAGAACTTTTAGCCCATATGCAGCACTTTGAAAACCTTACTAATCTTGCCAACCTCCTGTGAGGCAGGGAAGTATTACCCCATTTTACAGATGAGGACACTGACTCATAGTTTAATAATATCACAACTCCTCCTAAATCCTGTCATTACCCTTCTCCAGCAGTTATCAGACTTACAGTCTGAAACCAAGGCCCAGGCCTTACACTGGAAGAGAGGTTTCTTGAGCCCTTGCCCAGCAGTTCATCCTCAAGGAGCAAGGGTCATTTCTATAATTGTGGTGTCAATTCTCGGTTTGTGTAGTTGGGCTGCCCCTTTGTTCCTCTCCATTACTTCTGTCTGCCCCAGATCCTGTGATTTGGCTGTGCCCCAGTGATGTCTGAAAATAGCCTGTTTTTACATCGCTCGCCACTGGGTTTCCAGGCCTTATTACTAAATGCAAAGTGGTCTACAAAGGCCACTATGCGTCTAATTGGTGTGTCTTGCTCAGCTCTGGGCACTTGTGAAAATCCCACCATATGCCGACTGCTCAGGTAACTTGCAAACACTAACTCTGAAAAACCCTTATGTTCCCAATTCCCATATTAAGCCCTAGAATGGCACCTCTTTGGCTCTTTCCATCTGCCTGTGCTTTCGGAAAGGTTGGCTTTAATTTTCCCCTCTGATTCCCAACCTACCCGGGGGGATGACGATACTTCCTTACCCCTCAAGGGTGCTGTGAAGATCAAAGCTCTTTGCAGGGAGTAACTGGAAGGACAAGTAACATTGAAATCGAAACACTTCACTGATTTTTGACAAAGGTCCTCTAGAAACCAGGAAGGTTTCTCTCAGAACCTTGCTTGGTTTCCTGCCAGGTTGCCAGCCAGGCAGACTGCCTTGGAACCAGGCATCCCCAGGGCTTCCAGGGTCTGTAGCTTTGAGGCAGCCCCTGAAGCAGCCTGCTCCATGGTGAGGGTTCTGTCCCCTTCCATGGAGAACTTCAACATTTGGGGGTTTTGTTCCAAATTGGAATGAAACCAGATCTCCAGCTCTCAGAATCCTCTGTGAAATGGAATTCTTTCCTCTGCCCAGCTCTGCTAAATACAAATCCGTATCCTCTACTCTCTGCCCTCTCCCTGCAAGGGAGCTGAGCAGCCATGGTGCTGGGAAAAGTACGAGCATCCACTGCATGTTAACTGTGGTGACAATGATGCTTATGGCCTTCCAGCAAACTAGATCTCTTTTTTTAAGCCCTGATCCTGCAGAGAACTCCATGTGAGCAGCTCCTGCGTCTGCCCAGTGCAGCCACAGGCATTTACCCATGCAGAGGTCATTTTGAGGTTAGGGCCTTGATGCATAACGGATTGCTCTTGCATTGATGTATAACGAGAATTTTAAATCCCCCCCCCTTTTTTTTTAAAGGAAGTATCGTGAGCGTGGGTGACCCCAAAAAGAAATACACACGGTTTGAGAAGATCGGACAAGGGTTAGTATATGCTGCTTCCCCCGCACTCAGTATACACACAGCAGAAAACCCAAGCTGGGTTTGTTTGCTGGAAACAGTATCATAACATTTTCCTTCCTTCCCCCTCCCCACATACTCTTGAGTCATAGTGACTGTGAGGTTTTGTGTGATTGTTTAATATTAAAATATATGTCATTAGATGACCGTGTTGCTAAATATATCTGTGTGCAGGGAGAGAACGAACCGCTTATTTCCAGTGCACAAAACCTCTTCAGATTACAGATTTGCTTTCAGAATTAACCCTTTCTGCTCAGCGTTGGTTTTGTGTCCCCTGGCAGTGGGGTGTAGGAGAAGGAGTATCAGATGTGTTACCTCTTTCTTTACTGACAGTTGACTCCATTTTTTAAGATGGCTGTTGATCTATTGTACAAATGTTTTCTCCCAGTAGTGAGTATACAGATGGTTAACTTTTTTTCCATTTAAAACTCTGCAGGCTTTTCTCTCTCTCTTTGGGCCATTAAAGACAATGGAAGATTTGCTACTGAATCTAGTGGGTGCAGGATCAAGCTATCTGTCTCTCATTACAAATGCCATGTCTGTCTTGCCTCGCTGATTCAGTCTACCCTTTAATCTCTGCCATGTTGGGGAGCCTTCGTGCTGTCGTGTCAGTTTAGATGGGATCAACTCATGTTCCGAATTAGTGATTTTCCAGAACACGGTTCGGTCCAAGACCCTAACCATGTCATGAGATTGTTGTGTTATAGCCAGTTCCTCAATATATTCTCTGTCACTCTTTTTAGCCATTGGGCTTTGCTCATAAATATTTCAGATTGCTGTTTACTCTTGGAAATGTTGTGTAGAAACAGAGTTGAAATGAAATGTTCATTTAAGATAAAAATTTAATGGATTGGAAAATTCTTCTTTTATTTAAAGCTGTCACTCTTGCTGTTTAGCACTAACAATGTGTTTTCTCCCCTCTTTGGTTAGCGCGTCAGGAACAGTTTATACTGCAATGGATGTAGCTACAGGACAAGAGGTGAGTGCTGCCAGATTGTTTCTTCACTGATCTTTGGATCAGGCCCTACAGGTTCTAATTGACACTACAAAACATAGAGCTTCTTTCAAAGATACATGACATTTAGCTTTAAATGAGAACACTTGTTTTTAATTTAATGACAGGCCTGGGCTAGTGGCCTGAGCATAGGACTGGAAAAAAACAGGAGCTCCTAAATTCTACACCATGCATAACTTCACATTTGGAAGGATTTATTTATTTATTGCAACCATGAGGATGGGTGTGTGTGTGTGTGTGGGTGTGTAAAACCATACTCATTCTATGTGATATTAACATACATACTGTACATTTACCTATATAGTTCATTTTCCCTGAGCTCTTCCAGAGAGGGGCCCATCTACTCTATCCTCATTTAAGTCCCCCTTAAAGACCCACTCTTCATCCGCTGCCTACAGTGAATCTAACTGACCTGCACAGAAAATCTTTGTTTCCCTTTCCCACTCCAATCTCTGTCTACCTGCTTGTCTGCCCTAAGGCTGCTAGATCACTGGGGCAGGTACCATCCCATTTTGAACATCTAGAAAGCACCCAGCACAACATGGGCACTACCATAAACTAATGGGAGGAATAGCTCAGTGCTTTGAGCATTGGCCTGCTAAACCCAGGGTTGTGAGTTCAATCCTTTAGGGGGCCACTTAGGGATCTGGGACAAAAATCTGGGGATTGGTCCTGCTTTGAGCAGGGGGTTGGACTAGATGACCTCCTGAGGTCCCTTCCAACCCTGATAGTCTATTCTATGAGACAATGGGTTCACAGCACCTCAGAAAATAAGGTCCTATATATTACATGTCTATAAAACAAATAAGAATTTTGCAATGATGGAATAATGTTCATTCTAATAATACTAAAGCTAGTATTGAGATAAACAGGAAAGTTTGTAGTATTATTGGTCCTTGAAATATGGGTCCATTTTGCAATTATACAAAGCCAACAATTAAATACCAGTAGTCTTACAACTATCTGCTTTTTGCTGACACCATATTAGGCACTGAAAAGGGGTGAGATGACAAAGCACTAATAAAAGTTTGACTTCACATTTTTGAAGAGGGGAACCATGTTGGCGGCTGCTTGTTTCTTACAATTCCTTGGGAAAAGTAGTCTGGAAGTTTGTGCCTGTATGTTGCCTCTTAGGATCCCTTAGCTGGGTTCCATACTGATACTCAAACCCATTGTACACAACTGTGTAACCCATGGACTTGAGTGACTTCCAGTAACTCCTGGTTCTCAACATGGTGAGAGCATGATCAGGCCATAGACTTTACATTCCTGAAATCCTTAACCATTGTATTCTGTTAACCCGTTCCTTGTTACGCTGAGTTCAAGTCATTTTTGGACACCGGTATCAATCTTTCCTATTATTCTGAAGTTCGTTGACATTGAATGGCAGCACATTTAAAAATAATAAAAGGAAATATTTTATTATACAATGCATGTAACCTGTGCAACTGCTTGTCACAATATATAACAGGCTAAGAACTTAGTAGGATTATAAAAAGACTCTACATCTGTATGGATAACGAACATCCAGAGTTACTATTGTACGAATTAAAAATAAAAGATGAAGCCAGAATTTTGGAAGGGATGGATGCTTCAGTGCATAAGCCATGCTCTGACTAATGGATTAGAAAGAAACTTTCCCAGGGGAGTATGGGGGCAGGCTATCCCATAACTATGTACTGGTTTGCTCTGAAGCTTCTGATACTGGTTACTGTCAGACAAAATAGTGGGGTTAGTTAGTTGGCTGGATGTTCTGGTCCAGTCTGTCAGTTCCTGTGCTCCTAGATTCTCACCGGTTCTTCTTTAGATCCAGGATGGCTTCTCCTCTGGCTGTGTTCTATAGTCCATGTGTCATAAAACTGTCTTGTTTGTAAAAGGAATCTCTTTGACTGTTAGGCTGTTTGTTATCTAACAGATATATGGGTGGTTAAAATCCCCCTGATCTAGGGATTTCTTGTCTTCCAGCTCTGTGAGGTCTGGAGCAGATACCCTCTGTTTTTCATTCCTCCTGTCCTAAGGGAACAAATGTCACCACTGCATGTTTTACTGTCGAACTGCAGTTTGACAGCTTTGTAAACACTGTTGGCAAGCAGCACATTCTCTCCAGTCTCACCTGTGTCAGGGTTTCCTGTAGAATCTATAACCATAATATCTAAGTGCTGATTGTACCTATCTATACTGGCATTTTCCTTGCTGGCTCCCATCCATTAGAAATGCTGCCTTTTCTGCAAATAGCTCTTTGCCATAAAGGCGTAACTACATTCCCTTCACTTTATCTTTGCCTAAATATTGTAAAAAAACCAACAGGACATTAACACAATCAAACTGATTCTGCCAGCTTATTCATACTGAGCAGTCCCATTGATTTAACAGTTAAATGACTAGACTATGAGTAAAAGTGCATGGATTGGCCTTTATATACTGGCATTGTGACTATTTGGCTATAATGGCGAAGAGCACATTGCATGAGACCGCTGTCTACTTTGTATGTTTATACAGTGTATGTGCAGTGATGCACTGCAGAAAGATACAGACCAAGAGACTATAATAAGAGTCCACCCCACCCCCAAAGTTTTGGCTAGAGGTGGGTCTGAACCAGACTCTCAGGTCTAACCACCACCAAACTTTGGATCTGAACACTGCTGCTCACCATTGTAGTTCTAGTTATAACAGAGTGAAATTAGTACCTTGGAAAATTGCACTTAAGCTAAATGAATTTGTCCCACAAATTTCTTGGAGCCTGACTTGCATTTGAAAGAAGATGCTGATCTGAAATAAAGAGAGCTGGATTCCTTAAAGAATGAGCTTTTTAGAGAAATCAATCCATGTTGTAGTAAGGAGCTATTTGTTATTTTGCCAAGAGCACTGCAAGGAGCAAGCTTGTCCAGCTATGATGCAGGCTTCCAGTAGGAAAATACTGGCCTCTCAATATTTTTTTGCTTGCGACGCTGAACGCTTCTGGAAGTTGACTGGATGAAAGTACTTGCACTGTTACAAAACAGCTGAGTTCCCTGAGATAATAAAGTAGTGGTAAACTTTATTTGCAAATTGGACTTAAGCAGCAGATACTAGCAACTGGCAGATTTCTAGGGATGTTAATATATTAATGCTTTACATATTTTTTTCTCTCCCACTCTTAGGTTGCAATCAAACAGATGAATTTGCAACAGCAGCCCAAGAAAGAACTTATAATTAATGAAATCCTTGTAATGAGGGAAAACAAAAACCCCAACATTGTCAACTACTTGGACAGGTATGTTCTGATTTAAAAGATAGGCTGTGTATAGCCACTGCCCTTCACCTTCTTCAGTGATCCTGTTTGAATCCAACCCAGGGTGATAGTAACACTATATAGTAACTATGTGCCAGGAGTTTGGTGCTCTCTGTCCAGTTCTGCATCAAACAGCCTTCATTGGCACTCGATTCACTGTAAAAATGCTGGCATGGAAGGCTTTAGTGCTGTGCAGTCAGGATTCCAAGTTGTATCCCTCTCCTTTGCTGCATTTTAGACACCTGAGGAGAAATGGAAATAGCTCATCGACACCTCCTCCCCGTCACGAGCCGGGCCACCCCCCCCGCCAGCCAGTAGTGCACCACGTGGCCACACTGCTCCCAGAAGGGGCCAACATGCCTCTGTGGCCCCTGGGAGGGGGCACGTGGCTCTGCGTGCTGCTCCTCTTTGCAGGCACCGCCTCTGCAGCTCCCATTGGCCACAGCTCCCCATTCCCAGCCAATGGGAGCTGCAGGGGTGGCGCTTGCAGGCAAGAGCAGCGTGCAGAGACTCCTCCCCCCCGTGGGTCATGCTGGTCGTTCCCGGGAGCAGCTTCTGGGAGTGGCTTGGGGCTGCTGAGGCGGGAGATCGCCATCGACTGGGAGAGTGTCCAGGATCAACCCGGTGATTGCGATCAACGGGTTGGTGGCCACTGCTGTAGACAGTCTGAAACACATCTGTGAGAGTCATGAACTGCCCCTTTCAGCCCAACAGGGTGTTCACCTAACGGTCATGGTAGAAACATCAGCATTGTCAATTGTTTTATTGTTGACCATTTTAGAAGAAACATTCAGTTAAAAGGCTTTTACTCTAATCCCAAACTGCCTTCCCAATTGCCAAAAACCTCACTTGTCTCCTTCCCAGCTGCCAGAACCTGTAACCTCCCCCAATAACTATTAGGATGCAATTATGAGCTGTCAGAACAAAAACGTGTGTCATATCCAAAACTGGGCGGACTGCATACAGTGACTTGAATTTAGTATTAAACTAAATAATCTGGAGCACTGTGTATTGATTGTATTAGCCATTTTCATACGTCATTAAAGTTCTCCATATTCAGCTTCAATGGAGCTGCCACAGAATTAAGGTCCAGGTTGCTGCGGAGGGTCGCTGGACCATGCCCTTAAATCTTGACTTACTCCTAGTCAGGAAGTTTGTCTGTGGGTCTTTCAGATTAGACTGTGTAACAGAATACGCATCTGCTCTGCACAGATATTAAAGTCCCCAAGACCTTTTCTTAAGGGATCTGCCTGACTTTACCCAAAAATGCTGCTCCTCACATTTTTGCATCTGTGAGCTGCAGTTCAGTGGTGCTGTATGTACTGCAAACTTGTACAGCATTTTAGTACCTCTAGGGATGACAGGTGCAGCTATATAAATGTAAATTGTTATGAATAAAACCAAGGGTGTGTTGAGATGGAGAAGTGACATTGCAAATGCACGCCATTATTTTACCTTCAGCTTTTTCCCAGTGTGTATTTGAGACAGACACCAGTCCGTTATTGATCAGTCTAGCTGTTTTTGTGCCTACAGTAGAACCTCAGCGTTACAAACACCGTGGGAATGGAGGTTGTTCGTAGCTCTGAAATGTTCACGACTCTGAACAAAATGTTATGGTTGTTCTTTCAAAAGTTTACAATTGAACATTGACTTAATTCAGCTTTGAAACATTACAATGCAGATGAAAAATGCTGCTTTTAACCATCTTAATTTAAATGAAACAAGCACAGAAATAGTTTTCTTCCCTTGTCAAATCTTTTTTTAAACTTTCCCTTTATTTTTTTAGTATTTTAACAATGTATTGTATTGTATTGGCTTTTTTTTTTTTATTTCTGCTGCTGCCTGATTGCATACTTCCAGTTCCAAATGAGGTGTGTGGTTGACCTATCCGTTTGTAACTCTGGTGTTCATAACTCTGAGATTCTGCTGTATCTGCTCCTCTCAGCACATCGCATACGATAATCCTCTAAATCACACACTAGGTACATTCAAATAAGTCCTGAGAATCCTTCCCAACCACTGGCACAATCACTAGAACCTTCAGTCATACCACCAACCATACTCTGTTTGTATAGTTCTCCCCATGATTCCAGGAAAACTTGGGAGAGGACTGAGCCTTGTAGCACATCCTGATGGGATTCTGAATCCAGGTGAACCGAGGCAGGAGAGGGGGATTCAGACCCTTCCACCCTGCCACCAGCCCTCTCACAATTAAAACACAATTAATTCAAGCCCTGCAGAGGACTGAACTGTCCCACAATTGACTGGAGAGCATTTATAAATATTTGGCCATCAGTGACTTGTAATGTGACTTCTGGGGGTTAGTTCTTGACTGTTCTCTTTTTTTGGTTTGTTTTCAAATGTCTCTTCCCATCTGTGTAGAGTGTTGCAAAGAACACAAGATTAAATGCTGTGAATTTAACTTGGTTGATGGAGAGCAGTGTGACAACTTCCTTTGACAATAAGCTTGCTTAAAGGAGGCATTTATTATCTAATTAGAGAAGCTGTGCAACACTACATGTACTGTACTTGCCTTCTCCATTAAGAAAATCTGGGCTATTGGGTAATTACGTGCCCTGTCTTCTTGTTTAAATGTCTCCAGTACATGAGCCGCCGCTTTTGTCGTCGCTCTTCTTTCAAAAGACATCTTGAATAGAACCGATCATTCTGCTGCTTTAAGCGGTGGGCAAAGCAGCTCCCAAATAGTTCTGTAATAGTTACAAGATGGGGGAATGCTATGTACAGATTAGGTCTACTGCGGTACTTCAGTTTTGCACCAGTGTGAACCTGGGGTTCTGCTGGAGAGTAAAAAGGGGATAATGTAGTGGTGAATCAGGCCTGTCCTGGCCTGCCCTATTCCCGGTCCTTTCTCGGACACTGAATGCCTTTCCGATTGGAACCCAGATTTGCTTTAGCAAATCTATTATTACAAAAGGCAGCATGGGGAAGGATACCCTTGCAATTAGGTGACTGGACTGGGGAGAAGAGAGATCTAAGCCCCTTATGGATCTATAGGCTTCCAACATCTGTGTGAAAACCAGATCATAGGTCTTTCTATTGACTGTAGGCCCATTCCTCTGACTGTAAAATGGGGCTAATCATGCTTTATCCACTTTTGTATACCACCAGGAACTGCATCTGAAATGTATTTTATTACAGAAGTGCCTAGAGGTTCCAACCAGATTGGGTCCCCATTGTGCTAGGCACTGTATAAAAATACTATGCAAGTGCAGTGTAGATTTTCCTTTGAATCCCAATCCTCCAGTGCTTTGCATATGAGTGAGAACATAAAGGCCATACTGGGTCAGACCAAAGATCCATCCAGCCCAGTATCCTGTCTTCCAACAGTGGCCAATGCCAGGTGCCCCAGAAGTGACCTCTCTCCTGCCATCCATCTCCACCGTCTGACAAACAGAGGTTAGGGACACCATTCCTTACCCATCCTGGCTAATAGCCATTAATGGACTTAACCTCCATGAATTTATCTAGTTCTCTTTTAAACCCTGTTATAGTCCTAGCCTTCACAACCTCCTCAGGCAAGGAGTTCCACAGGGTTACTGTGCGCTGTGTGAAGAAGAACTTCCTTTTATTTGTTTTAAAGCTGCTGCCCATTAATTTCATCTGGTGGCCCCTAGTTCTTACATTATGGGAACAAATAAATAACTTTTCCTTATTCACTTTCTCCACACCACTCATGATTTTATATACCTCTATCATATCCCCCCTTTAGTCTCCTCTTTTCCAAGCTGAAAAGTCCTAGCCGCTTTAATCTCGCCTCATATGGGACCCATTCCAACCCCCTAATCATTTTAGTTGCCTTTCTCTGAACCTTTACTAATGCCAGTATATCTTTTTTGAGATGAGGCGCCCACATCTGTATGGTGGACCCCTGTACCTATGCAGAGCCCAGTGAGGTAAACATAGAGGCCTTTTGTTTCTCAGCTTTTGAGAGAAATCTCCTTTAAAAACAAACAAACAAAACCAACCAATCAGCCCCACAGAAAATAAAAACCTTCAGTTGTAGTCATTTATATGGAAAAGCCCCACGCAATTGAATAGGAGTAGAATCACAGTGCTACCCAGGAATGTGATACTGTACTGTGCACTTCTGAAATTTAATAGCTATAAGATTTAAAAAAATTAATAGTGCTCTGTAGTAGAAATATAACTTTGTATCAAATACTATGTGATTGTCCAAAAACCGTGTAGAAGAGCTGTCGTTTTCTACTGAATTCTATAGAGTTTTTCACAAGAGCAGGTTTATAGTGATGGTTGGTGTTTATATGTTGTCTTCTATAGAAAAATCTCAAAGTACCTTGTAAACTGTAAGCCTGAGAAACACACATCACTATTCTACAGCTGGGGAGACAGAGGTACAGAGAGGTTCTGGGCCCGATTCTCCTGCCCTGACTCATGCTGAGTAACCTCTCGTTGCATAAGGAGCCTCATTTCAGTAGGACTACATAGCGTGAGTCAGGGTGGCAGAATTTGACCCCAAGTGATGTGCCCAAGGTCATACAGCAGGTCAGTAGGACGGAACAGAACTTGGTCCTGTATCTGTAATCACAGACCGCTTTGCTGTCTCAGAAACTGCACCCCCCGCCCCAAAAAGCATGTGAAACATATCTGCAATAAACTATTCAGTGACTAATACTGGCCTCTGCTGTGGTTAAAGATCAAGATGAGCCTGGAGGTGGCACCAGCCTGCTTCCTCAAATCACATTTACTCAGCTGGAGCTGGCAGGAAGCTTGAATTAATTCTGCATCCTTGCAGGTTGTGTAAGAGCTCTGCTATTTAGGTGCCAGGCTCTGCCATGCACATACGGCTGCTGATGGCATAGCTTCAGATTCCCAGCGTGCTTCTTGGCTTGCTCTGTCCGCTGCTCAGAATTACTTTTCAGCTTCCAGCTGGTGCTCACTGGGTTGCGCTGTGTATGGTCATGCTGGACATGTGATTTCCCAATCTCTTGCCCATTGGGCAAGCTGAGTTATGCTGCAGAAGACACTAGTGACAGGGAAGGAAAGTGCCGCTGATCAGTTAAAGGCGCTGATGAAATCTGCACGGCAGGCATGTCTAATTGTACTTGACTGGAAAGATGATGATGATGGGTAAGACGCAAAACCTTAAAAGTGGGTTGGGGGGATTTTTGGGATACAGTAGCTTTGGGGCTCCATTAGGAGGAGGATAACCCAGTTTCATAGGGTCAGCAGGAATATTTGTGGAGAAAATTGTAATGTTCCAACTCTATAGTCTCCTTCAAGAGGGAGTTATTGCACAGACAGCAGAACCAGTCATAGCCCAGTTCCTATGGAATCTGTACTTCTGGGAAGAGACTCCAAACAGAGCAGCAAAGGGGGCATTGCACCACAGCTTTCTTTCCCCATGGATGTCTGGTGTCCGGAGGCTGTGTTCTCTGCACATGCAGGGAAACATAGGCCAGTTCGTGAATGTTCCTGGGCCCTGTGTACACTCCTGCAGGATTCTCAAGGGATTTGCCCAGTACTATGCAGAGAGTCATGGGTGAGCTGGGATTCTGATCTCCTTGGCTCCTAGTCACCTGCTCAGATGACTATACCATACTTGTCCTCATTTAACTAGAGTCTCCTTTAGTGCAAGTGTAAATGGTGTGTGTTACTTTGGAGCAAAAGCCCACACCCCGAAGCAGTCCTGTGTGGCCTCAGAATCATTACTGTCTACAATAACTCCTCGCTTAACGTTGTAGTTATGTTCCTGAAAAATGCAACTTTAAGTGAAACGATGTTAAGTGAATCCAATTTCCCCATAAGAATTAATGTAAATTGGGTGGGGAGGTTAGGTTCCAGGGAAATTTTTTTCATCAGACAAAAAACTATATATTATATAGCTATACACACAGTATACGTTTTAAACGAACAATGTAATACTGTTCACAGCTATGATGATTGCGAAGCTTGGTTCAGGTGGTGAAGTTAGAGGGTGGAAGAGGGAGGGATATTTCCCAGGGAATGCCTTGCTGCTAAATGATGAACTTGCACTCTGCCCTCAAGGGTTAACATGTTGTTGTTAATGTAGCCTCTCATCAAGGCAGCACGAACAGAAGGGAGGGGAGACAGCATAGCAGACAGAGACAGACACGCACCTTATGTGTGGGGGAGAGAGAGACAGAGATGCACACTGCCCCTTTAAGTAAGCTGACCCACTCTTAAGTGCATTGTCTTTTAAAGTGGATCAGGAAGTTGAGACAGCAGCTGCTGCCCCAAGCTCTCTCTGTCTCTCTCCGTCCATGTCCCCACTCTGCTCTATATGGAGAAGAGGTAAGCAGGGTACAGGAGCAGGGGGCAGGGGGACACCCTGACATTAGCCCCCTCCCTTCCCCTCCTGCACAGCAAGCCAGAGTCTCTGGGAGCAGCTCCAAGGCAGAGGGAAGGAGCAGCACATGGCCATGGGGGGGAGGGACAGCTGTAATTGCTAGCCTGCTGGGCAGCTGCAACAGAGGGATCTTAGGGGAGCGGGGAGCTGATGGAGGGGAGAGTGGGGCTGCTGGTCCACCCTGGATCCAAGTCCCCACCAGTTAGCTGCAATGGGCTGCTCTTCCTGCAAGCAGTGGACAAAGCAGACGGCTGCCAAACGACGTTAGAAGGGAGAATTGCACAACTTTAAATGAGCATGTTCCCTAATTGATCAACAACGAAACGTTAACCGGGACGACTTTAAGTGAGGGAGTTACTGTATTTTAAAGCCAGAATATGCGTTAAAACTTCTCGATTCTCCTATTTGAAGGATTTTAGCTAATCATTGAACCAGACACTCACCTTGCTTTCTACCTTTGACAACTTGGAGAATTATTCATTACTTTGAGACTGTCTATTACATTTTCCTCTGGCTTTCCAGATGCAGTAGGATTGGTCATCTGATCAGACAGAAGCGTTCTTTAATCGATGCTAGCGCACAATGTCACCACCAGCACCGCAGCTCTTAATCTGATTTGATTCTTGTTTTTCTGTCTGCTGATCGTGTCTGCTTTATAGACCAACAGGCTGCAAAATATCCTGGTAATAAAATGTGTAAAGCTGACCACATAGATTTTTTTCCCCCCTCAAAATTAACTTTAAAAACAGGAGGGTAGCAGTGATGAGATAGAAGTTATAATTGGCATTTACTGTGAGGATAACAAATAAATTAAGCTTCCCACTATGGGCCCTGTAAAGGAAGGTAGTTTCTCACGTTACAGATGGGAAAACTGAGGCAAAGAGGTGCGATGACTCACTGAAGGTCACACGAGTTAATGCCAGAGATAGCAGTTCTTCATCCCAGTGTCTTGTTTATAACCTCAAGAGCACACGTACTCCTTAAAGGGACTAGGATTTCACCACAGCCCCCTGGAAGAGGGAAATTGTGAACTGGCCAACAGGACCAGGTCATATGCAGCCATCTCTTTCCCAGCCCCTGTCCCATCCTGTTGTGGACATACCAGGAAAGGATCAGGGCAGAGCCCTGCTGTACTAGATTCACAGCTGGCATATGGTCCTTTAGCTCTAATGTAATGCCTGGGCCAAGGCAATATGAGAACCAGGCAGCCATAATCAGCTCCCCAGTGGACATGCCCTTTGCCCCTGCACCTAGCAGATCTTGATGCAGGTGAGAATCTGGCCCAAGGATGGTCTTGTGATTAAAACACAGAACTAGGAGCCAGAAGCCTGGTCTATAAACTTGGCTCTGCTATTCTGTGGTGTCGTTTGGAGAAAATCTGTTTAACCTCTGTGCCTCCATTTTCCCTCTGTGTAAAATGGTGATAATGCTTGCGTCTCTTGCAGGATACTGTCATTCTCAAATTGCTTTGAGATCCTTAGGTGTCATAGGTGCAACGAAAAAATTAATGATCAGACTTTAAGAATGTACAATATTGTCTTAAAAATGACTCTACTTAAAGGGCACACAGCTGATCCATGACAAAACAGGAGCATATTACTATTTCCCCATCCCGCCTTTCCCCTCCCACACCTTTGATTTTCAACTACATGTTCTCTCTTGTCTTAAAGTAAGATCCAAGATCTTTGGGGCGGGTACATCAAATAATAAATCATTGGAGTACCAGAAATATTGTCTGAGTAACTTAAATCTCTAGCACTGCTAAATTAACTGGCTCTTAACTAATAGCTGAAAGCCCATGCTGTCGCAGACTTAATTTATAGTCACGTATGTCAAAAATAAAACAAAAGGATGAAAATGGCCAAGAACTTAAAAATTGGCTTATAACAGACCGCAAATTCCATGTGTATGCTGGTTATGTCGTATGGATGGTTGTGTCGATTTGTGTCTCTAGGAGGGGTTGTGCTAGAATATTTGTTGATTTGTACAGGTGGTGAATGAGGGGAGTGCGCTGTGGTAAAGCGGTGTGTGCATTTTTGGGCTTATTGTACGTGCTGGTTGTGGTGTTGCATGGGTGGTTGCGTTGCCCTAGGAGAGTTGTGTGGGTTTATGTGGTGGCAGTTAGGTACAGAGGTGTGGCGATTTGGCCAAGTAATCCATCATCTGTGCAGTTTCCCTCAGACAGCCAATGAAAGTATTGCATGTTAATTAGCTGCAGAGTAAGGGTGGTGATTGGTTGAGTTACCTCTCATATAACAATGGTCTAGGACTCTTGGCATGGCATAGACACATGCCTTACTATCGCTGTTCACCACACAGGTGTAATGCATAAAGTAAAAATGGCCGAAAACTTAAAGCTGGATGGTAACAGACTGCGAATTCCAGTGATGATTCAACCTGGTGATATTCTGAACAAAAAAGAGCTCTCAGCCATGCTCGTAAGCTGTTTCCATCACTCCACACTGACTCTCCAGGCATTTTGGACTTTAGAATGAGGCACAGATGCCTAGTGGCCCACTACATTTTAAAAATAGCTTTACTCAGAGCTTTTTTGGCTAAAGAAATACAACTACCGTCTGTTGTTTTTTTTGGTCCTTTATAGTTACCTTGTAGGAGATGAACTGTGGGTAGTTATGGAGTATTTGGCAGGCGGCTCCCTGACGGATGTTGTAACAGAGACCTGCATGGATGAAGGACAAATAGCAGCTGTGTGTCGAGAGGTAAGATCATGCCCTACTCGTCAGAACGAGTGCTTAGCGTGAAATGTATAAATAAAATTAAGGTTTCCATGAAGTGTCATGGTTTTACAGTATGACTTGGAACTAGATATTTAATAGTTCCATAGGACATAGCTTA
This sequence comes from Mauremys mutica, assembly GCF_020497125.1. NCBI lineage: Eukaryota > Metazoa > Chordata > Testudines > Geoemydidae > Mauremys > Mauremys mutica. The sequence continues at coordinate 348,917,224 of NC_059072.1, forward strand.
ACTGCGACAGAAACATTTAAAAGAAATATCACCAGTGAGTTGAGCACAGAAGTAGCATGCCACAGTGCTGTGCAAACATTAGCTAATGGATGCAGTCCTGTTAACAGAGTAAATCTTTAACAATTTGAATTTCTGTTACCTAAAGTTCCTTGTTTGAAGTAAGGCTGCCTGCCAGTGTCTGCCTAGGGACATGGTGGATTCTCCATCACTTGCAATCATTAAGTCAACACTGGATACCTTTTGAAAAGCTGTGCTGTAACTCAAACAAGTTGTGGGCTTGATGGAAAAAATACTAGGTACGGTTCTGTGCTCTGTGTTATGCAGGAAGGCAGATTAGGTGATCACAACGGTCCCATCTGGCCTGAAAATCTTAATGTCTTTAATTCTCTGCACTGATTCAGTGCCCCCATTACATCAGGATAAAATGACTTTATACTGTTTTGATTTGCCCCAGAAACCAGGCTGTGAGGGGGAAGCCAATGCTGAACGAAGGGGGAGATTTTCAAAGGCACAGATGGGAGTTAGGCACCTGACTTTCCATTGACCCAGCTGCCTTCTTTGCCTTTGAAAAAACTCCCCTCATATTTTTGTACTGTCCCAGAGCCTTTACTTTCCTCCTGCCCTGGAAGGTGAATTCCATTGGATAATGGAATTCCTGCTTTTTAAAAGCAGAAGAAAGAAAGAAGATACTCCTTCTGGAGGGGCAGGTGGAATTTTAAGGCCTCGTTAAAGTAGGCCCCACGGAGTGCCCTGGATGGTTCCAGGCTTCCTGTGGATGTTCCTACAAGAGCTCATTCTGGCACACTGTACGTATGGAAGGGGGTGGCATTCCTCTTGAATGTAAAGCTGCTCTTTTTCCACTTGTGGTGCAGTCCTCAAATCTCTCTCTTTTTCAAATGTTGTTTAGAATTCAATAATTATACCGAAGAAACTTTGAAAACCATGCACCAAGCCGAAGAACTGTGGAAGTTCTGTTGTTGCCTGGGCCTTTATGGGCCAGCTCACTATTACAAAGGAATTTTCTGGCAGTGCTCTTGTGATATTGCAGAACGATTTATTCCAGGTTGTGCCAGAGGAGCCCATGCACAGTGTTTATTTTTTAAATTTGGTTTGACCTATTTCTTCACAGCCTCATTAGTGGATCCATCATCTCGGTGTTAATATTCTGTTTGCAGACAGGCTTGCAACCTATTCTGGAGTTTCTAGGATAGTCCTTGTTTACAGGGCAATGCCAGATCCCACGTCTAGTTAATGGGGCTCAAAATCACTTTTAGGGCTCCCAACACATAATCCCTTGCAGCATGGTAACGTTTTGATGCCTTAACCCTCAGCTCTAGAGCTAGGCAATTTTTTCGGAAGTTTCTTTACCAAAAAACTCAGTTTGGGGTGAGTGAAGCTATTCGCAAATTTGTGTTGAGTTCACCAACCAGTTTCCACCAAACAGAAAAAGTTGAAATGTTTCAATACCACGGAAAGGAAATATTTTGTTTCAGCCCCCCAACAATTCATTTAAGTTTTCAGCCTTTTGAAGAAAACAAAGCAAAGGCTTCACAAAGTGGTGGTGGTGCCTCCGTTATAATAGCCTTGTGGCTAGAGCAGTTACCTGGGATGTGGGAGACCCGGGTTCAGTTTCCTCATCTGCCTGATGCCGAGTAGGGACTTGAGCTCACATTTTAAAGAAGCGCCCTCGCTGCAAGGCTGAAGGTTCATTCTTGCTCTCTTTAGTCAGACATGATGATATGAACAGCCTGTAGCCCATGAAGAGCCCCCAGTCCGGAATTTTCCCAGCTCTGAAATGTCCAGCCTTTTCCTGGACAATTCACAGGAATAATAAGGCTTGTTTGCTCCAACTCATCACTTTTTAACTGGAGTTAACTCTCACTTCAGTTCAAAGGCAACGCTGGGTTGGGTTAGATTAAAAGTAAAACAAGTTTATTCTTTTTACTGGAACTCACTTAAAATCCTATCCCCTCTTGTTAATAGAGCTAGAGATGGTTACAGGCAAATAGAAGTGAAAAATGCTTTCTGGCAGCTAAGACTTAACAAAACAAGCTACAGCCATTGTTCAATATACCAATCTACTTTCCAGCAAGATGGCTGACCTCCCCTGTGGTCGGGTTCTTCCACAAAGTCCAGGAAGATTGTCTTTTTAGATGGAAGATAACTTGGGATTGTTTTTGCCCCCTCTCTTTTATAGTCCACTGAACCGTTGCAATGGATTTTTCTGAAGGTTAATGTCCCGAAAGTAAAGTTCATTCAAGCTGCGAGGAAGGCAACATGGAGTCTCCTGGCGAAGGAAATATCATGCTGGTTTCTTCCCCTGCTGGTGTTTGTTAAAATGCAAATTGATCTGTTTCTTGTAGTCCCCCTCCCACCCACCCATGCTGTGATGCTAAGTGGTTATCTCCTCCCCTTGTTTGCTTGATGGTCCTATTAACTTTCTATGTAAATTGCATTCCCATTGTCACTTACTCAACCTTGGAAGTACAGTACCTTCAAGGTGGCAGAACCACATTCCTTTGTCTAGGGTGGGGTAACTTCAGCTCTGCCTGACAGATGCACATTAAGACCATTAATTCCTCATGTTTGTAAATTTGAATTTGTCCCCTGTACATACACCCTCAATAATATTAAGTATCTGTATGGCATTAGCTTTCTATTGATATCGTAACCTGTATCTAAAAGGTGTCATGTATGTCATTAATGAGTTGGGGTACACACAACTGGTCAGGGTAGCTGAATCTCATTCTTAGATGCCAGTGAGCCTCTTGCACTGGGATGCTGTTAGAGTCACAGTTTCCCACATCCCATGTGGCTGCTCTCACCAGCAGACAGAAGCTTATAAGGGAGGCTCCACCGAACCTCCTCCTTCCTATTTGAGAATCCTTTCCTTTGCTTTTGTCAAAATGCCTGAAATCTGAAACAAAATGTTTTGGGTAGAAGCTAAACTTTTTTTTTTTTGACATTGAGACATTTTGTTTAGTTTTGACTTAAAATTTTTTTTTGATTTGCTAGAAAGTTTAAAAAATGCCTTTTTTGGTTTGATCCAAAAAATAACTTATTTATGCATTTGTTTATTTTGGGAGGAATTGCCAATGAACAGAAAAATCCATTTGCCCAATTCATAATGATTAATTCCAATTTGGGTCTGATCAGGGTACAAACAACGATCTCCATTCCACACAGATTTGAGATACTCTGACATATCACTTGTGTGTCACATAGAAATACAGTCATGGAACTGTGGAGATAGAATTTGTTGCTTATAGTAAAGAAACTAAGCCAATGTTGTTTAAAAGTGCATCTCTTCAGATTCGACTGGTTGCCCCCTTTCTAATGCAATTTCAAAGGTTGTTGAATGGCTTTATTAAAAAAATACTGTCTTGTTTTCTCATAGTGTCTTCAGGCTCTGGAATTCCTGCATTCAAGCCAAGTTATTCACAGAGACATCAAGAGCGACAACATTCTACTAGGAATGGACGGCTCCGTCAAACTAAGTATGCAGAAGGCAGCCTTGATGATGACTCTAATTATGAGCTTGCAAATTAAAGGGCAGGGTGTCCTTCCAAGGCACAGTTGTGTTGTGAGGATAGCCAATAGGCAGTGGCACCTATTTGCGTTAATGGTAGCTGCAGGGATAAATCGCTGTGCACTGAGACCATAGCTTTAAATATGGTTGGGCTAGATCAGGGGTTGGCAACCTCTGGCAGGCAGCTCGCCAGGGTAAGCACCCTGGTGGGCCGGGCCAGTTTGTTTACCTGCCGCGTGGGCAGGTTCGGCCGATCGCAGCTCCCACTGGCTGCGGTTCACCATCCCAGACCAATGGGGGTGGCGGGAAGCCGCGGCCAGCACATCCCTCGGCCCGCGGCACTTCCCTCCTCCCCCACTGGCCTGGGATGGCGAACCGCGGTCAGTGGGAGCCGTGGTCCGCCAAACCTGCCGATGCGGCAGGTAAACAAACTGGCCTGGCCCACCAGGGTAAGCACCCTGGCGAGCCACATGCTAGAGGTTGCCGACCCCTGGGCTAGATTAAAAAGGATGACTTGAGGTGGGCGGAAGGGATCTCGTTACTTGTAGACTGAGCCCATTAATATGAAAAACAATGAACTAGCATTCTGGGGTTCCATGTTTTCCATCTTTACAAACTGTCAGCCATGCCCACTCAGCCTGGGCTCTGAGAGCCAAGCTGAGTTCTTTCCTTCTTGCACATTATCACCAGCAATAAAGATTCTGCGTGCCACATTATGTCCTTAATGTCACCCGTGCTTTCTGTGGGCTGGCACAGGGGTAAAGATTGGAACCTAGTAAAGAACTCTGTTGATGGGGTTCTGGACGGAAGAGAAACCTGCTCCAGGGTTAACAGGAGACGTAAATAAATAAACCTCTGCTTTAGTCAGTAACGTAAGCAGATATGACTCTAAATTCACTCCAGGAGCAGATCTGCTGAATAAGAAGGCATCATTTATATTTTTTACATAAATCCCTTTTCAGAGTAGAACTGCACTTCAATATCCCACTGTTTTGACTTTGTAGCAAGCTATGAATAGCTAGCCAGAGGCAAAGATGCTGTGTGCTTATAGAATTTTTTTTTAAACTGCATTCTGATAGCTGCCTAGTGCGGGTTAAGTTAGAAAAGTCTCTCTGTGAAAATGGTGCAGTATGCTTTCAAGCTGATTCTCTCAATGGCTCCAATACAAATTTACTCAGTTATAACCCACAGATGATTTTTCTAGCTGTTAGCCTGGGTGCAAGGCTCAATCTGGGATCTAAAAATTAAGCTGTATGTTTTCTCCCCCTTACCTCAACCTGAAATAAAATTCTGCCAGCAAAAACTTTGCTGGTAGTTATGTTTCTTCTTCGAGTAGATGCAGATATATATTCCACGTAGGTGTGCATGCACCCAGTACACCAGAGCTGAAGAAATTTCCCTAGCAGTACCCATAGGGGGTGGCACTCATGCTTTGTGGCCATAACCCCTCCCTTAGCTACATGAGGCAGTGTTGTCCTGACCCTCCCTCAGTTTCTTCTTACTGCCTGTGGCTGGAGTCGGCGCCCTGTGTGATCTTAACCTGGTTACCTCTCAACTAGTTTACTATTTTCCCTTGTGTGTAGTTAGAACATAAGAATGGCCATACTTGGTCAGACCAAAGGTCCATCTAGCCCAGTATCCTGTTTTCTGACAGTGGCCAATGCCAGGTGCCCCAGAGGGAATGAACAGAACAGGTAATCATCAAGTGATCCATCCCCTGTCGCCTATTCCCAGCTTCTGGCAAACAGACTAGGGATACCATCCCTGCCCATCCAGGCTAATAGCCACTGATGGACCTATCCTCCATGAATTTATCTAGTTCTTTTAGTTAGTAGTACCCTTAGTGTTAGAGTAGCGTTAGTTGTAGTAGTTTGTTTCCTCGGTGATGCCCCCACTGATGTGTAAACATTTCTGTGGAGGAGCGATCCCCACATGCAGTGCTTCCTCTGTCTCGATGAGGCCCACATCAGAGTGTTGTGTGATCAGCAACTCATTTAAGAAAACAGACTCAAGAGGCGCGGGACCTTTGCCTGAAGCAGTACCTGCTCGAACAGGCCATGCAGCCTGCGTCAGTACCAGGGCCCTCACTGGGTTGCAGATCACCCTTGGGTTTGGAGAGTGCTGCCACTTCATGTTCCGGAGCAGTCACCTCTCCGAAGAAACTGAGGAGCTGTTCCTGCTGACGGTGCCGAGGAAAAAGTCCCATGACACCACCTGAGATTGCTTCAGGTCTGGGGGTGACTCTTCCACCTGACCCAGGAAAAGCAGACCAGCACAGAATTGGTGCCGGTGTGCAGGATGGCACAGGTACCTCTAACCCTTCCCTGGTACCGAATAGGAAGGCTAGAAACCCTGTACTGTTGACTCCGGTTCTGGCGTCTTGAATCTGGTACCCACAAGGGACATACTGATACACCAATAAATGTGGAAACAGTCGGTACCAGGCAGTTACAGACCTCCTCTGCCTCTTGGTCCCAATCTCTCCATTGGTCCAGGACTGCATCATGTATAGCCCTGTTGGCTGAACAAGTGCTGAAACCTCGGGTCTATCGGCACCATACCCCAGTGTTCCCCTTGCAGGGTCGGTGCCAGAATTGGTATAGGGACCTCGGTACCAGGAATCTCCTCTGCACAGCTACGGTTGGCTCTGCAAGTGCTTCCATGGCGACTTTCACCTCCCTCAACGTCGGTACCATCAGACAGTCTGGTAATGCTGCTGACTTTGGGATCGACAGCGCTTCCAGAACCAGCATGCTCAATACTGATGGTACTGTTTCCATGGGCAGCACCTCTTGCTGCCTTGTTCTGGACAGGGGATGCATCAGATGGGTTACTTGTTCCCTCTGGTCTCACTCCACCCTTTTTTCCAGGATCCCGAGGCTCCTTGGCATCTGAGTCGGGGTCACCATTCTCCTGCTCTCCATGGCCTGACCAGCATCGGGCCCTTTGATGGAACGTTATGGGTACCAGGATTGATGCTTGTCTCATGGTCAGGAGGGAGGCCTGTGGCCTGGCACTTACTGTCCACCAATGCGTTATCCATGTCAACGGCCTCTGTGGAATGCTCCTCGGTTGCAGAGGTCCCGCTCTTCGTTTTGCTTGAAGGCAAAATTGCTGACCAGGTCTGCAGTGATGACCATCATGGTACACTGCAGTCCCAGTCTCTGGGGGTCCTCCTCCCTGCGGAGCCTCCACAGTCGTCCCGTCCCGGTCCATCAGCCCTAGAACAGGATCCGGCTTTGGCTCAGGTAAGGGCCTAGTCTTCGTTTCTGGATAATTCTGTGCTGCCTGGCTCATCCTTCCCTTCAGTACCAGAGGATTTTAAGGCATACCAAGAGCTTTTGTGGGGCATAGCTTCTTCCCTCAGTATCCAAGTGGAGATCTTGCAAGAGAATACCCACAAATTAGTGGATATCTGCAGCCGCCTGCTCCTGGGAGAGTTGCCCTCCTATCAAGGATGTGCTCCTTGAACCCGCTAAGGCCCTCTGGAGCATGCTGGCTTCTGTACCACCTGCAGTTTTACTCCCATCCAGCCCCAAATTCCCTAGTTGTATCTGCAGTGAATGACAGCTCAGCAGGGCAGTCCCCTAAGGATAGGGACTCTAAATGATTGAACCTCCTGGGCAGGAAGATTTATAACTCCTCTTCCTTATGGATGCGAACTAGTAACCCTTGCAGTCCAAGTATGATTTTGTTAACTGGACAGCTGTGCCAGCTGCCTTGTGTGAGGAATTTTGGGCATTTGTCACTGAGGGCATTTTGGTGTCCTTGCAGCCCATGCTAGACATCATGAACACTTCAGCCTGGGTGATGGCCTCTGCAGTCACCATGAGGAGGGCTTCTTGGCTGCATGGTCTGGGCAGTGCCCCTGATGTCCAGCAAGCCATTGAGGATTTGCCCTGCAACAGCCAAACGCTGTTTTTTGACAAAACTGACGAGACGCTGCATTCCTTCAAGGACTCTGGGGCTACCCTGCGGTCCTTGGGGGTGTGCATGCCAGTGGTGCAGAGGTGCCACTGTGGCATTCAGCAGCAGTATCGTCCATAGCGCACGTTTGGCCCTCCTTGCCCTTCTCCAAGGCAATGGGACAAACCCAGAAAGAGGGATAGATTCAACAGGAGAAAGCAATTGGTCTTGGGGTTCAGCCAGGCCACACACTGTCCTCCAAGTGCCCATTTTGCCTCTTTGGTCCAGAGCACTGTTCTAGTCATTGCTCCTCTCCTGATCTCCCCGCTTTGGGGACAGGCTGGCCTGCTTTCACAATGCCTGGGGATCGATCACCACCCACAGCTAGGCCCTAAGCACCATCAGATTGGGTTATGCCATCCAGTTCCTCTCCACAACTCCTCCCCATCCCCCTTCAGGGCCCCCTCTCACGAGATACTGCTCTTTGAGCAGATCCGCTCTCTGCTAGCTTTGGAAACAGCATGGTTGTGGCACAGCTGAATGAGGAGGAAGAGCCATGTTTGGTGGCTGTCCAACAAATCCTCCTTAACAGTAGAGGACATTCCACCAGGGTGGCCTATTCAGTGAAATGGAAGCAATTTTCGGTATGGCCATTAGCCTGCAGAATCCAACCATCGCTGACCTCTATCCAGGGCATTTTGGAGAGCCTGCTGCACCTTCTGTCATTGGGGCTTGTGTTTAATTCATTGAAAGCATATCTGGCAGCGATATCGGTATTTCATCCCCCCCATTCAGGGAAGATCAGTCGTCTTCAGTGCCATGGTAGCAAGATTCTTAGAAGGGCTCCTTCATCTACATCCTCCATTCCTAGAGCCACTTCATCTGTGGGACCTTACCTCATCCTAGCAGCCTTAATGGGACCTCCATTCGAGCCCCTGGAATCTTGTCCCTTACCACTTGTGTGTCAGGAAAACTGTATTCCTGGTAGTGATCACATCCCCAGGGAGAGTGTCAGAGGTGCAGGCTCTGATGGCAGAGCCTCCTTATACACAATTCTCCAAAGACAAAGTGACCTTATGGCCTGAATCCAAAATTTTTGTCTAAAGTGGTTTCTCAGTTTCATTTGAACCAGGTGATGTATATACCTGTGTTCTTTCCTAAGCCACATTCATCTCCAAAAAGCAGCATCTCCATATCTTAGGTGTCAGGCTGGCCTGACATCTGGACAGGCCTAAACCATTTCATGCTTTGCCTCATTTGTGTCGTATGCAGATCGCATGAAGGGTCAAGTGGTTTCTGCAGAGACCATCTCCAAATGGATAACATCCTGCATCAAGACTGCATAGGAAATAGCTCTGGCTACCCCCTCGCAGTGGGTGCGAGCTCATTCTATTATGGCGCAAGCAATATCCATAGTGTTCCTCAGTGACATTTCCATATCGGACATTTGCAGGGCTGCTACGTGGTCGTCAATACATACGTTCATGAACCATTATGCCATAACCACACGTTCCAGGGTGGATGCAGGCTTTGGTAGGGCGGTCTTGGAGTCACTGTTTAGGTAGACCCTGAACCCCGCCTCCTGGTGGGGTACTGCTTGTGAGTCACTCAAGTGGAATACACGGCTGTGTCTACTTGAAGAAGAAGAAATGGTTACTTACTGTAACTGTGATTCTTCGAGATGTAATGCAGTCATGTATTCCATGACCCAGCTTCTAGCCCCTCTGTATTGGAGTCTTGTTTCCAGGCATTTGGTGCTAAGGAACTGAGGGAGGGTTGGGACAGCGCTGTCCCATGTAGCCAGGGGAGGGGCTATGGTGACAAGGCGCAAGTGCCACCTCTCTGCGGGTACTGCTAGGCAAATTTCTCCAGCTCTGGTGTGCTGGGCACACACACACTTACGTGGACTATACGCATCTGTATCACATCTTGAAGAATCACAGTTCCAGTAAGTAACCATTTCTTATGGTGCAGGAGGCATGAGAGCAACCAGCTTGCTGTATTGGCTTTGCAAGGCTAACAGGAGTAAGTACTTGTTTTAATCAGTAAAATAAGCAGATGAGTTGAAAAGACATGGGGATCAGAAATCTTCACTTAAAGGTTCCATTATTCTTACTTTTGACCATAACTGAATTTAAATGTCTAAAAGTAAATTAATTTTAGTATGGACACACTGTACAGCAAATCCAGCTAGATGGGATGACACATCTACTGTGGAAATAACACAACTGTGACACATCTGATGAGAAAAAACATAGACTATCCTAATCCCAGATCAGATTTAACATCAGTTAACTTTTCTGGCAATGTCAACTTAGAATAATGACATTTAGAATGTACAGCATATATAGTGCGTTACACTTTCAGGGAGGTTGTGAGACAAGAAATACTGTCTCCATTTTATATGTGGTCATGGAGGTGTTCACTTGTCCAACGGCATTACAGTGAGTCATTACAGTAACTTCTTGCTTAACGCTGTAGTTCTGTTCCTGAAAAATGCGACGTTAAGCGAATCCAATTTCCTCATAAGAATTAAAGGGTGGGGGGGAGGGTTAGGTTCCAGGAATTTATAAGTTGTAAACAAACAATTTAATACTGTACACAGCAGTGATGATTATGAAGCTTGTTTGATGTGGTGAAGTAAGAGGGTGGGATATTTCCCAGGGAATGCCTTACTGCTAAATGACGAACTAGCATTCGTCTGAGCCCTCAAGGGTTAACACAGTGTTAACCTCACACTCCACAAGGCAGCACGAATGGAGGGAGGGGAGACAGCATGGCAGACAGAGACACACACCCTGTGTGCAGGGTCAGCTTTAGGCCGATTCCCCCGTAGGTGCCTTTTAAAGTTTTGATTTTTTTTTCTACATACCCGGCGGCAGTCTGAGTCTTTGGTGGCATTTCGGCGGCGGGGGGTCCTTCAGTGCCGTGGAAGACCTGGAGCGAGTGAAGGACCCCCGTGCCGCTGAAGACTCAGACCGCCGCCGGGTATTCGAATCGGGCCCCACAATTCCTAAAGCCAGCCCTGCTGGTGTGTGGGGGAGAGAGAGATGCGCATTACACCTTTAAGTACGCTGACACCACTCTAAGTACATTGCCTTTAAAAAGATCAGGAAGTTGAGACAGCAGCTGCAGCCAGCAAGCTCTCTCCCTCCTGAGCCCTGTCGTCCGCACCTTGCTCTATATGGAGAAGGGGTAAGTGGAGGGCAGGAGTAGGGGGAAGGGGGACACCCTGACATTAACCTCCCTCTTCCCCCCTCCCCTGCACAGCAAGCAGGAGGCTCCCGGGAGCAGCTCCAAGGCAGAGGGCGGGAGCAGCACATGGCAGTGGGGGGAGGGACAGCTGAACTGCTGGCAATTGCTAGCCTGCAAGCAGTGGACAAAGCAGGCAGCTGCCAAACAATGTTATAAGGGAGCATTGCGCAACTTTAAACGAGCATGTTCCCTAATTGGTCAGCAACGTAACAACAAAACAGTGTTAACCGGGACAACTTTAAGTGAGGAGTTACTGTACAGAATCCAGATGCCTTGTGTCTTAACCACATAACTACCCTTCCTTTCATAACTGCTGCCATAACTTACATCAACTGATGCATAATATGAAACCCATTTTCAGCCTTGTTTTCAGTCAATTCTCTGGCATTAATGGCATTCTCATAACACAAGAACTAGGGGTCACCAAATGAAATTAATAGGCAGCAGGTTTAAAACAAACAAAAGGAAGTATTTCTTCACACAGCGCACAGTCAACCTGTGGAACTCCTTGCCAGAGGATGTTGTGAAGGCCAAGACTATAACAGGGTTAAAAAGGAACTAGAACAGTTCGTGGAGGATAGGTCCATCAATGGCTATTAGCCACGATGGGCAGGGAAGGTGTCCCTAGCCTCTGTTTGCAGAAACTGGGAATGAATGACATGGGATAGATCACTTGATGCTTACCTGTTCTGTCCATTCCCTCTGAAGCACCTGGCATTGGCCACTGTTGGAAGACAGGATACTGGGCTAGATGGACCTTTGGTCTGACCCAGTATGACTGTTCTTATGTTCTTATCTATCTTTGTGAACAAACTAACTTATCTTTAAAATGTCTCTTTGCTCCCCCCCTCCCAATTTTCTCTTCCAGCTGACTTTGGTTTCTGTGCCCAAATAACACCAGAGCAGAGCAAACGCAGCACCATGGTGGGGACACCGTACTGGATGGCTCCTGAAGTGGTGACGCGGAAAGCTTATGGGCCGAAAGTGGACATCTGGTCTCTGGGAATCATGGCTATTGAAATGATTGAGGGAGAACCTCCTTACCTCAATGAGAACCCTCTGAGAGTAAGCTAATGCTATGTCACTGCAGTGCCGTGCGAGAGTCAGCCAGATGTGTCAAACCTGGCTTCGCTTTTGTGATAGTTACTGTATAGTCATACGTTAATAAGAAAACCTCAGAAGTTTCTGCATTAGGGTGAACAGATACACCCTGGATGCTTCTCTGAACTTCTCTGCTATATTAGGCCAGAAGCAATGCAAGAATAGTCTTTTGTGCCATTTCTCTCCATTCAGTCCCTATCCTGGCTATAAACTAGAAATGAGGAAAATTCTGACCATTTCAGAGCCTTAGAAGTCTGAGTTTGGTTCTAGATAGTGGAGGCCTGTGGTCTCGGTTTTGTGAAGTGATTTAACCGTCCTTCATAAGCTGTCTTTCTAGGAATACCTTTCCAGTGGCCCGCTTCAAAGCATGGCAGGTGCTTTTGTAGACTCGCTCCTAAGACTCTGAGGACCAGATTGTGGGTAGTTACTTACTATCCCAAGTTATGGGCGTGAGGCAGCAGGAGCACCGGTAGGCATAGTGTTCTGTAATTGTGGCTGGCTTCTCAAATCCTCAAGCCCAGCCCCTCCTGTGCAATCCCACTCCAGTTCGCTGCCTGGTTCTCATACTGTGGCAGTGGTGGATGGGTTGCAAAGGCTGAGCCCAGGCAGTGGATGAGCTGCAAGCATTGCAGGAGAAGTTTCAAATCCAAACACATTCAAAATAAATGTTTCTGTTAATAGTTTTGTAAAACTTTGGGGTTTTTACAATCTAAAAATGTTGGGTCTAACCTGCCTGACATTGTCCCTTTCCATACATGATATACACCAGACCTTCACTTATTCACTAATGCAATGGATAATACGGAGTCTGTTTGGGCAATGGTCACATTGGGGAAGAAAACTACTAGAGCCTCCCCTGGGATAGTGATTGGGGTGTGCTATAGACCGCCGGGATCCAGCCTGGATATGGATAGAGAGCTCTTTAATGTTTTTAAGGAGGTAAATACTAATAGGAACTGTTTGATAATGGGGGACTTTAACTTCCCGGATATAGATTGGGAAACAAATGCTAGTAATAATAATAGGGCTCAGCTTTTCCTAGACGTGATAGCTGATGAATTCCTTCATCAAGTAGTTGCTGAACCGACGAGGGGGGATGCCATTTTAGATCTGATTTTGGTGAGTAACGAGGACCTTGTGGAGGAAATAGTTGTAGGGGACAACCTTGGCTCGAGTGATAATGAGCTAATTCGTTTCATAATAAATGGGAGGATAATCAAAATTGCATCTGAGACTAAGGTGTACGACTTCAAAAGGGCTAACTTTACTAAATTAAGGCGACTAGTTAGGGAAGTGGATTGGACTAACATATTTAGGGATTTAAAGGCAGATGACACCTGGGGTTACTTCAGGTTGAAGTTGCAGGAGTTGTCAGAGGCATGTATCCCGAGAAAGGGCAAACGGCTCGTAGGTAGCAGTTTTAGACCGAGGTGGATGAGCAAGTGTCTTAGAGGGGTGATTAAGAAAAAACAGAAAGCGTACAAGGAGTGGAAAATGGGAGGGATCAGCAAAGAAACCTACCTTATTGAGGTCAGAGGGTGTAGGGAAGCAGTGAGAAAGGCAAAGAGCCAGGTGGAGATGGACCTAGCGAAGGGGATTAAAACCAATAGCAAAAGGTTTTTTAGCCATATAAATAGGAAGAAAACCAAGAAGGAAGAAGTGGGACCGCTTAAAACTTTAAATGGAGTGGAGATTAGAGATAATCTTGGAATGGCACAATATCTGAACGAATATTTTGCCTCGGTCTTTAATGAGGCTAATGAAGGGCTAAGGAATAGTGGTAGAGGGACTGATGGGAATGAAGATATGGGGGTAGACATTACGGTATCTGAGGTAGAAGCCAAACTTGAACAGCTAAACGGAAGTAAATCGGGGTGCCCGGATAATCTTCATCCTAGAATATTAAGGGAATTGGCAAGTGAAATTGCAAGCCCGTTGGCGATGATTTTTAATAAATCTCTAAACTCGGGGATTGTACCGTTCGACTGGAGATTAGCTAATATAGTTCCTATATTCAAGAAGGGGGAAAAAAGTGACCCGGGTAACTACAGGCCTGTTAGTTTAACATCTGTAGTATACAAAGTCATGGAAAATTTTTTAAAGGAGAGAGTGGTTACGGACCTTGAGGCCGATGGCAACTGGGACAAATTACAGCATGGTTTTACGAAAGGTAGATCGTGCCAAACCAACCTGATCTTCTTCTTTGAGAAAATAACAGATTTTTTAGACAAGGGAAATGCGGTGGATCTAATATATCTTGATTTCAGTAAGGCATTTGATACGGTACCGCATGAGGAATTACTGGTTAAATTGGAAAAGATGGGGATCGAAATGAAAATCCAGAGGTGGATAAGGAGCTGGTTAAAGGGGAGATTGCAGAGGGTCGTATTGAAGGGTGAACTGTCGGGTTGGAGGGGGGTTACCAGTGGAGTTCCTCAAGGTTCGGTTTTGGGTCCGATTTTATTTAATCTATTTATCGCTGACCTCGGAACCAAAAGTAGGAGTGGGCTGATAAAGTTTGCGGATGACACGAAGTTGGGAGGTATTGCCAATTCGGAGAAGGATCGGGATATCCTCCAGGGAGATTTGGATGACCTTGTAAACTGGTGTATTAGTAACAGGATGAAATTCAATAGTGAGAAGTGTAAGGTTATGCATTTAGGGATGACTAATAAGAACTTTAGTTATAAGCTGGGGAAGCACCAGTTGGAAGTAACGGAGGAGGAGAAGGACCTAGGAGTCCTGGTTGATCGTAGGATGACTATGAGTAGGCAATGTGATGTGGCCGTTAAAAAAGCTAATGCGGTCTTGGGATACATTAGGCAAGGTATTTCTAGTAGAGATAAGGAGGTGCTAGTCCCGTTATATAAGGCGTTGGTGAGACCTCATTTGGAGTATTGTGTGCAGTTTTGGTCTCCCATGTTTAAGAAGGATGAACTCAAACTGGAACGGGTACAAAGAAGGGCCACTAGAATGATCCGAGGAATGGAAAGCCTGTCGTATGAAAGGAGACTTGAGGAGCTTGGTTTGTTTTCCTTAACCAAAAGAAGGATAAGAGGAGATATGATTGCACTCTTTAAATATATCAGAGGGATAAATACCAGGGAAGGAGAGGAATTATTTCAGCTCAGTGCTAATGTGGACACGAGGACAAACGGATACAAATTGTCAGTCAGGAAATTTAGGCTTGAAATTAGACGAAGGTTTCTAACCATCAGAGGAGTGCAATTCTGGAACAGCCTACCGAGGGAAACAGTGGGGGCTAAGGACCTCCATGACTTTAAGATTAAGCTGGATAAGTTTATGGAGGAGATGGTATGATAGGATAACGGGCTTAGTCAATAGGTCAATTAAGTGCCACACTGGTAATTAGTACAATGGGTCAATGATAGGATATTGTTAGCCTTTTTCCAGAGGGTATAGCTGGAGAGTCTTGCCCGCATGCTCAGGGTTCAGCTGACCGCCATATTTGGGGTCGGGAAGGAATTTTCCTCCAGGGTAGATTGGCAGTGGCCCTCGAGGTTTTTCGCCTTCCTCCGAAGCATGGGGCAGGGGTCGCTTGCTTAAGGAGTGGGTGGATCGGCTTATGTGGCCTGCATCTTGCAGGAGGTCAGACTAGATGATCATAATGGTCCCTTCTGATCTTGAATTCTATGATTCTATGATTCATTTGGGATGCAGATGACCTGCAAAGTTAATCAATGGATCAAATTATCCCTCTGTCGGTCAGATGTGACTCCTGAGAGGATGAGAAGAGTCTAGCCCAGTTTGTTTAACGTTTGTTTCCAGTTCAAGAGACTAAGGCCATCTCTATATGTACAGCGCTGCAGCTGCACTGATACAGTTGTGTCGCTGCAGCGCGTCTGGTGAGGATGCTCTGTGCCGACGGGAGAGCACTCTCCCATGGGAATAAAATAACCACCTCTGCGAGTGGCAGAAGCTGTGTCGGTGGGAGGAGCTCTCCTGCCGACATAGAGCTGTGCACACAAGCACTTATGTTGGTGTAATTCACGTTGCTGGGAGGTGGAATATTAACATCCCTAAGCAATATAAGTTTTGCTGACATAGGCTGTACTGTAGACATAGCCTAAGAAAAAGCCCAAAGGGAGGGAGGCTGTGAGGAGGAAAGAAGGGAAAGGAAGTGAATGTTACTTAACTGGCCTCAATAAC
Source organism: Mauremys mutica (assembly GCF_020497125.1). Lineage (NCBI taxonomy): Eukaryota > Metazoa > Chordata > Testudines > Geoemydidae > Mauremys > Mauremys mutica. Next base: position 348,933,185 of record NC_059072.1, read on the forward strand.
TTAACACTATGGCCTCATTTAACTCAAGGTGCTCCAGTTCCCAGGCTGTTGAATTGCTCCTCTTAGGTTCAGGGGCTCTGAAAAGCCTTCAGACTGCCTGGGAGCATCAAACTGATTCTTGCCTTCTTTCTGTTCAGGTGGAGACCTCCTCCTCCAGAAGGATGGTTCTCATTTAAATCAAATTCTCTGAGCCTATTGGTTCTTAATTCCCTCTGTTTGGAGCAGTCTGACTTTCCCCTGTCATAGTAGGAAAGCTGGTTGTTCTTGCAAGGTGCTGAGTGCCTGAGCTATTGCAGACAGGCACTCAGCATCTTACAAAAGTGGGCTCGTGTATGCAGGGACATTTACAGGCATAACTATGCCAGGAGAGTTACACTGCTGTAATTATAGTGGTATAACTCCCTGTGTGGACATTCTTCTTGCAGAATAGAAGTGTCCACTCAAGGAGTTGTACCAGTATAAACCACAGTGGAAAAATTATACTGATCTAGTTATGCTAGTACACTCCCCTGTGTATAAAAGCCCTTAGACAAGGCATGAAATGTTTTTTCTTCTTGCAAATCCCTCCAGACGACTACAGGATCCAAACCTGGATTAATAGGGTAAAATACTAGAGAACTGGATCCTGGCCATTTAAAAATAGGGCAGACAGCAGTTCTATTTTATAATAAACATGGATGGACATAAGCGTGGATGAGTCATGCAACAATTTGTTCCTAACCGAATGTGCAGGAAAAATAGAAGCCTGTGTAATCTGCAGAAGGAGGGATCTCGCTCCAACAAGGGGTGAATCTGAATTGCCCCTCTTTTCCTTTTGTTTCCTTGGTGCTTGTTTCCTGCAGGCCCTGTATCTCATTGCTACCAATGGTACTCCAGAGCTGCAGAACCCTGAGAAGCTTTCAGCCATATTTCGAGACTTCCTTAACCGCTGTCTCGAGATGGATGTAGAGAAAAGAGGCTCTGCCAAAGAACTGCTACAGGTAGGCACTGGGACGGGGGTGGAGGGGTGAGCTCAAGTCAAGCCAGCACTCTGGCCTCTACTGAGGATTTCTTTTACGTTTAAAATGGCAAGGCGGATGGCACACGCATGTCTGAGGTGACTTGCCCGAAGGGGCACAGGGAGTGGATTGGTGAGGATTTTTTACTTTAGGACTCTTTTCCTGGTTCCGATCCATTTTTGTTTTAGCCACTGTCTAATGGCAACAGCTGGGTGGAATATTCTGTAACCAAATTCAAAATGCTCACTCTGGGCCTGGCCCTCCAAGATGCGGGGTCCCTTACTCCCATGGTTTCTCCACAGCTGGTGCCCAACTCTGTGTGTGTCGGCACTCCCTCATTGCTCAGACTTCTCTCCCTGCTCCTCTTGGCCTTGTCAACTGAATGATTCCCCACGACAGCCCTTCTGCTGCAAGTGTCCTTTTATACCATGTCTCAGACCCTGCCATGTCTCTCCTTTATTCACCTCAGCTGGGCTACAAAGGGGACTTCCACCCTGTCCATGCTCTGCTAGTCTGCCTTACCTTGTGTCTGCTTCCCTGAGACGCCTCTACTCATGCCTTAGTTGCTAACCTTTTATTGGGTGCCATTCTCTCACTGATGCTCTTCCTAAATCCCTGCTGTCTCTGTTTCAGGAGCCTGGGTGCTGTAGCCAAAATGCTTCCAGGGAGCAGAACAGTACTGGCCTCTCACCCACCTCCCCTCTGTTTCCATGGATGTCCAGTTCCAGGACTGAATTCAACCCCTTCAGTTTGCGTGTGTTCCACTCCCACAGAAGTCCAGTGGGAGTTGTGCATGTGTGACTGATGGGATGGTCATGTCCAGAGTGGTTGGGCTCTACCTGACTTCCTCACTTGAGATCCACTTAAATCTGTCTTCTGCTCTCCTCCCTTGACGCGCTATGGTCGGATTGGGCATTAGCAGCTTTTCTTGTTACCCCCTATACATGGAATTATTTCCCCACTGCTGCAGGTTTTGCCACTTCTTGAAATTTACCTCAAAACCCACCGCCTTCAGCTCAAGATGAACTCTCCATACACTGCTTTGTGGCACCATGTATAGTGTGATGGATGCGCAACCATATCGGGGTTGCATTGTAGTAAGTGGAAGGTGTCCAGCAAATGGACGCCTGGATATCTAGTAAATGACTTAGATTGCCAGTTTGACTATAACTGTGCCAAACTCCAGTTCCGCTTTGCAGATATTAATAGATTGAAAAGCCAGAAGGTTCTATTATGATAATTGAGTCTGACCTCTTGCATGACACAGGCCGTAGAAAATCACCCAGTGACTCCCACATCCAGCTCAATAACTTGTGAGTGAACTAGAGCAGATCTCTGTGTCTTCGTTCCGTCCAGGACTAAGATCCTCTAACTTTCAATTTATATTTTGAATTAACTCCGAATCCATGACGAATTTCCTGAGTTTCAACTAGTTTTGTGTTACAAGCCCACAAAGCTGGGAATTTAGCCTGATTTTGGTGCAAAGCTGGAACTCAGTCCAGGCTTGCTTGAAAGGTGTTTGTGACTTCAGCAAACCTTTTAGTTTAACCTGGTTTGAGTTTTGAGCCTGTAACTAAACTAAACTGCAAACCATTTGAGCTCTGCATGGCTTCAGTGCAAATGTTTCACTCTGTGGTGAGACTTGACCTCAAAGGTATCGTCAATAACTTAGTTTTCTCCTTCTCTCCTAGCACCAGTTCCTGAAAATTGCGAAGCCCCTTTCTAGTCTCACTCCTTTGATTATTGCCGCAAAAGAGGCAGCGAAGAACAACCACTAACGCGGAACCATCATAGTCATCGTGCCAAGTCTTTTCAATGTTCATTTCAGACCCTGAATACCTGCCTTCCCGCTCCTTGGGGGTGCCCAAAACTTTGATCCTCTGAGAGTGGGCCACAGAAGTAGTGTTTGTTGAATGTTAAAGGAGGCATTGCTGATCTAAAGCCGTGAACAGCCTTCTCACCCTCTCGGTGGGAGAAGACTATTTTGTATGGTTGACAAGGTCTTTGTGAGAACCTCTGAGCCTGATGTAGCAAAGCCAGTTTGATTTCATATCTCTTAATGTGTTTGTTTTTTAACGTAAGTGTGGAGCCTTAGACCATGTTTATCTTAATCAATTAAATCTCTCGCTGGCTGCATTTTCCCTGCCTCTGCCCAGCTCAGTTGTTACACTACTGAAACTCCTGCATGCTTCGGGTTACTTGAAGAATGGAGCAGCCAGCAGAAATCTGAACAGCTTTAATAACGGAAAAGAGGGCTGCAGGAGTATGCAGCACCCAGACACTTCCTCAGTGCTGCCGGACGCCTTGACAGAGAGAGCTGAAATATTCTAAATGAACTTTCTGCAACCATCGGAGGATTTAATTCATGGATCACCTTTGTGCTACGTCTTGTGAATCAGCCTCTGATTAAAAGATCCTCTTTCTGTTTTCATCTCAGATTTGTAGACTTCAGTTTTCAATTCTGCTAATTATTAGATCACTTCCAAAAATAGTATTTCTGGTGCGTTAGAAGGTAAATTGCAGAAGAAGGTGGCAGGCCTATTTTTTAAAAGTATTTCATTTGTAAAGCACAGCTTGTGTTAAAGAAATCACTGCTCTGTATCATAAAACACTGATACAGTGGTCACCATGACAGTATCACCATTTGCCCACAGTTTGCCATAGTGGTATTTGAGAAAGTATAATTTCCTATGCCAAGTTCAGATGCTGTTGGGTATAGTAGTTGTGTGTGTAAACTAAATAATCTGTTTTCTTTATCCTGTGACTTATCTGGAGGACCAAGAGGGTTAATAATTCCTCTGGTTGCCACAGTTTTTAAAGCATCAGGAAACTTGGAACTGCATCTGAGTGGAGAAATCTGTGTCCTAAACACTGGACTATAACCAGCTGTATGTTGATTTTAATAAAAACTGCTGCATTTCTGACCTCAGGGTGGGGGAGAGAGGATTTAGAGGATTAACTTCATAGTCATAAACACAATCCTCTCAAATTGACTACTGTTCATGCTATTCTTCGTTTGCCACTGGGTGTCCAGAGGTGATGGCTAAAGTGGTGCGTGCAAACTAGATTATTTTATATTTGGAGTTCCCTAGACCGGCGTATATCCAATTACGAACATGATATGGAGTCTAAGTGGCTATAATTTCCATACTGACGAACCAGAAGATCGTGTAAAAAGGCATGCATTAAAGTCAGGTGGGAGCTGCTTTCTCATACTGTGCTGTTGCTTTCCTTGCCACGGCCTTCTCTTCTGGCCCCTTCTGGTATAAATTAAACCAATGTATGAGGGCTTAAATGATGGAGGAACCACCAGGCCTCCAGCAAATGGTAACAGTGCATAGTAGCTCAGTCCAACTCCTAGGTGAAACCTGTAATTGACCCTGTCTGCTTGGATACCAATGGATTTTTCTTCATCTTCCTCACTCTGGTCTCTGCCTCTTCCCTTGTTGCCTAACAAGTTACTGCGTTTAGCCATAATATCTGCCAGATGTACACTATTGGGGAGATGGAGGACCAAGAGGGTTAATAATTCCTCTGGTTGCCACAGTTTTTAAAGCATCAGGAAACTTGGAACTGCATCTGAGTGGAGAAATCTGTGTCCTAAACACTGGACTATAATTTTCCAAGTGAACTTTAATTTCTGATGCCTCATCTTCTTTTTAAAAATTGATTTGTATAGTTCAATCACCGTCATGTACATACACACATCTCCTGGTTGAGAGCATTTCTGCTTTTCAATATCTTATGTAAATTCACGGTCATATGAAAATGCAAGCAGTTCCTTTGCTGGTATGAGTGTATCTATACTAGAGGGTTTTGCTGGCACAAATCACACCTTACACGCCCTTGTCTGACATAGTTATGCCTGCAAAAGTCTGTAGTTAAGATCTCCCCTAAAATAACCTGGATTAAGCTGCTTTCAGGGCCTGGCAGCTCGACACAAGTTAAAACAGGTACAACTAAAAGGATGGTCCGAGTCCCTGTTTTCCCTAGCCCACCAGCTGAACGTTCACAGCATGTTCACAGCTCGCAATAAAATCGTAATTTTAAACTCCAGTCATTAAAAATCCCATTTGTTCACCTTTCTGTGACTAAGGATTTCCCTGGATATCTGTTTCTGACTAGCCTTGGGTTTCTGGGTGAACACCTAGGACAAAATTGACAAAATTTTGTCCTAGGTGTTCACCTAGAAATCCAAGGCTAGTCAGAAACTAGAACACCCCAGCCCTGGGGGAAGTGTGATTGGATGATCAGATAGACACTCCCTGGGGAATTTGGACAGAGGTTGAAGGGAAGTAGCATTGCCTTGAGAAATTGTTGGATAAATGACCAATAACTGTCTTATTGGCTTATGTAATGGAAAATAGACTACAGGCCACGTCCTCAGCTGGTGGATATCCATGTAGCTCCACTGATTTCAATGGAAATACATTGCTCCATGCCAGCTGCCCGACATCTCTAAGACAAAGCCCTTGTAAATAACAGGGATTAGAACCTGATCCATAAAGGCACTGTGGGTCCTTGCCTCACAATGGGAGCCTGGGGGTTGATCAGACTCTATCCATGTTGGCTGCATCCATAATTGAGCATGGGTGCTGGTAGCAGGATTGCAGCACAACTTCCCTTGACCAAGGATTGCTACTTATAAATAACCATGTTAAATCATGCTTCAGGCTATCCATTGCCCAGGAGGGACTACAGTCAGAAGGAACCATCTATTCTTTGTCTTCTGTCCCTCAGCTTAATTCTAATCCATGGTGGTGCTTTGCCTATGATTCCATCATCACTACTTAGTTTTCATAATAGCTTTGTGTGAGAGCTTTTGCCAAAGGCTTTTTGAGGCCCATTGATAAATTGTAGGATTGTGACATCAGAGCTATGTCATCTAACAGTCTGGCTTCATTGCCCTGATCTATTGACATGAAAGTCAGTGGTGCAGAGTACAATGGCTGGCTGGCTGGGCCTGATTTAAGTTAACTGCCTCAGGTACATCAGGTAAATTCTTCTGTTTGAGTTCTCATGTAGTTTAAAACTCTGGTATCTGCCTTATTTTTAGCACTTGGTTGGACTCATGTATCAACATGTTGCCTTTCCCATTCAGTCATCGCCTCCCATGTCCTGGGCTCAGTGCTGCTTCAGTTCATGCATATATGCTTGGCTAATGCCCATGTACAGTAGAACCTCAGAGTTACAAACACCCCGGGAATGGAGGTTTTTCGTAACTCTGAAAGTTTTGTAACTGAACAAAACATTATGGTGGTTCTTTCAAAAGTTTACAACTGAACATTGACTTAATACAACTTTGAAATTTTACTATGCAGAAGAAAAATGCTGCTTTTAACCATCCTATTGAAATGAAAGAAGCACAGAAACAGGTTCCTGACCTTGTCAAATCTTTTCAAACTTTCCTTTTTTAGTAGTTTATGTTTAACACAGTACTCTACTGTATTTCCTTTTATTTTTTTTTTTGGTCTCTTCTGCTGCTGCCTGATTGCGTACTTCTGGTTCCAAATGAGGTGTGTGGTTGACAGGTCTGTTTGTATCTCTGAAGTTCTACTGTACTAGAGTAATACACCTGGTCAGATGTTATGGCCACCACTCTGTCTTGGGAGCAATGCTTTCAGAACTTCAAGATGTTAAAACTACTTCAGTTCACTTTGAGAACATTTTCATTCCAAACATATTTAAAAATCCTGGGAAAGCTCTTTCCAATGAAGATAAATCTGCATTGTTTTGATGATTGCTTCTTTGGTTTTTCCATACTATGGCCTTTTCAGTGTAAATGACAATACATTTGAAGGACTAGCAACAATTCTCTTGACTGAGAGCCAGATTCCTCAATTATGCCACTTAAATAGTTCCCCATTTAATATATATTTATATTGAAATGGCTCCTTTATATTAGCTGCTTGGAACATAACTTAGTAGGTTCTTTGTTTGCCTACTACGCACCCTCTGAAAATCAGTCCGCTTCAAGGTGTCTTGATTGTGTCAAGTAGATCAAGGAATAGTAAGGACTGCTCACCGCTGCAAATCAGCCACTCGCAAAAGCTTAACAAGAAATTAGGCTGACATCAATCTAGGCAATCAAAGCCCGATCCAGAGTCCACTGGAAGTGATGGAAAGACTCCCATTGACCTCAGTGGATTTTGAAACAGGCCCTTGAAGAATAGCAAACCCAAAGGTTTATCCCTCTCCCTAAAACAGGGATCCCCAACGCGGTGCCCGTGGGCCCCATGGCGCCTGCGGGGGCATCTAAATGCACCCGCGTCCTGGCCAGCAGTCGAGCGTCCGCCGAACGCCGGTGACGCCTCTGGATGATGATGCTTGCCGCCGACAAGCGACGTCATCGAGAAGCATCGCCGCTGGGGCAGATGGGAAGAGGCAGATGGGAACTTACACAATATGCTTCCTGTGTTTAACTGTTATAGTTAAAAATGTCTTTTTCACTTAACTCCTCAATGTTTATAGAAATAATTTATTTTAATAAGTTTCTAGGATTTTGTACCCAAGAGGGAGAGAGGTAGGTGTGTGTGTGTGTAAGTAAATCCTTTGTGTGCCTTTTAAAAGAGAAGGCTTGTAGCTGAGAAGGAGAATGGGATTGAGTGAACATCAGCCCATTGTTACGGCTTTGATAGCACAGCTTCACTCTTGGAATGTCTTAATTAAAGGGACATATCTGTATCGTTTCAGAACATAAATTTGCTCTATTTGTTTCTGCTTCAGACGAGTTATTTATGTCCCTGGCAGGCTGGAATATCCCTTTAAACAAAAGTGGTGGGAGTTCTTCTTGAGAAGACCCAGGTTTCCATAGAGACACTTCTGCTCTTTTATTTGCCTTTTTAACAGATCTTGGTATGTTCAAGGCCAAGTTTAAGTAAAGACATGGAGAAAACCCTTTACATCCACACGAAGGCCAAGATTTTACAAAGGGGTGAGTGATTTGGGGTGCCTTAGTTTGGTAGGTGTCCCAACTTGAGACCCTGGTTTTCAAAAAGCTCTGAAAAAGTTGGGCAACCCAACATTGAGGCACTCGAGATCAGTAGTCACTTTCCTAAATCTTGGCCAAGAACACAATAGCTATGACAATACACAAGGCCATATTTACAACAAGGTATTTATGATTTGTGAGAACAGACTGATTTTATGACCTGTGAGTTAGCTAGATGCAAGTTTTAAAGAATGTTTTGCCTGTCACTTGTTGACATAAAGCAGGTCCGGACAAAGATCCCAGAAGAATGCTCCACTTCAAATTGATTATATGAAATAAAATGTTTTATCGCAAAGCATGTGAACTAATATAACCCACAAACAACGTGTAACAGCATATTTGATCATGTACATCTCCTAAAATTTAGTAGAGGTGAAGTCAGGCTTACAATGACCTGGCTAACATTGGTTTTTGGCATGGCTTTTTATTTTGTTTTATTTCCACAAAGCCCACAATTTTATCCCTGCGTCAGAGGCCATCAGACTGAGCACATGGATAATTCCCTGATTCAGGAAACTGACTGTTGCCAATGAAAGTGTACAGAATCAAATATGAGATCTTAGAGAAACAGCTCCCAACCTTGATACTGAAAAGCAGGAGCTAATAAAGCAAAACAATTTCATGAAAGACCTGGACAGAAACTTGCAGGCCAAAATAGACTGTTTCAGAACAGTGGTGGAAGATTGGCAAAGGGGTGGAGAATGCCGAGGAGATTCTGGGACTAAGGGAAATAAAGATTAAACATTTGGAATTCCAAAACAGGAACTTGGAAAGAGCCAATGACCAACTGACTGAGGAAATAAAGGGAAGGTGTCTCCAGATTTCTGCATGTCAGGATTACAAATCTTTTCAAGAAGGAGAGAGATCAGGTATGGGAAATGTAACGTCTGAAATCCAGAAGTGCTTGAAACAACTTCATAACAAGCTGGAGATTGCAGAGCAGCAGCATAAAGAGGAAAAATGCCAGGCATCCAAGTTAAGGCACGTGCTGGAAGGATTTAAGCAAATCTGGGAGGTTCAGAAAAATGCCATAATCCAGCTGAAAGGATAACTGGAAAATTCAGTGCAGGAGACCGGAAAATGAAGATAGAGCCCAGGTTCGTTCGTTGTTGCATAAAATTGTGGAAGCAAAGCTGGTGCAGATTCACTGGACAAGAGAAACTATCTCAATTGCCTTTCAAAAGGTGTCTAGTTTGTATTCCCCTTGGTCCTATGCTTTGAATGTATGACCACATCAGTCATGCTATATATCTTTATATTCAACAAAGATTTTAAGTCTGTCAGTCATCAACTGCTGTTTTCTGACCAAAATCTTGAGTTTGCTGAGAAACCTGTCTCCATATGCTATCTGGAAATAGTATGGCCTGTGGCCATTTTAAAGTCAGCTGTGCAGCCTCTCTTCCATCTCTTCATATCAGCTAAATTAACCCTCCTTCAAATGCCTGGATTTTTTGTTTCTTCTTGATGTATCAGCTCAATCGTTTTTTAAAAACGCTTCTTTAAAATAAAATAAAATCCAAATAATTTGTCTGCTGGTTCTCCTTTGTGTACTATTTGGATGACTGATTTCAAAGAGTTCCAGTAGATGAGAGAGGTGTAATTTTCCTTTGAGCATGCCACACTCATTATTGTTCCTATTACTATATCCTGTTTGTCTAGGTATTTTTAAAGCTCTTATTTAAACTAATTTACCTACTATTGACATAAGGCTCATTGGCCTGGCATTCCCAGGGTTGCACCTACCACCTCTGTTAGTTGAAAACTTTTTGAGAGATAATATAATTGTTGTATTGATCATGATCCTAAATGCCATTATCTAATACAGAGGCACCAGGTAAGAGAGAAGAAGGTTGGGCTTGTGGTTGAGAACTGGGACCAGGGAAATCTGGGTGCAGGTCCCAGCAAAATTCTGCGTGACCCTGAGCAAGTCACTTTCTCTCTCCCTGCCTCAAATCCCCTTGTGTAAGAGTCTTCCGTTGTCCCTCCCCTTTGTGTGTCTTTTCTCTTTGATTGTAAGCTCAAGGCAGGGATTGGACCCTGATTGCATTTGGGGCCTGCAGGTGCTCCAGCTGCACAAAGAATCGATACTGACAAAGATGTGATCTAATACTTGCACAGTGGAACAGGAAAGCAGTTTCTCATATAAGGGAAGCCAGCAGCAGCCTGGCCTAACCAAAGCAATGTAGTTAATATTGTGCATGTCTCACCATGGCATGCCTGAATGCTTTATCCTCCTGAAGTTAAATGAACCAAATGAAATGCTTTGAGGGATTTCACAAGCTTGACTCCTGAAGCAGAAGGTGAGAAAGAAAAGCTCTCTAGGCGATGCCCTTACTGGCAAGGTAGGCAGTTCACAAAACACAGGATGGGAACAGCTGAAGCCCAGTTGGAATGAAAGGTGAAACTGACCCATGGCACTAACAATTCCTTGGTAAACAAGCGCATTGTGCGAAAACATGCACATAGGGACCAACATAAGGATTTAAGGCTGCAACTTAATCCTGTTAATCGGCTGCTATGTAAATTCATACCGCACTATAACTGGCACTTTCATCTGCAGATTGCTTTGCTAATTAATCCTTAACATGTGCCTCCCTCACTTAACATGTCCATATCCCTTCTAGAGATGGGCAGGTGTGTGCGTGCGCATACACACACAGTTAGAAGTGAAACACCCAAATGTGAGTCCCACTCAGGGGCTAATCTCCTCTACAGGGTGTGGCTATTGTTCTTTCCCCACCTTGCCAGCTGAATCGGTGTTAGCTGATCCTCCTAACTTCCCTTTCTCTGAGAGGTTAGAGGTCTTACAAGGCAGAGGACCATGTCTTACAGAGAGTGCTGTATCCCCTGCAATTGTCTTGTGCCTGTGGGTTCCTGGCATGGCTAGTCCTGTATTGTTTATATTATGGTAGCACCCAGGATCTGGCCCCAGTGGTGCTAGGTGCTGTGCAAATCTATGGGATGAGGTACAGTACATTTGGAACTGGAAAGTATTTAACATTTATATTGTGCTAATGCCAAGAGGCCAAACAGGTCAGGGCCCCGCTCTGTTAGGTACTATACAAACAGATAGCTCTGACTGTAAAAGTGATGGGGCGAAAGTACAAATCACCCCCCCACCCCGCAGCAAATACCTGTGGGTGAGGAGCATGAAAATCAGAGAGAATGTCTCCTTAGTGTGTGTTAGTGCTTCAATTCTTGAGTCTATAGTGCCCCCTGGTGGTCGTATTAAGCTTTTTCACACTTAATAAAGGTTTTGGCCCTTGCAGTGAGGGCTTCCTCTTTCATTCTACCCTATTACTAAAGCTCCTGTTAACCCTTCCTTTGAACTCTGGATATTATTCACCTAATGAAGGGTGGGTTGATGGGAAAGCACCTTGCTCTAGCAAATAAAGCAATAGAACAGGAGTCAGCTAGACTGAGTTTGATACCTGGCTGTGCGACCCAAGGGGGGATTAAGGTTTCATGGGGCGGTGGCCAGAACAAGTGGGGGGACCCTCTTCCCCTGCAGTCCCACCCCCATTCCACCAGTTCCCCTGTGGCCCCACCTATGGCCTCACCCTGTTCTGACACTTCCCCTGCGGCCCTGCCCCTGTCCCACCGACGGTCCCAACACCCCCCCCCCCCAATGTGACCCGCAACCTGTTTGCTCCTTTATGCCCCTCCAAGACTGGAGACGTTCTGCCTCCCTCCTCCCCCCCGCCATGGCCCTGGGGCCAGAGCAGGGAGTGAGCGCTCCCCCAGCCCTGAGGCGGTGGCAGGGAGCGAGAGTCCCAGGCTGCAGTGGGGCACTGGGGCCTCCTCTGCCGCACCGCGCTTCTGCCGGGGAGCAGCGGGGTTGGGGCGCGTTGGCTTCCTCTGCCACGCCCATCCACTGCTGATACTGGGGTCGGGGCCTGGGGGCTTCCCCCGCCTGCCCAGCACAGCTACGGGGGTTGGGGCGCGAGTACTGCAGAGTGCTTCTGCCAGGGAGTGGAGTCGGGGCCTGAGGGCTTGCCCCACCCAGTGCTTCTGCCAGGGCTCTGGGCTTCCACCGCTCGGTGACGGATTTTTTCCAGGGTGGATTAGCCCTGTCGGCCCAGTGGCTAATCTGCCACTGGTGTGACCCTTGGTTAAGTCACTTTACCTCTCTGCTTCCCTGCCTCTATGAAATGAGGATAATACTTATCCAGCTTTGGAAAGTGCTTGGACACACAGCAGAGCTGGCACTGACGTCCCCATGTCCAATCCCTGCAGTTAGCTCCAGGACCGGGAACCTGGAGAGCGTCTACGCTCTCCCATCCCGGAAATGGCCTCTTGAGTCTGAGGCATCTTCATGGGGGCTTGTGTGGAGGAACTTGCTCTGTCGGTATTCATGTTATTGCTGTAGATATACAGATACTTGGGCTTTCATTGACTTCACTCTTCATCCAGGACCTATGCATCACTTGGTTTTGGGGCAGCACAAACATCTGCCTAACTTACTCTTCCCTGCTTCCTAGACTGATACAGTTTAAGGCCAGAAGAGTCTGACCTCCTGTACAAACCAGACCAAAGAAATCCACTCATCTAATTCCTCATGCAGCCCGTATCTTGTGGCTGAGCTAGACACATCTTTTAGAAATACATCCAGTCTCAGAAAGACAGCAATCTTTTCATTCTGCTTGGCACACACATCCCTATTTGTGCTGTTGAAATGTACAAAAAAGTCACCTCCTGCTCCTGAGCTTTTCTGTCCACCACATTGTCTGTGTTCTGTCCCAGCCACTGTCCTGCTGGCTGGTTCCCCACAAGGGGGAGCTCAGTGGCTTTCCTGCACCTGCTCCAGTGCTGCTGCTGCCCTTAGAGGGACAGAGCAGAAGGAGACTGAGGAGAGCAGCAGAGACGTGAGGCGTTACTTGCCTGGGCTTCTCTGAGGCGGCGGAGAGCTCCCTGAGCTTTCTACACAACAAAGACATGTAGCAGTTCCTGAGCTGCGCCCCTCTGAGGGGCTCTAGGAGCACTGCAGGTGGGTGACTGTGGACCCAACTAGAGGAGTGCAGGCAGCCAGCAGCGCAAAGCTCCACAGCCACTAATGGCTGCCACTTCCTCCTCCTCAATCTAATGCAGGGCCATCTGGAGCTGCTTCCCCCCAGCTACCTGCTGCACCAGTGCCCCAGCCTGCGTGAGAGAGAACAGTCCAACCTCACACATTCTTGTCACCTGTTTGAAATGGGCCACCCTTGTTACCACTACAAAAGCCATTTTTCTTCCCTTGGTATTCTACTGTTAATTGTCTCGTTAAACTGACACCCCCCCCCAACTTGGTAAAGTCAGCTCCCATCCTTTCATGTACTGTGTGTGTGTGTGCGCGTGCGTGTGTAATATATATATATACCTGCTACTGTATTTTCCACTCCATGCATCTGATGAAGTGGGTTCTCATCCATGAAAGCTTATGCCCAAATAAATTTGTTAGTCTCTAAGGTGCCATAAGGACTCCTTGTTGTTTTTGCTGCTACAGACTAACACGGCTACCCCTCTGAAATGTGTTGACTTATTGTCCCTATGGGAGCTCCATGTCAGGATGGGCACATGCTGATGCCCTTGCAATTGAAGATTTTCATCAGCAGTGCCATGTGCCTGCACCCTATGCTTTCTCATGCTCCGGTACAAGGATGTATAGGGAAGGGCAGATCCACCACCACTCCCGTTCTTCTTCAAATTGATGCAGCCGTGTATTCGGTTTGGGTGTGTGCACTCCTAGTGCACTGGAGCTGGAGAACATTGCCTAGTAGTACCTGTAGCAGGGTGCACTTGCACCCTGAGGTCCTACTCCTTTGAGTATTATTATTAGAGTAGTTGGCTGCCCCGTGTGATTGCCTCTCCAGGGTTCAAGCATTGTCCATCATGCAGGGACAACTCTAACAGTGATTCCCACACAAGGTGCTCATGGGGTCATGGCGAAGGAGACTTTTAAAGAGCGGGGAGCCATGTGCAAATTGCTCACAAAGAGGACTTAGGTGGTGAGAGATTTGCAGCTGCATCAGTACCTGTTGGAGCAGGCCATGAGGCAGTCACCTTCGGATCTGGGAAGTGATGCTGCTCTGTGCCTAGGCTCTGGCGTTACCCCGAAGAGGAAGAGGGGGTATTCTCCCTCCTCTGGTTCCATGAAGAAGAGGTCCCATAAAAAGAATTGGGCTTGGAGAGATTCCTCCTCCGCTTCTAAGAGGAGTGCTGACCGGCACCGTACTCCCTCCGGCACGCAGGATGGAGCAGGTCTGTCTAACCACTTCCCGGTACTGTGCTGAGAGCAGTGAAAGCCTATACGGTCAACTCTGGTTGCGGCCATGGCATGTCCATTGAGTCCAGTGCAGACTGATGGCATAGCAGATGGCCTCAGACCTGCTTTGCCTCTCGGTCCTGGACTCTCCACTGCTTCCGGAGTGCTCTGGTGGCATGGCTTTTTCCACTTTATCCTCCGTTGTGCCCTTGGCAGTTTCTGGCTGCATCGCAGAGCTAGCGGTCTCATTGGCACCACAGGTTGCACTGCCTGGGCCTCAGACAGTGGAGTCGAGACGGACGCCAGGCCCAGCACCGGATGTCCCCTCAACATTTGCCTCTTTCAATGCAGTCTTTGTCTTGGTAGCAGATCCCTTCGTCCAGTTCAATACCTTAGCCTTGGTATGGTGCTTCTCCCAGTGATAGGTGGAAGTCTCTCTCATTTGGTACTGCCAGTGCCTTGTTCCTCTTTGACACCAATGCCACCTCTGTACTGGACTTTAGATGAGTCTATTTGCTTGCCTTATTGGGGCTGGCTCCCCCATTGTCACCAGAGAACCTCCTGGGGCGCCTCAAGATCCAGGTGGGGATCGTTCTCCCCGTTATCATTGGACAGGTGCCAGAAATCATCCTCAGATTGCCATTGGTACTGAGATTGGCATCTGTCCTGCAGTTGGGAGCGGGCTCCTGGCCTTAGTGCCTACTGTCCACTAATCCCACCCCTACATTGTCACTGCACCTCAAGGATTGGCTCCTCTATGGCTCTTGGGCCTAGAACAGGATTGTTCTCTTGACATCCAGGCAGTACTGCTGAATAGTGGAAAACCCACCACCAGGAAAACTTACCTACAGAAATGGAAGTGTTTCCAAATTTGGTGCGCTCCGTATCTCCTGCTGAGTCTTCCCTCACGCACATATTTGACTACCTGTTAAATCTGAAAACTCTGGGTTTGTCTCGGAGTTCTTTCAAGGTTCACCTTGCTGCTATTACAGTATGTGATTTGATTTTGACAAATAGGGAGGAACTGGTTGAGAATTTGAAAGTGGAAGGCAGCTTGGGTGAAAGTGAGCATGAACTGGTAGAATTCATGATTCTAAGGAATGGTAGGAGGGAAAACAGCCCTCAAAAAAATGGATTTCAAGAAGACAGACTTTAGCAAACTCAGGGAGTTGGTAGGTAAGATCCTATGGGAAGCAAGTCTAAGGGGAAAAACAGTTCAAGAGAGTTGTCAGTGTTTCAAAGAGACATTATTAAGGGCAGAAGAACAAACTATCCCATTGCATGGAAAGATAGGAAGTATGGTAAGAGACCAGGAGATCTTCAATGATCTGAAACTCAAAAAAAGTCCTATAAAAAGTGGACACTAGGTCAAATGACAAAGGATGAATATAAACAAATAACACAAGTATGCAGGGATAAAATTAAAAAGGCCAAGGCACAAAACGAGGTTAAACTAGCTAGAGACATAAAGGGTAACAAGAAAACATTCTACAAATACATCAGAAGCAAGAGGAAGACCTAGGACAGGGTAGGCCCATTGCTCAATGAGGGTGGAAAAACAATAACAGAAAATGTGGAAATAGCAGAAGTACTAAATGACTTTTTTTGTGTCAGTTTTCAGCAAGAAGTTGGTGGGTGATTGGACGTCTAACATAGTGAATTGCAGTGAAAATGAGGTAGGATCAGAAGCTAAAATAGGAAAAGAACAAGATAAAAATGATTTAGACAAATTAGATGTTTTCAAGTCACCAAGACCTGATGAAATGCATCCTAGAATACTCAAGGAGCTGACTGAGGAGATATCTGGGCCATTAGTGATTGTCTTTGAAAAGTCATGGAAGACAGGAGAGATTCCAGAGCACTGGAAAAGGGAAAATATAGTGCCAGTTTATAAAAAGGGAAATAAGGACAACCTGGGGAATTATGCACCAGTCAGCTTAACTTCAGTATCCAGCAAGATAATGGAGCAAATAATGAAGCAATCAATTTGCAAACACCTGTAAGATAATAAGGTGATAAGTAACAGTCAGCACAGATTTGTCAAGAACAAATTATATCAAGCCAACTTGATAGCTTTTGTTACCCCTGATCCCCTAAAAACCAACCCAGGATCACACTTGTATTAGTTTTATTACAATGTGGCTGTTAGGTCAGATAGAAAAAAGATGGAGCTTATTCATACATGCACACATTCACTGCATTCATACCCTCATGCACCCACACGCTTACGCAGGCGCAGAGTTACCGGAGACAGGATGGAGGCCGAGAAGCTGAAGCGTGGTAGATCTGGTGTGTCTGCCTGCAGTCACGAATCCAGGCTGCTGAGTAGGTCAAGAAGCAGGGGCTTGTGTGCATGTCTCCTTCCTCTTATTTTGGAACTGGGTGGCTCCAGTCACGTACACTGAGTTTCGTTTCTGTGTCCATCACCGAGAAGCATTCCCAGACCAGTTCCTTTCATGCATACCAGGTTCTTCTTTTCTTTACAGCACTTCATGACTGGCTTCTCAGGGCAGATTATATTAGACACACCTGGCTCCTGGCTCCTCTCTCCTTGCAGTTTCTCTCTGCCCAGTCCCACATACACTCCCTTGTTCACACTCTCGTTCACACTCTCTCTGAGGGATGGGATATTACAAAGCTTGGAAGTTCATACAAGTGGTAACCTGAAAAGGTTACAGAGCTTGCAAAGGTTACAAAACTTTAAAGGCTATGCTAATAATCACTGAATTTACAAAGTCTACAAAAAGGTTGCAGAACTTGATACAAGTTATTGATCTTACAATCGCATTTGAGCGGCGGCTTTACATAACAGCTTTCTTACAGGGTAACAAGCCTTGTGGATGAGGGGGGAAATGGTAGATGTCATATATTTGCTATTGTCTTGTATGACCTTCTCCTAAACAAACTAGGGGAAATATAAGCTACACAGAGCTACTCTAAGGTGGTTTCATAACTGGATGGAAAACCATTCCCAGAGAGTAGTTATCAGTGGCTCACAGTCATGCTGGAAGGGCATGTCGAGTGGGGTACCACAGGGATCCGTTCTGTTCAATATCTTCATCAATAACTTAGATAATGAATCCTGTGGCACCTTATAGACTAACAGACGTTTTGCAGCATGAGCTTTCGTGGGTGAATACCCACTTCTTCGGATGCAAGTCCGAAGACTTGCATCCGAAGAAGTGGGTATTCACCCACGAAAGCTCATGCTGCAAAACGTCTGTTAGTCTATAAGGTGCCACAGGATTCTTTGCTGCTTCTACAGAACCAGACTAACACGGCTACCCCTCTGAAACTTAGATAATGGCATAGAGAGTAGATTTATAAAGTTTGCGGATGATACCAAGCTGGGAGGGGTTGCAAGTGTTTTGGAGGATAGGATTAAAATTCAAAATGATCTGGGCAAACTGGAGAAATGGTCTGAAGTAAATAGGATGAAATTCAATAAAGACAAATGCAAAATACTCCACTTAGAAAGGAACAATGAGTTGCACACATACAAAATGGGAAATGACTGCCCAGGAAGGAGCACTGCGGAAAGGGATCTGGGGGTCATAGTGGATCATAAGCTAAATATGAGTGAACATTGTTGCAAAAAAAGCTAACATTCTGGGATGTACTAACAGGAATTGTAAGCAAGACATGAGAAGTGATTTTTTTGCTTTACTCCACGCTGATTAGACATCAACTGTAATATTGTGTCTGGTTCTGGGCGCCACATTTCAGGAAAGATGTGGACAAATTGGAGAAAGTCCAGAGAAGAGCAACAAAAATGATTAAAGGTCTAAAAAAAAATGACCTATGAGAGAAGATTTAAAAAATTGGGTTTGTTTAGTCTGGAGAAGAGAGAACTGAGAGAGGACATGATTAGTTTTCAAGTACATAAAAGGTTGTTACAAGGAGAAGGGAGGTAAATTGTCCTTGTTAACCTCTGAGGATCGGACAAGAAGCAATGGCCTTAAATTGCAGCAAGGAAGGTTTAGGTTGGACATGAGGAAAAACTTCCTAACTGTCAGGGTAATTAAGCACTGGAATAAATTGCCCAGGATTGTTGTGAAATCTCCATCACTGGAGATTTTTAAGAGCAGGTTAGACAAACATCTCTCAGCGATTGTCTAGATAATACTTAGTCCTGCCATGAATGCAAGGGACTGGACTAGGTGACCTCTTGAGGTCTCTTCCAGTCCTATGATTCTATGATTTCAGCCACCAGTTGACAGATTCTCAGTTGTCAGACACCCTTCAACTGCAATATTCCTTAACTTTTGTTCCATCCAGAATCATAGAATCATAGAATCTCAGGGTTGGAAGGGACCTCAGGAGGTCATCTAGTCCAACCCCCTGCTCAAAGCAGGATCAAACCCAACTAAATCATGCCTATTCCTCCTTGGGACCTTAATTTATTGCTTAACTCCTTAAAAACCCTCCTTTTGAACCCATGGAGACTTGTTTGTTTCTTCATTTGTCCTTCAAACTTATTCCTCATAGCTATCACCTCTGCCAGTAGGCTAGGGGGATTTGTATAACTGATCCACCATACACAGTTTTCTATCATGATAAGGAGACATTGCATCCCCATTCTTGTTTCCTTCCTAAGGTGTCACCAGATTTCCACACCAACCAGGACACCCAGTAGCCGGTGTTTTTCCATCACTCTTTGAGAGTAGAGGCCAGTCTTCATACGCTGGATGTGAGAAGAGCTCTGGACATCTATCTATATAGGACTAACCCTTCAGGGCTTCTCACAGATTCTCTCTGCTGCTGAGACAATGAAAAGTCACCTCGTTCCCACACAACGACTATCAAACCAGATTTCAGGTGACATTTTAGCATGTTACAAGTTTTCTGGGGTACATCCTCCCACCCCTCCCCCTGGTAACTGCTCACTCCACTAGGCTTAATCTACCTCAATAGCCCTACTTAGAAAGGTACCTGTCATGGACATTTGTAAATGCCACTTGGTCCTCTGCATGCACACTTTCCCAATGTCATGCTGTGCTGCATGATTCCACAGCGAATGTGGACTGGGGCGAAGCTGTTCTCCAATCTGCACTGAGTTTGCCTCCTCAGCACCCTCCTCCATATTGAGATGCAGCTTGGGAATCTCCTGAAGTGGAGTCCTCAGAGGGACAATAACTCAAAGAAGGCTTACCTTACCTGTCCAGTAACTGGAGTTCTTCGAAATCCCGATGGATGCTCCACCACCCACCTTCCTTCCCCTGAACTTCAGAGTCCTGTTGGGATTTGAGGTTGAGAAGGAACTGAAGCTGCAGTGGGTCAGCCCCTCCCTAGAGCAGGGGCAGCCAGCCACTGGCTCCGGAGCCACATGCAACTCTTCTGAAGTTAATCTGCGGCTCCTTGTATAGGCAAGTTAAAGAAGTATGGGCTGGATGAATGGACTATAAGGTGGATAGAAAGCTGGCTAGATCGTCGGGCTCAACGGGTAGTGATCAATGGCTCCATGTCTAGTTGGCAGCTGGTATCAAGTGGAGTGCCCCAAGGGTTGGTCCTGGGGCCGGTTTTGTTCAATATCTTCATTAACAATCTGGAGGATGGCGTGGATTGCACCCTCAGCAAGTTGGCAGATGACACTAAACTGAGAGAAGCAGTAGATACGCTGGAGGGTAGAGATAAGATACAGAGGGACCTAGACAAATTGCAGGATTGGGCCAAAAGACATCTGATGAGGTTCAACAAGGACAAGTGCAGAGTCCTGCACTTAGGAAGGAAGAATCCCATGCACTGCTACAGACTAGGGACCAAATGGCTAGGCAGCAGTTCTGCAGAAAAGGACCTAGGGGTTACAGTGGTTGAGAAGCTGGATATGAGTCAACAGTGTGCCTTTGTTGCCAAGAAGGCTAATGGCATTTTGGGCTATATAAGTAGGAGCATTGCCAGCAAATTGAGGGGCGTGATCATTTCACTCTATTTGGCATTGGTGAGGCCTCATCTGGAGTACTGTGTCCAGTTTTGGGCCCCACGCTACAAGAAGGATGTGGAAAAATTGGAAAGAGTCCAGCAGAGGGCAACAAAAATGATTAGGGGGCTGGAGCACATGATTTATGAGGAGAGGCTGAGGGGATTGAGATTATTTAGTCTGCAGAAGAGAAGAATGAGGGGGGATTTCATAACTACTTTCAACTACTTGAAAGGGGGCTCCAAAGAAGATGAATCTAGACTGTTCTCAGTGGTAGCAGATGACAGACCAAGGAGTAATGGTCTCAAGTTGCAGAGGGGGAGGTTTAGGTCGGATATTAGGAAACACTATTCACTAGGAGGGTGGTGAAGCACTGGGATGGGTTACCTAGGGAGGTGGTGGAATCTCCATCCTTAGAGGTTTTTAAGGCCCGGCTTGACAAAGCCCTGGCTGGGATGATTTGGTTGGGGATTGGTCCTGCTTTGAGTAGGGGGTTGGACTAGATGACCTCCTGAGGTCCCTTCCAACCCTGATATTTTATGGTTCTATACTGTAGCGAGTACAATAGGGCTCTGATATCAGTTGGAGCCTCTCACCATGACTGTAAAACACATAATAAAGATATTACCATCCTACAGGGGCCGTTCTTGGCTATTTCCATTGCTAAAGCCAGTGCACAAGCAGACTAGAAAGTCAAACTTTCAATAACTGTTTTTTGTCTGAGCTGCACTGCAATCTTCAAACAAATAATCTCTTGTTCACAGAAATCTAGACGTTTTGCAAACTCCCTCTTATTGCTCTCTAGACACACTTTTGAGGGTGATACCAGAAATTCTTGGCATTAATCAATAGTTGAGTCTTTTCAATATTGGGGTTTGCTGTCTATATTCCAGTATTCCTCTCTTGGTTAACCTAAGGGCAAATCCTTTACCATAAACTTTTTACAAACAAAAACACACGAAGGCCCCGATCCTGCAAACACTTACACATGCACATTGTTCATCACCTACTGGGATTTCTCCCCAGCCCCACAGCTTTCAAACACGATAAGGACTCCAATCCAAAAGGCTTTTCTTTGCAGTAAGATGTGCTATTATTAAAAAATACCTCTGCTGGCCGCTCAAAACATGAGGGTTACATGCGAGGTCATGCTGCTAGGGGCGGGGTCAGACAGGCGGGGCGGGCTCATGCCATTCCAAGCAGTACTGGAATGTCCAGAATTCTGGACATGCCACCTTACTAATACATTGCTCCTCACTAATAATGGAAAAACACTGCTGTCCCGCTGCTGCAGTTGAGTCACTGGGTGGGTCAGTGAGTAGGGGGATTGAAATTTGGATCAGTCTGTTCCCCCCCCCCCGCCCCGATTTTTTATTACTATTTCTAGAAATCCAATGTGTGAGAACGGGAGACACTTCGGAGTTAAACTCCTGGGGATGTTGGTACCTGTCGAGGGTCTGAGTCACCCATTGTTACGGCTTTGAATTAATGCGTTTGGAACTGTGCATCAGCATGAGATGTAAATATGGTACCGTGTCAGATTCTCCGTGGTCTGTCAAGTCTGGTATCCTGCCACAGGCAGCTCCCAATGCCGAACTCCCCGCGATAATACATAATCCTGCGTCTCGCACTGTGCTAATTGCAGGGAGTCACTGTCTCCTGGTCAGACACAAACCTGGACTAAAATCCTTTAGAGTTGAAGGCTGAATTGCTGCGGTAAATACAGTGCAGCGCTAGACGTTCCACGTTAAAGCATCGGGCTTGTGTAGACACCCAGTTTATGGCCTCATAAAGTTGAGGGTCAGATCCTCAGCTGGTGTAGATCAGCATAGTTCCATTGACATCAGTGGAGCTATGCTGGTTTACACCAGCCACGATCTGGACCTGGCCCATAAACTGAAGCAGGAAGGAAGCTGGTCATAGTGTTCAGTTTGTTTCCCTTTGGAAATGGTTTATGGGAACATCTAGGTCATCAGGTGCTTCTCTCTCCAATATCAGATGAATCAGCTGATCTCTGCTCAGCAGATACCGAAAGCCCAGAGTAGCCTGTGCCTACAGTGTGTAGTGGTGTTTAAGCAAGTCTATTCTAGGTATCTGCCACTTCTCGCAGCCCTGCTGGAGCCAGCGAAAAGGCCACAGTACAGGATGCCTGGCGACAATGGTACCATGGGAAGAGAACAGGGTTTGTTTGGTCACTCTCCCATTTAAACTAGTTTCCTTCTCTCCACATTTTCAGGCCTCTTGACCTGGCTGTCATTGCAGGAAACTTCTTGTGCTAAAGGTGCCTGCTGGTCTGGTGACGCTCCGTGCCGCACCCCTTCTGAAGCTGCACATGCCATCGTAGGGATGTTCCAGCAATTGGACAAAGAGCAGCAGGCTCACGCTGAACCTGGGAAAGGCAGCAGGGATGAAGCTAGAATGGCAGAAACACTTGGAGGTTCTTGCTGGAAGTGCTGGTCTCGCCCGGGTCTGGGCATGACCGACTGCTCACAAAAGGCAGCGGGAAGCTCATGAACTTGCTGGATTTCTTGCTGCTCCTGGGTGAATGTGCTGCATCACTGGCAAGAAATGCTTCTGACTATCTTTGGCTGGCTGGAAGCTGCTCTTTTCCCCTTCTGAAGGCCTTGGCCACCGAGAGCTTCGTGTTCATCCCCTCCTCATTGGACTGCTGCAGCTGGCTCCCGCTTGGATGAGCATGACTGCTACCCATGAGCTGAGATTAGTGTGGCACGCCGGAGCCTTCCTAGTGCCTCACAAGGCAGCTGGGGACATATCACCCCAATACCCTCCAAGCTCCGCGGTCCATCTGTTCCTTTCCAGATTTCAGTTACGGTCCTAGTCCTGATCGACAAGGCACTTTCTGGGCTGGGAGAAAGCTCCTTCAAAGACCATCTGTCCACCCAGGGCTCTCCAAGGCAGCAGCATTCAACAGGAACATTTTGACTAAACTGGCCCGGGAGGCAGAGCATTTTCTGCAGCCTGGCTCCCTTTGTGGGACACCATGTCAGAAGACACAGGACATCAAGGACAGGGACAGCTTTATGGCCATTCCACTGATTCCCTGGAATCGGGCCCCGCGCTGAAGAGGGCCCCGCGCCCACGGGGGCCCCGCTCTACGAGTCTTTGCCTGCATTTCGGTGGCAGGGGGTCCTTTGGTGCCACGGAAGACCCGGAGCGGACCCCCAGGGGCGGCTCCAGGCCCCAGCATGCCAAGCGTGTGCTTGGGGCAGCAAGCCGCGGGGGGCGCTCTGCCGGTGCCACGAGGGCGGCAGGCAGGCTGCCTTCGGCGGCTTGCCTGCGGAGGGTCCGCTGGTCCCACGGCTTTGGAGGACCTCCTGCAGGCCTTTGGAGGTCCTCCGAAGCCGCGGGCCCAGCGGACCCTCTGCAGGCAAGCCGCCGAAGGCAGCCTGCCTGCCGTGCTTGGGGCAGCAAAATGCCTAGAACCGCCCCTGCGGACCCCCCACTGCCAAAATGCCGCCGAAGACCTGGACTGCCGCTGAGTATTCCAGTTGGGCCCCGAAGGTCATAAAGCTGGCCCTGATCAAGGAGTCCAGCCCTCATCATGTCTGGGTCTAAATGCAAGACAATCTCTCTCCCTCCCGACCCTTGATAAGATGCTCTGATTCCACTGTGATGGGCACGGTGTGGAGTGTTCCAGGACCAGCCAGCAACTGGAGAGCCTGGAGGTGAAGTTAAAAGGCGAAAGGAAAGGAATATGGAAAGGTAAAAAGCACCTGCCCCTTAAACCATGCACCTTGGGAACCAGGAGGCTGTGAGAGCACTTCACCTGGGGCGCATTCGGTGCCACTGTGAATTGTTGTGTGGTGCTAAGATATACCACAGTGGGCAGTACATTAGAGCTTTAAAAATGACATTTTAGTTCACAGAAAAGAGCTTGGTACATCCAGGAGCATTGTCGGAACCGCCTCTACTGGTCCAGCCTCATCCCTGGTGGGTCTCCGTTGACTTCAGGGATGCAATACCCAGGATGGCGGAGGGCAACAAAAATGATTAGGGGGCTGGAGCACATGACTTACGAGGAGAGGCTGAGGAAACTGGGATTGTTTAGTCTGCAGAAGAGAAGAATGGGGGGGGCGGATTTGATAGCTGCTTTCAACTACCTGAAAGGGGGTTCCAAAGAGGATGGATCTAGACTGTTCTCAGTGGTAGCAGATGACAGAACAAGGAGCAATGGTCTCAAGTTGCAGAGGGGGAGGTTTAGGTTGGACATTAGGAAAAACTTTTTCACTAGTAGGGTGGTGAAGCACTGGAATGGGTTCCCTAGGGAGGTGTTGGAATCTCCTTCCTTAGAGGTTTTTAAGGTCGGGCTTGACAAAGCCCTGGCTGGGATGATTTAGTTGGGGATTGGTCCTGCTTTGAGCAGGGGGTTGGACTAGATGACCTCCTGAGGTCCCTTCCAACCCTGAGATTCTGAGATTCTAAGCCAAAAACAAGCCCAATTTCTGCATCTTTTTTGCAGGTTTGGCATGTCTGCCTACTGGTTCTCTACATGTCCAGAGAGAACTTCCAGGGTAGATAAGACCTGATTATCTTATTCATTTATTGGCCCTGTGCTTGCTACCTTTAAAACTGAAGCTCACAAAACACACCTTAGTGGCAGAGCAGTGGGATTATAAGAATCCTGGGGTTATTTCATACTATACTGTAACCAGGGCCAGATTAACCTTTTGTGGGCCCAGAGCCAAACATGTTTGTGGACCCCCATGGGGGTAATGGGGCCTGGTGAGGGGGGGTCAGGCCCCAGAGCGCAGGGCTGATCGGGGGCAATTGAGCACTATGCCCCGCCCAGCACGAGGGCACTGTTTACAAACTGGCAGTCACCAGACGCACACTGGCCTGCCCGGCCCTGCGCTGCCTTTGGGGGCAGGCCTGCACTGTGTGCCACACCGCCCTCCCACCCAGCACCCCCAGACCTCTATGCCCAGTGCCCCCCAGACCTGGTATGCCCAGCTCGCCCCACTGAGACCCCACCACCACAACTGCACAGTGCCCCCCTGCCCACAGACCCCTATGACCAGCGCACCCCTGCTGAACATCCCCTACAGACCCATATGTTCAGCACCCTCCTGTCCAGAGACCCCCCCAAACCTCCTATATCCAGCACCCCAAAACACACAAACCTCCCCCACTGCCCAGCGCCTCTGACCCCTCACTGCCTAGTGCCCCCCCAGATCCCCTAGAGACCCACTCCCCGATGCCCGGCCCCCTGGCTGCACTAACCAGCCCTCTGGGAGGTGACTGTGTCCGTTGGGCGGTGGGGTGGCGAGCGGGACCTGTTGACTGGGAGCCACTCACACAGCAAGGCCTGGACGCTGGACTGACCCAGGAGAGGGGCCAGACCCAGTGTGAGGATGGGTTAGACGGCTCCGTAACGGGCCTGTCTCAGTGTGGCCTGGCGCCAGGGCACCATTGTAAACCCGGTACTGACTGTAACAGTTTGAAAAGACAGTAGGTTAAATCTGGTCAGTTAACTAGTTGTCACAACCCTAGACTACTTGAAATAGCAACTGCACCATTGTTCTTTCAACTTTATAGTCTCTCTCTGAGCTCACATTTTCTGGCCATGTTTATATCCATTTCCAGAGGTGAGACTTTAAAACAGGTGATGCTACTCAGATTCCATATGCAATTCTAAGCAATGACCATTATCCCAAAATAGCTGGGTGTTCCAGCTAAAATCATTTGCAATAAAAATACAGTTGCCAACCTGTTCAGCAGACACCACAAGAGTCCCCACAGTTATGTACTATTGTAAGTCTAAAGGGAAACTCTGGTATCTTAGTATCAGAGGGGTAGCCGTGTTAGTCTGGATATGGAAAAAGCGACAAAGAGTCCTGTGGCACCTTATAGACTAACAGACATATTGGAGCATAAGCTTTCATATGTGAATACCCACTTCGTCAGATGCAACAGACGAAGTAGGTATTCACCCATGAAAGCTTATGTTCCAATACTTCTGTTAGTCTATAAGGTGCCACAGGACTCTTTTTGTCTGGTATCTTAGCAACCATTGCTGTGCTGTGAACAAATGCTACCTTTTTAATAGTACTACAATTTACATTATCACTAGGTTTCAGAGTGAACATACAACTGAGATGAACGATGGCAGTTCAGCCCTTTCAGAATTACCATTTTAGTCTGGCGACTACATCAGGTTGTGTTTAGAAGGTCTCCTTTGCATTCAGAAAGGGATAGCTCAACTATTTTATTCTTTTTAAAACAGTGGAAGCTTAATTTCTGCAGATGCTGCTGGGTCCACAAGAAAGGTGCATGCTCCCAGATTCCAGTCCCCTGCCCCGCCACCTTGTGTGGTTTGCTTAAGAGAGTCTCTGCTCCAGCTCTGTAAAAGGAGAGGAGAAACCAATGTGTGTGACAACAAGGACAAGTACTGCACAATTAGTATTTCTAAACCAGAGCTTGAGGGCCAACAGGGTCAGATTGCCTTAGACTCTTGATCAATGGCGGGCTAGCTGAGAGGAGGGGCTGGCAGAGGCTGCATAGCTTTCTAGTCTGAGAACCTTTACAAGTGCCTGTCTCAAAGGCCATGGCAAATTCAAGCTCAAAAACTCATTGAGGGATACAAAATGCCAACACATAAACGTCTTTGTTTCTCTGACCCGTCCCTTGCCTCTTTCCAGACAAGGCCATTTGCTAATAGGATTTAGATATTAAGCTGAAAACAATAAAAGTAATGCAAAATTCATGTTAAATTCTTAAAATCCGGCACAACGTATTCCTTCTGGAAGATTACAAAGTGGGATCCGATTTGCCAGGAAATATTATTTTGTTGTTGTTCTGAGTTTTTAAGATCAGCAGTGACGTCTCTTTCCCAAATCTTCTTTGGAATATTTCCTTTAGACCAAGGGCTTTCGATGACTCCTTCTGTTAGTGCAGAATTTTAATACCAATCTTTTCATGTGCTATGTGGGCGTGTGTGGGGAGAGAAAGGACTCAAACTCGGCTTCTCTTTCCCCTCCCTCTTCCCCCAGAGCCATATGGTTAGCAGCTGCCCACGTTGGATGATTTAGTATGATTATATTTTAATTTTCAGCCTTTGGATTGAATTGATTTAAGTCACCGATGGCAGAAGGCTCCTCCCACTGTGGGCAGGGCTCTCCATCAGCCTTTCTTTAATACTTTTGGAAATACTGTGGTGTCACTACTCAGTTACAGGAGTGTGGCATGCAAAGGTCACAGCAATTCAAGGGAATCCGCGGAAGAAGCTAACACATGGGTTTGAAGAAGAGGTAAGTTGGCTCGTTCCTTGTGGCTGTAACGGTGCCGTCTTCCTCGATTAAATACATAGATCAATGCTCTTTCCTGTCTGCTTTATACTTGGAAGGGGGGAAATTTCCTTCTGATTTTTCCTTTACACTTTGAGTGCATTGGATGTGATCCGACAGCTAATGAGTGACCTGCCCCCTGCATGAATTGCAGGGAGAAACAATGCCTAGCAGAGGCAGAGAATGGAGGGAACCAGTGACAAAGCTTTCGCTAGAGGGTGAATGGATTACTTGAAAGCAGGAGGTTCTGTAAGGTCTTAAAGTAGCCCCAAACTGCCTTGTTGAAGTGAAAAGGACCTGTGCTTCGTAACAGCCCCAGTCAGCTCCCTGGGTATGAGGCAGCCAAATTCTTCCTAACCTGTTGAGGATACAAAGGGGCATGGGAAAAAACTTAAGTGATGGGTGGATTGTGTGATTTGGTTTGAGAGGGGGGTGACTGAGGGAAGGGAGTTGGTGGTGGAGCATTTATAATGCATTGGATAAAAGACTGTTTCCATAGTAAAAAAGAAGCAGGGGGTGGGGGTAAAGAAAAAAAAGGAAGGCGTCTTTCCATCAGCTTGCCCAGTGTGTGAGCAGAGAGGTTGATGGAGGAATAAATAATCCATGAAATATTAACATCCAGGAATAGGTGTAAATCCTCAGTACTTATTTCTAAAAGCTGAAACTGACATGTGAAATGGACTAGCAACGTGTAACTTTCCCTACAGTGAATCTGTCTGCTCTGTGAGTTTTGATGCACAAGTATTTCTTTTAAATGGATGTCTCAGCACTGGGCCAAATTTTGCTCTGTTACGCAGGTGTAACTTTGTAGTAAGAAAGTCTTCAGTGGACCTCCATCAGGTTTACACCTGCTATAGCCGAGAACAGGATTCAGCTCCAGCTTTTGTTTGCTTCTTATTGTCTAACTAGGCAGACTTTATTTGAAGGCATACATAAAATAAATATACTGAAACAAGTGACTTTCACTCCTGGCTAAGTATGGGGCTAGATCCTCACTTCTATAGATCACTGATGCTCCACTGAAATCAAAGAAGCTATGCAGACTTCCACCAGCTGAGGATCCAGTATATATCTGTATTTTTTGGCCATTCCTACGCTGTAGATGGAAAATTCACAATGTCATTTCTCCTGAATACAGTCCTATACACAAGGTGTAGGACACACCAGGTGGGA
Organism: Mauremys mutica; assembly: GCF_020497125.1. Classification (NCBI taxonomy): domain Eukaryota; kingdom Metazoa; phylum Chordata; order Testudines; family Geoemydidae; genus Mauremys; species Mauremys mutica. The sequence continues at coordinate 348,961,809 of NC_059072.1, forward strand.
AGGGAAGGGTAGAAGTGGAAGGAGGAGGAATGAATTTCCTACAGTGTCTCAAAAATTTCTCAACCTGATTTTTCTTCAATAAAAAATGCAGCTACATCCAAATTGAAATAGTTCATGAAAACAGTTTGATTTTCGTTAAAGATCTAGTCAAAATCAAACAAACTCTCACTTTTTCAATTTTTTTTCATCAAAAATTGAAATTGTATGTGAGAAAATTAAAATGGTTTCATTGGAGATTTTTTGTGGCAACATGAGTGGATTTTTTTTGGCTCAACTCTACAATTTCTTTATGCCAGATGTAAGGGCTTATTTACCTGGGAAGCCTGGTTTCTAAATACATAGACAGCTCTCAGCCTCCAGCTACTTAAACTTGCCACATCTTTCTAGCAAAGGTATAAAGTTCAAAGGTGAGATGGGCTCTCATTGTCCTGTGTGGTGCAAGCTCGTGCAAGGAATATCACACTTTACACGTGTCCTTGGGAGCTCCGTGCTGCTTGCGTGATTGAGATTTCATACAGGGATCAGCCTGTCTTGGATCTCTCTGAGCTGTCAAACTCTCCTGCTCCTTTCAAACTGCATCTTAAAATGGATTTTTTTTGCTTTACCTCAGGCTCTGAACGTCTATCCCTGGGTTACTGCTGCTGTGACTGAGGGTTGGATCTCTGTTCTTCGCAAAATCACAGTTGACAGGCAGGGGCGGCTCCAGGCCCCAGCATGCCAAGCACGTGCCTGGGGCGGCAAGCCGTGCGGGGCGCTCTGCCGGTCGCCGTGAGGGCGGCGGGCAGGCTGCCTTCGGCGACATGCCTGCGGAGGGTCCGCTGGTCCCGCGGCTTCAGTGAACCTCCCGCAGGTGTGCCGCAGAATCCGTGGGACCGGGGACCTCCCACAGGCAAGCTGCCGAAGGCAGCCTGCCTGCTGTGCTTGGGGTGGCAAAATATCTAGAGCCGCCCCTGTTGACGGGCTTTCTGCATGTACATGCATAGCCCTGAGCCTCCTTCCACACTCCAAACACCTCATCACCAGCCCTACCCCAGAGCCCGCACCCCCATCCAGAGGCCTCACCCCTCCACATCCCAACCATCTGCCCCAGCCCTGAGCCCCCTCCCAAACTCCTCAGCCCCAGACAGAGCCCTCATCCTCACACCCCAACCCTCTGCCATAGCCCTGTGCCCCCTCCTACACCCCAACTCCTCATCCCCAGAGCCCTCACCCCCAGCCAGAGTCCTCACCTGCCCCAGCCCTGAGCCCCCTCTGACACCCCAAACCCCTCAGCCCCAGCCAGAGTCCTCATCCCCACACCCCAACCCTCTGCTGGAGCCCTGTGCCCCCTCCCACATCCCAAACTCCTCATCCCCGGCCCCACCCCAGAGCTCTCAACCCCCGGCCTCCCCCTACATTAAACGCTTACTGTTCCCAGTCCATTTTTATGTTATTTTAAATATATATATCGGCTTACAAGGCAGGCGGAGGGGCGGGGGCAGGACTTGGACCTGTTCTGGCCACCACCAAAAATTATACAAACCTGGCACCCATGAAAGTAGCATTTGGTACTGTAACACCGTTAGAGCTGGGGAAAGACTGAAATTTAAAAATTCCTCTCGGACGGCGATTTAAGAACCAAAAAGCCTGACATGTCCGGGAAAATACGGACATATGTTAACCCCACCTAAAGGTCTTTTTTAAAAAGATGGGTCTGAACTAGAAATGAGCTCTGTTTCACATGTGTGGGGCCCCGCCATTCCCTGGGGTGTGCTAGGCTGACCAGATGTCCTGATTTTTGGTTTTTTTCTTATATAGGCTCCTATTACCCCCCACCCCCATCCCGATTTTTCACACTTGCTGTCTGGTCACCCTCGGGTGTGCACATGTGTGGGTCCCAGCTGCTCCCTGCCCCCCTCATTGAAGCAGGTGTGCAGGGTTACTGCCCTGGGAACTGCAGGGCACCAGTGGACATGGGGCCGGCTGCAGACAGGAGCGTGGGGCAGGGCTAGCTGGAGGTGAGGGTGCAGGGCTGGCTGTGGGCAGGGCAGGGGGTGCGGAGCTGGCTGGAGACAGGAGGGTGCGGGGTTGGCTGGAGGCAGGGCAGGGGCTGACTGGAGATTGGGACTGGCTGCAGGCAAGGCAGGAGGGTGTGGGGCTGGTTGGAGATGGGGGTGCGGGCCTGGTTTGAGACAGGGGTGTGTGGGGCTGGCTGGCTTCGGGTAGGGCCGCAGGGGTGTGTGGCAGGGGTTGGCTGGAGACAGAGGAGTGTGGGACTGGCTGGCTTTGGGCAGGGGGGTGCAGCAGGGGTTGGCTGGAGACAGTGGGATGTGGGGCTGGCTGGCTTCAAGCAGGGCTGCAGGGGGTGCGGCTGGGGTTGGCTGGAGACAGGGGCCGGCTGCGGGCAGGGGGTGTGGGGCTCGTGCGGGCAGGGCAGGGGTGCAGCAGGGGCTGGCTGTGAGCAGGGGCGTGGGGCTGGCTGGAGATAGGGGCTGGCTGCGGGCAGGGGGTGCAGAGCTGGCTGGAGATGGGGGCTGGCTGCGGGCAGAACAGGGGGTGTGGCAGGGGGTGGCTACAGGCAGGGGCTGCGGGGCTGGCTGGAGATGGGGGCTGGCTGTGAGCAGGGCGTGCGGGGCCGGCTGCAGGCAAGGCAGGGGGTGTAGGGCTGGTGTGGGCAGAGCAGGGGTGCATAGCTGGTGTAGGCTGTGGGCAGGGGGTGTGGGGCTGGCTGGAGACGAGGGCCGGCTGCGGGCAGGGCAGTGGGTGCAGGGCTGGTGTGGGCAGGGCTGGCTGCAGGCACGGGGTGCGGCAGGGGGTGGCTGTAGACGGGGGCTGGCTGCGGGCAGAACGGGGTGCGGCAGGGGCTGGCTGGAGACGGGGGCTGGCTGCGGGCAGGGGGTGCGGCAGGGGCTGGCTGGAGACGGGGGCTGGATGCGGGCAGGGCAGTGGGTGCAGGGCTGGTGTGGGCAGGGCTGGCTGCAGGCACGGGGTGCGGCAGGGGGTGGCTGTAGACGGGGGCTGGCTGCGGGCAGGGGGTGCGGCAGGGGCTGGCTGGAGACGGGGGCTGGCTGCGGGCAGGGGGTGCGGCAGGGGCTGGCTGGAGACGGGGGCTGGCTGCGGGCAGGGGGTGCGGCAGGGGCTGGCTGGAGATAGGGGCTGGCTGCGGGCAGAGGGTGCGGCAGGGGCTGGCTGGAGACGGGGGCTGGCTGCGGGCAGGGGGTGCGGCAGGGGCTGGCTGGAGACGGGGGCTGGCTGCGGGCAGGGGGTGCGGCAGGGGCTGGCTGGAGACGGGGGCTGGCTGCGGGCAGAGGGTGCGGCAGGGGCTGGCTGGAGCCGGGGGCTGGCTGCTGGCGGGGGGTGCGTCAGGGGCTGGCTGGAGCCTGGGGCTGGCTGCGGGCCGGCGGTGCAGGCCGGGGGTGGCTGTAGAGGGGGGCTGGCTGCGGGCAGGGGGTGCGGCAGGGGCTGGCTGGAGACGGGGGCTGGCTGCGGGCAGGGGGTGCGGCAGGGGCTGGCTGGAGACGGGGGCTGGCTGCGGGCAGAGGGTGCGGCAGGGGCTGGCTGGAGACGGGGGCTGGCTGCGGGCAGAGGGTGCGGCAGGGGCTGGCTGTAGACGGGGGCTGGCTGCGGGCAGGGGGTGCGGCAGGGGCTGGCTGGAGACGGGGGCTGGATGCGGGCAGGAGGTGCAGGCAGGGGCTGGCTGGAGACAGGGGCTGGATGCAGGCAGGGTGGCGGGTGCTCACGGGGAGAGCGGCTCGGAGCAGCCCGAGCAGCAGGACGCAGCCCAGGCCCAGCAGAGCAGCCGGGGACCCACCAGGCAGCAGCGGGAGCCCCAGGGCCAGGGGTCGGGGGAACAGCAGCATCAACAGGACCTGTGCCCAGGGCCAGGCTGTGCCCACATGGCTCCCACAGTGCAGCGCCCCCAGTGGCCGGAGGAGGAATTACATCACTTCCCGGCCAGAGCCCATCAAAGCCACAGCGCCCCCTCACAGGGAAGCGGGTTAACAACTGGTTCTAAAACGGCTTCAAAATTTAACAACCGGTTCGCGTGAACTGGTGCGAACTGGCTCCAGCTCACCACTGGTCTTCTGGATGGGCCCTGGCTGGAGAAATAGGAATTCAGTTCCCAGCTCTGGCTGTGTGTGATCTCGGGCAAGTCACTCAGCCTCTCTCTGTACCTGAGTTCCCCATCTCAGTAATGGGGCAATACTTGCTTTCCCCCAGCCTTTGTCTTGCCTAAGCCCCTTGGTGTCTTCAATCTCTCACTGTGTGTTTGTTCACCACGTAAGACAGTGGAGCTCTGAGTACAGTTGTGGCCTCCAGGTGCTCCTATCATCCAATAATAATAGGTGGAATAGTTATGGGCTTTTCAGCTTCCCTCAGAAGAATGTGTGATGGAGCATTATTCACATATGTAATCAAGCAGTCAATTTCCCTTGCAAACTCTCCAGCATTTCAGAAATAAAAGCCACTTTTATAAAAGGGGTAAAAATGTGGCAGGAGCAATTTTTGGTTAACCCCCCCTTATTTCTTACAGTGCACTCCATCCCGATTAACCTTTGCTCGATATTTCTTGTAATCGCGTCATGTCTTAAAATGGAAACGAAGCACTTTGACAAATGGCTGGAAGGGTTAGATAGGGTCACTTCTGGCTGCTCTGCTGAGAAGTTTCTTTCAAACTTTTTGTATGGGCGAGCCACATGCTGTACAGAGGACTCACATTGGTAGGACCAGCTCCTTCCCACCCACCTCCAGTACCAACCCCTCCACAAACTCTCACCCTTGCAGTGCAACCAATGTCCAGCTTACAAATCCACTCCCCCCCCCCGTTTCATCTGACCCTATGTTGGCCTAAATCTCAAAATCCTTTGTGGCTCTGTGGGATATGATGGGTTGTGGGACAACTTTTTGGCCATCCCGTGGCTTGTGGATTGAAAAAAGTGGGACCCACAGGCCAAACTCACCCAATAGGTCTCTTCCATGTGAATTTTATAATTCTTATGATCCCTTCATTCAATGCTCCACAGTGAATTCCAGCAGCCACCCTTACCCTCTGTGCCACTGCAGGATGCTGTGGGCCTGCTGTTCCTGTCTTCAGTGGTGGAAGCACGCTGCTGGCACAAAGTCTGTGCTAAATCAAGACCCTTGCTGTTTCCTGGGGCAGCCCCAAGGTGGAGGCTGGGGCCAGAGACAGCTAAAAGTCGGCTGTATTAACTTCCGTGGGGAATGTCCACTATGCTGGTGGCAGGACAGTGCTCAGCCCTGCTCCACCCATGCTCTGTCCTTTTGCTTATGTAGCCACCTCCTGGGGGGTCTGGGGCTAGGGGCAGCTAGTGTTGCAGAGGTGGCTGAAGGGTGGGATCTGTGTGTCAAAGGACCTTTGTGCATGGATCGTTGGTGCAGGATCATGCCCTATATTATCTCCATGCATGTGGGGGAAGAGATGTTACTGATGACCTGGAATGAAGCGAACATTATGCCTACAGTTAGAAGAGATCCAGGGAACCTTGGACTTGAAGGGGCCACAAGGATCAGGTTTAAGAGAGAGTTAGTTTCTTTTCTGCGGCAATGATCTTAGCTGCTGACTTCATGAGGTGGTGATGAAATCCACTGACTCCAAACTCAAGAGTTGCACAACATTTTAGAAAGACTTGGATGGACTGGGAACGTGGGTTTGTCAGCCAGAGGCTTACTCAGTGTAATAGATGGTAACAAATCTACATACTCACATTCTACACATTAAACATGGATCAAAACACGGAAGAAATGGGTTTGGAAGATAGAAATTGCCATTCTGGAGCTGGGCTGCACCCAAACTTGCACCGAAATAATACAAATCATCATTGTTTTTGTTATTGCAACAATACGGAAACCCTAGTCACGGAGCAGGACCCCACTGCGCTCGGTGCTGAATGCGAAAGAACAAAAAGACAGTCCTGGTCCCACAGAGCTACCAGTTAGTTGTTTCAGGGTCAGACTGTGTGTGGGCCTTCCCTTAGTTCAGAGTCAAAGTGGCTAAATTCAATTTAGCACTAAAGTCAGTAATAAATCAACTTGAGCCACTTTCAGTCTGACAGAAGAGCATCCGCATGCAGACTGGCATTGAAATATGCTATCTGGTTTAAGAAACAGATTCAGCTAGATCAGTGCAAGTTTAGGTATAGACTAGTCTTGGATCAGATTGATCTAGTCCAGTATTCTGCCACCAAGAACAACCAGTACTGGCTGCTTAAAAGGAAGATGCTGGAAACCTGGCAGTGGCCATTATGCGATAACCTACCCCCAAAGAAATCCACTTGCTAGCCCCAGCAGGAGAAGGTGGAGAGAGTTCTAAAAACAGCTTGTAATGTGAAAACAGTCGCAAATGATGGGTGTTCTACAAATACGTAAGTAGACAGTGTGACACCCAACCACCCCAATATTCACCACTGTCATGTAATTTGGATATGTTTTCTACAAAGTGTGCCTTGTGAGGTATCATTCTAAAAGTCTTGATCTGCTAGACATTAATATCTCATTGGATTGTATGTGCTATCGTTGTATGTGAAGCTATGATGTTTGGCTATGTATGTGTTACTGAAACATGTTGTGAGGTTGAAAACACCCAAAAGCAGCCTTTCAGGTATAACAGTAAAAAGGCCAAACAATGTTAATGGCTTATTGATGAAATGCACATAAGCACAAGGATTACCCCAGGAACTGTGTACAATAGAAACCTCTCAGAGAAAGCACTGCACAATGGGAACTGTCTGACTCAGGTCACAGCAAAAGAGCTTTCCAGCAAGTGGGAAGAAGATATCAAAGTGGGAAAATGATATTATGGGGGGACTTCACTCTCCCTACAACAACACACCTGGTAACACCTGAGGAATAAAGACTGAACAGGGGTGAAGTGATGGTCCCAGGCTAGAGGGATTTCTAGCCTGTATATGAAAACCTGGGAAACCCAAGCTGAAAAGCTAAGGCAGCTTGTGTCTTAAGATTCTGCCAGCCTGTTTATCACACAGGGTGAGAATTTGCTAATTCATATCCTACCTATCTAGTGTGTTAATCTCAGGTTGCAGTTTTGCTTATTTGCTAGGTAATCTGCGGTGATCTGTTTGCTATCACTTATACTCATTGTAGATCTACCTTTTGTAGTTAATAAATTTGCTTTTGTTTTTGTCTTAAACCAGCGTGTGGAAATGATAACTTGGGACAGAAAGCTGGTGCATTTCTCTCTGCACTTTGAGGGAGGGGCGAATTTTCTGAGCTTATACTCTACAGTTCCCTGTGCAGCGCAAGATGGTATCATTTTGAGTTGACACTCCAGAGGGGGATGCGTGCCTTAGGAACTGGGAGGTGCCTTAGCCGAGCCTGCCCATGCAGAGCTGATTTCAGCATGTGTGTGTGTGTGGCTGCGGCTGGGTGTGTCCCTACCTGTATGTGTGCTGGTGGGGGCTTGGAGGCCTGTCACAGCAGTACAGTGTAAAGGGAGCCCAGGATGGTGGGCCAGGCAGGCTCAGTGGTACCCCAGTTCCAGGTGGCACCCTGGGGGGATCCCATCACAGACATATAATTAATACAGTTTTCACAAAGGAGGGTAAGTATCAGCCCCATTTTACCAATGGGGAAACTGAGGCACAGAGGGGCAGTGACTTGTCTAATGTCACCCAGCAGATAGGTGACACAGCAGAGACTAGACATAGGTCTTCTGTCTTCCAAACTAGTGTCCTAACCACTGCCTCTCCGCCTCTTTTATTTAGAACGAATGTAAGGCAATTGTGTGCGCTCTATGGGAAAGAACGCTGGCATTTGATTTACTCTAGTAGATGTTAAATATGAATTAATTAGGTATCAGATTCTGAAAAATATAAACCTAGGTTTAGTGATGTGAAACTGGCCAGCCTGGTGTACATTTTGATACTGTAGAGAACTTTGGGTAGGTAGAGAGTCTTTGATTAATGACACACACACATGCATCTGACGAAGTGGGTATTCACCCACGAAAGCTCATGCTCCAATACATCTGTTAGTCTATAAGGTATCTGTGGGCCTGATTCTGATTTCAGTTACACCCATCATATTCTAATCAAGTGGAGCCACTCAGATTTTACCCCAGTGTAGCTGAGAGCAGAATCAGGCCCACAGAGTTCTGTGGGGCCACACCAAGGAGAGATGCGGCCCATTGCCTATACCTGGCTGCTGTGCAGCTGGCAATAGGTATAGCATCTCTAAAGCTGCCCTCCCAAGAGCAGCTCTACCTGTACCTGCTACCGTTTGATTGAGAGAGTCAGAATATGGGTCAAAATGATCAGAATCTAGTGGTCAGGCAACCTCACTAATTAGCAAAACTAGCGTCCACGTGCCAGGATTTTCTCCTTATGTGTGTCTGGCTATCTAGCTAGCTGTTACCATACAGTATCCGAGCACCTCCCACTCTGTAATGGATTTCTCTTTAACATATTCACTGCACGTTATTTTAATAGAGTGGCTCTGCCACTGGGCTGCTGTGTGACCGTGGGCAAGTCACTTCTTCTCTTTGTGCCTCATGTTCTCCCTCTACAAAATGGGGTTAATGATACAGGCAGCATCTGTACAGTGCTTTGAGAGCCACAGGGGAAAAGCCCTATGTAGGAGTTAGGTGGTATTAGCCTCACAACACCCCAGTGAGGTAGGGACAGGCTGTGATCCTCCATTTACAAGTTGGGATCTGAGGTGCAGCATAACTAAGTGACTTGCCCAAGATCACACACAGTCTGTGGCAAAGCCAGGAACTAAACCCAGTTCTCCTAAGTCCCAGGCTAACTGCTGGACTATGCATTCTTGGTTCTGGGGAGAGGGGACCTGTCTCTCTTTAAGAGACTCTTTGGATTTTGGTGCCTCTGATCCTTCTTCAGACATTATTACAGGGGAGGCTTTCAAAAGCATGAAGGGCAGTGAGGCACCGAACTCTCATTGAAAGTGAGTGAGGGTAAGTGGTTTAACTGCCCTCTGCGCCCTGGAAAATGTCTCCTCTCCAATATCCCAGTTGCTGCAGCACCGCATGCGGTATTTAATCAACGAGTGACTAAATAACGGCACTACATTTGGGCTGGGGAGACTTGTAGCACTTCTTCGTCTTCTAGCTAAGAGGGGTGAAAACATTATCCAAGTAGCCAGTGAGATGTTAAATTTAATTGTGAGGCTTCATCATATCATCCCAGATTCCCTCCTTATCAAGCATGTTATTAATGATCATTATTATTAAGGGTACGATTCTGTCGTGGAGTCAGAGGTTCCATGGCAGCTGTCAGCTCCGGGGCCACCAGAGCAGCGGCCTCAGGGCTGACACAGTGGACAGGGGCTGGAGCAGAGGCAGTCAGCCCCTGCCACAAGAGCAGTGGTGGGGCTGGAGCAGTGCCGGCAGTCAGCCCCGGGGCTGTCAGACCAGCAGTCGGGATTGGGTCAACCCCCCTGGGGCTGGAGCAGATGCCGGAGATCAGCCCCCACCAGTGCTCTGACTCTTTGCTTCCCCCATCCCCTGCCCCCCACCCCACTGGGAGTGGCTGGCTCACTACAAAAGCAATTTCCCCTCTCTTGGTATTGACACCTCCTCGTCAGTTATTGGGAGTGGACCACATCCACCCTGACTAAATTGGTCTTCAACACTGGATCTTCACTTGTAAGGTAACTCCCTTCTCTGCATGTGCCAATATATATTTATGCCTGTTTCTGTAATTTTCACTCCATGCATCTGAAGAAGTGGGTTTTTTATTCACAAAAGCTTATGTCCAAATAAATCTAAGGTGCCACCAGACGCCTCGTTGTTTTTTCTGGATACAGACTAACACGGCTACCTCTTTGATATAAGACTCTCCTCATTGTGATATCTGGATGCAGTTGTATAAAATCGGGTCTCTCAAAATACTGCAAGAATTTTCCTTCCTCCCCTCCTAAAGCCAGGGAGCCCTAGCAGAGTGCGAGAGGAGGGGTGAGACGAATACAGAAGGGAACTGCTCAGCATTGTAGGAGTAGCAGGCCATGTTGTGCTTTTGAGAGAGGCCAGCTGGCAGGGTCTTGCATGTTGTGGGAGGGGAGAATGTCTTCAACCTACCAGTGCCTGTCCTCAGTTCTCCCAGCTGGGAAGGACAGGCCCAGCTCAGCCAGTGCAGGAATTTAGACTGAAAAGACAATTGCACTTTGCTGCAGTCTGTGCCAAGTAAGTGCTGGGTGGCGCACGCGTATCAACTTCCTAATCGAGGTCAGTGACTTGGAGGTGGCTGAGGGCTCCTGGACAATCCCCTGGGACATTCCAGTTAAAGTGGCAGTTTCCTGGGATAGGGCAGCTGCTTTGGAGGGTTTCATTACTAGGGGAAGTTTGGAAAGTGACGTGACAAGGTGTGTGTTGCAAGCAGGTGCCTTTAACAAACGAACCCAAAACATTGCTGGTTCATAGGACTGATCCTGGTTCTTACACCAGGAAAGCCCAGAGCTGTCTTTTATGGTGCAGCGCTCATGTTCCCTTCTATGTGATCTGTGAGAACAACATCCGTTCAGCTGCACTAAAACAGCGCCTGTGTACTTGCTCTTTCTAGTTCACTTCCTCTCTTGCCTCCCCTAGGTTTTTTTGCTGAACGTTACCTGCTTCAGTTTCCATGTTGCATTTTTGCATCAGGCTATTCTGCAAAAACATTATTATATGAATTACCGCAGCATTTAGGAGTCCCAGTCATGGATCAGGGCTCCATTGTGCAAGGTGCTGTACAGGCACAGACCAAAGAAAGACAATTCTTGCCCTAAAGAATTTATAATCTGTTATGTACATATACATCTCTAGCTAAACAGACATAAGTTTAAAAATTCTTCTGAACCTTCTATAGCTAAAATGGGTCCTGTAGGTTTATCTTGCTGCATGGGGTTCTGTGGAGATGACCTGGGAAGTCAAAATCCTATGGGCTTAATTATTTTTTTGATGTAAGAGTTTGGGGTTGCCCTCCTGTCCTCAGCCAAAATTTTCCTCACTGTTGTGTGCCATAAGAACGGCCATACAGGGTCAGCCCAAAGGTCCATCTAGCCCAACATCCTATCTTCCAACAGTGGCCAATGCCAGGTGGCCGAAAGGGAATGAACAGAACAGGGAATCATCAAGTGATCCATCCCCTGTTGCCTATTCCCAGCTTCTAGCAAACAGAGGCTAGGGACACCATCCCTGCCCATCCTGGCTAATAGCCATTAATAGACCTGTCCTCCATGAACTTATCTAGTTCTTTTTTGACATTCCAAAGGGCACTGAGTCTGATTACGTGTTTCCGTCATCTTTGTTGTTGCCAGGATACTAGTGAATGGAAAGTGCCAATCATCTATTAAGGTGCCTCTTCCTGCAGGAATGACCGAATGGAATCTTTAGGTTAGGAACATAATTTTTCATACATAGTATAAGTAGCCTGTGGAACTCATTGAAACAAGACATTGCCAAGAGCTTAGCGGGATTCAAAAGGGCACTAGGTATTTATCTGGATAATGAGAATAAGGACTAACCCAAACCTGACCACTTTCCACACCCAGTGCCAGACACTCATCTGTGACCTGCCTTCTTTAACATAAACACAGAGCAGTGTGTAAATTTATAAACCAGGAACCAAACCAAACCCCCAACTTACCAAACAAAACATTCCACTGCACAAGCAATATTCCTCTGGCCAGAGGATGAACAAAAGAATGACCACAAACGTGACAGATATTAGTCACTTAAGGCATGAATGGAAGGTGCTCAGAGCCTACGGTGAGGAGGGTGATGTAAGAAGTGTATAGAATAGAATAGAAAAGTTTCACAGCCCCGTTTCAACGGTTTGTGCACACAAAGGACTGGAATGCAACTGAATCAAACTGAAACCCTCGCACTTGTGAAAGTCTTAAAGCTGGTATTCAACCAGCTGTATTCAAAACAGTCATTTGGCCCTTAACATGCAGTTGGGGAAATGTATTCTAGCCCCTTGACGCTCTTTTGTAAACAGGATGATTTGCGCTTGTTTGTTGCCACACAGGAGCTAAAACCTTTTATGTACAATCTGCCTCAAACGCTTAGTGCATTGACCACTAATTAGCCCCAACAAGCTTTCATTACTACCAATTACAGAGTGCATTGGAGGCGAAAATGGTCTATAAGTTCTAATGCTTATTATTATTAAATTAGGCTCCTGTAACCAATCTTACACTGTGAGTCACTCTCATCAACAAGACAGGGAACAAATAAGACCTAAATATGAGTTCCCATTCAGACAATGGCCTTACAGGAATGCAGAGCAGTTCTGAGCTGAATTACTGTAAATCATGAAGGTTTGGTTTTCTTGGAGGAATTACTTGTGGTTTGGCACAGTTTTGAACAGCTAGATCAGGAATATGGTCTGAGACTAAAACACCTTTTGTACTGTGTATTCTTAAGGTTCAATTATGACTTCATTTTAATGTCCAGATCTCTTATACGGCTTTGAAAAAATTTCCTATCTTTGATGCTTAATACTAGAGTTAGTCAGGGAAAGATTTATTTTCCTTAGATGAAAAGTAATATTTTTCATTTTTGTTGACTTTTTTGGTTTAATGAAAAAGCAGAAAACCAAAAATGTGTAGAAGCAGCAAAGAGTCCTGTGGCACCTTATAGACTAACAGACGTTTTGGAGCATGAGCTTTCGTGGGTGAATACCCACTTCGTCGAATGCAAATTTGTAGGTTAAAACATCCAAACAAGACATTGGATTTTGGTTGCTGAAAACATGTTAATTCAGTTTGGAAGTTTTTGGTCAAAAGCTGGAGGTTTTTGGTGCAAATGGGAATTTTTTTTGCAAACCAATGTTTAATGAAAGATTTTTTTTTGTCAGAAACATTTTGCCTCCTCCTCTATCCAAATAAATAAATAAAAGCAGCCAGCTATACCTAATATTCCCTGTTGCTGGGGGGAAAATGTGATTGGAAATGGCCCTGCATGCAACCTACCCAGAAAGGATGTTTCTGGAGACACAAGTTCTGTCAGCAGCAATACCACCCATCTGCTCACTCTTCCACTGCACATCAGAGGGTGACAGAATCTGTCCAGCTCTGGACTGTTTGACCCCATCAAACACTTCTTCCCCCAGTGAGGCATAATTCTGTCCTAACTCAGTTTTCAGAATGGAGAACGGTAAATAGTGTGTCCCTCAGGGGTCTGTACTGGGATCAGTCCTATTCAACATGTTCATAAATGATCTGGAAAAAGGGGTAAACAGTGAGGTGGCAAAGTTGCAGATGATACAAAACTACTCAAGACAGTCAAGTCCCAGGCAGACTGCAAAGAGCTACAAAAGGATCTCTCAAAACTGGGTGACTGGACAACAAAATGGTAGATGAAATTCAGTGTTGATAAATGCAAATTAATGCACATTGGAAAACATAATCCCAGCTATACATATAAAATGATGGGGTCTAAATTAGCTGTTACCCCTCAAGAAAGAGATCTTGGAGTCATTGTGAATAGGTCTCTGAAAATATCCACTCAATGTGCAGCGGCAGTCAAAAAAGCAAACAGAATGTTGGGAATCATTAAGAAAGGGATAGATAATAAGACAGAAAATATTATCTTGCCTCATTATAAATCCCTGGTATGCCCACATCTTGAATACTGCGTGCAGATGTGGTTGCCACATCTCAAAAAAGATATATTGGAATTGGAAAAGGTTCAGAAAAGGGCAACAAAAATGTTTAGGGGTATGGAACAGCTGCCATATGAGGAACGATTAATGAGACTGTGACTTTTCAGCTTGGAAAAGAGACGACTAAGGGGGGATATGATAGAGGTCTATAAAATCATGAGTGGTGTGGAGAAAGTAAATAAGGAAGTGTTATTTACTCCTTCTCATAACACAAGAACTAGGGGTCACCAAATGAAATTAATAGGCAGCAGGTTGAAAACAAACAAAAGGAAGTATTTCTTCAATTCTGTGGAATTCGTTGCCAGAGGATGTTGTGAAGGCCAAGACTATAACAAAAAAAGAACTAGATAAGTTCCTGGAGGATAGGTCCATCAATGGCTATTAGCCAGGATGGGCAAGGAAGGTGTCCCTAGCTTCTGTTTGCCAGAAGCTGGAAATGGGTGACAGGGGATGGTCATCCTATTTACTTCAGATTATTTCTCCAGTTTGTCCAGATCATTTTTAATTTTAATCCTATCCTCCAAATCACTTGCAACCCCTCCCAGCTTGGTATCGACCACAAACCTTATAAGTGTATTCTCTATGCCATTATCTAAATCATTGATGAAGATATTGAACAGAACCGGACCCAGAACTGATCCCTGCAAGACCCCGCTCGTTATGCCCTTCCAGCTTGACTGTGAACCACTGATAACTACTCTCTGGAAATAGTTTTCCAACCAGTTTTGCACCCACCTTAGGTTGGTTTGACATTATTTGTTCTTGACAAATCCATGCTTGACTGTTACTTATCACCTTATTATCATCTAGATGTTTGCAAATTGATTCTTAATTATTTGCTCCATTATCTTTCTGGGTACAGAAGTTAAGCTGACTGGTCTGTAATTCCCCGGGTTGTCCTTATTTCCCTTTTTATAGACAGGTACTATATTTGCCCTTTTTCAGTCTTCTGGAATCTCTCCCATCTTCATGATGTTTCAAAGATAATTGCTAATGGCTCAGATATCTCCTCAGTCAGCTCCTTGAGTATTCTAGGATGCATTTCATCAGGCCCTGGTGACTTGAAGACATCTAATTTGTCTAAGTAATTTTTAACTTCTTCTTTCCCTATTTTAGCCTCTGATCCTACCTCATTTTCATGGACATTCACTATGTTAGATGTCCAATCACCCACCAACTTCTTGGTGAAAACTGAAACAAAGAAGTCATTAATTATCTCTGCCATTTCCACATTTTCCATTATTAACACCCCACCCCCCATTGAGTAACGGGCCTACCCTGTCTTTGGTCTTCCTCTTGCTTCTAATGTATTTGTAGAATGTTTTATTGTTACCTTTTATGTCTCTAATTAGTTTGATCTTGTTTTGTGCCTTGGCCTTTCTAATTTTGTCCCTAAATACTTGTGTTATTTGTTTATATTCATTCTTTGTAATTTGATCTACTTTCTACTTTTTGTAGGACTGTTTTTTTTTAGATCATTGAAGGTCTCCTGGTTAAGCCAGGGTGGTCTCTTTCCATAGTTCCTATCTTTCCACTCAGTGGGATAGTTTGCTCTTCTGCCCTTAATAATGTGTCTGTATAATAATAATAATCCATCTGTCCGTCTCCATCCATTTTCTTATAGTGAGGCCCATAGCCATGTATCAGAGTACCACTTTCCTGTAAGCCCTCTTGGAAACGAGGCAGGTTGGTCGTACAGTCAGAGCAGGCAGTTCTGGGTTCTCTTCCTATCTCATGCCCAAATAAATCTGTTAGTCTCTAAAGTGCCACCAGACTCCTCACTGTCTTCCTATCTCTGTGTCAGGCTTCCTGTGGCACCCTGGGCCAGGTGCTTAGGCCAAGATTTTTAAAACTGGGCATCTAAAGTTAAGCATCTCAGATCCAGCCAAATAAGTGGCCTGATTTTTCCGGGATGCTGAAAGCTCTCACAGCTCCCAGTGACTCATATCTGTTATTGTCTAACATTCACCACCATGGCCATGTGTACTCTGTAGGCATGTTAGTAATGGCTGAAAAAGCCATGCCAACCCACCTGCCAAATGTTGTAGCATATGTGTGTAGGGGCTGTGTGGACTGTGGGATGGGTAGGGTTGGAAGCCCTGGTAATAAAGCTGTCAGCACTCCTTTAATCCAGTAACTGAATTCTGCCCTCATTTATACCCCTTCGACTCCAGAGAGCTTGATGGGCCCTAAAGCACATGCTGTATTAAAACAAGGAGGCAGGTTTTTCTTGTAAACATTCAAATGGGTCCCGTTCATAGTAAAGTCTACCTTTGGCCTGTGTGGCTTAATGGATGTCTTTCGTTTCCCTCATCAGGACTATTTGTCTCGCTTTTTATCACCTCACTCAAACAGTGGGAAACCAACGGTCCTGTTCAAAGGCCTGTAATTAAAGAGAAGCTCACCTGGGAATGGGCGACAGGGGATGGATCACTTGATGATTACCTCTTCTGTTCACTCCCTCTGGGGCACCTGGCATTGGCCACTGTCAGAAGAAAGGATACTGGGCTAGATGGACCATTGATCTGACCCAGTATGGCCGTTCTTATGCTCACCTGTGAGCAAACAAAGTCTTTCCATGCTAGGAAGAAGATTGGACTCCAGAAGTGTGTGTTGCTTCTTTCACGCCTCAATTTACTGAATATTCCTAAACTTTGCTCCCCTCTTGGCCATGTTGCCTCATGTTGTTGTCCCAGCGAAGGGGTTTAGATTGTGCTGGCTCCCATGTGGACCATTCTCTCACAGTTTCAATGTACCCTTTGCTAGTGGAGAGGGGCCTGAACAACAATTCCCCCCCCCCCCAATAAACTTTAGGAAAGTTCTGACTCAGATACACATCTGGACCCAAGTTCTGTGAGTTGGCCTCCCTCTGTTCCCTTGTGATGGCTGAACCACTCTGAATCCTAGTTTGCACTTCCTTTCGTTTAGGCCCTTTATTTGCCATGCTATTCCATGGGCCACCCGCATAAATGTACAGGTCCAGCAGCTGTGATCGCGTCTCCGCTAGGCTCAGATGCTTCTGAATTCAAATGCTCTGGAAGCCTGGGAAGCTTCTTGTGTAGTCAGGGCCCAGGAAGGAGGCTTTTGCAGCTTCCGAGCCAAAGCAAAGACGTGTGTGGGGAAGTGGTGGGAGATGTTGGGAGTTTGCAAGGGTGAAGCTATGGGGAAAGAGGGGTATGGGGAACTCTGCTGAGGGCAAAGGCATCAGTGGGAGCTTGCAGAAGCCTGAGGAACCAGGTGATAGCGCATTGTAGGGAGCCTGCATATGAAGGGAATGTCAGTAGGAGATGTAATCACGGGGTTCATGGGAGTGTGGTGGAAGGATGAGTCTGAACTTAGGAGGTGAAGGGGAAGGAAATGGAGCCAAGGGCTTTGCCAGGGAGGCCACAGTGAAAATGAAAGGTTCGGAGAAGATCCTGTTGAGGATTCAAAAGTTCTGACACATTCTTAAGCCTAATGGAGCCTTTTCAGGCTGCCGGGGAATTTGCTCCTCCCTTTCATAGGAGCAGATACTGCAATTGTGGAGGGAGCTGGACTCTCCTTAGGAGACATTTTGCAGAACTGGGCCCATGCTTGAAGCTTCCCATTTATTTATTTTTCTTGCCCCCACCCTTAGCTCTTACCCCTTCATTTCTCTGCTTGCATTTTCAAGCTTAAGTGTCCAGTATTGTATATGCCAAGCTCCCTCCCTTTCCTTGTTCAACAGATGTCTAGAAGCCCACCTCTGCCATGAAGTATTCCAGCTCTGGTGCCCAAACTCCACGGTGTGCAAGCTCTGCTTTCTGCCTTGTTTTTAACATGTGCCTTTGAATGCTGAGTTAGGGACCCATTGACTGGTCCATATGGTTCACCCACTGTACAGTGCTGCATACGCCCATGGGGCTGTGTCATGTTACCCCTTTTGGTGGTCAGCCAATGTCCCAGGCCTTGCAGGGTGGTTTCTGCTTAGAAATGAGAAGTTGATGCTCTAAGTCAGGTATATTCTTGGTGTAATCTTGCTTACTTACAGAAACGTACACACAACCCTGTTTTCCTGAACACAGTAGAAACAAACAGAGCCAATTTCTGTGCTCAGAAATCCCCAGATCTGCCACTCTAGAGAGCCCTGTGCCCAAGAAGCTCCGTCTTTGTGCTTTCTCTCAGGATCATGTCCACAACTACTTCTCCTGGCTTTCTGCCTCCAACACACACAGGCTACAGCCAATATCCTAGTCCCTGTATTTTCCACCAGGGAAATCCCTTAGTTCTACATGGTGTAGCTCTGTCCTGCCCAGCTGCCTAGAGCCTTGGACAGCTTCAGCTGTTTTTCCTACACAAAGGGACTTGATTGCACCTTCTTCTGAGACTGAGAGAGTGTCCATCAGCTTTAACAAGCTCTATGGTTGTCTTTGGGCGCAAGACTCTGCTGATGGCAGCCATTAACAATATTATGCTGAGAGGTGCTATTATTTGTATTGTGGTGGGGGCAAGGATCCAGCTGAGAACGAGGCCCCACTGTGCACACCGTACAAGCACAGCATGGTCGATAGTCCTAGTTCTGTATTACAACCAGGAAGTGTGATTGCAGCACGTGTGGACACACCCCAGCTTTAATCTAGCTAGCTCAAAGCCGGCTTGAGTAACGATAAAGCCCCCGTGTGAAGCTCTGCCCTATTGGGACCTAGGTACACACTCAGGAGACTAGCCGGTGCCATTGCTTATGCTGCTGTGGCTTCACTGCTACTGTTACTCAAGCTAGCTTTGATCTAGCTAGTTCGTGTCTGACTACATGTGCTAATCATGCCTTCCACTTGCAATGTAGACATCTCTCAAAGGACAATATCAATACAATAAAGAGTTGAGGCCTCCATGATACCAGTGCTGGCCCAGGTATTTGCAGCTGATGCTTCATGCAGAGCTCTGGAGAAAGCTGTGATGGGAGGATTTTGCTTGCGTATAGACTAGACACTGCAAGATCTGGCCATGATGGCCATTAAAATACTTTTACAGCAGTCTGCATTCATCTTCCCCACTGTATTAATTCTTCAGATTGCTTTGTGAGTCACTGTACGATATTCTCTCTATTAACATCATCCAGAATAAATGTAACCATCCGTGATGGCAACTTAGATAATGAAGAAATGCTGTTAGAACGAAAAGGGCGATCACTTTAATGGACAGAGCTGCCCTCAGGATTTCGGGGGATGCTTTGGAGTTCTGTACTGAAAGAAACTGTCCAGTTGGGTCTGTGAGTGGAGGAGGGGAGGAAGTTGTGGAGAAATGCATGGCAGTTCTTCAGAGGTGTCACGGAAGAGCCATTCTGGCCAGCACTGTGGATTGCAAGACATTTTGCTCACTTCCATTTTTATTTTGATCTGTGGAGGTTTGGCCCTTTCTGTTATTAGTCAAAGAATAAGGTCTTGTAAGGGAGACATGCCAACCTCTGTATTCTGGTCTGCGAGAGAAACCTCCCCCCATCCATGCCCTCATATCTGCAGAGTACTGGAGCGAGATTGATCCCGCAAACGGACAGTAGCACCATGGAACTGCACTGCCCCAATGTGGGTCCCAGGAGTGAACCCTACTGCAGCACTCGTTTAAAGGTGAGGGATACAACTCTCTCATACCTGTCAGGTAATACAGGACGAGCAGGTAGCAGGTGCCATTGAAGGGGCGAAGGTGGGGTATGGGGTGGGGATGGTAATGTTCTCCTTTCTTAACGTGGTCCAGCGCAACATTTTACTTTGGCCACTTATTTTCCTATGTGGGTGCCTAACATCAGAAGTCTGAATTCCTATTTATGGAAGGCCCCAAAGTACTGGCCCCATGCAGCTACTGTTGACTGGTATAAATTGCAGATGCTCAGTGTGAAGGGTTCAGTTATAGAGACCCCCTTGGGATTGTCACCTGATGTGCTGAGACTACCTCTGAGCCCATTTTCCCTGCTAGCTTGGGACTTCAGAACCCTGTCTTGTTGAGCCAGATACGCTAACCTGCTACAACACAGACCCAGGGTCTGAACCACGCCCCCAAAGCTGCAGACTTAACTGAAAACAGCTCAGCATGTACTCCTGTCTCCAGCACCCAGACACCCAGCTCCCAATGAGTAAATAAATCCGTTTTACTCTGTATAAAGGTTATACAGGGTAAACTCATAAATTGTCCACCCTCTATAACACTGATAGAGAGATATGCACAGCTGTTTGCTCCCCCGGGTATTAACCACTTACTCTGGGGCCTGGTCTACACTAGGAGTTTATGTCGAATTTAGCAGCGTTAATTCGATTTAACCGTGCACCCGTCCACACCAGGAAGCTAATTAGTTCGACCTAGAGGGCTCTTTAGTTCGAATTCGGTACTCCACCCCGACGAGGGGAGTAGCGCTAAATTCGACATGGCTATCTCGAATTAGCCTATGTGTGGACGGAAATCGACCTTAGTAGCTCCGGGAGCTATCCCACACTGCACCACTGTGTTGACGCTCTGGACAGCAGTCCGAGCTCAGATGTTCTGATCAGCCACACAGGAAAAGCCCCGGGAAAATTTGAATTCCTTTTCCTGTCTGGCCAGTTTGAATCTCAATTCCTAGTTGGACATCGGGGCGAGCTCAGCAGCACCGGCAACGATGCAGAGCTCTCCAGCAGAGGGGTCCATGCAATCTCAGAGTAGAAAGAGAGCCCCAGCATGGACTGACCGGGAAGTCTTGGATCTGATCGCTGTGTGGGGCGATGAGTCTGTGCTTTCGGAGCTGCGCTCCAAAAAACGGAATGCAAAGACCTACGAGAAGGTCTCCAAAGCCATGGCACTCAGAGGATACAGCCGGGATGCAACGCAGTGCCGCGTGAAAATCAAGGACCTGAGACAAGGCTACCAAAAAATCAAAGTGGCAAACGGACGCTCCGGAGCCCAGCCCCAGACATGCCGCTTCTACGAGGCACTGCATGCCATTCTCGGTGGGTCTGCCACCACTGCCCCACCAGTGACCGTGGACTCTGAGGATGGGATAGTGTCGAGGGACAGTTTCTCGGCGATGTTCGCGGATGGGGAAGATGAGGAAGGGTTTGTGGAGGACGAGGCAGGCGACAGCGCTTACAATACTGCTTTCCCCGACAGCCAGGATCTCTTCATCAGCCTCACAGAGATCCCCTACCAACCCTCCCCGGCCGTTAACCCGGACTCTGAATCAGGGGAAGGATCAGTCAGTAAGTGCTATAAACATGTAAACATTTATTTTTTAAAAAACAGGAATAAAAACTATATGAAAAGAAGGTCAATACATTTAGGGATAGAACAGAAATCCTCTTGGGAGAGTTCCACGAAGCTCTCGTAGAGGTACTCGAAAAGCCTCCGCAGGAGGTTCCTGGGGAGAGGTGCCTTATTGGGTGCTCCGTGGAAGCACACTCTTCCGCGCCAGGCTATCCTCAGGTACAGTGGGAGCATTGCCTCGACCAGCATGGCAGCATAGGGCCCTGGTCTGTGCAGGGATTCACGCAGCATGCGCTCTCTGTCTCTCTTAGTGACCCGCCTCAGGG
The DNA here is from genome assembly GCF_020497125.1 of Mauremys mutica. Taxonomy (NCBI): domain Eukaryota; kingdom Metazoa; phylum Chordata; order Testudines; family Geoemydidae; genus Mauremys; species Mauremys mutica. The sequence continues at coordinate 348,982,939 of NC_059072.1, forward strand.
TGATCTCGCTCGGCGACTGCTGCATCTAATTAGGGGAATTAGTGTAATGTTACTATTGGGAATGCTTGACTTTTCCTTTGCATAACAATGACCGTCGTTTAACAGCCACGTGGTGGAGGCTGCAGAGGGAAAGCACACAGGGATCTTTCCCGGGGACAGCCGCGAGGGGCTGGAACAGGGTCAGACTTTATGCTTTCCAGATTGCCTGCAGCAGGAGGGCACTGCTATCCATTAACTGTTAAGCAGCCTAAAGTTTACGGCTTACCAGGCCTGGCTGCTACACGGATTCTGCTATCCTGCCCCGCTTGTCTGATCTCCAGTGCAAGACCCCAGGCAATGAAAGCGAATGCCGAAAATTCAAACTTGTCCTGAGAACGCATGAGATAGGTGCCCTGTATGGTCTTGTTCACAGAAACAGACTAGACTGTGTTCAGTGTTCGCAAACATGTATCTTTGCAAGGAAATCACTTCCTTTTTCCCATCACAAAGCTGCGGCTGTTTCCCGAATTGCCCCGGCATCTCCCTCACAGAGGCTGGCGCAGATTAGGCGGCGAAAGAAAAAGACTCGGGACGAGATGTTCGCTGAACTGATGGCCTGCTCCAGAGCCGAGGTGGCCAGCAGAGCCAGTGGAGGGAGACCCTCTCTCAGCAGCAGCGCTCACACAGCGAACGGGAGGACAGGTGGCGGCAGAAAGACCAGCAGGTGACTCAAACGCTGCTTGGACTAATGAGGGAGCAAACGGACATGCTCCGGCGCCTTGTGGATGTTCTGCAGGACCGCAGGCAGGAGCAGAGGGCCCCCCTGAACTGTATCTCCAACCGCCCTCCCCCGCCACAAAGTCCTGTCCCCCCCCTCACCCAAAATCACAAGAAGGAGGGGCGCTAGGGGCCGTGAAAACTGTCACTCCACCCCAGCAGAGCGCTCATGTAACAAACAGCTCTCATTCCCTAAAGTATGAGAATTGCTTCCCTTCCTGGCTCACCCAATCCAAAATCCCAGTTTCATCCCCCAACTGTGTAGTTGAGTATTAAAAATAGTTTGCTGTTCATTACTGTTTCCGTCATGTTTCTTTGCAGAAGATTTTTTGTGAAGGGGAGATAGGGGTTTGTTAATTGCATAGGACAGCCACCATTACCAGGGTACAGACATGGGGGCAGGATCAACAGCAGGTCACACACAGAGTGCAGTCACTAGGCACCCGGGTCACTCTGGGAGGTGTCTGCTGCCCCAGGTCAGTGTGGGAGGTGTATGCTGCCCCAGGGTCCGAGCGTCTGGCATCCACAAATGGCAAGGCAGGCTGCCCTTACCATGCCCTTCCACCCTAGCCATGAGCCTCTCCGATGCCCTGAGCCCCAGCCAGAGCCATCATCCCCCTACACCTACTCACCCTTCCCACACACCCCTCACCCCTTCCTGCAAACCCACCCCTTCCTGCACACCCTCCGGTAACCGTCCTCCCCCCAGAGACCGCTGTAGGAGCAGGAGCCTGTCAGTCCTCAAGTATAGAAGCGGTCTGTACATCACTGCACACCGTACCCACCACAGTCTGCGTCCCTGTTTGAACCCTTTAACGCGAATTCGTTAGTAAAGAAAACTTTGTTAATTAAAAATGTTCCAATAACTTTATTTTTAAACGTCTGTTGGAAGGGGGGAAACCTGGTGAACGGCGTATGTAACCGCTGAAAAAAGTCAATAGTAACTGAAACAGGGGCAGGTTCAGCTTCTCTGTAAAGAGACTGGACAGTCATAGGTTACCCTGCTCTCTGAGGAACCTAGCTTTCAAAGCCTCCCGGATGCACAGCGCTTCCCGCTGGGCTGTTCTAATCGCACGGGTGTCTGGCTGAGCGTAATCAGCAGCCAGGCGATTTGCCTCAACCTCCCATCCCGCCAAAAAGGTCTCCCCCTTGCTCTTACAGAGATTGTGGAGCACACAGCAAGCTGCAATAACAATGGGGATATTGGTTTCGCTGAGATCTGAGCGAGTCAGTAAGCTCCTCCATCTCCCCTTGAGACGTCCGAAAGCACACTCCACCACCATTCTGCACTTGCTCAGCCGGTAGTTGAAGAGTTCCTTGTCACTGTCCAGGGTGCCTGTATAGGGCTTCATGAGCCAGGGCATTAGCGGGTAGGCTGGGTCCCCGAGGATCACTGTAGGCATCTCCACATCCCCAACAGTTATTTTGTGGTCCGGGAAGAAACTACCTTCCTGCAGGCGTCTAAACAGACAAGAGTTCCTGAAAACACGCGCGTCATGAACCTTGCCCGGCCACCCGACGTAGATGTTGGTAAAACGTCCCCTATGGTCCACCAGTGCTTGCAGCACCATAGAAAAGTAGCCCTTTCGGTTAATGTACTCGCTGCCCTGGTGGGCCGGTCCCAGGATAGGGATGTGAGTCCTATCTATAGCCCCACCGCAGTTTGGGAATCCCATCGCGGCGAAGCCATCTGTGACGACCTGGACGTTTCCCAGGGTCACTACCTTTGAGAGCAGTAGGTCAACGATTGCGTGGGCTACTTGCATCACAGCAACCCCCACGGTAGATTTGCCCACGCCAAAGTGGTTCGCTACTGACCGGTAGCTGTCTGGCGTTGCAAGTTTCCAGAGGGCTATGGCCACTCGCTTCTGCACACTCAGGGCTGCTCGCATCCGGGTGTCCTGGCGCTTCAGGGCAGGGGACAGCAAGTCACACAGTTCGAGGAAAGTGCCCTTACGCATCCTGAAGTTTCGCAGCCACTGTGATTCATCCCAGACCTGCAGCACTATGCGGTCCCACCAGTCCGTGCTTGTTTCCCGGGCCCAGAATCGCCGTCCCATAGCATGAACGTGACCCATTGCCACCATGATGTCCGCGGCGCGGGGTCCCGTGCTTTGTGAGAGGTCTGTGCCACTCTGACACTTCATGTCCTCACCGCGCTGCCGGAGCCTCCTCGCCCGATTTCTCAGCAGCTGACTGTGGAAGAGGTGGACGATAAGGTGCGAGGAGTTGACAATGGCCATAAGTGCAGCGATGATCGCAGCGGGCTCCATGCTCGCAGTGCTGTGGCGTCCGCGCTGTCACTGACCAGAAAAGTGCGCAAACAGATTTCCCGCCGGCGCTTTCAGGGAGGGAGGGCGGGAGTGACGGTTGAATGACGACAGTTACCCAAAACCACCCTCGACACATTTTTCCCCCAGCAGGCATTGGGGGCTCTACCCAGCATTCCAATGGGAAGTGGGAACTGCGGGAACTGTGGGATAGCTGCCCAGAATGCACCGCTTCCAATGTCGACGCTTGCCCCGTTAGTGTGGACTCACAAAGTCGAATTAGTGTCCTTAGTGTGGATACACAAATTCGACTTCATAAGGTCGAATCCACAAATTAGTTAAGTTAAATCGAACTACTCTTGTAGTGTAGACATACCCTGGGTTAATTAATAAACAAAAGTGATTTTATTAAGTATAAAAGTAGATTTTAAGTGGTTTCAAGTAATAACAGACAGAACAAAGTAAGTTACCAAGCAAAATAAAACAAAGCACTCAAGTCTAAACCTAATACATTAAGAAACTGATTACAGATGAAATCTCACCCTCAGAGATGTTCCAATAAGCTTTTTTCACAGCCTGGACTCCTTTCTAGTCTGGGCCCAGTACAATCTTTGTTAGTTCCAGCTCAGGTGGTAACTAGGGGATTTCTTCATGACTGCCCCCCGCCCTTTGTTCTGTTCCACCCCCTTTTATATCTTTGGCACAAGGCAGGAATCCTTTCTCTCTCTCTCTGGATTCCCACCACTCCTTTTAAATGGAAAAGCAGCAGGTTAAAGATGGATTCCTGTTCAGGTGACATGATCACATGTCACTGTAAGACCTCAGTCTTCATTCTTCCAGAGCTCGTCTGCATGTACCCAGGAAGTTTTGCAAGTAAACAGAGCCATTCACAACCAATTGTCCTAGTTAATGGGAGCCATCAAGATTCCAAGGCAACATTAATGGCCCCCACTTTGTATAATTACAACAGGACTTCAGAAGTAATACTTCATATTTCTAGTTTTAGATATAAAAATGACACATAGATACAAATAGGATGAACACACTCAGTAGATTATAAGCTTTGTAATGATACCTTACAAGAGACCTTTTGCATAAAGCATCATATGCACACTTATAAACATATTTTTATAAAGCATTACGGAGTGCAACATCACACTCAGCATTTCTGAAAATCAGGCCACCCCAGGGGGGATTTCCATAAACTCTCAGTGGTGTCTGAACTTTGCTCCCACTGAAGTCAGCAGTGAGAATATTTCCATTTAGGTCCCTACTTTAATCACCCCAGTTTGTGTTTTTATTTATTTGCCTCACTTCTCAAAGGATGTTAACTCTTTTTGGTCCTGATTCAGGAAAACAGTTAAGCATATGCTTCACTTTAGATACGCGCATAGTCCCAGTGACTTCAACTGGGACTATACAGGTGGTTAACTTTAAGCATGTGCTTAAGGCAGAGATAGTCAATTACTTTTTGTCAAGGTCCAAATTTCTTAGCCAAGGTCTAATCAAGGTCCAGACGCCAGAAAAAATAATAAACAATAATGATGATAAGTAAATAAAAAGATTTCAGGGTCCGTTCAAAAGCATCTGGCGATCTGGATTTGGCCCCTGGTCTGCATATTGACTACCCCTGGCTTAAGGACTTTGCTGAATCAAGGTCCTAGAGCAGTGTTTCTCAACCTTTTTGATACCAGGGACTGGCTTGCTGCCTTCCTACACTGTGTCAGGGAGATCTCAGGGACCAGTGGTGGTCCACAGAGCAGTCGTTGAGAAACACTGGCCTAGCATATAAACAGATTGCTGGTGAGGAATTGCAGAGGATTCTCTTGCCCCAGTGTAATAATCTGTAGCCTTACACTGCTAACAGATGAAGTTCCCCTCCAATTTCTCTGAGGTAACTGGTATATAGCCATGGTCAGAGGTAGGCTTTAGGGCTAGAAAGAAAAATGACTTCTGTTGTGATAAATGGGCCTACAAGTTTATCCTAATTGGGAGCTCAATGGTAAAAAATACATGAAAGTTCATGAGCTGTCACAATAACCTGTAATAACAAATGTCAGTGGGAAAAGGAACAAAAGGGAGATAGACTGAACTAGTCCAAACAAATAGGCTACTGATACGAGTCAAGGACAGTGTTAAGATCATGCCTGGTAAACCACTTTCTTTGTGGGTCCTAAAAGAATGAGACTTTGAGGGGGAAATATGGAAGAACAGATTGCACCTACTGGAGCAAACTTCACCATCATGGCTGCCACCCCCACCCTCTCCTGGGATCCCAGACCTTCTTCCTCCTAATCCTGAGGGCTGTCCCTACCAGACCTGGCCAGAGAGAGAGAGAGAGAGAGAGACCCAGGAGACATCGGCATCCCTACCAGCTCCAGCAGAATCCCAACCACTAACTGGGATGTAATGGGATCAGAGTTAACAGACGCAATAACAGCAGCTCCAGCTCATCTCAACCAACTTCTCTTTGCCTCAAAAGGACAGTTATTGCCATGTTGATACTATCTGACAAGGAGGTTTTTCCTCCTATAAAGTCTCTCCAGCTAAAGGAAGAGGGAAGAAGGGATGGTGTTAAAATGGAAGCCTTATTCCATACTTCACGTTCCAAATATTTTAACTATTTTTTCCTTCTTTTCTTTATCTTTAATAAAAGGTTAAAAGGATGTTGAAGGGTGTGTTTGCTGTGATACTAAGCAGGCTGCCGTCTCCACATATCCAACCCCAAACCTTGCTTAACACTGTTTATAGGTTATGTTAACACTGTTAGCCCACTGAGTGCATCTAAATTAATACAACACCTCTTCCATCCTGGCATCTCTACTGCTCCTGCCTAGAAGAAAATGGTTTCTTTCTAATTTGTTTAAAGCTTGTCAAAAATTTGTTCTCCTCCTCTTGGCTGCTGTCTTTCAGTTTTATTTTAAATCACTCTACTCTCCATTCTCCTGGCTCCAAAAGCTCAATTTTTAGTCATGTTATGGTCCACACAATTGCAGAATAAAGGAGCATCTAGAGTAGGTTGGCTCATCCGGGATCTGCATGCTAAAGGGCTACCCCAATACTTTTCAAAAGGCCTTCCCTTACCCCCTCCAGACTTTACAATGCTACTCCAATCCCTGGAAAGAGGCAAACAGGGTACCCACCGCTTTATTCCTACTGCCCTCTATTGATTGACTCAATATTATTTTGACTACACAGCTGTCCAATACATGACATGGGCTGGATTTTTCTAAAGAGCTGAGTTCCGATTTAGCCATCTAAATGAAATATTAATTTAGGTACCATTTGAAAATCTGGCCACTTAATTTATATGCCAGTGGTTGTTGCTTGGCGCTGAACATGTTTGAAGATCTGGGCCACAATGGATATCCTATATCAAGGAAGTTTATCTCAAACCTATTAAAAATGCTAAGGAAATTCCTAGGCAAAATATGACCTGCATGGAGTTAAGATTTGTGGTCTATTAAAAACCTCTGAGGGAACATTTGTCATTTTCTCATAAAAACAGAAACATTACAAATCCTGGAAATTCCACATTAAGGCGACACGTAAAGGAAAAGACTCAAGAACACCTAAATAACCTTAACTCTGCCCTTTAACTCTTTCTATAGAAAACTGAAAAACAGGAGACGAGTTTGTAGAGTTGCCATTGGATAATCCATGACTGCTGGTCCTGGTCCAGACATAGACTGATCCTATGTCGTGAGTAGCCTCAGTTATGAATCACTTTTATGTTAGGTGATTAGGAGTTAGGACAATGGAGGCCCCTCTCTGCTGTTGTTAGTAGGACTGATGATGGCCCCATTGTAATCACACCAAATACAGACAGTCTCTGTCTGATAAAACTAATTCTAGGATTGTAACAGGTGACTAAACAAACAGGGGTGAGGGACAGGTAACAATAAATACAAATACGTTTGCATCTTATAGTCTTGTAGGTCACAATAGTTGCGGGTGGCCACCAATCTAACCAATGTCTAATTTGACCAGTCTGAGAGATGCAACAAATCCCATTCACAAAGGCCGCACAACTTCATCTCATCAGTAACACCAAAAATCTGGAGGGGTTTATGCGGGTTTCTTGATTCTTAATGGTCAATCTGGTGCAAGTTGGCATATGTCATTAGCTGCTGGGTTTATTGCGCCGTTAGAATTTACCGGCCCTTTAAGATAAGCTGATGTAATGCTTGATGACATTCCTGGAACCAAGGCTGGAAAGTTCTGTGTCCGTTGGGCGACAGCCACTGGGAAGCGAGAAGCAGGAAAGCAGGTCTCTGAGTAGAGCAAGAGAAGGGACAGGGCAAACAGAGACAAGGGCTGGGGGGGTAGTTCAGTGTGAAAAGATTATAGAGACCCGGGAGAGAGTTAATAACAAGCTGGTTTCAATACTGGGCAAAGAAAAGCACATTCAGCCTGGAAAAATGAAGCTAAGAGATCCGGGGACAAATGGTCTGAAATACAGATATTACATGGGAAGGAGAAACCCAGACAGCAGCAAGGCTGAAACCTAGGGGCAAGAGGGGCTGGCAATGTGACGTGAGGTGGATGTGAAATGGCGAATGAAATGTTGGCTTTTATACACAAGTTACCAAATGCAGAGCTAAGTGAAAGTGCCTCTTGTATGTTCCGTTCACGGCTTCTCACCCCACGCCACTAGGGGGAGTTCAATTTTAATGTTGCTAAAAAATTATTAGCGGGTTGGGGGTGGGGTTGTGGAAATGATTTATAAAGAAAAAGTAAGACTCCAGTTCATCAGGGCATCTTTGAAGATAAGCGTCTGCTTAGTGCTTTGCTGAACTGGGGCCCAGACTAATTCTTCCCTTACTCCCAAGGGCGTTGGAAGAGTAAATTCATTCATGTTTGTGAGATGCTCAGATACTGTGGTGATGGAACCAGATAAGCACCTCGATACTTAGTAAATGCCTGATTCTGCGTTCCTGGTACATGTCACACTTCCAAAGTCACTGGCGTTGGGCGCACATGGAGTGCAGGTTCTGCCCTATGGGATACCCATAGTTGTAGATTTGGGAGCTCTAAGACTGCTCTGGGAAAGCATGAAGTAAAAATGGCCCAAATCCTGAGGTCCCTATTAGGCAAATTCTCATTTTTGTCTAAATGCCTGATCCTGCTTGCATCGACCCCAGTGGCAAAGCTTCTGTTGCCCTTAGTATTGTAGGATCAACCCCCAAGTAAGGACTGAATAAAAACCGAGGAATAACCTGGTCCCAAATATCCAAGAACAGGAGGTGACGCATTAATGGAAAGATGCAAAATACATAAGTGATGCAAATAGAATAAAAGCATTAGATCTGCTGTAACTCTCCTGGGCAGAGGTAATGCTCAGACTGGTTTATAATCCATACAGCACGTTTCTGACGTTATATAAATAACGACATCAAGTTCTGCAATTTTATTGTGATTCTTGTGACATTTGGTGTCTGTCTTAAAGCTGCAAGCCTTGGAGGCAAGTGATTGATTTAGAATCTCAGCTTTATCAAAGAAAAAGTGAAGTTTCTAGCTCTTATGTTTGCAGAGAAAAGCTTTGAAAACATGACCCGAGTGTAATCTAACGTCTTAAAAACTGAGATGAAAAAAAAAAATCCAGCACTTATTATTTTTTTAAGCTATTTCATGGTATTATGAGGTTTGGCCCATGATTTTTGAACACTTGGTGTTGGCAATGCTGGAGTGATATGTGTTAATCTTTTTCATGTATAGATTTGCATGAAACACACACAGCCATAATTCAATCTCGTTTGCATCACCACAGAGGAGAGAATTTAACACAGAACATATTAGATAGAGTTTGGTAACTAATTGATCAATTTCACCTCCTCTTCTGTTGGCAAATTGTCTGTGAATGGCTCAGGCGATTTTTTGAATGTATCCATTGTTTCAAATGATTTATCAAATAACTGCAAATTAAAAAAAATAAACTCTTGCTCTGTAGGTCATTCACAAGCAATTCATTGTGTGGAAATATGCATAAGGATGGAAAGTGTGAACTGCACATTTCCATTTTTAACTATTGTATTTTATAAATTAGGTAAAGAAGGCAGAGCCCTGTGCGACTTACTAAACCTTGCAGGAGACATTCCTGATTTCAGATCCAAACAGGTAATATGTATCAAGTGACACACTATCACTTCCCAAGCTCTCCAATATAACAAAATCGCTTTTGCCAACTAACTCAGTGCTTATAAGAGGATTTTTTTAATGGTGCTTCTGTTTTCTCCCATGGGAGGATTTCCCCCCCCCCCCACTTATTGCACCATAATCTCACTCCTTTCTTCTCAGGTGAATTACTTTTTCACTAGCTCGCACTGTTGTGCCACTTGCACGGTCTGTTCCAAAGTGAGCTCACACATTAGTTATAGTTGTTTTGAAAGTTTTGTGTTTAAAACCTAATTACTAAATCATCTCCTATGTAGTCCTCTTTACTGCTACTAAAGGTCAGTCTACACTTAAAAGTGGCCCCAATATAACTGGTTGGGGCGGGGGATTTTGTTTTTTTACTGATATAATGATAGTGGTACAACTTCCGGCCTGGTTGTAGTTATACCTGTATAAAGGTGTCTTATACAGGTACAGTGTTTCCCCTTTTTGACCTGAGTGGATAGTCAAAATTTGGGGCCCTGTGTGTGACCCAGTACAGCATAGAAATTGGTAATAGGTATGTCTTTGATGTAGGGTTTTTTTTGTTTGTTTTTTTACAAAGAATGGTACAAAGTTCTGTGTCTCTGAACACAGAAGGAGTCAAATAGCAGGAAATACCTTTTGCTCACAAAACCAAGAGCACTCTTTAAAGCCTGAACCCCGTAGGCTATAGCTATTTGCTAGGTAAGGTATAGGCATAAGTGGAATGGCTACCAGCTTTTGGATATTGTAGGACAAGAACATCCACAGATGCATAACCACAAACTTGCCTTGGCAACAAACTGACGTATATGACAATATGCTTAGATCATTAACAAAGTAACCAATGGATAAGGTCACGCTAATAGTAGGATGGTGAGGAAACACAAATAAGGAAGCGGGGAAAAAAGCCTTCCTGAATATGCATTAGGTGTAGTGGTATAAGCAGGGCCGGCTCCAGACCCCAGCGCGCCAAGCGCATGCTTGGGGCGGCGTCCCGCGGGAGGGCGGCAGGCAGCTCCAGTGGATCTCCCGCAGGCATGCCTGCGGAGGGGCCGCTGGTCCCGCGGCTCTGGTGAAGCATCCGCAGGCATGCCTGCGGGAGGTCCACCGGAGCCGCGGGACCAGCGGCCCCTCTGCAGGCACGTCTGCAGGAGGTCCACCGGCGCCGCAGGACCGGCGACCGCCAGAGCGCTCCTCGCGGCGTGCCGCCCTGCTTGGGGTGGTGGAAATCCTAGAGCCGCCCTTGGGTGTAAGTATAACATATTATAAAAGTTATTTGAGGAAGATAATGATTAACATTTCAGGTTGTTCTGCAAGGGATGGTGTGAGTATTCGGATGTTCAGATGTGCGTTCTGTAATATCTTTATCTACCTTGCTGGGTTAGAGTGTTGGCGACTTTGCTAACTGTTTTATTAAAACAGTTACAAAAACAGAAGGGCTCCTAAGAGTGGGTATTGCAACTGTGCACACTGTAGTTCCCAACTTAACAGTAATTTTAATAATACTGGGCTGGATCTTTGGACAGGTACCTATCAAACCTCAGAGTGTTAACTGGGAATTCTTAAGTAATCAATATAATTAATACACAATCCAAAGATCAGGCAACAGCCCCTGACCCAAAAACCCAAAAAGGCTTTTTGATGGAAAAAGCTTCAACTAGTTCTGAAATCAAGTGCCGATGTATGAAGATTCACAGAAGGAGACTCTGTCTTCTGTCCCTGAACAAGGGACTCCGTCAGGATAATGGAAACAATATTATCCACTCTTTTCTCTGCTTTACTATCGAGCTCCTGTATAGAATCTTCCTCAGTTCCCTTCCTACCAGTCTTAAAGAAACAGTACGCATATCTTCACATCCCTCTTGTCCTGCCAGACTTGGCAGGCCAACGGAGGAGGCTGGCAGCTCATCCTTTGGAGGTTCCCTTTTCCATTCAGTTTTTTACATGCAGGAGAATGGATGACCTAATGGGATTACACCAAGGGTCAGCAACCTTTCAGAAGTGCTGTGCCGAGTCTTCATTTATTCACTCTAATTTAAAGTTTTGAATGCCAGTAAAACATTTTAACATTTTTAGAAGGTCTCTTTCTATAAGTCTATAATATATAACTAAACTATTGTTGTATGTAAAGTAAATAAGGCTTTTAAAATGTTTAAGAAGCTTCATTTAAAATTAAATTAAAATGCAGAGCTCCCGGGACTGGTGGCCAGGACCCGGGCAGTGTGAGTGCCACTGAAAATCAGCTTGCGTGTCGCCTTCAGCACGCGTGCCATAGGTTGCCTACCTCTGGATTACACAGTAGGTCTAACTCAGAGCAAAATCTGGCGCAAGCCTGCTAGTCAGACAAGCTACATGAAATGTGTTATCCAGGGAGGCAAGAGCAGATATGGGACAAACGTCCCCTGATAATTTTCAGTTTCATTTCAGAGAGAAAATGAGATAAGCCCCCTCAGATGGACAGCAGTTCCGTCAGTCTCAAGAAGCTCAAGTTTGGGAAGTTGAAGGTGGTGCGTCGGCATTTGCTGCAGCGGTATGAACATCAGCCCTTCATCTCCTGCCTGGCGGGGCTCTACAGCTGCCGGTGGAAGCGATACCAGCGGAGAAGGACTGAGCCAGGACAATGCTGCTGCAAGATGGTATGTTAGCATGTTGTTACCGTGAGCTGTTGGTTACGGGACAAGTCCATCATCACACTTGTATTCAAAAGGTGCTATGGGCCAAACTCTGCCCTGATTTATGCCTCATGCAAACTTACTAGTATCTCTGGAGGATGTTAACAGAAGCTACTGAAGTTAGACATTTTAAAATCAGCAGGTCCAGTTAACTTTCATCCAAGAGTTTTAAAAGAGCTGGCTGAGGAGCTCTCTGGACCATTAATAAGTCTTGGAGCACTGAGGAAGTTCCAGAAGACTGGAAGAAACCTAATGTTGTGCCAATATTTTTAAAGGGTAAACAGGATGATCTGAGTAATCAGTCTGACATCGATTCCAGGCAAGATAATGGAATGGCTGATACAGGACTCATTTAATAAAGAATTAAAGGAGGGTAATGTAATTCATGCAAATAAACATGGATTTATGGAAAATAGATCCTGTCAAACTAACTTGATATTTTTTATGAGTTTACAAAGATTGGTAGAAAAAGGTAATACTTAGATTTTTGTAAGGTATTTGACTTGGTACCACACAATATTTTGGTTAAAAGCTAGACCACTATAAAATTAACACGGCACACATTACATGGATTAAAAACTGGCTCATTGATAGTTCAATGTAAACAGGGAATTGTCATTAAGTGAGTGTGTTTCCAGTGGGGTCTCGCAGGGATCAGTCCTATGTTATTTAACATTTTTTATCAATCATCTGGAAGAAAACATAAAATCATCACAAACATAAAATCATAAAAATATAAAATCACCACAAGTTTCCAGATGACACAAAAATTGGAGAGTGGTAACTAATGAAGAGGATAGGTCACTGGTTCAGAGCAGTCTGGATTGCTGGGTGCAAGCAAATAATATGCTAAATGTAACTGAATACATCTAGGAACAAAGGATGTAGGCTATCCTTACAGAATGGGGGACTGTATCCTCTGAAAAAGTTTTGGGGGTCGTGATAACATGAGTTCTCCGTGTGATGCTGTGGCCCGAACAGCAATCCTGGGATGCACGAACAGGGTAATCTGGAGTAGGAGCATAGCGAGGTTATTTTATCTCTTTATTTGGCACTGGTGCAACTGCTGCTGGAATACGGTGTCCAGTTCTGGTGACCGCAGTTCAAGAAGGATGTTGATAAACTGGAGGAGATTCAGAGAACTATTAAAGGATTAGAAAACATGCCTTACAGTGGTAGAATCAAGGAGCTCAAACTATTTAGATTGACAAAGAGAAGGTTTTGGGGGGACTTGATTGCAATCTATAAATATCTACATAGGGAACAAATAATTAATAATGGACTCTTCAATCTACCAGAGAGAGGTATAACAAGATTCAATGGCTTGGAGTTGAAACTAGACAAATTCAAACTGGAAATTTTTGACAGGGAGAGCTAATAACATTGGAACAATTTACCAAGAATCCTGGTGGATTCTCCATCACTGCCAATTTTAAAATCAAGATTGGCTGTTTTTCTAAAAGCTCTGCTCTAGGAATTATTATAGGGAAGCTCTGTGCCGTGTGTTATATTGGAGGTCAGACTAAATGATCCGGGTGATCCCTTATGGACTTGGAATCTATGATTCTTCTTCGAGTGATGGTCCCTATTTGTATTCCACATCTGGGTATGCATGTGCGGCATGTGCCCAAGGTTAGAATTTCTTCAAAGCAGGGTCCATTGACCCACGCATGCACAGCAACTTTCCTTGGCTTCCGACTGAGGGTATAAGAGGCACTGTGAGTTGACACCTCTCCTGTTCTTTCTTACCACTGCATGGCCTGAGTCGGAATTGTGTCCTCTTCACTATTGCAGAACCTGTAAAACATAGTTTATATCGTAACTTAGGAATTCTAGTTAGTATAGAATAGAATACTCCCGCAGTCTGGGGAAATCCTCACTGGTCCCAGGACTATGCCCAGGGTCCCAGGATGCAGAAGAACATAAGAACGGCCATACTGGGTCAGACCAAAGGTCCATCTAGCCCAGTATCCTGTCTTCCGACTGTGGCCAATGGCAGGTGCTTCAGAGGGAATGAACAGAACAGGGTTGCTAATTGCAAAGGGTTGCTAATGAGCTACACATCCTGCTAGAGGAGTTTCAAGACCTTCAAGACCTTAAACGACATTTTACAGCCACAGGGACTGATCAAGGTGGCCCTTCCAGTTAACGAGGCCATATTAGAACCAGCCAGATTGGTTTGGCACACATCAGCTTCTTATGCACCTACACCAAAATGAGCTGAAAATGCTATTTTGTGTTGGCCCAGGGGGCTGACTTCTTTTTTTTCCCATCCTGCCCCTAATTCATTGGTGGTACAGGCAACTATGGAGAGAGCTTGACTGCACTACCAAAATCTACCCTGGCAGATAACTGGTCAAAGAGACAGAACCACCTTAGTAGGAAGGTTTCCCCCTCCATAGGCCTCAAATTTTATATAGCTAATTACCAAGCTTTATTAGCAAAATATAATTTTAACACCTACATCAGTCTTATGGAATTTAAAGACAAACTCCCCACGGAAGACCAAGTCCAGTTCCAGTCCTCTCTGGACGAGGGGAGGTAGATGCCGCAGACACAGCATCCAGATCTTTGGCCACAAGACTGGTCATGAGAAGGGATTCGTGGCTGTAATCGCCAGGCTTCCCTATAGAGGTCCAAAATATTTTCCAAAATCTCCCCTTCGATGAATCCAACCTTTTTAATGAAAAGACAGTCGAGTGACTACACTCTGTAAAGGACTCGAGATCCACCCTGTGATCCCTGGGGATTTACACGCCAGCCCCTAGAAGGAAACACCAGAGACAGCCACACTTTCAACCACAACTACCTCCTGCACCTACCCCATACTACCAGCATCCACCTGAAGCTCCTTGTAAGCAACAAAGGCCATTTTTGACATGCACATCAAGACCCATGCAGATGCCACCTACTTCTCCTCCCATCATCTTTGGAGGCCGTCTTACTTTCTTCACCCAGAGTCGGAGCAAGATCACCATAGACAGTTGGGTTCTGGAGATTATCCATAGAATTTCTTTCTTTCCTTCCTCACAAACCACCTTCCTACTTCCATCAGGGACTCCCTCACCAACTGATTCTTCAACAGAAGGTGGAAACCCTGTTGCACCGGGGGGTAATAGAAGTGTCCCAACTCATTATCAGGGGAGAGGGTTCTACTCCCCATATTTCCTAATCCCCCAAAAAGACAGAGAATGAAGACCCATCCTGGACCTTCAGCAACTCAACATCTTTATCCAAAAACTGAAATTCAGGATGATTACACTGGTAACTATAATCTCCTCCCTTCAGGAGGGAGTGTGGTTCATGGCTTTTCAGATGAAGGAAGCATATTTCCATATGGACATTCACCCATCACACAGGAAGTTCCTGCATTTCAGGGATGGCCAAGAGCACTACC
Organism: Mauremys mutica; assembly: GCF_020497125.1. NCBI lineage: Eukaryota > Metazoa > Chordata > Testudines > Geoemydidae > Mauremys > Mauremys mutica. The sequence goes on from NC_059072.1 coordinate 348,998,172, forward strand.
AGTTCCTCATCATTTCTGTTGGACTTGCAAAGGCACACAGGGTATTCATGAAAGTTTTCACCATGGTAGCGGTCCAGATGAAACATTGGGGATATAGGGTATTTCCATACCTGGATGACTGCTTCTTGGTAGGCCAATCTCGCCAAGAAGTTATGTGAGCAACAGAGTTTCTTCAGTGCCTCCATGCCACCTAAGTGTTTGCATAAACAAAGACAAGTCCGTTTGGTCACCCACAAGGACAATGTATTTTATAGGAGCACAGCTGGACTCTATCTCTGTGAGAGCTTTTCTTCCTGCAGACAGATCTTATGTGATCATTGATGAGAAACCTAATCTCTTGCATCACCTACAAACCTTGAATGACGGTGCATCGGTGTCTCTCCCAGTTAGGCCACATGGTTGCATGCACCTACGTGATGCCTTTCACTAGTCTCCACTTGTAGTGCCTACAGGGTTGGCTCCATTCGGCCTATCAACCAAACAGGGATCACATCGACTCGAAAGTCACCTTCTCTCTGGAGTTCTCACCTCTCTCATTTGGTGGTCGAACCTGAACAACGGCAGTGGGGACTCTCTTCAGCCCTCCCATACGGAGGGCCACCATCTTGAGGTATACCTCCCTTACAGGATGGGGTGATTACTTAGACTGTCACACTGCTCAGGGTACCTGGACCTCAGGGTACCTGAGAGCAGTTGGCCTGTTGTGCAAGGCCTTTCTTCCCCTCGTACGCTCACTTCATGTACAAATAATGTCCAACAATATCGTCACAGTGGCGTATATCAGGGATTGGCAACCTTTGGCACGCGGCCCACCAGGGTAAGCCCCCTGGTGGGTCGGTTTGTTTACCAGCCGTGTCCACAGGTTCGACCAATCGCGGCTCCTACTGACCATGGTTCGCTGTTCCAGGCCAATGGGGGCTGCAGGAAGTGGCGTGGGCCAAGCGATGTTCTGGCTGCCGCTTCCTGCAGCTCCCATTGGTCTGGTGTGGCGAACTGCAGTCAGTGGGAGCCGCGATTGGCCAAACCTGCAGACACGACAGGTAAACAAACTGGCCCGGCCCGCCAGGGGGCTCACCGTGGTGGGCCACGTGCCAAAGGTTGCCGATCCTTGGCCTATATAAACAAACAGGGAGGAGTGAGATCTCATCCCCTCTGGGTGGAAGCAATCAGACTTTGGAACAGGTGTATCAGAAATCATATCACCATACATATCTCCTGGGTGCTCAGAACTCCCTAGCACGCAGATTAAGCAGAAGCTTCTCTGCAGACCACAAATGGGAGCTCCACCACACAAAACGAACCCCCATATTCGCTCCATGGGGGACTGTGCTATGGGACCTCTTTGCATCCCAGATGAACAGAAAGCTTCCCATATATTGCTCCAGGGGAGCCATAGGCCAAGACTCCCAAGGCGATGCTTTCCCTGACAGATGACCTCAGATATGCCTTTCCTCCCATCCGCCTACCACCAGAAGTTATATGGAAGATTCAACGTGACAGAGCCACCATACTCCTCTTCACACCCTTGGCCCAGACAATTCTGGTTCACAGAGCCCTGACGATGTCCACGTGCCTGCCTATCAGGATCCAGGCATTTCAGGATCTCTTAACTCAGGATGAGGGGAAAGTCAAGTACCCCAACTAGCATTAGCAGGCCTCGCAGCTTGGTGTTTGGATGGGTGTCAGACAGGGCTGGCTCCAGGGCACCAGCCAACCAAGCACGTGCTTGGGGCAGCACCTTGTAAAGGGCGGCCAATCTTGGGGTGGCGGGGCGGCGCTCAGTTTTTTTTTTCTGTCGGGGCGGTGCCCGGGTTTTTGTTTTTGTTTTTTGCAAAAATGTTAGAGCCGGCCCTGGTGTCAGAGGTAGAACGCTCATGCTCCACCCCTGTTCAGGAAATCCAGACCCCAAGCAGGAGGGATCCTACTAGATTCTGCTACATGGCTAAATGATGGTGATTTTTGGCCTGGACATGTTGCCACCAGCATTCACTTGATATTGTGGGTGTTCCGATTATCCGAGACTATCTCCTCTTCTCAAAGACCTCAGGTTCAGCCGTCAGTTCACTGTGAGTACACCTAGCAGTGATTAGTGCCATCCTCCCCCCCGGTTCTATCTTTACACACCTGACCTCGATTTGATTTATGAAGGTCTTGATCAGGACCTTCCCACTGGTCATAGGGGGAATGACTCAGTGAGACCTTAATCTTATCCTCTCAACACGTGCAGGCTCGATCTTTGAATCTCTGGCCACATGTGCCATGACCCACCTGTCCACGAAGGTCATGTTCTTAGTAGCCATTACTTGGACAAGAAGGGTCAGTGAGCTGGGAGCCATGATGGCAGACACTCCTTATACTGTATTTCACAAGGACAAGGTTTCTGTTAGGTTACACCCCAAATTCCTCCCCAAGATTGTGTCTGAGTTCCACACCAATCAATCAGTACACTTACCTGTACTCTTCCCAGTGCCCCATGCTTCTTCCAAGGAGAAGAGAGTTACTCCCTTCATGTCAGGCATGCCCTGGCAAGACATTCCACCTGCCGAGAACCAGACCCATTAGAAAATCTCCAAGGCTCTTTGTTGCCATGGCAGAAAGGGTGTTGGGAGAAGCCATATCCTCTCAGAGGATTTCTAAGTGGGATTCAGGAGGCATCTTAGAATGCTACAAGCTAGCCAAGCTTCCCCCTCCTGGGCGTATCACAGCTCACTCCATTTGGGCACAAGCAGCCTCCACGTTCTGCTGCAGGGCATCTGCAGAGTAGCTACTTGGAGTTCTGACCTTACTTTCACATCACACTCGGCTCTGACTCTGGAGAAGGACCATGTTTTGGTCCTGTGTTTGTACAGCGCCTAGCACAATGGAGTCCTGGTCCATGGCTGTGGCTCCTCAGTGCTACCACAATACAAATAAATAACAAATGCGACAACTGTAAAGAGTTTCTTCATTTTCTTCTCATGCTGAGCACCACTGGAACAGGCAATATAACTAAGAGTAATGGGGCTGAATTAAGAAAAGGAAAATTTAAGCTAAAAATCAGGGTAAATTATAAATGGTGTGATCAGGTAGATTGTGGGATTGTCTCCTATGGGAAGAGGTGGGAGGCCTCCATCACATGAGTGATCTAAAGCTCTGATAGAGAAAGCGCTGCAGAATAAATTGTAGGGAACGTTCCCCTGCCAGTACAGAGTTGGACTAGGTGATCTAACAAGGTCCTTTCCATGATCTCTGACTTCTGTGATTCTGACACCAAGCCTCATGCATCTGAGATAAACTGAGGGTCAAAAATATACCTGCAGTGTACGCTGTCTGTCGTTGTGTAAACAAGGCTTTAACCCCCTGGCCTTTCTCTCCGTTTCCAGTGGGAATGTGTGTTCTTCCCATTTCTCGTCGGAGCATTCTGCCTCTCTTTGGTCTTTCTGTATATGTGGGGGGAAGCAAAGAATGACTACAATAACTTCGACTGGTAAGTGCCACAGTCTCCCTCCTCCCCCACCCATTTGAAATTAGGCTTGTCAATAACCAGTTGTCTGCCTGGAGATGAAGGAAGGGTAATGAGGTCAGGCAGCATATTCTAATATACTGAGCACGGGACGAGGCATCAGGAAAGCCAGAGTTCTTCTCTCAGCTCTGACAACACTCAGCTGTGCGAAGCTGGGTACATCGCATTGGGCATGGTCCTGTGAGAAGCCCCCATTGCCTGTAAGGGGAACTGAGAATACTCAGCATCTGACAGGATTCAGAGGGGTAGCTGTGTTAGTCTGTATCAGCAAAAACAACGAGGAGGCCTTGTGGCACCTCTAAGGTGCCACAAGGACGCCTCATCCTCATCTCACAGGAGCTGCTCACCATGTTAGATCCTTAACCAATTTGTGTGGCACCTTTCCTAATTGTAAACTGGGGCTAATTCTTGCTTACCCTGGTCAGGCTGTGAGGATTAGTTAGTTAATGCACCGAGGGCACTTGGGGGATGTAAAAGACTGAGTTTTATTCTGGGGATATCATGATGGTGCTGCTTGTTTACAAACGAATGACTGTCTCCTGGGCTGAATAAGCTCAGAAGCAGAACAGTGAGGTTTTTACAGAAAATATAGTCCAAGGCCAAAGGCTCTGGTGTTTGTTGCCACGGGGTACTGTTATCCCCGGGTTATAACAGGAAGTATCTTCAAGTTGTTGTTAGATGGAAATGCTTATTTAAATATCAAGGCCAACATTTTCATACCCAGATACCTAAAGTCAGGATCTTCAATCCATCTAAATTTAAGAGGCTTGACTTTCACCAGAGCAGAGCTGAGATGCTTTGGGTGGCTCGAGGTGTAAATTTGTATTTAGGAGCCTGACTTTAGGCCCCCATGGGTGAAAATTTTGGCCCTAAACTATCTGTGAAATGAAAGACAATACCTACAAAAGTCAAAATGGGCTGTCAGCAAACAAAATACTTTGGTCTGTCTTCCCTTCCTACGCTCATCCATTATCTCTCCTCTTCTCTTCACCTCCTCACTTTCCTCCCTCGCACCACCTTCCCTTTCTCCCCACAGCTCAGTAAGGGTCTTGCCCCCTGAGTATCTATTATACCTTTTACTTACACAGCTTCAAAACTGAGTGGGGTGGGAAGGGCTGGCATTCCCCCAGAGTAGATTATCATTATTTGTATCACAGTAGCACCTAGAACCCATAACCTAGGTCGAGCTCCCGTTGTGTTCGGTGCTGTACACACGCATTGTGAGAGACAGTCCCTGACCCAAAGAGTTCACAAACTAAATAAACAAGGCAGACAAAGGGTGGAAGAAAGGAAGGATTGCTATTCCCATTTTGAAGATGGGTGAACTGAGGCAAAGTGACTTGCCCAAGGTCACATGGAAAGTGTGTGGCAAAGCCTGGAACTGAATCTAGATCTGAGACTCAGTCTAGTGCCTTAACCACAAGAGCATCCTTCCTTTCCAATATAAAGATGTTTGTAATTCAAGCAAAACAATTGTTCTGGGGACATGTGCCCTGCCTGTCTCTGGGGAAAGGCACCATGGGAAGAGGGATGGGGAGATTAAATGAAATTAACAAAAACACTGTTTGTTTTTTTCCCTGCTCCTTCTCTTGGATTTTTTCTGATTCATCTAAAAAGGTCAAGCTGGGAAGGCAACTTTGTGTTTGTCAAACAGCTTAAATTTTGAATACAGTAGAGCAGAAGGATTATCATAGCCAATCGGAGTTGAGCGATATGCCTGTTCACAGCAGGGATATTGAGAAATAATCAGCTGATGACTATGCAAATCCTTGCATTCTAAATATGCATGAAGTGATCATGCAAATTAGACACCTAGAACCAATCAGAGTTCAGTGAACTCCAAGATTGGGGGAAAAATTGTAACATTGTTATTTATTTGGGTCAGTAACTGTGCAGCACCGCCTCCTAATCTTAATCTGGGCATTTACAGCGTATTTGGCTCAACATTTTGGTCTCTGGGTGTTTTACGAGTTCTGAAAGTAAATAAAAAACTCCTGTGCCTTTCTCCACTCAGCCCCAAATTGGTGCATTTTTGGTTGTTAAAGGGGGTGGGAATGGAGTGATTCATTGTGGAAAGGCACCAGCTAGGCCAGCCAGAAGTGCCATGTTTATGGACCAGTTGCAAAGAAAGCTGAATTCTGATATTGTGTTGTTGGGCCTTGTCTTAAAAAGCTAGTGCTAGAAACCAAGACTTCATATAAAGGTGAAAACGAGGAATTCCAAGTGACACATAAGGCGAGCAGTTTGTAAGGGATTGGCTAGTTAAGTAATGTCAAGATGAAGAGGGGTGCGGATGTGGCAGGGAAACAAGATATTATTCCAAAGGATGTCATTAAGTTCCAATATTGTGTAGCCTGTCAGGATTAGAAACACTTTGTTGGATCAATCCACTACTCTCAGGACCAGCAAGCTTATCTGAGCGATGCTCTTGGACCAGTGCTCAGAGATACATTTTATCCCTACCTTGTGTTATGGTCACTCCAGTTTTATGAAGGTGGATTCCGTTATATGAACATGTTTCCTCCTAGTAGGAAATGCATAGCTGTATTCCTTCAGGAGGGGAGAATGGGGGGATGGAAGGGAATTTGTTACTTACATTTATTTAAATGGAACTCTTAATAATTGCAGACAGTTTACAAGATTTTATTGCATTTTAGGTACAACTATGGAAACGTAGGCCACTGGTTCCTCTGGTCTGTTCTTCTTCTGATTCTAGCTGCAGTCTTGTTTACCTACATCACACTGTTACTGGTAAGTAACATTATCTTTAAACAGTGCTGTTGCCTGACAGTAGGGTGACCGGATGTCCCGATTTTATAGAGACAGTCCCGATATTTGGGACTTTTTCTTACATAGGCTCCTATTACATCCCCATCCCGATTTTTCACACTTGCTATCGGGGCACCCTACCTAATAGCTAGTTATGGACCAAGCAAGTGGTGTTTGCATCTGACATTTAGTCTCGGCTAAAGTTTGGGTTTGACAGCACAAAAGTATTAAAAACTGAGTCAAGCATCAATGGTAAAGAATCACAGAAAGAGTCACTTTTCTTCTTCTAACCCTGAACAAGGGTTATTATATATTATATTATGCATGAGCGGAGGAGGGGGGTTCCGAGGAAGTGTGATGCTTTTAAGAAACCCTTATAATTCCAGACTTGGGTAGAAGAAAAAAGGTCTTAGTGGTGCTAAAGGCAGCAGATCATATTTTCCTATATCCAGTACAAACCTGATCAACCAAAGGGTTTTGGAGATGTAACCACATGCTAACATAGTGTGGCTATTTGTCCTCCTCTGGTGGCTACACCACATGGAGACATTTATGGTTCTGCTGCATCTAAGCTGGTGGACTGAGGCCTGTAGTTCAAGCAGTGCTCAGGTTTATGGATCTGCTGTGTTACTGAGACAACGGGAATCTCCAGAAGCTTGTGGGTTTGGATGAGTGGGTATGTAGAGGACAGTGAACATTTGCTACCAGGGAGCATGACCGACTTTTGGTTAATAGGGAGCTGTGGTCAGGCAGATTAGGGCTGATTAGGGTCATATTGAACTGTGTATATTCCAACTCCAAACTGACATGATGGGAAGAAAATAGTGTTATAAGACTATGGTCGGGAGACAGTGAGCTGGTGCTGCAATCGGAGACAGCATGTAAACTTCTATTGCTTCTCCGCTGACTTAAATAGACAATCAGACATCAGAGGAGCAGCAACCATTTACATCAGACTTGAATTTGGCTCAGTGCTTTCTAATCTGCCCTGATTTACATCTCGAATAATCCCAAAAAACTACTGGAGTATAAATCTGATCAAAGTTTAGTTCAAAGGCTGAAGCTGGCCTTGATTAGAGAGATTGGGACTGGTCCTTCCTCTGCATCTTCATCTACTGCAATGAGGTTGCACATAAATCAAGATTAGGAATATGCCCTGCGGGTTGGTAAGAGGTCCTGTGAATGGCTGGTCTGAAGATGGGGTGGTTATCATGGTACAAGGTGTGATGTCTTGCTTGTACTTATTGTTCCTGGTACTGAACGCTCCATTTCTGGTACAGGGTGCTTTTATTAATTATAATGTATAATTTATTCTATTAACATAGCACTGTAGATATACCCGGTACCATAGAAATATACCTACTGGTATATTGATAGCAGAAGATCTGATGCAGCCTCAAAGACCTCGCAGTCACACCATACAGATATATGTGCAATACCTCAAACACACAAGCTCCAGCCAGTGTGGACATTAGAGAGCACCCAATGGGTGGATTTGGGGGAGCAATTTGATGGAGGAGGGGGATGAGACTTCACAGATGACACATTCTGCCACACAGAATGGGCGAAGGAAATGTACGCTAACTGCGTCAGAGCACTGGAAACTCAATAGTTTAGGGTTAAGGTTAGGGATACGCCTGATCACTTCAGCCCCTTGGTTCATCGCTCACCTGCCTCCCCCAATGAACATAGTTCATTCATAGTCCAACTGCCAAATAGGAAGAGTTTCTTCCTGTCTCCCAAAGGAGATCAGCTTAGGCCCTGAAGCATGAATTCTGATTTATCTTTATCTTTACATGTATGACTACAGATATTAGTGATAAAAATACGCTTGCACTATGATGGCATTCCTAAGCTGTCATGGGATAAGAGGAAAGGTCCTCTCATGGTTTGGTAAGTGGTTAAAAGATAGGAAACAAAGGGTAGAAATAAATGGTCAGTTTTCAGAATGGGGAGAGGTATTTAATAGTGGTGTCCCCCAGGGGTTTGTACTGGGCCCAGTCCTAGTCAACATACTTATAAGACTGCTCCCTATTCATAAGACTGGGACTTTTCAGCTTGGAAAGGAGATGACTATGGGGGGGGATATGATAGAGGTCTATAAAATCATGACCAGTATGGAGAAAGTAAATAAGGAAGTGCTATTTACTCCTTCTCACAACACAAGAACTAGGGGTCACCAAATGAAATTAATAGGCAGCAGGTTTAAAACAAACAAAAGGAAATATTTTTTTCACACAATGCACAGTCAATCTGTGGAACTCCTTGCCAGAGGATGTTGTGAAGGCCAAGACTATAACAGGGTTCAAAAAAGAACTAGATAAATTCTTGGAGGACAGGTCTATCAATGGCTATTAGCCAGGATGGGCAGGGATGGTGTCCCTAGCCTCTGTTTGCCAGAAGCTGGGAATAGGTGACAGGACACGGATCACTTGATGATTACCTGTTCTATTCATTTTCTCTGGGGCACCTGGCATTGGCCATTGTCGGAAGACAGGATACTGGTGTAGATGGACCTTTGGTCTGACCCAGTATGGCCGTTCTTATGATGTACTCCTTCTTGGGGTGGTATGTGAAGAAATTACATCACAGGGAGGCAGATCAATGGATATTTGAATCTACTTAAGGACTATGAATGTCTGGGTGTATTTCAGGCAATGCCCACATATTTGTAGCCCTGCTTAGAGGAGACTAGAGCCCTGTTTCTAGAATGACTCATCTACACTGGGCTGGATGAAATTACTTTGCGGTAATTTGATTCCCTGTGAACTACAGAAACAGTCTTTACAGACTGAGTGCAGGGTTTGATTCAAAGAGGCTTCCATTTCAACGAGCGCTTGAGATTCTGATTTGTATTTACTATATTCTCTTGCTCCTCTTTCTGATTGCGTGTGCATTTAAAATCCCTCCTTTGGCTCAATAGCACTGAATTCCAAGCAGCGTCATCCTGGAAACACTGAGGGTAGGATTCACAAGAGTATTTAGGCACCTACAGCCCACTGAAATTCCACCCTGGGAGTGTTTTTCATTGGATCCCAAGTGACCTGCACTATCTTCTGATAGTAGGTGAGGTCCAGCCCCGCCGTGGTCCTGCCATAGAAGCTGTGCATCCAGCTAGCACAGAATTCCCCTTGGCCCAGGGCCTGGACAGGACAGCTTATGGATGTATTATGCACATTCCCTCATAAGCTCTGGTTCAGGGGGATGTGCACAGGGATAGGAAGGAGTGTCTTTAAGCAGCTTGGGACGGCCATAACTTAAGACTGCTCCCCATTCATCCTAAATTATTCCTAGGGGCATGAAAGGTGGCATAAAGGCATCCTGGTAACCTCGCCTGCTGGGCTGTGAGTTCTGTGCTCCACCACTTGAAAGACCTGCATAGAATCTTTCACGTTCAGGATCGATCCTGTAATAAAGGGAAAATTTTGCGCTGGCGTGTTTTTAACCGGGTTTAGAATAGCCGATACGAATGTTTCACATCAGAACATATTCTTTCCTTGGGTTTCTATCATGCTGCTAGAGGTGCCTGCTTTCTGATAAGATGTTACCCATTTGCGTGGCAGAATGTTGCTTCCCCTTTTTGACCCAAGTGGTGAACCAATATTTGTGGCCTTGGGGTTTGTTTCCACTAGGAAGAGAAATAGATGTTAGGTATTTCTTTGATGCAATCCTGTGTTGTTACAAAGAATGTACACAAAGTCCTCTTTCCCTGAACGCAGTAAGACTCATGTTTCTTTGCTCACAATTTCAAGCCCCTTTCCAGCCTTCACTCTGCCCAAAAGCTCTGAGCTTTTTCCCACAAAAGTGCCTCTGGTTGTGTCTGTTGCTTCCTTGGCGTCTTCTATGTGTGCTGCTATGGTGTTCCTGCTTCTCTCTCTCTCTCTCTCTCTCTCTCTCTCACACACACACACACACACACACACACACACACACACACACACACACACACACACACACACACACACACACACACACACACACACAGAGCTCAGATTCCTGACCAGCCGGCCCGTGTTTTGAGTGGTAGCTCCTATTCTTTCAGCTCTCTATTGCGTAAAGGAACGTAATTGCTTTTTACCATTACCTTGTCTGAAGGGCAGCTGTTGCCATGCTCACCAGTTTCAAACAGGTTTCACCCAATCCCATCACAATAACGTATTGTTTAAATTTCTTCCCACTGGAAACTGATTGTATCCAGTCAAATCTACTGCATGGATAATGTGCCTCTAACCACCTTGTGGTTAAGCAATAGGACACAGGACCTCTAAATTCAGTAGAAGGGGAAAGAATAGTTCCATTCCTATTATCCTTATTTCTTAATGCTGTTGGTATAGCACATAGATGGTTCCTCCTTGTGCAATATCAGATTTGGGAATTTTCATTCAAAGTGACTTTTCTATGCAATATAATTCTATTGGCCTGCTAAACCCAGGGTTGTGAGTTCAATCCTTGAGGAGGCCACTTGGGGATCTGGGGCAAAAATTGGTCCTGCTAGTGAAGGCAGGGGGCTGGACTTGATGACCTTTCAAGGTCCCTTCCAGTTCTAGGAGATTGGTATATCTCTAACTATTATTTTATTATTTTTATTTATTTACATCTGCCTTCGCAGATCTCTGATCCTGAGGACTGAAGTCACTGGGCAGTGTTTAACCATGTTATAATGTGATGGTTTTCCATTTGATTTCCCAGGTTCTAGCAGTGTGTTTGCTCTCAGAAGGTCAGCAGTTGTACCTGCACTGGAGTCACAAGGTGGGATATATGAGTCATTCCAGCCACTTTTGTATCCACACTTTACAACAATTAAGGTTGATGATGGGATGGTTCCCTACCCAAAGAGCAAAACACATTTTCAGTCTAACATGACTATTCTCTTCAAGGTTAAGGAATTTAAACAACAAAAACAAAAGGAAAGGCTTCAGGAGAGAGCACAGTGTATGCATCTCCTGTGTAACTGGCTGCAGTGACTCTGTAAACAAAATGGCTGACATCTCTACCGACAGAAAGTGAGAATTAGTGCGCTTAAATCCAACTGATTTAGGAGTACATGTGGTGGGGAGCAGCATGAGGAAGTGTGTACTGCTACTGATCATTTTTGTATCTGCTCCTGGGTAGACAGAGCATGTAATTCTCCCAGTCAGCCAATCCAGCCCTAAACATTCACTGGTAAAATCACCCAGAGACTGAATAAAATCAGGATGGATTACAGATGATATTAGCAACCCCTCATAATTTGAGTTTATGACATTGTGATGCCTTGAGCCAGCTAATAGCAGGCATGTCTACACTGGAATGTAAGCCCAGGGTTAGTAGAACTGGGGTTAGCCGACCCTGGGTTTGTTAACCTAGGGCTTGAGAATCTACACTCATTTGTAACTCCAGGTTAGGAATTGTTGAACCCTGGGTTCCAGCCTGGGGCTCCAGCATGTACACATTATGCAGGCCCAAGTCCAACCACCCATATCCCAGACTTCCTAACGCCATCCCCAAATGTGGCCTCTCTAGCCCTTTCTTTATAGTACAGCATGGGAAAACTTGACTATCCACCAAACTTGACTGTCTGGAGAACAAAGAAAGTTGCCCCGTGGGATTATGGGATACTTTTGGCAGATTCCCAGAGCAGACTCCCAGTGGAGCTGCGTCTATGCTGCAAAGCAATAGGGCTTGAACCCTGGCTACCAGTTTGAGTCAGGCTCGGACCCTCCACCCCCGTGGAGTCCTGGGACCTTGGGTCCAAACCCTGGGTTACTGTGATTGGTGTATATACGGAAAGGGGGTTAGGCTTGAGCCTGAGTTTGAACCCTGCATTTACATTGCAGCACTGACATGCCTTAGGTCCATCTAGCCCAGTATTCTATCTTCCAGCAATAGCCAATGCCAGGTGCTTCAGAAGGAATGAACAGAACAGGCCAAATATCAATTGATCCATCCCCTACCATCCAGTCCCAGCATCTGGCAGTCAGAGGCTTAGGCACACCCAGAACATGGGGTAGCATCCCTGACCACAGAGACGACAGACCTGTCACTCAGTGTTTCTCCTTAGAGGTCTCTTTGCCTCTAAGAGTATGTCTACACTGAATTGTAAACCCAGGTCTGTGGACTTGGTGTTTCCAAGCTATGCTTGAGTGTCCACACTGCATTGTAAACCTGGGTTTACGATTGCTGGACCTGGGGGGTCTGACGGCCATGCTAACGTCCGTACTGCACCATGCAGACCTTCTGACTCTGCTGCTTGAGCTGTGTCCACACTGAAAAATGACAGGGCTTGGATCCCAGGCGCAGAGGGACTCGGGCTTGGACCCTTCCTCCCCAAGCTGGGTATTAGGACCTGAGTGCTGGCTGACCTGAGTCCGAAAGATTTGTGTGTGAATGGTTGGGGTCCATTTGGGTTCAAACCTGAGTCTGAGGCCAGATTTACAATGTAGTGTAGACCTAACCTAATTCAACTAGGTCAGTTCAGATGATCAAGCTCAGAAAGATCATGCCACATAGAAAATACTTTATACCTATGGAATGCAAGTCATCTTTATAACCCACATGCAAGAGTAGCTAAGGGTCATATACTCAAAAATATGAATTGCAATTGTCATACACTAATTCTGAAGCCAGGCAATATCCTATTTGTCTCTGCAGATTGGAACTTTTTTGGTATTGGGCTTCTCCATAGCTGGCATCAGTGTATTTTCTAAACTGTGGAGAGTTCGATGGAAAACTGTCCGCCTGTCATTGCAGGTAAGATCATGGAAGACAACTTGTTAACAAAAGCCTTGACTGGAAATAGATGGAAAATATGGAAACAGCTGAATTTTTTTCACAAACAATTTTTCTGGCAGGGATGCGGTGTCATCAAAATAGAAATTGTGACTACTTTTTTAAAAAAAAATTCTGATTCAGGGAAATGGGGATGAAAAATTTTGTTTAGTATCAGAATGTCAATCAGAAACTCTATTTTTCATTTTGAAATGCTGAATTGTTTTGATAAAAAATATTGTTTCCATGTTTACAATTCAAACCTTTTAGAATTTTTTGTTGTGTGATATTTTTTATTTCCACTTTCTGTTCTGATCTGGAATAGAAACTAATTCTGAAATGTCAAAATTTCCTGTGATAGGAAAATAGCATTTACGAGCCAACTCTAGAAAATATCTTCCATCAAATGTCCTTGGGTTCAGAAATAGGATTGGATTAAACTTGTTCAGAAAAAATGAGCCAGCATCCGCTGTTACCTATTTCTGGAATCCAACTTGAACTAAAATGTTATTAAAAAGTTTTTGTCAATGTTTATGCAACGATTCCTTCCACAATCTGTCAGGAGAGTTTGAAACTAGTGCTGGAGACACCTCTACCGCTTCAGCTAAAGGAGAAACTCCATTAGCTTTCATCCATAGTAGGCTGTTGTTTTGTATATGGATTAGCCAGTAGAGGGATGCAGATGGCCAGTTCTAGGGCAGGCAAACAGGGCCGTCACCATGGGTGCCAACTTCCAGGGAACGCCACCACACCGCTGTGCTGCCGGGCATTTTTGGCCAGCCTTTCTCTTCCCCTCTCCTCAACCGATTGGCTGACTGAGTTTTTCTTCTTTTTTTTTTGGTTTTGTTATTTGTTTTGCTTGGCTGCTGGGCATGAGGAAGGTGTTAAACACATTTTCTACCATGGCTGGCAAAATGGCTAGGACTGCTTTGGTGCTTCTGTGGATGCAACATACAACCATGTTACATTTGGATAATGTTTTTTCCCTACCATATACCTTGGTAATTTCAGGTTTCACTATGGGTCAGATTGTTTTTTACTCTAGTTTTTTGCTGTAGTGACTCCCTTGACTTTAATGGAGTCATACCAGCATACAACTCAGTGGAAAATCTTGCCCAATATTTCCCATTGGGCCAAAACCCAGCATATTTCTTTCAGATTTCCATCCCACTTTTGCACATTTATGATAAATTCAGAGAAGCATTTGAGCTTTTCAGTGCTTGTTTAACCTTTACAGTCAAAGAAATCAATTACAATTGCTAGGGCTGTCCTTCAGAAATAATAATCTGATAAATCAGTTATTTGGTGTTAGTAAAGCATGAAGAATATTCCCAAGGTTACAAATCTGAAGCTGAAACAAACAAATAAATAGAAATACAATTAGCTCTAAATACAATGGACCTAAACCCTTTAGTCTGAGATCAAGTGCTTTGTTTAAATAAATAAGAGTAAACACTTCTTATGAAGTACATTATTAATTTGTGGAACTGGCTGTTGCAGAATATGAGTGAGGCTAATAAAGTAGTCTAACGAGATTGGAAAAAGGATTAGACGCATATTGGAGTAATCAGCTGCTGCAGTTATACTAGCTAGTATGATAGTACAGTTGGATACTAAACATTACCATTCATGTTTAATAGCGGTCTGATCTGCATAACTGGTGATGCTCATAATGTAGTGTTGAAACTGACCCTAGCGGGAATGGCCTGACTGCATGGTGGAAGACACTCAGGTACTACGGTGATGAGGGGCCATATAAGAACCAAGATTGAGAGAAGACGTTGAGTTCAGGATGGTGCACTCAGCCCCCAGGGGGAAAGGAGTGCCTTGCATTGCTATCCTGCATCCTCTTTGGCTGACTCAGGAGCAGGCTTGATGGACTCTTGAGGATCACATCCGTATACTTCAGCTGAGCTGCCACCAAGTTCTCAAAGGGCCCAAGCCAAGTGTAAGATTGGGGGAAAACTGCCTGTCCCTCTAGCTGTAACCCTTACGTGTGGGGCGCTAGCTCGACTATGTCAGTATTAGGAGAGCTGTTCGTTTCCATAAATTGGCTTTTCGCAGCAATCCTCTTGTCTCCCTTCCAGGTCACAGCTCCCTATCTCCACATAGGTGCAATAGCAGCCATGGTCCTTCTGTCTTGGCCAGTGGCTTTGCATGCCTTCCGAACGCATAAAAAAGGTACAGTAGCTCTGCATTATGCTCTACAGGTGCAGCATCCACCTGGAACCTATGTGCTCTGCTTTGTGCAAATGGGAGAGATGGGGATATAGGCCAAGACTTTAAAAAATAGGTAACAATTTTGTGTGCCTCAATTTTTGTGTGCCTTGAGACACCTTAAAGCAGCTTGATTTTCAGAGTGCCCATAGCTCTTACATCAGTCTGTCAATATACTCAGTATCAAGGGGTGCACCCTTCCAGCTAGCACACTTAATGCACCAATGCTCGTTTGCCCAGTGATGCTTCCTCCCTTCCTTGCTTGAGGTTATGGCAAAGAACTTTTGTCTGAGGTAGAAAATGAATGACAAGGAGCCCCAGCTCCTCACCCGTCCTTTCTGCCGACACCTGCATCCTTGCTACATGGGGTTTCTAAATAGCCTAAGACACTGAGCCATGTGGACCAGTCAGAGCCCCACTGATTTTACTGCGGCCCTGCACTTCGTGGCGAGGCGGGGGTGGAATAGCTGTACCAGGGCTTAATGGGAGGGATTGTTATAGGAGACCCTTGTTGCAACGTCAGCAGCTCATCGCTATGTACAAATATGCAATAGCAGCGGGGAACGGGACACGGGTCATCTCCTCTGCGCCATCTGTGCTTGCTGAGATGTGTCTTCTGGAGGCTTCCCTAAGCAGTGGTCAGGGTAGAGTTCATGGCAGCACTAGTGCCGGGTAGGGCAGCTCAGGCAGCCCACCTCTCCCCTTCTCCAGGGATATCCTAGGGAGACCTTACTGAACTGAGTTTAAGTATCTTTGGTGTCCATTGTACGTAACAAATGGATTATGGATTATTGTGGGCCAGGATTCTATGTAACTTCTTGAGGGGGGAGCTGTGTCAGATGTGAGACCTGGGGGTTCAAACAACTGTACTGGATATGCAGACAAGACTGGACCCTTGGAACAAAATGGGTTAAGTGTTTTTTCCTGGGGAATACCTAGGAGGAGGTGAATGCAAATTCCCCACCTCTTGTTAGGAATCGCTCCCCCCTGCCTTTTGAAACTATGCCCTGAGGAGTGAGCCATTGTCTGCTGATCACCTGTCACTTGAGGCCAACATCAAAGGCCCATGCTTTATAAAGGAAAGACTGAACTATTCACCGGGGTGCTACTTCTGAGCTAAGGCTGTTATCAACTTGAAACCGTACAAAAAATCCTGTGTGGGGTTTGAAGGACTGACTCCTGCCAGAGACCATGGCTGGGGTTGGGGTGATCTCTGCTAAGCTTATTAGCATATATGTTGGTTCTTGTATTGTTTGTAATGTTTTCTCTGCAATGCTTTCACCTTAAGAATAAATGTGCTTGCTTATAAAGAGCGGTGTGGTAACGTGCTGGCAATTACAGCTGTTCATAGTCTCTGGAGAGAAAGCAAAATGCAGACGTTGGCCTGTTTAGGCAATCTGGCTTGCTGAGAATATCACACTGAAAGGAGGGAACTGTGCAGCCTGGAAACCCTGGTCAGGAGAGAGGTCTCCACCCAAAAGAAGTGATGGCTGAGGAGTCAGGAGACTAAGAGTGGGCGCCATTGGTGGACTATGGAGGGGGAATACATGTGTGGTTGCCCTGAAAAACGACATTGATGGCAGCCCTAGTGCCAGGGGTGGCAGCTCAGGGAGTCCATTTCTCCCCCACATCCGTCCTTCACACAAACAGCAGCACCGTAAAACATGCTTCTTCCTCAAAGCCTGTTAGCAAGTTAGAAATTCCACAGATTTGAGCGAGGGGTGTCCAGCCTGTCCGATCTGTATTGTCTCCAGAGGATCGATTCCTTGGCAGCTGGGCTGTGTCTCTAGCTTGGACAGGCGGCACTGAACACATGACAGACTCTCAGAAAATAACAGCCTCGCTGTTTCTTGGGGCCTGAGGAGAACCTTGCTCCTTACATAAGAAACACTGTGACTGACATCATAAGAAAACAAACTGCTCTGTTAGAAATTAGGTCACCCAGACTGTCCCCTGTGTCTAATACTTAGGATGCTGTAATATTTGCAACTCCCCATGCCTGCCATAACCCACAACAAAGGAATAATTGCATCTTTGAATTTTAAACCTGGCAGCAACAATGCTTTCTCTCTCTGCCCTGGCTTTCCGCACGGTGACAAGCATTAAGGTCATAATTGCCCCTTTGTTTTGCAAATCTTTCATGCCTGAGTGGGGTTAGCACAAGCCCTGATGTTCTCAGGCATGTCCGGAAAGGGGGCTAGAACTGTAAGCCTGGTGGGAAAGGCTGCCAATCCTCTTCCGTGTCTGGCTCTTGCTTGCAGTCCTGTCTCAAGCGGGTTCTTCCGAAAGCCTGTCCAGTCACTCCACGTTATAGAAGAGGCTTTCGGAAGAACCCACCTGAGATGGAGCAAGTGACTGTAGTCCCTGGTGTCATCCTTAGTATGGCAGGGAAGCTCGATGCGCTAGTGAGGACGCTTTCCCCCCCTCTGTTGGAATGTTCCAAGGACTGATGTGCAGCTGAGAGAAGTGTTGTCTAGGAGTGTAAGGGCAGGCTCCGGTGTCAGTAACTCCTGAATATGAATCCTGGCCCTGGCACACACACTCTCTCTCTCTCTCTCTCTCTCTCTCTCTGACTCACCTTCCTCTCCTGCAAAACGGTTACACTTATTTGCCTCCTTGCCAGGGGTGTTGTGAGCATTACTCAGCGACAGTATCCAAAGCAAATGCAGATGTTGAACATTCACACTGGAGCCCCTGATCTTTGCAGCTCTCACCGGTGCTATTCAGTTTGACACCCACCCTCACAGGAGATGTTAATTTGTATCTAAAATGCGGTACTCATACAGTATGTGCAAACTCCTGGTTCACCTCTCCCGACGCCACTTCTCTGCAATAAGAACCTCAGCCGATGGGAGACCATGTGGAACACAGACATGGTTGGCTTGAATGTAGCTCCCACTGCACTGTAGGGATTTCAGTCAGTCTGGTGCCTTTGTGGGAATCCCCACAGGGTACTCCAAAGTGGTCTCACTGTGACAGTATGCCTGGGGTGGGGAATGGGATGCTCTCCAAGGTACTGTACCTAACGGGAAGCTTGGCTCATAGGCAATAACTTCTCAGAGGCGCTATTTTCTTATCTTTAGTGAAAATCCCCAAATAGTTGCACACTGAGGTGCTCAGGTGCCATGGTGATGGGCCACATCTAGATGTATGGATAGGCAGACTTCTGAACTACACAGCCCGAGGAAAACCATGGAGCTGAGATCCATAGCAGGCCAATCTACCTACGTAAAAATTACTCCTGCTGTGGAAAACCATTGTTAAGGAGCTGAATTAAAAGGGATGCGTTCGCCCTCTAGGATGCACAAAGACAGTGATGCAGAGAAAGCTCCTCACTTCATCATCCTGCTTTTGAGTGTAAATGAAACTTTTAAATGCCTCTTCCTATATCATCCATCTAACAATAAATAATATTTCACCTTTATTGCAAACAACATTGACCTGCTCAGGCTCTTTCCTGTGAAGCTGAGTAAATCTTATTACATCCACATTTACAGATAGTGAAACTGAGGCACAGACTGTGACTTCCTGAAGGTGCCACAGCAAGTTAGGAGACAAACCAGAAATATGACCCAGCCGTGCTGGATCCCAGTTATCTGCTCTGACCACTAGACAGACTGGCACAGGGCATAGTTTGGAGAGATGCATGGGGTACAGAAAAGGGGATTGACTGATGGGAAGGATTTGGTGATTCAGGACACCAGACTTGGCTCAAGAGGCAAACAGCTCTGATACAAGTCAAGCCCTGAGGCAAACTCATAAGTTACCAAATTAATTAACTTTAGCCTTCCTCTTCTTTCAGTGATTCAGGCAATAATTATTGGTCCATACCTGGCTATCCTTGTCCTTCTTTTCTTGATACCTCTGGGGATGTACTCCCCCTGCATCAGAGAGGTGGGGACTCTGGGGCCCAAACCAGCCCTCATTGGACACAGAGGAGCACCAATGGTAGGTTTGGGGGAAGACGTTTGGTATCATTCTTTCATGACCTGTATTGCAGATTCCCCACCCTCACCCCAAGAGCTATGCAGTCAGCCTCTGAGGGCATAAAGGGACTCTATTTTGTTTTGGATTTGCATGCAGAAAAAGTCCTCATGATTTCATTACCATGCACCATCAGTGCGCCAGAGCTTTCTGATGATTCAGGTCTAAGAACACAGGCATTTTGGGTAGTATGGAAGTAAGCGAAAGCGACAAGGGGAACAGTTCAGAGTGACTTTTGGGCAAAGTATTATCCCTGGATAGTTCACAGCACGAGAATGAGGCAGAAGTTGGAACATAAGCACGTAAGAATATAAGAATGGCCGTACTGGGTCAGACCAAATGTCCATCTGGCCCAGTATCCTGTCTACTGACAGTGGCCAATGCCAGGTGCCCCAGAAGGACTGAACCTAACAGGTATTGATCAAGTGATCTCTCCCCTGCCATCCATCTCCACCCTCCGACAAACAGTCTAGGGACACCATTCCTTACCCATCCTGGCTAATAGCCATTAATGGACTTAACCTCCATGGAAGACCATTTAAGGTGATGATGAGAAGCTTAAAACTTGTGTGGAAGAATTTAAGAAGCCAGTGAAGTAGGTGGAGGAAGGCAGAGGTGTGGTGTGAAGATGATTTGGGTGGCTGAGTGGTAGGCCGGGGAGGTGCAGGTTATGGTAGTCAAGTCTTGAGATAACTAGAGGGCAGACTATCATCTTGGTGGTTGGAGCTGAGCGGAAGGAAGGCATTTAAAAGAAGCACCATGATTTGGTGAGAGCCTGGATTTGTGATGAAATAGCCAAAGTTGACCCCTAGGCTACAAGCCTGTATAATGGGAAGAGTGGGGATACTGTCAACAGCAACAGAGAAAGAGGAAGGGTTAGAGGTGCAGTCAAACTCTGCCTCGAACGTACTGATTTAAGGAGGAAAGTAACGTGAACAAAGCCTCCTACTCTGTTATCGACTGACTGAAGAGCTTGATGGTTTGGGGCTTGCCGTGCCCTCCAGGAGACTTGTAAATGTTGCTGGATGCTCCTAGAGTCCTGATGGGACCTAAAGACATGAAGCAAGTAAAACAGATTTTCAGCTGTTGCACAAAGTGACCTTTACTGGCTATCCCAGTGGGGCGGGGCAGCAGGGGTGGTTACCAGGAAACTGAAAGGATCCTTGGGAGTCATCTGGCGCTTGTTGAAACCGGCATTCCTTTATGTCCTCTTCCTAGCTGGCTCCAGAAAACACGGAGATGTCATTTCAGAAGACCATTGAACACGGTGGGGATGGGCTTGAGACAGACGTCACAATTAGGTAAGGGGGAAGCGCCGTGTCTCAGTGTGAAACTTCCCCGGCTAAGATTTCACTTTGACATGACACAGATACGGGCAATCAACACCCGGTAGGCTACATCCAATCCTTTGTCAACTAGTGTTTGACACAACTGCATGTCGGGCCTGTTGCCACTGTCACACTGGGACTCTGGTATTGATTTATTATTTGTATTATGTAGTGCCTAAGAGCCCTCGTCATGGACCAGAAGCCCATTGTGATAGGCACTGTGCAAAAATACAGAGCAAAGAGATGGTCCCTGACCTAAAGAGCTTACAATCTAAGCATAAAACAGCAGATACAGACAGACAGGGGAGTATAAGGAATAATTACTTTATCGTGCATCTGAGTATGTTCGACACATTACAGAAAACACATAGAAGACAGATCTCTAGCCTAATGATCTTACAACCCTCAGTGAGATTTGGATGAGGTGCAGAGAGCACAGCCAAGTTGCTTGCAATTATAACGGCATATGAGAGCATTGTATTAGTTACTTCCAGGATCTTGATATGCCAGTCCGAGTTGGAATCATTGCCCTTACACTGCTGGGTAGGGTGATCGGCTTTTGGTGTTTATGTAGCACTGTGGAAGGTATGAATATAGGCCCCCAAATCAGCAAAGCACTGAAGCACATGCCCAAGTGCTTAGCTGAGTCAGGGCTTTGAAAAGGGTAAAATTCAGCTCTCGCTTACACCTCTGTAAATCCAGCATTGCGACCCTGAAGTTGACAGAACTACGTCGATGGGTGCTAGAGAAGGACCTGGCACATGGTCTTTGCTGTATTTCTTCTTGAGATGTCAGATCTAAGTATCGTTATTTCCATTTTATAGATGGGGAAACTGAGGCATAGGGAGATGTGACCTCTCCAAGGTCACACTGCAGACAAGTGGCAGAGCTGGGAATAGAACCTAGGTTTTCTGACTCCCAGGGTATGTCTACACTGCAATCAGAGGTCTGGCTGAAACATCTAGCACTACCTGAGCTTGCTTGAATCTAGCTAGTTTGAATAACAATAGTATTGAAGTCACGGCAGTAGGAGCAGCTGCATGGGTTAGCCACACAAGTATTTACCCAGGGTCCCACGTGAGCTTGTGTAGCCCATGCTGCTGTGGCTTCACTGCTGTTGTTGGTTCACCTAGCCAGATCAAAGCTAGCTTGGGTATGTCTACACATGCTGCATTCTCACCCTTGATTGCAGTGTAGACATAGTGTAGTCTAGTGTCCTGTCCCACGTGACCTCCTATGGGATAATGCATTCTACTCTAGGTGTCGTTTTCCAGAGGGTGTCCTTTTATTAATGTCCTTCATGTATAATTAGGGCTCTACCAAATTCTCGGTCCATTTTGGTCAATTGCACAGTCAAAGCCTTTTAAAAATTGTACATTTCATGATTTCAGCTATTTAAATCTGAAATTTCACTGTATTGTAATTGTAGGGGTCGTGATCCAAAAAGGAGTTGTGTGGGGGGAGGAGTCGCAAGGTTATTGTAGGGGGTGGTTGTGCTATTGCTACCCTTCAGAGCTGGGCGCCCCACCACCATCTGCCACTCTCCAGCTGCCCAGCTCTAGAGGCAGCGCAGAAGTTAGGGTGGCAATACTGTAATGCCTCTAAAATAACCTTGCAATCCCCCTGCAATTCCCTTTTGGGTCAGGACCCGCAATCTGAGAAACACTGGTCTCCCCTGTGAAATCTGTATAGTATAGGGTAAAAGCACACAAAAGACCAGATTTCATGCGGCGAGACCAGATTTCATGGTCCGTGACGCGTTTTTCCTGGCTGTGAATTTGACAGGGCCCTCCATATAATTTTGGCCTTCCTGTCCCGTGCTCATGTTTTGAATGTTGTCCGTGTGGTGAAGAGCCCTCTCCTTTTATCATAGCTATGATGGGATCCCCTTCCTGATGCACGACAGCAACTTACAGAGGACAACAAACATCCGGGAGGTCTTTCCCAGTAACTCCACTCAGAACGCTGCATTGTTTTCCTGGGATGCCCTAGAACAGCTGAATGCAGGAAAGTGGTTCCTCAAGGTAAGATTCTTCAGAGGTCTTTCTTAAAGTGCCTGCTTCAAGGGATATGTGCTATGGTCCTGATCCAAACTCAGTGGGAGTCTTGGGATTAGTCCCAATAATTATGCAGAAAGCAGCAACACAGAAGTGTATTTTTGTTTACTAGTTTATATAACTGTGGTTCTTTATCAGGCTTAGCAATTGCATAGCAGAGATGAAGGAAAGATCTAAGCTATTCATGCAAGGCATAGACACGACCCCTAGGGGGCAGGAGAGGGGAGACTGTCCACCCACTTTTTATGTCCTGATGATTTACTCCTTAGAGCAGCTGCAGAATTAATCCCTTCTCAAACCCAGTCCAGATTTTTTTAATATGGCTGCAAGACTGATATACAGAGTCAAAGAATCGGGGTTAAAATGTAATTATGGGTTAAGGGAGAGAACATGGAGACTCATATATTTATACCAGCGACATATAGGAGGAACAAAGAAAAATGAACTCTTTTATCCCACTGAGTGCCGATGTTAGCCTAGTTCCCCCTTAGAGAAACAGGAACTGTTTGTATGCAGCTAACTCAGCCTGATTATTATTTATTTCCTTGTGTATTCATTTATTTTTAGGACACACCATTTTCATGCATGGGCTCACTGTCAAGTGCAGATCAAAAATTGGCAATGAATCAGTCAATTTACAAGCTAAGTAATTTCCTGAGACTTGCAGACAGAGCGAATAAACTTGTGATATTTGATCTCTACCGCCCTCCAGAGAAACATCCTTACAGGAACACCTGGATCAATATAACACTGGAAGTGATCCGTGACTCAGGGATTAACCCTCATCTGGTATGGTGCTGTCACTCCTCCCTCTCCTCTTTGTTGTGGTTTTTAGAATCGAAGTTTTGGGCCAGCTCCTCATAAATCAGCATCATTCCACTGACTTCACCAACGAAAGACTTAGCTCATTACATTTTATTCACCCGCTGGTGGCTAGCTGATTCAGGGACCAGTCCAGCACAATTATAAAAATGCATTTCCCCAAGACCATATTGCAACACCCATCCCCATGCTGGATAGTTTCATCTCAAATCATCCCACTGATTTTAATGAGATTGCTCGTGGGGGAAGGTGTGAGTAGGGTATTGCAGTCGAGCCCCATGCTAGCTATATGGTTTAAGATAAGTGTTGAGTCGGAATGAATGGTTGCCAATTGCTTTGAGATCCCTCAGTAAAAGGCTCAGTACCAAAGGCCAGATCCTCAGCTGGTGTAGCCCCGTTTACACTAGTTGAGGATCTGGCCCCATGACTGCAGCGTAGCATTGCCATTGTCGCCTTAAATGTTGCTCCTCATCTTTTCTTGATTATTTATATTACCATTGCACCTAGGAACCCCCCAGTCAGTCTCAGGACTCCATGACGCATGTTCATGTAAAACAATCAGAAAGGGCAGCCCTGGGATTTAGATTGCACCTCTCTGCCCTTCCCAAAACAATCTCAGTAGTTGGGCCAGTTCCCAGCTGGTGCAGCTCACAATGGGTGTACCTCTATGAGCTTCAGTGGAGTGACGCCGAGCTGTAATTCACCCTGGGTGCAGCTCCACTGGGGGAAGCTTTTGTGTAGGTAGGGCCTTTGTGCTAAGCACTTTAATGACATGGCTATGAGCCCAGTTGCCATCACCTGTTGAGACTTATGGCTACAAAGTTTGTGTACATAGGGCTCTGTGCCACCCCTCCCTGTCATTTTGGGATATGAATGCCATAATGAATTAGCTAGCTGTTTACCACTGCCATCTACTGTATGGGATTAGAAGCAGCAAAGAATCCTGTGGCACCTTATAGACTAACAGACGTTTTGCAGCATGAGCTTTCGTGGGTGAATGCCCACTTCGTCAGATGCAAGTGGTGGAAATTTCCTGGGGCAGGTATATATAAGCAAGCAAGAAGCAAGCTAGAGATAACGAGGTTAGATCAATCAGGGTGGATGAGGCCCTGTTCTAGCAGTTGAGGTGTGAAAACCAAGGGAGGAGAAACTGGTTCTGTAATTGGCAAGCCATTCACAGTCTTTGTTTAGTCCTGAGCTGATGGTGTCAAATTTGCAGATGAACTGGAGCTCAGCAGTTTCTCTTTGAAGTCTGGTCCTAAAGTTTTTGTTTTTGTTTTGTGGCCTCCCTGGCCACCTTAAGATCTGCTATTGTGTGGCCAGGGAGGTTGAAGTGTTCTCCTACAGGTTTTTGTATATTGCCATTCCTAATGTCTGATTTGTGTCCATTTATCCTTTTCCTTAGAGACTGTCCAGTTTGGCCGATGTACATAGCAGAGGGGCATTGCTGGCATATGATGGCATATATTACATTGGTGGAAGTGCAGGTGAATGAACCGGTGATGTTGTGGCTGATCTGGTTTGGTCCTGTGATGGTGTTGCTGGTGTAGATATGTGGGCAGAGTTGGCATCGAGGTTCGTTGCATGGATTGGTTCCTGAGCTAGAGTTACTATGGTGCGGTGTGCAGTTGCTGGTGAGAATATGCTTCAGATTGGCAGGTTGTCTGTGGGCGAGAACTGGTCTGCCAAGGCCTGTGAAAGTGTGGGATCATTGTCCAGGATGGGTTGTAGATCCCTGATGATGCGTTGTAGGGGTTTTAGCTGGGGACTGTATGTGATGGCCAGTGGAGTCCTGTTGGTTTCTTTCTTGGGTTTGTCTTCCAGTAGGAGGCTTCTGGGTACACGTCTGGCTCTGTTGATCTGTTTCCTTATTTCCTCGTGTGGGTACTGTAGTCTTGAGAATGCTTGGTGGAGATTTTCTAGGTGTTGGTCTCTGTCTGCGGGGTTAGAGCAGATACGGTTGTACCTCAGTGCTTGGCTGTAGACAATGGATCTTGTGGTGTGTCCGGGATGGAAGCTGGAGGCATGAAGGTAGGCATAGCGGTCGGTAGGTTTTCGGTATAGGGTGGTGTTGATGTGACCATCACTTATTTGCACCGTGGTGTCTAGGAAGTGGACCTCCCGTGTAGATTGGTCCAGGCTGAGGTTGATGGAGGGGTGGAAGCTGTTGAAATCGTGGTGGAATTTTTCCAGAGTCTCCTTCCCATGGGTCCAGATGATGAAGATGTCATCGATGTAGCGTAGGTAGAGAAGGGGCGTGAGTGGACGGGAGCTGAGGAAGCGTTGTTCCAGGTCGGCCATAAAAATATTGGCATATTGTGGGGCCATACGGGTGCCCATAGCGGTGCCACTGATCTGGAGATATATATTGTCAGCAAATTTGAAATAGTTGTGTGTGAGGATAAAGCCACAGAGCTCAGCAACCAGGTGTGCTGTGGCATCATCAGGGATACTGTTCCTGACAGCTTGTATTCCATCAGTATGTGGGATGTTCTGCGTTCTGCACAACCTAAGTCGTGCAGAACGCAATGCCATCCACAGCCTCAGAAACCATCCTGACATTATAATCAAAGAGGCTGATAAAGGAGGTGCTGTTGTCATCATGAACAGGTCTGACTACCAAAAGGAGGCCGCCAGACAACTCTCCAATACTAAATTTTACAGGCTACTTCCCTCAGATCCCACTGAGGAATACACTAAGAAACTGCACCATCTACTCAGGACACTCCCTACACTAACACCAGAACTAATCAACATACCCTTAGAGCCCCGACCAGGGTTATTCTATCTACTACCCAAGATCCACAAACCTGGAAATCCTGGACGCCCCATCATCTCGGGCATTGGAACTCTCACTGAAGGACTGTCTGGATATGTAGACTCTCTACTCAGACCCTATGCTACCAGCACTCCCAGCTATCTCCGTGACACCACTGATTTCCTGAGGAAACTACAATGCATTGGTGACCTTCCAGAAAACACCATCCTGGCCACCATGGATGTAGAGGCTCTCTACACAAACATCCCACATACTGATGGAATACAAGCTGTCAGGAACAGTATCCCTGATGATGCCACAGCACACCTGGTTGCTGAGCTCTGTGGCTTTATCCTCACACACAACTATTTCAAATTTGCTGACAATATATATCTCCAGATCAGTGGCACCGCTATGGGCACCCGTATGGCCCCACAATATGCCAATATTTTTATGGCCGACCTGGAACAACGCTTCCTCAGCTCCCGTCCACTCACGCCCCTTCTCTACCTACGCTACATCGATGACATCTTCATCATCTGGACCCATGGGAAGGAGACTCTGGAAAAATTCCACCACGATTTCAACAGCTTCCACCCCTCCATCAACCTCAGCCTGGACCAATCTACACGGGAGGTCCACTTCCTAGACACCACGGTGCAAATAAGTGATGGTCACATCAACACCACCCTATACCGAAAACCTACCGACCGCTATGCCTACCTTCATGCCTCCAGCTTCCATCCCGGACACACCACAAGATCCATTGTCTACAGCCAAGCACTGAGGTACAACCGTATCTGCTCTAACCCCGCAGACAGAGACCAACACCTAGAAAATCTCCACCAAGCATTCTCAAGACTACAGTACCCACACGAGGAAATAAGGAAACAGATCAACAGAGCCAGACGTGTACCCAGAAGCCTCCTACTGGAAGACAAACCCAAGAAAGAAACCAACAGGACTCCACTGGCCATCACATACAGTCCCCAGCTAAAACCCCTACAACGCATCATCAGGGATCTACAACCCATCCTGGACAATGATCCCACACTTTCACAGGCCTTGGGTGGCAGACCAGTTCTCGTCCACAGACAACCTGCCAACCTGAAGCATATTCTCACCAGCAACTGCACACCGCACCATAGTAACTCTAGCTCAGGAACCAATCCATGCAACAAACCTCGATGCCAACTCTGCCCACATATCTACACCAGCAACACCATCACAGGACCAAACCAGATCAGCCACAACATCACCGGTTCATTCACCTGCACTTCCACCAATGTAATATATGCCATCATATGCCAGTAATGCCCCTCTGCTATGTACATCGGCCAAACTGGACAGTCTCTAAGGAAAAGGATAAATGGACACAAATCAGACATTAGGAATGGCAATATACAAAAACCTGTAGGAGAACACTTCAACCTCCCTGGCCACACAATAGCAGATCTTAAGGTGGCCATCCTACAGCAAAAAAACTTTAGGACCAGACTTCAAAGAGAAACTGCTGAGCTCCAGTTCATCTGCAAATTTGACACCATCAGCTCAGGACTAAACAAAGACTGTGAATGGCTTGCCAATTACAGAACCAGTTTCTCCTCCCTTGGTTTTCACACCTCAACTGCTAGAACAGGGCCTCATCCACCCTGATTGATCTAACCTCGTTATCTCTAGCTTGCTTCTTGCTTGCTTATATATACCTGCCCCAGGAAATTTCCACCACTTGCATCTGAAGAAGTGGGTATTCACCCACGAAAGCTCATGCTGCAAAACGTCTGTTAGTCTATAAGGTGCCACAGGATTCTTTGCTGCTTCTACAGAACCAGACTAACACGGCTACCCCTCTGATGTATGGGATTAGAACTCCCTGTATGTCATATGCCCTATAGTGCTAATGGAGATTCTCCATGCCCTCGTGTGAAAAGGGCCTGAAGATCCACGTTCTATCCCTGCTTTTGCCATGTGCAGTTAGGTACTGCTGTGGTGTGCAGCAATAACAAGTGCAAACTTCCAAGGAGCCAAAGACATATTTCAAAAGGTGTCCATCTCATCAGGCTGCGTGGGGACTAAATTAAATAGTTACCCATCTGAGCAGGCTGTGTGGGGGCAAAAGTGCCCAGAGAGCTTTGGATGGAGGGTACTACAGAAGTACCAAGTATTCTGACAAATGTAGCTCCTGTTAATGATCAGTGTCGGAGGCTCCTGGGAGAGGTTAAAATCCCTGTAATGTTCCTGGCCAGATGTGCACTGCTTTACTGCAGCAAGGAGATTCAGGTTCCTTCCTGACACCTGTGGTGATCATCCTCTGAGGTACTGCATTTGATTTCCCTTATTTTAGCAGGTATAAATACAAATATTGGTCTGTAAAATTATCCAGTGCTTTTAAAGATCCAGATCCAGTATCTGACTGCCTGGCCTCCTGTAGCAAGGAGTTCCACAGGCCCATTGACAGAACAGCCTAAGTCACATCGCTGTAGTATTTGAGCATGTATTTTTATTTTAAATTTACCCACTGCAGAAGCAGATCTGACCTGTGTTTGAATGTACCTGGCATGTCATTGCGTGATTCCCCTCTTTCCTCATATTATGGGACTACGTAGAAGACAAGGGATATCCCTGTTAACTCACTAGCTGCCGTTGTTACTCACAGGTCCTGTGGCTGGACAACACTATGAGGTCCTTTGTTCAGGCTGTAGCTCCCGGGTTTCAGCACACCATGGCCAGTAAGGCCCCAGTTGATCAGCTATTGAGAGACAATATTGTGAAGCTCAATCTAGTCTATTCTGCAATGTCCAGTGAAGATATCCGGTAGGTTGCTGTACACGCCTCATATAGGCGGCAAGACACTTCAGTGGAATTGCAAAAAACCTGCACATGTAATATGCCAGTTTAGTACATGTGGTTATGGCTCCCTCTAGTGATTGGCACCAGTGACTATAACAGTCTGGTACTTAACTCCTAACTACAGGAGTAGCTCCATGAAAGTCTCAAGCTCAGTCCCCACTGATGAGCATCTGCATGGGAGCTGCATGAGTCTTTTGTTTGGGGAAGCTACTTCCAGGAGCATTGGAAGCTTCCGAGAAGTGGGGGGCCACCAGCACTTGGACCGTGGTCCCACCCCCTGATTCACCCCTCCGCTTTTGAGGCCCTGCCTGCGCTCCACCCCTTCCCCTCCACCCCCCGTGGCCACATCTGCACTCTTCCCCGAGGCCCTGCCCTCGCGCCGCCTCTTCCCTCACGGCCCCACCCCTGCCATTTTAAGGGCAAGCGCCATGGGGGAGGGGGTGGAGAGGCACAAGCAGTGGGCGGCGCCTTGGGGGAAGAATCAGAGTGGGGGTGGGAAGAGGCCACGGGTGGGGAGGAGGGAGAGCACAAGCAGGGTCTCATGAGGGAGGGGCGGGGTGGAGCAGGGGGGGCAGGGCCATGGGTCCGGGTGCCGGTGGCCTCCTCACTTCTAGGGAGCTTCCGGCACTCCTGCTCCCAGGGCGCAAAGGTGGCAGGCCTCCAAAAAGAGGTGACCCACATCGGCCATTTGCCAGCCTCTTTTATTTTGGGGAGTACGTACGTGGTCATGATAAGTCCAACTGCCACTGAAGTTGATGTCATAGTAGGTGACTTTTTGCTGAGATCCCAGTGAATCGGTGGTAGTAATGGAAGGAGATCCCAGGAGTCCTGACTCCCTGCTTTTTCCATTGATTGCAACAGGTGGTGGATCATCCCCAAACTCAGAGTGCTGAATGTGATGTAAATTGACACACAGCATTAGCTATTCAACTGCCTGGCGTTCCTTTGATTTTATCTACGTGCACAGTAAAGCTCCATCCTGATTATACTAAAGTGCCTTGTTGAATCACAGCTTTGGCGCCTAATAGTTTTACCTTCATTTTCAGATCCCAAATTTATTGGACTTTTCCTCTGTACTTCAGAAACTGTGCTGCAGTTGTGCTAACAGTAATGAGATTCATCATGCCGATTACATGTAAAGGGGTGCCTTATTATAGAAAAGGAGTAACTGATATATATGGCCCTACTTCATTCACGATATTGTGGAAATTGTGGAACCTGCAATATTTGGCTTCCGCCACAATTTTGATTTTAATTAGCTTACTTTGCATAATCCAGTATTTTGCATACATTTTGAATGCACAGTTAGTACTACTCTAACATTCAATGCCTGCAAAATGTAAAAGGCGAAAGTGACTGGACTCGATTTCTACAGCAGTTGTTTTAAGACTTCTGAATTTTGTATTGTACCGGTCACTTTTTTTAATGACTGTAATATAGTTGCAGCAAAATGTTTGGCTATCAAAAAATTAGCAGGCATAACATAATACTTGAGTGTTGATATCATTTCAGCAATTTTTTTCTTAAACAAATAGATCTACTCTGGCGTTTCCCAATTACCGCTATTAATAAAAGTCCATTATTATTTTCCAGTGATTTTTCCACATCTGGTCTGAAACTCAGCGGCAAATATTTGAAGGTCATCCTGTGATTCAAGCAGGGCCTTACTATTATGTATCTATAGCTCATCATCGTTGGCATGGCTAAATAATGAATTGGCAAGTGACCACTGCCCCCTAGTGGATGATTTTTAGGAGACAGAACCCTCTAGAATCAGGGGTGGGCAAACTTTTTGGCCCAAGGGCCGCATTGGGTTTCGTAAATTGTATGGAGGGCTGGTTAGGGGAGGGAGTTGTGGCCTGGCCCCCACCTCCTATCTGTCCCCCCCCCCGGGACTCTTTGCCCATCCAACTCCCCCGTTCCCTGACGGCCCCTCTGAGACCCCTGCCCCATCCACACTCCCCTGTCCCCTGACTGCCCCTGGACTCCCGCCGCCCCATCCAACCCCTCCTCTCATTCCTGACATCCCCTCCCCCCTGGGACCCCTGCCCCATCCAACCACCCCTTCTCCCTGTCCCCTGATCGCCCCTGGAGCCGCTGCCCCTGACTGCCCCTGGACTCCCGCCGCCCCATCCAACCCCTCCTCTCATTCCTGACAGCCCCCCACCCTCCGGGACCCCTGCCCCATCCAACCCCCCTTCTCCTTGTTCCCTGACTGCCCCCGGAACTCCTGCCCATGACTGCCCCCCGCTACCCCATCCAACCTCCCCTCTTTCCTGACTGCCCCCCCCCAGGACCCCTGCACCTATTCAACCTCCAGTTTCCCCGCCGACCACCATCCACACACACCCCCGACCACCACCCTGCCCTCTATCCAACCCCCGCTGCTCCCTGCCCCCTTACCGTGCTTCCTGGAGCACCAGTGGCTGGCGGCACTACAGCCGTGTGGCCCGGCTGGAGCTGGGCCACACAGCCGCTGCCACCGCCACCACCACACAGCTCAGAGCACTGGGTCAGGCCGGGCTCTGCAGCTGAGCTGCCCCAGGAGCTCACAGCTCCACTGCCCCAGAGCATTGTGCCGGCGGTGCAGTGAGCTGAAGCTGGGTGGGAGGGGGGACAGCGGGGGATGGGGCCGGGGGCTAACCTCCCGGGCCAGGAGCTCAGGGGCTAGGCAGGACAGTCTCGCGGGCCATAGTTTACCCACCTCTGCTCTAGAACTGTACTATCACCGCCACAAGTTTACAGTACTTTGAAAATGTAAAATCTCAAAGGAAAGGGCTCACATTTCAGCCAGTATTTTCTAGAATGGTTCTGTCTCGTGACAAACTCAGCTCTGCTGTTCTGCTTTCTCTCTGTGGCTGGAATTTCTGCTGTTCCCAAACAGCAAGAGCACTTCAGTTGTCAAAAAAGCAGCAGTTTAATGCTTTGAGTTAGAAAAGGTTGACGCACCTTCCAACACCGCTTGTTCCAAAATTTCAAGCAGAGTTACCAACAGTTTAGTGTTCCACTGTTTCGAGTTAAATTGTACAACAAATATTGACACTGAAAATATAACTATTTAGAACATTTGCTTTAACAATCTAAAAAGAATGGTCATATTTTGTTAAGGTTCCATTTAGGAATGATTTATAAAGGGTTAGTAAATGATGAACAGATGTTATAAGCATGTTGCAAACATGAGAACCAGGTGTTATAGATGGTTATAAGGCCATCAGTAGAAGGTGTTACAGATGGGTGTAAACTGAGCTTATAAGCGACCCGTTAGACTCTATAACAATTCATTGACTATTGATTAAAACAGCTAATCATTAACGCTTTATAAAGTGAACCTTAATACAAAAGCATGACTGAAAGAACCCTGTTTTTACATTGTTATTCAAATGTCTGTCCTCAGAGGATCAAACGTTCCAGTTTGGCCAATCATAACTGACATCAGTCTTTTCATATAATCAGCTGGTTGGCCAGTCTTGGCCTCGTCCACTCCGATGCTCTCGAACTCCCAAGGCAATCCCCCTCAATGGACTCTTAGCACTCCACTGATATGGCCCAAAGGGAGGCCATTTGCCCTTAAAGTTGCTTTTTGGTTGAGGCAAACACGTTTTTGTATTTTAAAGGAAATACGCTCAGGCCAACATCACCACCAACCTCTATGTGATCAGTGAGCCATGGCTCTTCTCTCTGGCCTGGTGCGTTGGAGTGCACTCTGTGACCACCAATGCCGTACAGTTCCTGAAGGACATCAACCGACCTCTCTTCCTCATGGTAAGGGGAAAAAAACCAGCCCTGCTCTCTGGTAGCGAGGGACCCAAAAGACTATCTGGGGGCTGATGGTCATGTGTGCCTTTTATTATATAGAGAGATACCTATCTCATAGAGCTGGAAGGGATCTTGAAAGGTTATGCAGTCTAGTCCCCTGCCTTCACAGCAGGACCAAGTACTGTCCCTGACAGATTTTTGCCACAGGTCCCTAAATGGCCCCACTCAAGGATTGAGCTCACAACCCTGGGTTTAGCAGGCTAATGCGCAAACCACAGAGCTATCCCTCCCCCTTTGTGGGACAAGTTCATCCCTGCAGTGGGGCAGAGTGGGTGGGGATACCTCTGCGACCAGACACAAGCTAGGGCAACGTCCTCAGTGGCACCAGCCTTGTTCTCTCCCCATTCCTCTGAACTTGGAACACCTCTGTCCCTGGGAGTACTTTGGTGGCAGTGCATAGGCCCCCCTACACCAGTATTCCCTGAGGGAAGGGGTGAGGAATTAGCCCTTTCCCTGCCATCTCTTTGGACCAGCCACATTGGCACAAAGGAGCACCGAAGCACTGATGGTTCAGACCCAATGGCCACATTCTGGCTATTAATAGGAATAAAATGGAACGTACCCACTGGCAAAACATCCCTGGTGTGGCTGAAAAATGCAACTGAGCCGAGGCCTGCTAGAGCTGAGAGACTCAGGCCTTGAGAAGAGGGGAAACTAACCAATTTTGGAGAGCCCCGGCAGAGCTGGGGCTCCACCCACCTGAGGAGACATCCTCCTGCCTGCTGAGGGAGGTGGTCTGTCTAGAAGCCCCCTGACCCCACTGGTGGTCTAGGCTGTGTGGCACCTCTTGCAGCACCCTAGCTTCTTGCTCATGCATGATCTGGAGGCAGAGGCCCAAGGAAAAGGAGCACACCTTACTTTGGTGGGAGAAGCTTGTGTTTTCCTCCAGCCACTCCAAGAAGCTGGTCTGACAGACCCATGGAGCTCACCTTATTTATCCAGACCCCTCCGAATACCCTGCTGGGTGAAGGGGTCTCCTGTGCTGTTGGTCCCTTCCATAACCTGCCCACCCTGAAGATTCCTACGTTTCACACATAGCCACAGGGCTGCTTTCAAGCTCACACATTGGATATATAAGCCCAGATAGGCCAAACCTGCAAAGTTTAGACCCAAATCGTGACTTTCCCAATGGTCAGAGGCCTTTAGATTTAGGGATTTGGTTCAACCTGTTCTAGGGATATGGACAAAGTTCTCATCTGGAGCTTCCTGGGATTCATATCCAGGGATTTGGGGTGGGCCTGTTGCAGTGTTCCCCAAACATTTCAGGGTCACGTCCCTCCCTTACCTCTGTCTGTGCCTCCCCCTGCCCCCCCCCAAGCTGGGGCTGAGAGTGGGGCCACATCTCACAGGGCGGGGGAGGGGGAATGCGGACAGAGGTAAGGGGGGGCCTAGGGTGGGGCTGGGGCTGGGACCGAGGCCCATGGCTGGGTGTGGAGCCACGCTGAGGCTGGGGCCAGAGCCAGGCATGGGGCTGTGAGTCTGGGCCATGGCCTGGGCCCTTTCACCCCCCCCCCTCAAATGTTCCTCTGTGCCCCCCTAGCGGACTGTTGAGTAGTCAGCAGGCCAGGATTTAGGCAGCATCTGAATGGTGACATCGCAGTTGTATTTCATCTTGGAGCTGGACAGCCAGAGAACTACAGATTCTGTCTGTATTAGGGTGACCAGATGTCCCGATTTTATAGGGACAGTCCTGATTTTTGGGTCTTTTTCTTATATAGGCTCCTATGACTCCCTCCATCCCCATCCTGATTTTTCACACTTGCTATCTGGTCGCCCTAGACTCTGTGTCCAGTCACCTCACTGAAGGATATTCATTCCAATTGAGTCCAGGCTCCTCTCTGCTGCCAGGGACACAGCAGGCCCCAATTTCTGGGTACCTTGATGAACGCTAGGCCATCCAGACAGGAGGCAACACCAAGCGAGGTGGCAGCTCCTTTCAAATGTCAGCAAACTCTAAACATCAGCAGGAAGGTGTCATACAAGGGGCAGTCAGGTTAATCATCCAAACTGCATACAAAAATCAGATGTTTGCCAGTATTACTTAGACTAAACTCTTGCTGCTGGACACGTTCTCTGTTGTTCTCTTCCAGACCCCAAAGGAGTACAGAATAATGTGGCTTCTCACAGATGTAGTCGCAGCCCTGCTCATCTCACTCATATTTGCTCTGCATTGGTAAATATCCTGCTGCTATAATCTCTGGGGATGTTGAAGGCCGCAAACCTCTTAGGGATGGGTCAAACCCGATGATACAAAGGGCCTGTCTACACTGCAAAGTTAAGTTGACACCAGGCAGTTTATGTTGACCTAACTATGAGGTCTACACACTGCCATCCCCCCCTCCCGGCTTTAACTTGCCTGCTACGCCGACCTAATAAAACCATCTTGACGAGAGACGTTACGCTTAGGGTGACATATTTAGAGCAACGCAGTGTCAGTGTAAACGCTGCGTTGCTTACGTCGGCCTCCAGAAGGGATCCCACAATGCCCCCCGTGACCGCTCTGGTCACCGGTTTGAACTCCGCTGCCCTGCACCTCCCCTGTTAATGCCCCTCCCCTGTTAACGTCCTGGGAAGCTTTGAAATTGCTCTTCCTGTTTGCGCCAGTGCAGAGCTCATATAGCAGCTGCCGAGCTGAGCACGCCGGCTCCCCACGGCAAAGACGCTCCTGCCTGGAGTGCACAGGAGGTGGTGGATCTCCTGGGTCTGCGGGGAGAGGAGGTTGTGCAGGCCCGGCTCCACTCCAGCCTCAGGGATTTGCTTGGGAGCATGGAGATGAAGGACTATGGCGTAGCGGCAGGCATAGCAAGGCAAGGGAGGCAAATAGTTGCTCTGGTGCGGCTCCACAGGCATGCAGCTTTTACAAGGATGGGGCTGGCATCAGAGTGGTATTATATGGGTGGGAGGCTGCTGGGGAGAGCAGTCAGGGTGGGGGTCTGGGAGCTTAGCCTCAGGCTGTCAGAAAAGGCGGCATGATTTTAAGAAAGAATGAAAAGAAACAGAATTAAAACTTTCTCTGGACAAGTGAAAACCGATACCACTGGCATTGACCTTTTCACAGCGATGTAAACTGTGTGGGGTTAAATTACTGATGGAGGGTGGGAAATTGATACAGTTTTTGGACACCCACTGTAGATTATTCATGAGAGATTTACTTCTCCTGAGGAAGGTTTTTGTGTTAAAACAAAACCTAGTTTTCAAGACACCTTTACTTTAGTAAATTCCCTGCCCCGTCCCCCATTCCATGTATCTTCTAGGGCCGCAGCAGTACCATAGGCACTCCACCCTTGCGGGAGAGTAAACACAATGACAGCCACGCACACACCTGTGCTTGTGACTTCCCTGTTCCTTTCCCTTTAAAGATACTTTCCCCTGAATGTATGATGGTTCCCTCAGCATTACACAGGGGTATGTTTGCATGGGAGTGGAATAAAAATCTACTTATGGAAACACAATTTATTTTTATTATTCTCCATTACCGACAATACTAATAGGTGCATGTGCATTGCAAGGGTCGGAGCACGGTGCAAACAAACAATGCCAGGCTCAGCACACTACAGCTACACATATTACTTTGGCTCCATGTTAAAGGTCAAGATCTCCCTCAGAAGAATAGCTCCCTTGCTCCCCAGCTTCTCTTAGAGCTTTGTGTTCATAATGCGCAGCTCGATACTGAAGAGCAGTGCAGGAGCCATGCTTTCTGACAGAGATGGCTGGCTCACAGGTTACCAGAGCAGTTGAAATGCAGTTGGAAACCTACAAGGATGCCCAAGGAATGATGGGATTGAGAAACCTGCATCATGTGATGCTGAATTTGCCCCCATGAGGCATTGCAAACCCTTCCCAAAGCATCCTATGGCCAGTTGCACAGTGGGAAAGTGACCCATAGTGCACTACTCTGTGTCAATGCAAGAGCTGCTACTGTGGATGTGCTCCGCCGACACAAGGAGCATAGTGTGGCCATGCAACAGCGGCTTAATTACAGCGGTGGCTGTACGTCACCATAATGCAATTTAACTTTGTAGTGTAAACATAGCTTAATTCTGCCTGGTTGCCTGGAGGGGAGTGAATTAGCTGACCTGTCCAATCCAAACAGGCCTTTAATTAGCAGTATCTCCCCCTTTTCACCCAATAGCCTGGCTTTACCCTTCACATTTCTTAACCCAGATCTTCCTTTTCATGCCAATGCCAAACTGCTTGGCCCCTTCACGGGGACCATGTGCCCCCCCCCCACTTTGGTGAGTGAATGGCTCCTGTCTCACCTCCATCCGGCCTCCAGCTCTTCCTCCTCCTTGCCCCCTACCCCTTGCTTGTCTGCTGTCCAGCTCAGCCTGTCACATTGCTCTGAATGTCGATTGTAAGCTCTGCAGGGCAGGGGCTGCACTTTTTCTCATTTCCTGGGACACTTCGCACACTTCCGGGTGTCAAGCTGGCAGCAATAATGAATAGATCTCACTGCAGCCGGCAGTTGGAGGGACCCACACAGCCCTGCTAACATTCAGGTGACAGCTGGCATTTAACAGCCCGGGATAGTCTTGGACTTAGGCTTCTAAGTCACCTAAGCACTTTTGAAAAATATGACCGTATTTGTATCACGTTAGCACCGCAGTGGGCTCAGTGCGCCAGCTCCCTGACCCAGTCTTCGAGCCCATTGCTTCATCGCTGGTTTAACTCTTTCCAGGTGGAGAGAGAAGGGCTTCTCCTGTTGTTCAGATGACAGCGGCGTAGTGCTCGAGAATGGTACATACAACAAATTTCGAACTGGTGAGTCCCGCACTTGTGGGGGTTGTGGCTCCAGCACTCTGTACCGAGTCCAGCACGGAAACGGGATTGGGGCTTGTCTAGATGAAAGATTAGTGTGTGGCCAGCTGGGGTGTAAATCTACAGCGCCCTAGCCTGCCGCATGCTGACTGTCCCATGTACTCTGCTGCCACGCACTAAACGCTCCCATTGCCCTCCTCCCGTTTCACAGCAGAGTAGATCAAAGCACACTAGGGACCGTTGTGAGTGGGACGGTGCACAGCAGGCTAGTACGCTGTGGATTTAATGCCCTGCAACCTGGGGGTATAATTCTTCTCTAGACAAGCCCTTACTTTCTTCGTTCACTTACACCTTAACACGGGGCATGCCCATGGTTACAAAGCACTACAACAGTCTATGGCAATGGCTCAAACAGCAATAAGTCACCAGAACCAGATGGTGTTTGCCCAGCAGATCTGAAGGAACTCGAATATGAAATTGCCGAATTACTAACTGTAGTCTGTAACCTATCATTTAAATCAACTTCTGTACCAAATGACTGGAGGATAGCTAATGTGACGCCAATTTTAAAAACGGGCTCCAGAGGTGATCCCGGCAATTACAGGCCGGTAAACCTGACTTCAGTACCAGGCAAATTGGTCGAAGCTATAGTAAAGAACAAAATTGTCAGACACATA
Source organism: Mauremys mutica (assembly GCF_020497125.1). Classification (NCBI taxonomy): domain Eukaryota; kingdom Metazoa; phylum Chordata; order Testudines; family Geoemydidae; genus Mauremys; species Mauremys mutica. The sequence continues at coordinate 349,036,457 of NC_059072.1, forward strand.
GATGAAGATAATTTGTTGGGGAAGAAGCAACATGATTTTTGTAAAGGGAAATCATGCCTCCCCAGTCTATGAGAATTCTTTGAGGGGGTGAACAAGCATGTGGACAAGGGGGATCCAGTGGATATAGTGTACTTAGATTTTCAGAAAGTCTTTGACAAGGTCCCTAACCAAAGGTTCTTAAGCAAAGTAAGCTGTCATGGGATAAGAGTGAAGGTCCTCTCATGGATTGGTAACTGGTTAAAAGATAGGAAACAAAGAGTAGGAATAAATGGTCAGTTTTCAGAATGGAGAGAGGTAAATAGTGGTGTCCTCCCAGGGGTCTGCACTGGGGCTGGTCTTATTCAACATACTCATAAATGATCTGGAAAAAGGGGTAAATAGTGAGGTGGCAAAATTTTCAGATGATACAAAACTTCGCAAGATATTTAAGTCCCAGGCAGACTGCGAAGAGCTACAAAAGGATCGCTCAAAACTGGGTGACTGGGCAACATAATGGCAGATGAAATTCATTGTTGATAATGCAAAGTAATGCACATTGGAAAACATAATCCCAACTAAACATATAACATGATGGGGGTCTAAAATAGCTGTTACCACTCAAGAAAGAGATCTTGGAGTCATTGTGGATAGTTCTCTGAAAACATCCAGACAATGTGCAGTGGCAGTCAAAAAAACAGAATGTTGCGAATCATTTAGCAAGGGATGGATAATAAGACAGAAAATATCATATTGTCTCTATATAAATTCAGGGTACACCCACATCTTGAAAACTGGGTGCAGAGCTGGTTGCCCCATCTCAAAACAAACAAACAAACAAAAAGGATATATTGGAATTGGAAAAGGTACAGAAAAGGGCAGCAAAAATGATTAGGAGTATAGAACGGTTTCCATATGCGGATAGATTAATAAGACTGGGACTTTTCAGCTTGGAAAAGAGACAGCTAAGGGGGGATATGATAGAGGTCTATAAAATCATGACTGGAGTAGAGAAAATAAATAAAGAAGTGTTATTTACTCCTTCTCATAACACAAGAACTAGGGAGTCACCAAATGAAATTAATAGGCAGCAGGTTTAAAACAAACAAAAGGAAGTATTTTCTCACACAATACGCAGTCAACCTGTGGAACGCTTTGCCAGAGGATGTTGTGAAGGCCAAGACTATAACAGGGTTCAAAAAAGAACTAGATAAATTCTTGGAGGACAGGTCTATCAATGGCTATTAGCCAGGATGGGCAAGGATGATGTCCCTAGCCTCTGTTTGCCGGAAGCTGGGAATGAGCGACAGGGGATGTATCACTTGATAATTACCTGTTCTGTTCATTCCCTCTGGGGCACCTGGCATTGGACACTGTTGGAAGACAGGCTACTGGGCTAGGTGGACCTTTGGTCTGACCCAATATGGCCGTTCTTATGCTCTCAAAGCACAGCCTCTTACAGTGTCCATGAGCTCTATAGAGTACCCTAATATTTTGTGTATGCAGCATGCACCCTGTTTAGACTGCTCCATAATTTTGCCTGTGACACAGACGTACAGTGTAACTGGGTTGGTGGTTCAATGAGAACAGAGGTCAGGAGGCACAGTCAGGTTGGACTTAAGTATTCCGTATAAAGCAAACAGTGATAATGCAACATTAAGGCCATGACTTTCAATGCATAGGAGTCAGGAAATGGGAAAAGTTTTGGTTAGCTCATCCACACTGCACCTACTGTACTCTACTAGTTAGAGGTGCATCTAAATCTATACACCAAAAAGCACCTGATTCAAAGCTCATTTACACCAATTTTATTGCACTGTAACTGCTGTGATTTTGATGGCGTTACATCAGTGAAAACCTGATGTTAACTGAGAGCAGGTGCAGGCCGAGTGCATGCAATGTGTCTGTGCTAACATTACAGCTCGGTGAAACATTCACAGCTCAGCTGAATGCCCCAGACTGCCAGGAGCTTGGGATGGGAGAAGCTGGGCGTTGTAAGGTCGCAGCCAAACCAGCAAACTTTTGACACCTCAAACTAGCAGGGTTTTTTGCAGCCTCATTTATCTTTCACGCCCTGAAATGAAAACAAAATTGCGCGGGCTTGAAAACCTAACTGACTAAAATAATCCCCTGGGACACGCAGAAGAAAACATTGAGTTGTTTTCAATGCCCACTGCTGATTGACCTGGGACCGGTAAACGAGCCACCCACCCATGTCCGCGGGCAGTTTCTGTGGTTCAACAAGTCTCCTCTTTTCAGAGCTCAATGATCTGCCGACTGTCGTGGCCTGAGAGAGCCAGGCCAGCGGTGTGGTGCTGAGGTCCGACTTGTCATCTGGAGAACAGCCCGCCTCAGACAGGGGAGGAGCTATGGCACCACACGGACACTGAATTGGGACCAAGCTGGAGAAGCCAGGTGCCGCTGTGCTGTCAGCTGAGCTGGCTCAGTAAGGAGGCCTGTTAGTCAGGGCACGGCTTGTACATGACTGTGGCACTGGAGATCGGATGAGCCTCAAGGGCCTTTTAACTCCATGATCCCATGCAGAGGGCAGCCAGTCTCTGGGACTCAGCTTGATGGCTACGAAGTGCCCCTCCCTTCAGAAATGCCTAAGACTCCTTCCATAGGCCTCTCCCCAGTGGGAGGCTCCAGGGCCTGCTTGGGAAGGTGGCTGGATGGGCGAGCAGCTGTAGCGGCCGGCTGTCGACAGATACGAGGAAGGACCCTCCCAGCGGAACTGAGGCTGTCTCTGCTATCGCTGGCCTTTAGCCCTGGGAGAGTCACCTGGAAACGCGCCCTTTCATAAGTGGATTTAAAGCTGCTGTTGGTTTAAGTATTTTTGTATGGAGGAAATAAAACCCACCTGCAGAGAGAGCATCGGTCGGGCTCAGTGCGTTCACAGGGAAGGGGGGATGGGGGGGAACGACAGTAGGTCGAAAAGGGCAAGTCTTGCCCCCTTCTCAGCCGTGCGGGAGGCCTGGAGCCAAGGGCGCCACAAGAGGGCTGCGGGGGGAACCTTGCTCCTTACATAAGGAACACGGTGACTGGGTGGTGGAGTAACGGGCCTGACCCAAAGTCCATTGGAGTCAATGGGACGCTTTGATCTCACGGGGCTGGGGCGCTGGCTCAGCCCCAGCCACAACACCTGGCTCCACTCGCCCGTCCCTGCTGCAGAGCTGGGAGCCAGGAGCGCGGGGGTACCAGCACTGGCTGTGGAAAGGCTCTGCTGCCACTGTGCCGCGCACTCAGCCCAGGGAGAGAGAGCAGCAGAGCCTGCAAACCTACAGCCAGCAGCCAGACACCCCGTTACACGTAACAATGAGAAACGGGTGTGTAAATCCCCTAGGCAGTTTACAGTGGGCGGCTGGCCTCCAAGGCACAGTAACTGCTGCACACTAACTGCCTGTTCAGTTGCCTGCATTTCACACACAGTATGGCACTGTCGGGCTTTCTTTCACTGAGGCTCAGTCCCAGGTCATAAAGTCCTGTATTTCTCACAGCCTAGGTAGAGCACACACAGGGGTGCTAATGGGTGGTGCATGACCCCCCCCGCCACTCCCAGGCAAGCTAGCCCCCTGCCCTGCCCCTTGTGTCTGAGACCCCTGGAGCCTCCACCCCCACAGCTGGAGCCCTGCCTCCTGAGCGGCAGGAGGAGCCCCGGCCCATCCACCCCATCTGCCGGCCAGCCCCTCGCAGTCGCTCTGGCCCACCCGACTCCCGGGCTGCCAGCCAGCCCGACCCTCTGGCTGCCCCAGCCCGCCAGCCAGCCACCCAGGCTGCTGGCAGGCCCAAACCCCAGGCCGCTGGCTGGAGCTGAGCCCCTGCTGGCTTCAGCGGAGCGAGGGCGGGGCCTCTGGGTAGAGCATGAGCGGGACCACGGCCTGGGTTAGGGGAGGCTTAGCCTTCCCTGGCCTATGATACCTGTGGTCTGTGGGGTGGTGCAAGGATCTAGCCCATGCTACCCTGCCAAGGTGCATCACCCCTGCTGTGGTGGGGATTGGGAGGTGGAGGGGTTGGTCTCCTTGTCAATCTCAGCAGAGAGTCCAGGAAAGGTAGGTGTGGTGGCTGGTTGTGGGTTTAGTGCATTGGGGACTGGACCACTTCATAGCACTGGCCTTTGCTTTAATGGGTTCTGCTGTATGGGAATCCCTCCCTCTCCGGTGCTCCTCTTTAGAAGGCACTTTATAACTGCCTGCCTCACCTTTTTAAAATCCAGATTGCTGATGGCACATGATGGGAGGGGCTAAATGCCGCTTTGCAATAATCTGATCAGCCTTGTGCACATTTCCCAGGTTTAAGCCATACTCGTGCATTTGAATGTATGATGATGCATTTTGTAAACTGTAATTGCTATTTTAAATAAACTTTAGCTCACACAGTCTGGGGCGGTTGCACTCCAAGTCAGCAGCTGTTTCACATACAAGCCTCAGATTAGGAGGAAAACATGGCGATACGTTATGGGCCCCCAACCTTATGCTCCACAGGCAATCCCTGACTAGCTGCATGTTTCTGCTAAATAAAACTGCCAGCACGGAGAGTCAATATTTTTATTGCTACTTGAGCATCAATCATTAGGTTGCGGAGCCAACACTCAGTTGAGCTGAATGGAGTATAGCGCTGCGCTATAGTTTCAGGCCTGGCTAACTGCACAGGGGAAATTTTTCTTTGCCTCCCTAACAGCTAGAATTTTTTTTAAAAAACCAAAACTATTAGTACCTATAGAACCAGATGGGGCCAAAGGACCTGCACTATGGCATACAAGTAAATACCAGCTCAGGAGGGCAGCAAATTGGTAATTGTGCTGGTTGTAAATGATGCCCAGAAGCCCAGGGGGTAAGTGCTGGATTTATTTTTATAGCAATCAGCATGCACCACGTCAACACAGCTCTTCAATTTTGGCAGAGTTATGCCCAACGAGACTGTTAAGCTCATCGATGGTAGTTTGACCTCCTGCTCCGCACAGGCCATAGAGGTTCGCCCTGTAGTACTTCCTGGGTCGAGCCCACAACCTAGGGCTGAGCTAGCGCATAACATTTAGAAAGCCATCCAAGCAGGACTTAAGTGCCAGCACATCCACCACAGCCCGTTGTAATCTGTTCCAATGGTTAATCAGCCTCTGGGATGCTGGAAGCCCACGTGCCAGCTCATGCCAAGACCCCTAGGCCTCACTGAACACTGCATAGCTGGAAACCAGTCTGGCTTACCTGTGTGTTAACATCTATTTTAACAACGCCATGTTGCTAAGAATGTGATAAGTATTTAGACTTGATGACGTGACTGTAGGAGGCTGCACGCCTTGGTCTCACGTATAACATCGCAGTCCGTGGTATAAAGTGATGCAGAGTGTTTGCATTATAAACCTCTGTAACTGTGTAACTCAGGGGTGGGCAAACTATGGCCTGTGGGCCGCATCTGGCCTGTGAGGGCTTTGGATCCAGCCTGCAGGATTGCCAGGCCCCGCACCGCTTCCAGAAGCATCCAGCACCTCATCCCTGTGGCTCCTGGGGGCCGGGTGGGCAGAGGGCTCCGCATGCTGCCCTCGCCTGCAGGCACCTCCCCCCCCACAGCTGCCATTGGCTGGGAATGGAGAACTGCAGCCAATGGGAGCTTCGGAGGAGGTGCAGAGCCCTCTGCCCCCCATTCCCCTAGGGGCTGAGGGGACGTGGTGCCGGCCGCTTCCAGGAGCAGCACGGGGCTAAGGCAGGCAGGAAGCCTGCCATAGTTCCACTGCATGCCACTGCCACCCTGGAGCCGCTCAAGGTAAGCAGCACCGGGCCTGAGCCCGCACCCTGAACCCACTGCCCTTAGCCCCCTGCCACACCCTGCACCCCTCCTGCACCCCAACTCCCTGCCCTAAGCCCCCTCCTGCTCCCCACACCTCCAACCCCTTGCTCTGAGCCCCTTCCTGCACACCACACCCCCTCCCGCACCCCTACCCCCTGCCCCAGCCCTACATTCATGGCCCGGCATACAATTTCCCCACCCAGAGGTGGCCCTTGGGCCAAAAAGTTTGCCCAAGCATTAATCAGTGTAACGTGCTGGTCCTGCACACAAGAAGGCCCATTGCAACCAAACGAGCCATTGTGAAACATAAGAGGACAAAGACTTTGTTGCACCGACATATGTACCATCAGTTTGAACTCTGGGGGAAGGGAATTAAAAATGCCTCAAGAGGGGCGGAGGGGCGGGGGGTGGGGGTGGGCGAAGATTTCTAAGCATTTTACAACAGCATCTATTACCCTCTGAAACCCAAGAGAGACTGTAACTGATTTGTGTGTATATGTTTGCCTGCTTTACCTGTGCACATAATTATTAATTCAGGAAAAGAAACGAGCATTAATTATTATAGGATGTTGTGAAGGCCAAAACTATAACAAGGTTAAAAAAAAAGAACTAGATAAGTTCAAGGCAGATAGGTCCATGAGTGGCTATTAGCCAGGATGGGCAGGGATGCAACCCCCTATGGCCTGGATGTCCTCAGCCTCTGATTGCCAGATGCTGGGAGTGGATGAATCACTTCATAATTGCCTGTTCTGCTCATTCCCTCTGAAGCACCTGGCATTGGCTACTGCTGGAAGACAGGATACTGGCCTAGATGGACCATTGGTCTGATGCAGTATGGCCGTTCTTAAGTTGTCTTTGGTGAGAGCCCTGGGATGCCACTAACCTGAGATAAGTGACTGGTCCTATGGGACTGGGAGTACCCTGAATAGTGTTGTGTTAGGGCCCAGGGATCGCAAAGGCAGGTTTGCCTTGGGGGGCGAGATAACCCAGAGTGCCCAAGGGGCCTGTTCGTGACTCCATGCTAAGGCTGTTGAGGAGTTCACACTTGTTACTTGGTTGGTGAACTCTAAGCATAGAACTCATAACCAACTGGGGGCTGGCGTCTTGACAGTCTGCCCTAAGGTGGCACCCATGTTCGTGAGCCCCTCTAGAAAGCTTGACAACCTCAGTGTTAAAAATGTGCACCTTACGTCTAGGCTGAATGTATCTAGTGTTAGCTTCCAGCCACTGGCGCTTGTTTCGGCTTTGTCTGGTAGACTGACGAGCTCTCTACGCTCAGATTTCTCCGTGTATGTACTTACAGACCATGAACAAATCACCTGGTAGCCATCTCTTCAACGAACTGAACTTCAAAGAGCCTCTCACAAGTCCTCCTATTCGTATTTTTTTTATTAGCGTATTTCACACGGACGTAAGTTTTCATGTTACATTGCATGTGTGAATATAAACAAACAGCCACTAATACACGCAGCATGTGACACACACACACAAACCCCAAAGGGACTTCTGAAACTGAAACACACACTCAGGCTAATTGCTGCATGGATGGGATGTGCGCCAGGCTGCTGCTCACATGACCCGCACTGCAGAGAATGAGTAGAGGTGGCACAACCGTGGTAGCATTGAAAACAGTGATCGTCTTTTACGGAGTACAAACTGCTCAAGAGTAATGAACGGCTGAGGCCTACTGCGGCCTGCAGAGCCAGGCAAGGGGAAGGGCAAAATAGCAGTGGGCTCACAAGAGAGAAGCAGGTAGCAGTAGGGTCACAGTTGAAACACGAACCATTGCTGCTGGGGGTGTAGCTGAAAAGGGCCATGAAAGATTGATTTTGGTGACCCAGCAGGCCGAGTTCTGACCCCCATATTGGTTGTACTCAGTGCAACGCCACTGACATCAGTGGCGTTGCCCCTCATTTACATGGGTGGAAAGTGGTTCAGAACCAGGCCAAAGTTGCATCCTCTGCCTTCAGATGTCTATGTGCAGCCCCTCATGCACGTCAAATGCAGGAACAGTGGAACGACAGGGCCCAGTGTCACTATTTTACCCAAATATGCTCCTGGGCAGCTTGTGCAGGAGGTAACAATGAAGTTAATTTGTGCACCACTGTGTGTGGAACCTGGTCCTCTGCAAAGTCCAGTTATGGACAGTAAGACAGTGCAAATGTCTTACCCGTGTTCTAGAGTGCTGAGTGAGGCAGAGAGCAGTGGGGACGTGGGAAAGGTCAGGGGAAAACAGTTGAGCGTTGGACAAGCAGCGTGCGAATGCAACACTGATTGTTCTGGACTGGGCTAGTATGAGGTGACTCAAAGGTACTGACCCACCTAAGCACATTTCTGCTGAGATCCACCCAGTGTTAGTGGCACCAGAATCAAAACTCAACCTCAGCTGGGTCTTATAGTCCCAGCTGCTGTCACAGCCCTTTGAGATCATGCCTTTCAAGTGCTGGTTGCTGGGAACCAACCCTACAACATGACTTTAAAGGGAGGATGTGGCTGATGCTGTGAATGAAATTTAGTCGGCCATGCACAGCTCCTGTTTGATGCCATGACACCTGAGGTTGGGCTACTGTCCTTTCAGAGCCGCCTGCCTGGGCTTGTCGATGCTGTGCCTGGTGGGGGATCTGACTGACAGGCGGCAGATTGGGGTTGCTAACCCAGAACATGATCCAAAGCCCATTGAAGTTGATGGAAAGGCTCCCACACAAATGATCTGTTTGACTGAACCGTGGAAGCTACAGGCAGAAAAGATCAGTTATGCCACTAACTGTTCCGGTCACTGATGCAGGAGACACTCTCCATGTTGAGCAGTGGCCTGGCCCTTGCTGCAATGTATGTGCTAGAGCCCAGTACAGTGAGCCTGGGTGGTTTAGCTGTGGTCATATACCCAGCAGCGTAAGGCCTCCTAAAAACACATGGTGACTGTCTTACTCTCAGCTGAAATGCAATGGTGCTAGGAGACGCAGATGAGAGCGAATGCTGGGATCATCTGTCAGGCTGAGGTGGGCATAGCCTGTGATCTCAGGGGCTAGGCACTGAGCACAGGGGCTGGCATCCTCCCATATTTCTCTGCTTTTCAGTAGCGTTCTCCTGCTAGCCCCCAATGAATTAACTTTGCATCAGGAGCTAGGCCTCTGTTTATAGCCAGATCCAATTATTCAACCGTCCTTTGCCACAATGGGACAGAGCTAAATTTAGTGATGGAACCGAGCCACAAAGGTCAGTTCCTAGGGGGCTGGCCGGGGCCAAAGTTTTAGGTTAGTCTAGTGCAGAGATGGGAGATGGTCCCAGAATTTGGAAGCTTCCCAACCCCATCAGAGTGTCCCACCTGAAGCAAACCAGAAAATGCAGAGGGTAAATAATAAGCAGCAGCATGACACAGAACACAGCCTAGCAGACAGCGGCAGAGGTGCAGATGAAGGGATGTTTGTCTGCAGCCATGGTTTATTTTTCTTACACAATGGCTCTGCTTTCCCTCTGGATGTCCTGCTATTGTTACAAAGTCACTGTGGAACAAATACATTTAAGCTAGAGGAAGGAGGGAGGGAGGGATAGCGCAGTGGTTTGAGCATTGGCCTGCTAAACCCAGGGTTGTAAGTTCAATCTTTGAGGAGGCCACTTAGGGATCTGGGGTAAAAATTGGTCCTGCTAATGAAGGCAGGGGGCTGGACTCAATGACCTTTCAAGGTCCCTTCCAGTTCTAGGAGATTGGTATATCTCCAATTATTACCTTTTTTTTTAATGCTGCACAGAGGGCAAAGCCTCGTGCACCAGGCTTGACTTTCAGAGAAAGGCGACTGCAGCGCACAATCAAACACACAGCACAGAATGGCCTGGCCAACATTTTCCACCTCTCAGGGTCTAAAGCCACCTTCAGGCTTCCAGCTAAGAGCCTGATCCTGCCAGGTGCATTCTGCGGGTGGAGGGGGCGGGGTCAGCTATCTTTAGCAGCCTCGTTTCCATGCTGCTGAATAGGGATTTGATGCTGAACTGAAGGCCACCCCTAATTAGAACAGTTTGACTTATGAACACGCAGTCTCATCCTTTTGACAATGGAGCGCTGGGTGTGTGAGTGGTTCTGTTGGGTGAAGCCTTTGGAGCTGTGTGGGGCCTTCCCCAGAGCCAGCCTCCCAGAAGCCGTCATTCTCTTTAAAAAATAAATAAATACAAGAATAAGAAATGAAACCTTTAAATATCTCCATCGTTGTGCGCCCGTCTCCCGTCATCGCTTTGCCATGGTACAGGCTGTTCAATTAGGATTAAGAAGAAACAAACCAACCACTATTTTAAATGCACTTTTTCCCTCGGCTTTTTTTTTTTTTTTAGAACAAATGGATTTCTTTTTGTTCTGTTGCAATGTCAAGATACCTGCAGGAGAGTGGATGGGATTTTTCTCTACAATGGAGCAGGGTTAGGTTACTGATCAGCAAATCTCGGACGCCCAGAACTTCTCCAAAGTCCTTAATGGCACCCTGACCACCTTCCCCTTTTTAAAAATGACACTCGCAACTTTTTCCTACAATCCTTTGCAAACTTCAGTCATTTGGTTTGATAGTAAACATCCCGCTGATGTTTCTCTGTTGATCAGTCACTGTCTGTCACCCAGAAAGCTTAGAAGTTTAAAACAGGGCTTACTAGGGAGGAGGGGGGAATTGGAGGTCAGCATCACAGATAGTCGTCCTCGCTGGAAGGGGAAATGGGACTTGAGCCCTCAAGATCAGAGTCGGATGAGCTTTCTGAAGGGGTCCGGATCATCTTCCACATCTGGGCAGAAAAGGTTCTGCCCCAGCTGCAGGGGTATCCCACAGGCCCCAGCTGGTGAATTAGCTCCATGGCCACCTGCCAGTGGCTTCTTTCAGTTCACTTGCTGCTGCCCTTTGCACTCCTCTGTTTGCTCATGGCTGTTAACATCTGACTGATGTATGAGGTCAAGAGGTCATCCATCTTGTAGCCCTGGTAGGAAGTTTGAGAGATCAGACACATCACCCAGAAAGCCTAACTGCCGGTCACTGGATCATGTCCCTTGAATGCCTTCGGTGTGAACTACTACCAGGCTGATCAACAACCCTCTTCCTCCCCACCACAACAGCCTTGAACCTTGCCTGGTCGATGCCTAGCCCTTTGATAAGAACCAGGGGACAGTCAGTCAATGAAAAGATGGCAAGTTTGAAACTAATACAAGGAAATACTTTTTCACACACGCCTAACTGGACTGTGGAAAACTCTGTCACAGGAAGTTGTTGTGGCCAAGAACTCAGCCAGATTCAAGAAGGGCTTTGATAATTATATGGATATCAAGAATCTCTGGAGTAATTATAATTAATGGCAATAAATGTTGGAAGGGATATTAAACCTCATGCTTCAGTGCTTAAACTAATCTGTACCTATTAGAGATCAGAGTCAGATCTCATGTGCAAGCAGATTACCCCACGTCAGTCTACAGTGGAGTTCTTTCATCTTCCCGTGTAGCAGCTGGTGCTGGCTATGGTCGGAGACAAGATACTGAACTAGACAGAGCTTGGGTCTGATTCAGTCTGGCAAGTCCCCTGCCCCGTTGGGGCTTGAGAGCTAAAAACCAGACTGTGATGCTCTCGTGTCACCCAGAGCGAGCCATTACAGAGTGTCTCTGACTCTGGTTCACTATGGGATGGTGGGCAGAGAAGCTTGGTACTGGATTTAAGACTTGAACTAACTGCTCTGAGCTGCATGCTAGTCAGTTCCAGAGTGCCCAGCGCCCGATTGCTACAGTGGTGATTCTGCCGGTTTGGCTTGCTATAAAGCACCTCAGGCTTTTGATGCACCCGGTGACTAGCCTGGCTGAACATTCAGCGTCCTCACCCACTGACAAGGGACGTCAGTCAGGGTAACAGGCTAAGCCATTACTACTGCCCTGGGCAAAGCTGGAATGGAGTCTATGCACCGATCCTCTGCTGGTGTAAATCGGTGCAGCTCCACTGACACCAGCGGAAGGTTTGGCCCTTGTGAGTACGTCGCACAGCTTATGGCCTCTGTTCCTGCCCTCACATCCAGGAAGCTGATGCGTGAATTTATCCTGCACACTTGGCCACCTCACTTGCCTTCTCCCCATCAATCCATCCGGGGATTTTGTTCAACATCCCAGGCCTCTGAGCGGCTTTAAACAGCTGCTGTTTCCTTTTCAATCAGCCTGCTCCAGAAACCTGCCCCCCTCTTCCAAAAATGCAGAATTACATCCAAAACTGCCCCTGCCTGAGGCCCGATTCAGTCCCGCACCAGTAACAGCTGTGCTAGACCCAGGGATGCCTTAGCCTTAGCTTGCAGGGCTGGGAAGGGGAACTCCACGCAGGGGACCTGTTTAGCGAGCTCACTAACTCTGCTGTTCTTCCATTCCAAAGCCCCTTGGCCCAGACGCTCAGACACAGGCAACGTGACACGAAAAGAGGATCTGAACCCTGGGTGCGGCTTTGGAGGTTCAGCCTTCAGTTCATTCCCCCTACCCTTGCTCTCTGTGCTCAGTGACTGACCGAGAACCCTGAACTCCCCTTACCAGCGACGTTTCACAGAGCAGTTTGCTTCCCCGCACCAGGTTGCCAATGGTTATGTGAAAGTACGTGTTGCCGCTGCTCCAGTTGGAGATCTTGGTGAAGGGATGAGTCGTGAGAATATCCTAAGAGGCGCAGAAGGACAGTTAGATACTTGGAACATGTGCTGAAGCCCCAGCGGCTCACCCCTCATTTCCCTCTGGGCTTCCCACCCCAACAAACCAAACATTTCCTGAGGTGAGATGATCCCACCAGCCCCTGTCCCCACCCCCAGAAACCGAGAGCTCAGAGTCGGAGAGACCAGTGGGGATTCTTGCCTTTTTCCTATAGCCCACAGTCGCTGTTGGAGACGGGCCCGAGGACTAAAGGGACCATGGGTCTGAGCCACTAGGCAATTCTTATGTGCTTAGGCAGGAGGACAGCTAAGTTTGGCCCCTCTCTGGGTCTGAGCCACAGCTCACCGACAACGATGAAGGACTCGGAAAGGAACTGGTATGTTATCCAGGCTAGGTTTCCATGTCCCAAGCAATGGTGCTTCAAAGCCAGAGGTGGGCAAACTATGGCCCGTGGGCCACATCTGACCCACAGGAATGTCCTGCCTGACCCCTGAGTTCCCAGCGGGGAAGGCTAGCCCCCGGCCCCTCCCCCGCAGCCTCAACTCGCTCTGGGCAGCTGGCTGCGGCCGGGCAGCATGGCTACCAGTCCTGCTGCTCTGAGCAGCATGGTAAGGGGGCGGGGAGCAGTGGGGTTGGATAAGGGTCAGGGGGTTCCGGGGGGGGGCAGTCAGGGGACAGGGAGCAGGGGGAAGTTGGATGGGGCATAGGTTCGGGGTGGTGGTGGTCAGGGGACAGGGAACAGGCATAGGACTCCTGGGGGGGCTGTCAGGGGGCAGGGGTGTGGATAGGGGTCGAGGCAGTCAGGGGACAGGGAGCAGGCGGGGTTGGATAAGGGGTGTGGTCCTGGGGGGCAGTTAGGGGTGGGGGTGTGGATAGGGGTCGGGGCAGTCCGGGGACAGGGAGCAGGTGGGGTTGGATAAGGGGTGTGGTCCTGGGGGGCAGTTAGGGGTGGGGGGTGAGGATAGGGGTCAGGGCAGTCAGGGGACAGGGAGCAGGCGGGGTTGGATAAGGGGTGTGGTTCTGGGGGGCAGTTAGGGGTGTGGGTGTGGATAGGGGTCAGGGCAGTCAGGGGACAGGGAGCAGGCGGGGTTGGATAAGGGGTGTGGTTCTGGGGGGCAGTTAGGGGTGGGGGTGTGGATAGGGGTCAGGGCAGTCAGGGGACAGGGAACAGGCGGGGTTGGATAGAGGGCATGGGTGTCCCGGAGGTCCAGTCAGGGGGCGGGAAGTGGGAGGGGACGGATGGGGGCAGGGGCCAGGCTCTTTGGGGAGGCACAGCCTTCCCTACCCGGCCCTCCATACAGTTTCACAACCTTGATGTGGCCCTCGGGCCAAAAAGTTTGCCCACCCCTGTCCTAAGCCTTTTGCTCTGGGAAGACTGTTCCCCAGCATAATGCAGCTCAGCCTCTGGAAGCTCTTCCTGGTATTCCGCTTATATTGACCATGTTTCATTTCATCCTGTCGGGCCTAACTGTAGCCCCTGGTGCCACCCTAAACAATCCCCTGCTTCACGGTTTACAAACGCCGGCTGTCGGCTGTGTCTCCCTTCCTCATCATTTAGCCAGGCAGGCTACACACTCCTGTGATGTGTGCACCTAACACCACTTTCCATGAAACATAAGAGCCATTTCACTAGAGCGACCATATTTCCTAAAGTAAAAACGGGATGGCCTGGGGCTTGCCCGAGCCGCCCCCCTGCCTGCAGGGCTCGTTTGCTCTTCTCCAAACAGGACAAAGGCCCGTTTTTGTCAAAAAAGTCGGAACGGCCAGCACAGAGCTTAAAACGGGGCCTGTCCCAGCCAAAATGGGACGTATGGTCACCCTACATTTTGCACACAGGGCTAGCTGAGGCTGGGCCGTGTGCAGCTGTTGGCAGGCACAAAAGCACAAGGTAGAGGGAAATGCCTCTGCACCAGGAGAGAGTTTGCACATCTGATTGCTGCAATCTTTGCAGTCAGGAGAGAAAACCACCCCAAGGGGAGCAGGGAAAGGGGTGAGAGAGGAGAAGCAGTAGCTCTGCCCTCTGCCACACTAGCCAGCTGAGCACACGGGGTGTCATGCTGCAGCACTCACAGGGATATTGCACATCAGGGAGGTCCAGGCAGGATCGTGCCTCTGCACCCTCATAATGGACTCATGGGTGCAAATCTGGCCCATGGCACTTGCAGTGCAGATGATGACAGGAGCAGTGAGCCCCACTTTGTGTCAGCGGGTACCTTTCAGAAACCCTGGAGTCACGACCAAAGTGTTCAGAACTTCAGACTTCCACCCAAGTGGCCTGACTTTCCAAGGTGCTGAGTGCCTGCAGCTCCTGCCGACCTCACAAGAAGTAGAGGAGACTCGGTACCTTTGAGAATCAGGCCATTTATTTAGATGCCTAACGTTACCCCCACCCACAGTTCGTTAATGTTAGCCCTGGGAGGGGCATGGCCCAGTTGCACGTGGTGGAGCTTTCCGCAGGTAGTAACTGGTGGCGTCTGGCTTACCTTGGTTTTGGGATCTATGAGGCTGACTCCGTGCTTGTTGATGGCAATTAAAAGGATCTCTGGGTAATTTGGCTCGGTAGTTTGCTGTTAGAAAAGAGACGAAGCAGTCACATGACTCCTGGCGAGAATCCCGCTGCATTTTAGCTTGCTCATGGGTTACTGTCTAGTTTATCCTTTTAAGGAAGCTCAAAATAAATCAAGGCCTCTTCACTGCTATGGTAACAGCCATCCAGCTAATGATGAGGCTCCCCACCTCCGCCCCAAACACCTGCTGACTTTAATGAGTAAGTGACTGGCGGCTTTCAAGTTCCTTCTTTTCCATTTCTTTCCCCGCCCAGTTTGCCAATGGAAGCAGCTGGTAGGGGAGCCATCCTGCCTGTGGACTGGGTGAGCTAGGGTGCAGTGGGAAGCCCCAGGTGGCCCTTCCCTCCTAAGACCACCTCTTCTTGATGCATGGACTCTCCTGTCCTTAGTACCTCTGGTCTGAAGGAATCCTGGGCCAACTGCACCATTTCCCTTTGCTCGGCCTACCTTTGGCTTTCGGTTCCTTAGTGCTGGTCAGAGATGCTAGGCAGACAGTTCTGGAGACTCAGGGCCAGATCCTCAAAGGTATGGAGGCACCTAACTCCCAAAGGCAGTAAATACCTTTGAGGCTCTGGGTCTCAGTCCTACAGCCCAGAACCAAGAAGGGCAGTGGCAATGCAGGCTTCCCCACACACCCAGCCATTCTGCCTCCACCTTATCCAGGAAGAAACAAGTCAAGGGGTAGGAAGCAAGGTCTTGTGACTAGGACAATGAGCGGGGACTTGGGAGACCTGCGATCCATTCCTGGCTCATCCATCGACTCCTTGGCTGACTGTAGGCAAGTCACTTAAAGCAGAACTTTGAAAAGCTCTTAAGCGGCTTAGGAGCCCAAGTCCCATTGAAAATCTCACTCTACCCTGTGCCTCAGTTCCCCATCTGTAAAATGGCAATAGTAGCACCGCTCTCCCGCACCGAGGACAGATCCACGCATGAGTGGAAGGTCCTCAGACAATGATGAGTACCATGGAAATACCTAAGTAGAGGGAGTGAGCTGGCGAACGAGTCTCCGTGGCCCAGGCAGGGGCCACCGAACAGCCATCAGTTCTTCCCTTTAGAATTCCTTATACTTTGTCAGGGGGAGGAGCTGTGAGAACCAACCATTTCCCAGGGTCCCTGCTCCTGCTCCTGCCAGGTGACCCACACAATGAAATTTGTACCTTCACTTCAAAGAAGGCTGATCCAAACGTAGGCCACTTGAAGACAATCTTTAGGAAGGCAAGCTTGGCTTCTTCTCTTGTTTTGCCGGCATGCTTATTGAAATACGCCACAATGGACTACAAAGGACAACATGACATTACTGAAGGGCTTGCCAGACCACCTGGGAACTAGGACATTTGAATACAAAGAGCATCATGACACACAGATGTATGTTATTCCTGCCACAAAACATCAGACTTTGCCATCCTGTTTTAACAGAAATCCACCATGCCCTCACCTGCGCATTAGCTATTGTGCCAGTGCAGGAGCCTGAAAAGACCTTATACATTATTTTTCCATCTTCCAGCCAGTACGGGTTTGAGTATATCCACAGATGCTTTTTCCAGTGTGAGGCAGGACAGACTTGTGGTTAACACACTGGGCTAGCGCAATGGAAGATCTGGATTCAATTCCCAGCTTTGATACTGACTCCTTGTGTCATCTGGAACAAGTCACTTAATCTCTCTGTGCCTTGGTTCTCCACACGTAAAACAGGGATAATCAATCTTTGCTTCCTTTGTCTGTCTTGAATATAAGCTCTGTAGGACTGGGACTGTCTCTTACCATGTGCTTATACGCTGCCCTGCAAAACGAGACCCTGATCTTCGCTGGGTCCTAAGCACTGCTATAATAGTAATAGCTACCTATGGTGTAAGTGTAACCTACTAGTGTGTGTGTGTGTTACCAGTCCCACTCTGAGCATGGTTGGCAGAGCACAGATTGTGTTCCAGCCCCACCTAGAGAGGTTTAGCTCAAGCTGCTACGCTCATGCTTTTAAGTCCGGAGGTCCCCGGTTCAGTCCTTGCTGTGTCGGACAGGATGGCAGCTGTCACACAAGCTTATCCAGATGCTATACCCGCAGCACCGTTCTCCGAGCCTGGCTCCGTGTTATCAAGGCCATTCCTTACCCTTTTCCAGTCATCTGGAGAGAGCTGCCGGAGAAGATCCTGAGGCACCAGCTCCTTCAGGAGCTTGGGG
The DNA here is from genome assembly GCF_020497125.1 of Mauremys mutica. Classification (NCBI taxonomy): domain Eukaryota; kingdom Metazoa; phylum Chordata; order Testudines; family Geoemydidae; genus Mauremys; species Mauremys mutica. The sequence continues at coordinate 349,053,590 of NC_059072.1, forward strand.
ATGCTGGGGAAGTAGGACTTGTCATCCTCAAACTTCACCCTGTAGATCAGAGCTGCCAGCTGTAAGACCTCTTCCCGGGTACACTTGTGGTAGCCACGCAGGTACTTTGGTAATTCCTGCACACGAAAGCATTTCACAAGGTAACGGGGGAGGCCACAAACATCCAGGTTCTCAAAGACGTCCCTTTGTCCTCAGAGAGGGAGGCTGTTTGAATGGCAGCACCCAACCGTCCCAAGACAAATGCCAATTAGACGCTGGCTAACGGAAATCTAGCAGGTCGGCAGCTATAGAAGGAAGCTGCTTGAAAGCCAGCTGTGCTAGTGCAGTGATCTTCAGTCTTTTCCATCCCATGACCCAACCCCCTCCTGGTACCCCCACTTAGCTGGGACCCCTTTCCCCTTCAGAAACACTGGAAAGGCACAATGGTTAGTGGCCCTGGGGATGGGGGTAGCGAAGCCCAGACCGAGACACTTGGGGCTACTGCAGCCAGGGATCAGGGCTTGATAAAACAGGGGCTCTCCTGATCTCTGCCCCACGTTTGAAAGGAACCCAAGTCTAACAGCTTTGGGGATTTGAGTGAAAAACATGAATGGATCCTGCGTAAAATACTGGATCTGCAGAACCTGAGCCTCGGCGAAGCCGGATCTGAACCCGAAGCTCGATGTCACGACTGGCCCAAAATGAGAGGAACCGAAACCTGCTCCTGAACTACAACCCCACAAGAACTGTGGATAAGCTGGAATCAGGTTCTGAGGCATCAGGCTCATCCCCAATGAGTCTTCCCCGCTGCACTGCTGGTGGCAGAGAAAATGCAGCTGAGGCCTCTCCCTGCTTTATTTTACACCGGTTTGTTTCTTCCTTCAATCACCCCACCCCCCACCCTTCTGCCCTCTCACCATGTGAGTTACAGCCAGTTCCTTGAGGTGTAACTTACAACACCATTTACCTCTTACAGTCTTACAGATCTCTTCTGTGGCTGCCATCACAGCAAGGACTAAGTGCTTCCCAGGTAAATTCAACCTATATGGGGAATTCCCCAAGGGAATGGTATTTGCTGCTGTTCACCCCTCTCTAGTTATGGAGGAACTGCCTGGGAACGGCAATATTTTTCTGAAATCGTCATTGTGATGAGGCGGGCGGAAATGTTTTGTTAAAGCACAAGCTCTGGATTAGTTTGGCCACTACTAGATGCTCATCTCTCAGCCAGACCACTTTGACCAAGGCCATTTTAGCTCACACTCTAACACACTTTGTCACTTGTGTTGGCCCAGAGGTGCTCAGATGTTGAGGGGGATCATTTGGAATCCAATGGCTTTTTCTTTTATTCAAATCAAGCTTCCCCTTTAAGCCATATAACCTCGAGAATGATTTAAAAAGTACCCCTCATCTGTCAACAAGACCATGTATGACATAACCAGCAGGAGGCACGTTCGTGTTTGAACAACCATTTTATTGAGAATGACTGTAATCAATAGTGTGTGCGTGTGAATTTCACACTTGAAAGTAGCTGGCCAAACAGCCCAGCAGAACAGAGACCTCTCTTTCGCTGAAGAACACGTACAGCAGCTGTGTGGCATTCTGCCCTGTCTCTGCCACTCAAACCTAACCTGAGCACATCACCTTGACATGAAAGAGATGAAAAATCTCTGGGGCTATTCACAGTGCGGCTTGTCTGCTGAGACTGCCGAGAAGATGGCTAATTAGTGCCTCTGACCTATGGTTTAATGATGTTGACACCTACTCAAGAGGAGCTGGACTAAGACCTCCAGTCCTCCTAACAGCCAGCACGTGGAAACCTCTATTTGTCACTACTGGTGTGAGCGATTGATGTAGAAGGAGGAAGCCTTTTTATCCCCTTACTAGTTCCCTGCGTCACCCAGACCTCCCCCAGTATTGTAAACTCATGGAGGAGTACCTGATAATAGTGGAAGATGGAGTCTGCCATTGAATCCTTCCCAGGGATGGTGTTTGTCCACAGTTTTTTCATGAAGAACACTTGGTATGTGAGAGAAGGCACTATACCTGCAAAAAGGAATCTGTTCAGCATTGACTAGGCTTGTAACAAACGCTTCAACCACTAGATGGAAACCTGTATAAAAGAGACGCTCGCTCCTTGAAGCAATTCACAGTCCCTGCTGCAGGAGGTTCAGGGATGAAATAGCAAGTGTTCAAGCCATGACTGAAGTGCATTGGCTACAGAGTGGCTGCCTACATTGCTCTATGAACTCTTAAATTAGTGGTCTTCAGGCTTTCACTTAAATAAGCACTGAATTCACTGGCAAATCTTGAATGAAAGGAGGATGGATTTAATTTCATAGCAACAGCATTACAATGTATTGTGGGAGTTTCTGGAAAATTACTTGGGGCCAGTTAGTGGAGCTGCATTTCAGCTAGCAAAGCAATGCTAAAACCTCGGAAAGTTTTTACACATCTGGACAGCAACCACAAAACTTCAATCTTCAGGGGAAGTCATTTTTTTGGAGGCATGGTCTAGTTGATCTCTGCATTGCCAGCCCTTGGCATCTGTGACCTGTTTGACCACAGAAGATTCTTGATTCCCTTAGTAGAAATAGGAACAGCATTAAAGTGGATACTGTGAAATTACTGGGAGCCATCAGGTGGCAATATAAAGTCTTAAGCCCGACAAAGACAATAAATGCCCTCTAACTGATAGTATAAGTGGTCAGAGCTTGGAGTATTGCTGGGTGTTAGCTGTTGTGCAGTTCTTTTTAGAAGTTATGGATAGCAAGAGTAAAAGTTTGCTCCCTGCCCAAGAATGGATCGTTTCTTAGGTGCAGAGTTGCTGTTGACATGATTTACATGAACACCCAAGACCCAAACATTACACGGTGCCAAACACATTACAGTTGTAGTTTTCATCACGGTACGGTAGGCGAGAGGAGCCTTTTAAAAATGATTTCAATGGGCTCTATGCAGGGGCTGCTTTATGTTTTTTGCCAACCCAAGCACCGCAGTCCGGCGGCCTTCGGCGGCGCGCCTGCGGACGGTCTGCAGGTCACGCGGATTCGGCGGCATTTCTGCGGGTGATCTGTCGGTCCCATGTCTTCGGCATGCCTGCCGCCGAATTGCTGCTGAAGCCACGGGACCGACGGACATCCCGCAGGCATGCCGCCGAAGGCCGCCTGACTGCCGCCCTCAAAGCGACCGGCACGCCACGCCCTGCAGCTTGCCGCCCCAGGCACGCGCTTGCTGCGCTGGTGCCTGGAGCCACCCCTGGCAATATGAGACCTCCCCGGCCAGCACTGTACCTGGGAGAGGAAATAGCAGCAAAACAGAAGAATGACATGATTACCGTCTTTTGCAGGTCTTGCTTTCTTTATCCAGTCTGTAAGATGTCTGACAAAGTCAAAGAAGAAATCTCCTTCTGGGACGCTGATAACCTGTGGAAACACATCCCGCTGTTAATAAAACCAACCAAATAATAGCTACTCAGAGCATTATAGGCGAGAAAAGGCCTATTATGCAGGCTAGCCTAGGCCATCCCCCTGCCACGGGAGGATAATTTCTTCCAGTGTGTCTTGCAGTGCCTTCCCCAGGCTGGTTTTAAATGTCTCAAGTGGTGAGGCTTCCACAGATCTCACCATGAGAAAGCTATTGCCGGCCTAGCTGTTTCTACGCTGTCCTTCACCTAATTCCAACCCGTTATTCCCAGTTATCTCCTCTTGTTCCACCCTAATCAATTCATCTCCCTTCATCTCTCCATTGCTTTTGGACAGTTCTTGGGTACCACGCTTAATCCTTCCTTGTAAATCAGTCTATTCAGCAGCATGACCATCCTCTTGCTCCCCTCTAATAGGTCACTATCGGTCTGGTCCAATATCCCAGGTCCGGCTGGACCAGAGACATATAGGGAGTGGCTATCAGCTCCCGGCTCTGTGATGCCTTTGTTTATGCAGGTGACAACACCATTGCTCTTTCTTATTGATCCTGTAAATAATTGCTTTCAGTTTACTCAACCCACAAAGCATTTATATACTTCTCTCCTTGGTCATTTGTAGCAGACTATCTGCCTTTTGGATGATTTAACCCCGCAGAGCAGTCAAAAAAGCTAACAAAATGTTAGGAACCATTAGGGACATATAATAAGTAAATATTATACTGCAACTATATAAATCCATGGTAGGCTCACATCTTGAATACTGCGTGCATCTCAAAAAAAGATATATTGGAATTGGAAAAGGTACAGAGAAGGGCAACAGAAATGATTAGGGGTATGGAACAGCTGCCATATGAGGAGAGATTAATAAGACTGGGACTTTTCAGCTTGGAAAAGTGACCACTAAGGGAGGATAAGATAGAGGTCTGTAAAATCATGAATGGTGTGGAGAAAGTGAAGGAGGAAGTGTTATTTACTCCTTCTCATAACACAAGAACCAGGGGTCACCCAATGAAATTAACAGGCAGCAGGTTTAAAACAAACAAAAGGAAGTATTTCTTCACATAACGCGCAGTCAACCTGTGGAACTCCTTGCCAGGGGATGTTGTGAAGGCCAAAACTATAATGGAGCTAAAAAATAATTAAATAATTTCATAGAGGATAGGTCCATCAATGGCTACTAGCCAAGATAGGGATGCCACCCCATGCTCTGGGTGTCCCTAGCCTTTCACTGCCAGAAGCTGATGACAGGGGATTGACCACTTGATGATTGCCCTGTTCATTCCCTCTGGAGTACCTGGCATTGGCCACTGTTGAAAGACAGGATACTGGGTTAGATGACCCATTGGTCTGACCCAGTATGGCTGTTCTTGTGTTCTAAAGCAATCTGAGATGCAACTGGCATCCAAGATGTTACAGAATTTAAGGGCACTGTCCTGTGATCCTTATGTATGCCAGCACTGCCACAGGAGTCAGGACGGGGAGCAGGATCAGGCCCTGAAGCTGTAGAATGGGATCTTCCAAAGCGCTCAGCCTGGATCGAAGTCACTGAATGGGATGGGATTGATGTGAACTGGAGCAGAGTTAGGCCATCACTGAGTGCTTTGGAAAACCTCATCCTGACAGTATTATGCTGCCAGCTCCCTTTGACTTCAGTGGGATGAGGCTTGTGAGCAGGGGCTGCAGGACTGCCTGGACCTTTGAATAGAAATCTCCAGGGGTCAGATCCAGGGAGAAGCTCAGGAGCAATGGACCAAGTGGTGTAAAGTGGCATAGCTCCACCGGCTTCGGCAGAGTGCCGATGATTTACACCAGCTGGACATGGCGCAGCAAAGGCTCTGAGATGCAGAGCTGCGCAGTCTGTGGCCGATCGCTTTGTGCGCCGCTCACCTTGTCGGAGATTTTGACGAAGAGGCTGAAGCCCTCCGATGACTTCAGCAGCAGTCTGCTGGAGATGTTCTGGCAGAAATCCTTGGCCTTAGTGCTGGACTCCACTTCAAACGCCTGCAAAGAGAGGTGGAATCCACACCTCAGCCACCTCGCTGTTCATTCCCGGGTCACCCTCTCTCATGGGAAACTTAGAGGTGCTTTTTGCAGAGAGGCAGAGCTGTCCTGCTGAGTTACAGCATTGCTTCTCTGTGCATTCTTCCTGGTCCCCCCTAGATGCTAACGTACCACTGCCATTGTTCAAGGGGAGAAAGGCAATGCCTAAGGTCTTCCTACTTCATCAGCAGGTTCCAGTTCTTCTCTCTTTATTCTGAGCAGCAGTCAGTGCTCGGCTTATGCTTCTGGGGCCTCAGAGACTCAGGGCATTCCTGCCTTTCCTCACGCTCACTTTTTACCAGTGATCACTGATTTGCGGGCCCCCCCTTGAGCCACTTTGGCTCCTGACCTTCAGAGGTGCCGAGCTACTAACATCTCCCAATAACTTCAGCTGGAGTTGTGGGTGCTCTGCATGCGTGTGAATCAAGCCCACTGCATTGACCCTACAATCGAGACCCCTCCCTCCCCCAAATCAGTGGAAAGTGGCCCAAATCTGCACAGGACAGATTTTTTTGCAGCTGCTGTTGGTTCTCAGGGGGGAGGAAATGCAGCTACCTTATGCAGTAAGAGGAAGGGAGAAATGCTACACTGGGCCTATGCAGAGAACTGAGACGCCCCAGGCGTGCAGACATGATTCTACCCCTGCAGGGCACACCTGCCTCTCGCTGTTCGGGGGTGGTATGACTCCATGCTGCTGGCTGTCCTTTTAAATAGAACAGGCTGCCCCTGGGACCTGATGGCATTCAGAGTGTCACGCCACTGCTGTGCCCGTAACCCAGCTGATCATGCAGCCTTTACAGGGCAGATCATCACGGGTTCCTCGGGTGGCTAACCCACCTAACATTCAAGTCCCCCCAGTGTCTGCCTTCAGGCTGCCCAAGATGTGTCTGTAAACCATTGTCTGGCTTGTCCCTTGACACATTTAGACTATGTCTACTCTACTGCGGTAAGTCGACCTACGCTATGCAACTCCAGCTACGTAAATAACATAGCTGGAGTCGACGTACCTTAGGCTGAGTTACTGCGAGGTCTACACTGCAGGGGGGAAGGGGGTGAACAGGAGAAACTCTCCCATCGACTTACTTTAGTCTGCTCGTTGGGGGTAGAGTACAGGGGTCAACTGGAGAGCGATCTGCTGTCGATTTGGCGGGTCTTCAGTAGACCCGCTAAATCGACCACCGATAGATCGATCTCAAGAGCGTCGATCCCACCTGTAGTGTAGACCTGCCCATGGAAAGAGTTCTAAAGAGATAACATCTCAATGCAGCTGCGAAGATCTCCATGACAGACGGGGCCACCTTGTCAAAGGGGGGCACCCCCTGATCTCCCCTTGTGCATGCCCAGCTTCACACAAGCACGCACTTGTGTGTGCATTCATCACCTTCTATCTCGTGTACCCACCAGCAATAGGGTTTAGATGTTCAAATCCACACAACAAGATTGTGTGTGCATTCTGCAGTACTAAGTGCTAGTGTGCAAGAATGGCACGTGCCAGGAACTGCACACACAAAGCTGCTCATGCATAAATATTCCTGTTAATCTCCATAAGCATGCAGGGTGCTTAGCAGGCAATAAAAGACGTGCTGCCTGCTACAAAGAGCTGACAGTCTAGTTGAGATAAGACCATGAAGGAATGGGATAGACACTTAAATCGCAGAGAAATCAAACACATTTTTCACGGGTTGGTCACAGCATAAATAACAAATTTTGTGGATGCGTTACACATCCACAAAATTTGCCATTTATGCCGTGACCAATCCATGAAAAATGTGCGATTTCTCCACAGCATTTCTCAAACTGGGGGCCCCCACACAAAATGGGGGCACAAGCCTATTGTAGGAGGGGTCGCGGTATTGCCACCCTCACTTCTGCACTGCTCCTGGTGGCAGTTCTGCCTGAAGCTGGGTGGTGGGAGAGCGGCAGCTCTGATGGCAGTGCCACTGCCAGCAGCAGCACAGAAGTAAGGGTGTCAATACCATACCATGCCATCCTTGCTTCCCCGATGCTGCTGGCAGCAGAACTGCCTTCAGAGCTGGGTGCCCAGCCAGCAGCCGCCGCTTTCCCTTCTGCCTTCAGATCTGTCAGAGACCAGATTTCATGGGGGAGAACAAATTTCACAGTCTGTGACATGATTTTCATGGATGCAAATTTGGTAGACCCCTACTTATATGAGGAAAGGTTACATGTTTTCACATTCACACATCAGGTTTGTTCCTTTTATAATTAGAGGTGGCTTTGGTTCTGCTTCCCCTCTCCCAGATTGACACTGGTGTCCCTCTATTAACTTTGCCAGTGGAAGAGAAAAGAGACTCAGGAACTTTGTTTTGAAAAACTGAGTTGAAATGGCAACGACTCAAACTCATGTTGATTTTGATCCGTGTAGCTAAGCATCCATATCTGTGACATACTATTGCACTCCATGGTCTTATGCAAGCCTAGCCGGAGCCAGAACTGATGTTAGCCTAGGTTGGGCATTAATTAGAGAAAACTTAAGTCTCTCCTGCTGGAATTCAGATCTTTTTTCTCCCTTTTACCTCATCAGTGTCATCGGGGAAGTAAACTTTGTGGAAAATTTGGGTGGTTTTGTGTTGAATTGCCTCCACTTCAACCAGATGGGGAGGATACTTCCTGGATCCATTCCTATAAGACAGGAGATTTACAATGAATATGGCACTAGAGAACTCACTGCTGATATACTTTTATACCCTACAAAACCAGAATAGTATCTTCAATAAGCACCTAATGAAACTCCAGGAGCAACACAAAATGGAAAGGGTTCTTACATGGAAAATGGTTTTAGGATAGGAGCTGGGAAAGAACTCACCTGCTTGGCTATCAGTAATCAAAAGGAGGACACAACGGAGAAGGGTTTGAAAGATCTATGATTTACCACGGCTGCTGCTATGGTTAGGTACAGGAACAAATACATCTTGTAGTTTTCATAGCCAACCTACCTTCCCCCAGAATGGCCCATGGAAATATGAGCAGACAAGGCAGTCACTGCAAGGATTCTTCTGCCCTGTTTTATTTTATTATTTGTATTGTGGTAGCGCCTAGAGGCCATAAGCAGGATCAGGGCTGCATTGTGCTAGGTGCTGTACAAATATATAATGAAAGAATGGTCCCTGTCTCAAAGAGCTGATAGTCTAAGGGTATGAAGAGAGACAAGAGGTGGCTACAATGACCAGAGAGAGGGAGCTCAAGGTCACAGCCAGGGAGTCATGGTTATTATAATAAGTAGCTGTCATAGCACCAGAGCAGCCTAGCCATGGAGGATTTTATGGGCCTCTTACTAGATGCAAGGGTTAAGCAGAGGTCTGAAGGGGGAGAATGTGTTTATTTGGCCGCTAGATACAGTGATGGCTACATTAGGAATGCGTGGATAGACAGACTAATACTACTTGGTTTTTCATCCATAGCGCTTTATTAAGCGTATTAAGGAAGGTAAGTAAAGTTATTCCCATTTTGCAGCTGGAAAATAGAGGGGCAGAAAGGTGCATGGGGAATTTTCAACTTGCATAGAAAGGCAATGGGTTAGACACCTGTGAACGCCTCCCCCAAAGGGATTTGCCCAAGGTCTGACAGCCAATCACGGTAGAGACAGGAACAGAACCCACATCACCCAACTTCCAGATCAGAGCCCTGTCCACTGGAGTAGACAGACAGAGAGACGCTTAACACTTGCCCACTTCCTCAGCCAGCAAATACTGGCAAATAGCACACACACACACCATCACATCTACCAGAATCTGGTACCATACCTCAGTGCTTTCTGTAGTCTCTGTATGCAATCTGTGGCTAGGGGGTGATGCTTCCGGGACTGGAGAAACCTCTGGACATGGGGCAGGAGAACATTGCTGGGAGGGAAAAGGCCTGTGCACAACCAAAGCAGCTCCCAACCCTTCTCTTCGCTGTACCTTAAAGACACAGATACACAACAGGAAAATCAAACTCCCCGAAGGAACACTATCTACCAGAAAGGTCTGGGTCTCACTTACACTAAGGCCCCCTTGACACTGCTCTGGCAGCGTAGGGGGGCATGAAAGTGGCCATCAATGGAATTTACCCCACTTCCATCCCTGTTCAACACTGTCAGAGTCGAGTAAGGGATTTGAGCACAGATGGGAATTTGGGTCTGAAAGCTTCTTATCTCAAGCCTTATAGCACTGACACTAATGTTAGTAATGGGGTTACATATACATCAGAGGGCAGGGACTGTAGAGCGAAGATTCACCAGCACCGCACAACTGTAGAGGATCTTGGAATTGTTGAGGGGGAGGAAGCCGCCAGATAAGGACCTGGGCTTGATGTCTGGGGAGAGGAAAAGGGAGGAGTCAAAGATGACACCAGAGTATAGGCCTGAGAGACCGGGAGGATGGTGGTAGGGTCAGTAGCAACAGAGAATAGGTGGAAAAGTAAATCCTGTTAAATTTAAATTGATGGCAAGACATCTGCCCTGGAGGAGATGTCATAGAGCCAGAGGGAAATGCAGAAGCAGAGGGACAGGAACAAGTCCAGACAGACTGGAGTCATCAGCACAGAGACGGTAGATAAAGTGATGATAAAAATCTTTAAAGAGGACAGAGAGAATGGAAGACTTCTGGGCCTACTCATTCTGCAGACCCCCCCAGTCAGTCCTGCATTACCCGACACGGATAGTTACAGCAGGGTACACGGGGAAGAACGACTCTTACTTAATGTGGTTGTCAGTGAGCTGCTTGAGGATCTGACAGTAGATTTCATCTTTCAACGGTTCAGCTTTCAAGGCACCTTCAAATATTTGGTCTGTTAGCTCGTTGACTGAGCGGGTTCTTTTGGATGGATAGTCACCCATATACTTCAGCACAGGTGCAAGGCAGCAGTCAAGGATACACTAACGAGGAGGCTTAGGGAATGGCTTCGGATACCGACCCAATTAAAGAGTTGCTATGCATCACTCCAGAGGTGGCTGCATTTTGGTGGTAGGTGTGTAGTTAATCTTCAAATGTGCTTTGGGATCCTTCTGGATGGCACCCATAATCATAGAATCTTATGTGTCATCTTGCTTTCTTAGGCTGGAGAGACTTGGATGGGGGGACACGTAGTCCCAGAATGAGTGCAACCCTTTCTTCAGACCGTGTAAGTGCCATGGAATTATTATTATTAATGGCCAGATCTTCAGCTGGCGTATGCTGGCAGAGCTCTGTGGAAGTCAATGGAGCTACACACATTTACACAAGGCTCATCCTGCTAGTTCTATTGTAATTATTATTATTTAGTGCAGCGTGTTTGAAATGAATTTTCTGAATTTAATTTTGGTTGGGGAAAAAAACAGGAAAAAATTTACAAAAGCTTCATTGAAAATCCCCCCCCCCCATTTTTTGACCAAATTTTCCATTTATTATTTTCCATTTATTATTTTTAAGGAATGGCTCACACTGCAATGTTAGGATCTGAGCTTTATCTACCACATAATGCTTGAGTCCGAGTTTGGTGTAGCCAGCTTATAAAGATGCAGGTCATCTGCATAATCTGGATATGCGTTTTGACCGGCCCTCAGAGGTCAGAGTTATTTGAGTCCAGGAGTTGGTTCAGGCCCATCTCTAATCATTAGCACTTGTACCAAGTCCCATGGTTAAGGCTCAGATTTTGTCAGGAATATTTTTAGTAAAAATCACAGACAGGTCACAGGCAATAAACAAAAATTCACGGAAGCCCGTGACCTGTCTGTGATTTTTACTAAAAATATCCCTGACAAATGGGGAGGGAGGAGGGTCCAGTACCCACTATTGCTGGGGCTTTGGGATCCCCTCGTCCCCCCGCAGTGGCTGGGAGCTCTGGGATCCCCTCACCGTCCGCCATGGCTGAGCAGCTGTGGGGTGGGGGGTCACCTTGCTGCCCACTGTGGGTAGGAGCCCTGCCGCTAGCAGCAAGTGGGAGCTCCGGGGTCCCTCTGCCGCCCTCAGCAGCTGGGAGCTCCGGGGGACCGCCACCACCTGCAGGGGCTGGGAGCTCCGGGGGACCCCAGATGCCCGGAGGCTAGGAGTTGCTGTGGGGCCCAATGATAGGAGTGACTCAGAGCTGTGGGGCTGCCAGCTGACAGTTCCAGCCCCGGGGCAGAAAATGTCATGGAGATCTCTGGAAGTCACGGATTCCCTGAGCTCCGTGACATAATCGTAGCCTTATTCATGATGCATGACCTAAAGCCAGCTGAAGTCAATGTTAGTCTTTCCACTGATTTCAGTGGGCCTTGGATCAGGCCCATACTGCGACTCCTTGGGCCGGGCCTCTATGTCGGTTTGATGTATTGTGGGCAACCTTTCCACAGCACTGGAAGGATATCAATGAACGCCATGCAGGCTTCCTGGGACAGCTCCTCGCTGCCCAGGATCTTCTTCAGCAAGGGCTGCTTGATGGGCTCTCGGGTGTAGCACCACAGTTTGTCTTTCCCTCGATTTTTGGTGATCATCACCCGGCTCAGAGTGTGCTTCGGAGGTGGCCTACCAGCAAACACAAAGCAATGAGGAATCGTGGAGAGATTACGAGGGATGAGACGGCTCTGTGGAGCCCAGCTTCTGAACTTGGGTGCCAAATGTAAGGCTCCCAGTTCTGCGTTAGGGCGCTCTTATAGGGTCCAATCCAACGCCCATTGAGGTCAATAGGAGTCTCCCTGTTGCCTTCAGTGATCGCTGGATCAACCCACTAGATGCCTAGAACAGGTGCCAGGCTCTAGTTTATTTGGAGTTAACACACAGGACTTGCCATACCAGAAGAGACTAATGTTTTTTAAAGAACAGGTTGGACAAACACCTGTCAGGGATAGTCTAAGGTTTAGTTGGTCCTGCCTCAGTGCAGGGGAGTGGACCTGATGACTTCTCAAGGTCCTTTCCAGCCCTACATTTCCATGATCCCGTGTAACGTTCTACATATGATTCAGAGGCTTCAAGGCCAGAAGGGACCATACGTTAGTCAGACCTTGTGAATAACGCTGGCCGTAAAATTTCATGTAACAATCGGACTTCTGATGTTCTGCCAGTTTATACACAGAACGCAACATCCTAAATCACAGCTGTAGTCCTATCGGGCCAGACAAACTGAAATCTAAAGCTTTCTTACAGTAATCCTGAAATGCCGCCATGGATTCGGCTCTGCCTTAGAAATGAACTCAAGTCCTTTATGCATGCCGAAGAGATTTTTTTTTTTAAGTTTCACCTAAAATAATCATAAGAGAACTCTTCCAAGGTGTATGGCTTCACTCTTTCTTCACTGTCCGAAATCGCCAGTTGGGACATTCTAATAACATCTTGCCTCTGGTCAGGGGTCATTGTGACTAACGCCTAGAGAATAAAGGAGTCATGGTTAGTCAATGTATTTTAGATGAAAGAATTTTGATGTGTCCAGAGGGGGAAAGCAGATGAAAAATGAAAAGACTGAAGATGAAAGAAAATCATGCTGTAATGAAAAAACAACAAAATATTAACTTCAAACTAATAAACAGCAACAACACTCAATCTTAGTGGAACTACGCAGTTTCGTGCATTTCTTAGTAATTAACACAGGGGGATCTCAAAACAGTGTGGACCACATCCTAAGAGAGAAAGTACCTTATGGACCCACTTCCCCTCTCATTCATAGCTGCATAGACACATCTCCCCTGCCCAAATATCACCTTCAAAATTCAAGCCACAGTGACATCTAAGAAGATTCAGCCATATTTTAGGTCCAAAGTGGGTGGTTTTCAAAGCCCAGTGGAAAGGCTAATAGGTTGTCTAGACAGATGAAATCTGGTTCCCCTCTGCCCCAATGACCCTCTTAGTCATTCTTGCTTCCACTGCATCATCATCAGGGCCTGATCTAATCTTTGAAGACAATGGAACAACTCCTTTTGACTTCAATGGCTTTTGTATCAGGCACCAAGATGCACCATCCCTTAGGGTAGCTTACCACAATCTCCAGAGGCGGCATGGTGACAGTCGGCAAGACGTAAACACAGTCCGTTGGGAAATCTCCTCTCTGTTTGGTCCTTTCATTGACCCCATTGGCCCAGCCCGAGTTCATGACATGCTCTCCAGTGTCCTGGTCCATAACAATCAGGTCTCCTTTATGGAAGCTGAGGAATCCAGATTCTTCTCCCACTGCAGTGGAAGCGGCCGCTGTTATTTCCAAACATCCTTTGGAGTAATTACCTTGTCTACATGCCTGCCTAACACACCTATCCCTGGGAAATCAGATCCTATAAAACAGGCGATTGCTAAATGTGTACAGTGAACAAATACCACTTACAGAAGTGCTTGGGCTGGCATTTTCAAAGGGAATGAGGAGAGTTAGGCTCCCAAATCCCACTGGCTTTCAATAGAAATTGGATGCTCAACTCTCTCAGGCACTTTTGAAAATCCCACCCTAACCAAAGGTCTTACACACTGATTTCAAGGTCAGAAGAGACCACTGTGCTCATCTAATCTCACTGCCTGCAGAACACCAACCAGAGAATTTCACCCAGAAATCCCTGCAGCAAGCCCATAACTTCTGGTTGAGCTAGAGGATATATTTTCCAAAAGAGACATCCAATCCTGATTAAACAAAAGCTTTTATACATGAGTGCTGCTCTTGCAGGAGAAGCTGGCAGCTTTCCCAGTGCGACATATGAAAGATTGCCTGCCCTAAAGCCAGAGGATTTCTTTGCCTTTGGGTTGATCAGTTTACTCACCAGGGTTTGGGTTGTCTTGGAGAGTGACAACATACTTTGATCTTTTCCTTAGTCCTTCTAGGAAGGTGACAACAAGGTCCCGGATGTCCTCTGCATTGTTGGAGGTGAAGGTGTACTCGTCCCCTTTAATGGTGGCCAAGGTGAAACTCTGCCCTTGGAGCTTTCCACCTCTAGAACAGGGATCATAGAAACCACATTCATTAAACCAGTGTCACCCGGAGATTTGGGGGAAAAGGTTCACAGCTGGCCACCTCCATCGTTCCTGCAAAATGTGCATGTGCGCCTGCTGTAAACACACACTGCCACTCGTGAGGACAAACATGCATTTAGCACTGTCAAAATGGGCTTCCCTCTATATACAAACACTGCTGGGCAAGTGCACATCTGGGACCCAGACACACACACACACACACACACATTTTGCCGGCACAACTCAGGTGGAGAGTTTTGAAAATTTGGTCCTAGCATGAAGGCGAAATTGGCTCAGATTCCCAGGCCACAAGGGATCATTACAGTCATTTAGTCGGCCCTCCTGCATAACAAACACCAGAGGTCATTTTCTTTTTCTGGGTTTGGTGCATGGTCGCTTTTGTCTGAGAGCGCGTGGTGAAGAGAAGGGAAGAATGCTGATTGGGAATTGGGGAAAGAGCAGAGCAAACCTGTACCAGGAGCTCTAATGTGACAGTTAAGCTCTTTGGAGCAGGGTCTGTCTTTTTAGTCTCTGTACAGCGCCTAGCACAATGGGGTCCTGTTTCAGGACTAGGGGTCCTAGGCCCATACAAATAATAATAAATTAAAAATTATGGGGAGGTACCACTGTGTGGCAGAATTAATTCTGTCTGTAAATAAGACAAATTTATCCTTGACTCTTCCCTATAATAGAAATTAGAACATGCCGGTGCCTACCAGAAATCAGTCTAGCACGAGTATCAAAAACGTTTTCCATAATATACAAAGCAAGGTGCAGACCCTGGTCTCTGCTTCATTTCAGAAACGGCCTTGAGGTTCGATTTAGGTTCAGCAAGAATGCAGTTCTCTTCATGTGCTTCCAAGACATGCCTTATGTCTGCATTCTGTTCTGACTCTGGGTTGAATCTTTTACATCACAACACAGAGCAAATTCTACCCTTGGACATGAGGAAGCTGCTCCTGCTTGATTAATGGAAGCTGCAAGTATGTCCCAGGGCGGAAACTGGCTTTTAATTACTCATGCCGATGGCTGTTGTCTTAGTAAAGGAAATCTGCTAGGAGATGCTTCCAAGTATTGCCTTGTGGAAAACATCACATGCTTTTACTATCCTTTCTTTTAACTGCTAGTAGGGAAACCACCATGCTGGTTAATAAAGATTAAGACCAACCAGGGTGACCAGATGTCCCGATTTTATAGGGACAGTTCTGATTTTGGGGGCTTTTTCTTATATAGGCACCTATTACCCCCCACCCCCGTCCCAATTTTTTTACACTTGCTGTCTGGTCACCCTAAGACCAATACTATCAAACTAGGGTTGCCTACGTCAGACTGACTCATTCTGCTCCTCCTTACCTACTGCTTGAGACAGCCGTGATCTCTGGGAAGGAGAGTTCTAAGAGGACTTGTTCTTGTTCATCCACAAAGTACACTCCGGTCCAATTCACAGCTACAATCACATCGTTCTTGGGCAGGCTGGGTCCTGGGTTGAAGACAATATGCACAATAGATCAATGTGCAGGCAACTATCAGACTGTAAAGTTAAAACGCTGGTTAAAAATGGTTTACAAATTGGACAGGCTTTTAGCTCTCAAATCAAGTCATAAAGGCCAGAAAGACCCTGTCTTGTTCATTGGGGACGTGGTAAAAGCATCAGCGCTTGAGACATTTATAGCCAGGCTGCACTGAGTGCTGTACAAAGCAATCCTGTGACTTCAGGAGGATGGACCCGATCACCCAATAGGTCTTGTTCATCTCTAGAGTCTATGGCCTGGTCTACACTACGGGGGGCGGGTCGAACTAAGGTACGCGACTTCAGCTACGCAAATAGCGTAGCTGAAGTCGAACTACCTTAGTTCGAATTTCCTACCTGTCCAGACGCCGCGGGATCGAACTCCGCGGCTCCCCCGTCGACTCCGCCACCGCTGTTCGTGGTGGTGGAGTTCTGGAGTCGACGGGAGCGCGTTCGGAGTTCGAACTCTCCGCGTCGACCCGGCAGGTAAGTATGGACCTACCCTATGATTCTCTTTTATTTCATGGATGCTCATCCTATGGCAACACATTCTCTGTGGGGTTACCTGAGAATTTGAAGGCTTCATAGAATCTAGAAAACAGCAAAGGCCACTTGAAACGTGCAAAATCCACCACTTCTTCCTTGACTTTTTTGGGGTCTGCTCTCTTCTGGGTATAAATTCCCTACAGGGAAACCAAACCAAAACCAGCATGAAAAAACAAACCAACAATATGCAGGTTAAAGCCAGGAAATGGGCCAATTAAAAACAAATCAATGGGGCGACATCAGTTTACACCAGCTGAAGATCTTGAAGTCATGAGACCTCCGACAGTATCAGGATGAAGCCAATGGCTTAAAAAACTCACAGGGAAAGTAGTGGAAACCCCAGTACTTGAGTTATTAAAGGACTGGACAGGACAAAGGTATGGAGAATACACTGTAGGGAATGATCCTGCACTGGAAGGGACGGGGGAAGGTCTAGATGATCCAATAGGACTTTCAGCCCTTGTGCTTAGATGAACAGTACTCAGTGGTGGAGACAAAGCCATGGGAATCATGGTGCCTGATTCTCCAGGAGTATAAATCAGGAGCAGTTCTACTGAAGTCCAGGAAATTTCATGAGGCTCACACTGGTGTAAGAAGTGAGAGGAGAATCAGGCTGTCATGAATATAAAGGGAAGGGTGACCACCTTTCTGTATACAGTGCTATGGAGTCCCTCCTGGCCAGAGGCACAAAATCCTCTTACCTGTAAAGGGTTACGAAGCTCAAGTAACCTAGCTGACACCTGACCAAAAGGACCAATAAGGGGACAAGATGCTTTCAAATCCAACTCCATTAGTATTAGTAAGTACTTAGCAAGGAAATGGGTTAGTTACTTTTACTTTGGCTTGTGTTTTCCTTTGTGTAAGAGGGAGGTTTATGCCTGGTTTTGTAACTTTAAGGTTTTGCCTAGAGGGGGATCCTCTGTGTTCTTGAGTCTTTTGTTATTCTGTAAAGTACTTACCATCCCGATTTTACAGAGGTGATTCTTTTACCTTTTCTTTAATTAAAATTCTTCTTTTAAGAACCTGATTGATTTTTCATCGTTTTAAGATCCAAGGGTTTGGGTCTGTGTTCACCTGTACCAATTGGTGAGGATATTATTCTCAAGCCTCCCCAGGAAAGGCGGTGTACGGGTTGTGGGGGGGCGGGGATTGTTCTCAAGCCTGCCCAGGAAAAGGGGTGTGGGGACTTGGGGGGATATTTGGGGAAGGTAGGGCTCCAAGTGGCCCTCTCTAAATGTTTGTTTAAATCACTTGGTGGTGGCAGCGTTACTTAATCCAAGGTATAAGAGTGAAATTGTGCCTTGGGGAGTTTTAACCTAAGCTGGTAGAAATAAGTTTAGGGGGTCTTCTTGCGGGTCCCCACATCTGTACCCTGAAGTGACATGGTGGCAGAGTGGTGGGATCATTTTGAACCAGAGATCATTTTGAATCAGGAGCACAAACCTTAGGAATTTTTTTTTCTTAAAAGAAGCTGCTTGGGGAAAGCAGGAGCTGAGGGCAGATAGTGATCTTATCTCTCTTGGCCTAGAGACAAAGGTGTCAGGTTCTTGTAACAAAAGAAATTTTTTTTAAGCTGTGAGCAGCTGGAGATTTTTGTCTCTGGAGATTTTTGTCTCTGCCTGAGGGCAGGGCAGGGTAGTTAACTTCCTACAAGTGAAAACACAAGCCAAAATAAAAGTAACTAACGCATTTCCTTGCTAAATACTTACTAATACTAATGCAACTGGATTGCTTGCTTTCTTGATCTGTCTCCGGCAAGCACACAGAACAGACAGACAAAGCCTTTTCCCCCCCCCCTACACCCCCAGATTTGAAAGTATCTTGTCCCCTTATTGGTCCTTTTGGTCAGGTGTCTGCTAGGTTACTTGAGCTTCTTAACCCTTTACAGGTAAGAGGATTTTGTGCCTCTGGCCAGGAGGAACCCTATAGCACCCACGAAAGCTCATGCTCCTATATGTCTGTTAGTCTATAAGGTGCCACAAGACTCTTTGCTGCTCCTATAGCACTGTATGCAGAAAGGTGGTCACCCTTCCCTTTATATTCATGACACAGGCCCATGGTGTTTTATCTCAAAATCTGTTGTCATGAATGGAGTCTCTGCTCTGCCCTCCTCCACAGCGAGAAATCCAGCAGGAATGGATCTCTGAGGAAACACCTGGCTGGGCTGTGTAGAGGAGACGTGCTCCTCACCCTTGGACCAGGCTCCATTCAGGACGTCGCTGGGTGTTAAGGTGGCCCCTGTGTTTGTACAGTGCCCTGAACTTTGGGGCCTCTATCGTGACCGGTGCCTCTAGGCACGGCCGTAACGCCACCATATCAGAGTCCCATGATTTAAGGGGAAATCCCCAGCGTTAGAGTCTTAGCCTTAAAAATAAGTCTGTCTGCGATATCTTCCTGCCATCCAGTAACTGCTTCAAATCCCGGTGCCACCACTGAAGTCTCTCTCTCCTTCACTTGTGACCCAACCGGCATCAAGAACGGCTACACTGGTCTTTGCCCCTTGCTCTAAATCGATCTCTGGGGGAAACATCCATTTCTGTCTCAGCCTGAGTCGGGGCTCAGACCGAACCCCCACAGGCTGACACAGGCAAACCTGCTGGCTGTTTAACACGCACAGAGCCTTGCGAGAGCCAACACCTACCTTTTTATGTGCAGCTATAATGAGCTGAGCCCATTTCTCCACTGTTTTCGAAGCAGTGATCTCTCTGTCGGGAATGTAGGAGGGGATTAAGTTCAGGAGTCGCTCCAGCACCATCGCCGCCCCATAGTCTACATAGTACTGCTGGGAAGCCAGTTCTGCCAAGTCTTCTTCCTGTAGGAACCAACAACTAAAGAAACTACAAGGAGGGAGTCACTTTAACCTCCCTTCTCCTTGAGCTCAATTAACCCTTTGCTGACACAGACTGATTGAATTTTAATGGGATTTCACAGGTATCAATGGACTTTGGATCAGGCTCTAAACAGTGGCACTTTACAGCGCTGCAACTTTCTCGCTCAGAGGTGTGAAAAAACACCTCCCTGAGCGCTGCAAGTGTCAGCACCATAACGTGCCAATGTAGACAGTGCACCAGTGCTGGGAGCTATGCCCCTCATGGAGGTGGGTTTTTTAGAGCGCTGGGAGAGCCAGTGAAGACGTGCCCTAAGTGACTAACTCCTAAATGAATAAAACATCACACAAATACTTCCTTAAATACCTCTCCTTTCTATGGACCCCACCTGCATTCAACTGGGAGAAAGACTGGGTCTCATGCACCTAGCAGTGATAGCTGCAACTATTAAATGAATTGCAGATGAATGGATAATGGGATAGTAGAGAAAATTCCCTTCTGAATTTTGCTTACCAAAGGCTCTAGCACTTTAGTTCACCTGATGGCATCATCTCTTTTTGATTAAGCAGGTTCAGCATCCATTGTTGAGCACTGAGGTGCACGAAATTACCTCTCATACCAGAGGAGTCACCTGAATGCAGCTAACATCTCATTGGATGCTATGGCCATGTTTACTCCAGAGCTGTGTCTACACTGGCAAAGTGACCTGTTGCTGGCAACTGGTGGTAGGAAGGTTTAAAGCTGAACCAATACTGAACATTGTATAGGCCCAAGTCTAGCTGAGGGCAAACTGCGTTCAGCAGAGTGCCCGGAAGGAACTATGGTT
The DNA here is from genome assembly GCF_020497125.1 of Mauremys mutica. Taxonomy (NCBI): domain Eukaryota; kingdom Metazoa; phylum Chordata; order Testudines; family Geoemydidae; genus Mauremys; species Mauremys mutica. The sequence continues at coordinate 349,073,616 of NC_059072.1, forward strand.
AAAACCTGAGCAGGTTTGAGCACCATGAACAACTCTGTCCTGGTCTACACTTGCAGTTCAATCCTGTTCAGCACTGGTTCAATGGCACCCTTTTCTGATACCTGTAGTCAGCAATGGGTAATTCTATTAGTGTAGACAAGGCTTAGGGAGTATAAATCAATTGTGTCTCAGCACATCTCTTGCACTTAAGGAGCAAACCCACCTCTTTCTTCATAAATCGGGCAAATTGCTGAAGAACAGATACCTGAATGCAATACACCTTTATTTTGTACTGTGTCCCAAAGTATTTTACAGAGACATGATATAGCTACAGAAGTGGAGGCTGGGAGCAAGAGATATAGGCAAAGGATAGGACTACAGATAAGATTTGAGATGGAGAGTCAATGAGGCAGAGATACAAGAAGATAAACTAGACACCATGGTGATTGGGCACTTTATAGACACACAGTAGAAATCTCATGTGGAGGTCAGGAGAAGAAGGGGTAGAAGCAGACAGAACAGAAGATAGATATGTTGGATGAAGTCCATGGATACTTTAAAAACAAGGAGGACAAAATGCCCAGGCCCAGATCCTTCCCAGATTCTCAGTGGTATTTAGGTCCCTAACTCCGTTTGAGGATTAGGACCTATATTTTCAAAGTAACAAGTACTTTTGGGTTCCACAATTTTTGGGCGCCTAAGTAGACATACCTCGAAGGGGCTTGGTTTTCAGAAGTGCTAAGCACCTGGTTCTCTGCAAATCAGTCATCTTTAAGGTCTCCCAGGTTGGGAACCCGAACACTGAGGTAGTCAGAATCACTAGTCACTTAAGCCAAGGGGCCAAACTTTGCCTTGGGATGCTCATGTGCAGCTCCCACTGATTTCTGATACTCAGGGGCAGTTCCCATTGATTTCCTCTGTTTGTAAGTCGGCTCCTTTGACTTCGATGAGAGTTATCTGTGAGTTTCTTCGGGGGTGAAATTTGGCTCTTAATGTATGAAGTTCATGGTGCTGGGTCCCTTATTAGTAGACAGACAGACAGCAAGAACAGCATTCATTTGAAGGATTCTGGATCCTACCTACCTAAATGAGAAGAGAATATTCATGTGCTCAATTTCCCAAGCCTGGGGGCCAAGGTCTGCCATTGCTGAGGACTCACCTTGTCACATCGGTACTCCCCAAACTTCACCCCTCGGACTATTTGCTGGTAAATGAGGTTGGTGGCCACGTTGTCTTCACTCGGATTGTGCCAGGGGGTGAAGATCTCCTTCCTGAAGAAGAGCCGCCACGGCGCGTTGCGCTCCTGGGCTCCCTGCTCTTTGGCGTACTGTTCGCACTGAGACACAGCGTCCATCACGTGGTCGTTGCCACTCCCCAAGGATGAGACCTGGCCAGGGCAGGAAGGGGACAGGGAAGGTACATGCTGGTCACCATATTTTTTAGCAGCAGTTTCCATGCCCCGTGTGAAAGGAGAGACCCATCGTGATTTAGTGGGATGAGATTGCTCCACAAGGGGAGCAAAGAGCCTTTGTTATTATGCATTATTTGTATGACCATAGCACCTGAGAGCCCTAGTCATGGGCCAGGCGCCCACTGTGCGAGGTGCTGTACAAACAGAGCAAAAAGATGCCCCCTTACCCTCCTACCATGCCCCTGTGCAGGGGCCAATCACAACTGCAAGAACTCCTCAGAGCGAGAGCCCACAACAGCACCAGCTTCTCCTAAAGGGAGAAGAGGAGGGTGTGTGTAACCCGGTCCCCACTCTACCAGCCACCAGAGATGGGCAGCCATGGAGTGGAGAACATGCTGCACCCTCCTATGGGATGGCACAGACCCTCTGCTACCCAGGAGCTATGGGACTGATTCTGTCTCCCTGAGCACAATGCTTCCGGGAGCGCTCCCCTAAGGCTAGGCAGCTTGCGCTGCACTGCCCACCAGACCTGTGTCTGAAGGGCCCAATCTATCCCATGGTTTGCGTGTATGATGCTATTATTGACTTTTCAGGTTCCATGCCTGTGCTCGGAACAGTCGACTGAAAGCCAGACTGAGTGCAATCAATCAGAATAAGCAGGAATGGAGGGCTACGTCTTTCCCCAGACATTACACGGGTACATGCACCTGCCACAAGCCTTCGAAACAGACCAGAGGATTTTCAAGGATGATAGCACTCTGTCCAGGCTTCAAGGTTTATGTAATGCAGTGGTTTTCAAACTTTTATTCTGGAAACCCGGTTGAAGAAAATTGTTGATGCCCATGACCCAATGGAGCTGGGGACGAGGAGTTTGGGGTGCAGGAAGGGGCTCTGGGTTTGAGGGGGAGGCTCAGAGCTGAGGCAGGGGATTGGGGCACGGGGTTAGGGCGCAGGCTTACTTTCGGCGGCTCCAGGTCAGTGGTGCAGTAGGGGTGCTAAGGTAGGCTTCCTGCCTGTCCTGACACTGCGGATCGTGCGGCCAGCAGCAGGTCCAGCTCCTAGGTGGGAGCGTGCAAGCGGCTCCGTGCAACTCTCACTTGCAGGCACTGCCCCACCCTCATATCCCACTGGCTGGGAACTGACCAATGGGAGTGTTGAGCAGGTGGCAGTGTGCCGAGCCCTGTTCCCAACCCCGCCCCCCCCGGCTAGGAGCTGTCGGAACAGATAGGAACTAGCTGCCGCCGCGACCCAGTGCCTTACATACCGCAACCCAGTACTGGGTCGCGACCTCCAGTTTGAAAACCACTGATGTAATGGAATGCTAAACTGTATTATACTGTTCACCCACTAGGTGGCGCTGCATGTAAAATACCTTATTTAAGCTCACCTCAGCCATACCTGGCAGCGCATTAATGATGAACACATCTGGTGTGTATCTTGCTCGGAAGCAAGCTCTGTAGCCAGTCCATATCTGGTACAGGGCCATGACAGTTTATTAGGAGTAGATGGAGTTACACAGGCAGGCTGTAGCTACTGACTGACTGGATGAGATTTTACTCTCAGACTATTTTGCCTTCTCATTGACTCTGACCTTTATTCTTAGGGAGTTGTATCTACTGGTAGCTTCCAAAAGTTCATTACTAACACAATAGCTTAGTGTTCAATTCCCCGCTCTCATCACAAGACAGAACTGCCACCCTGAAGATACATATTTTCTATATCAGAAAAGAGGCACCTTCCCCTTCTCTGAGGTGTCTAGGTCAGCATGTACCTTGTCAAACAGTGCGATGTAAAGCGAAAACCCAAATCGGTCCTTCAGGCTGATCTTGTCAGCTAAGGAATTGCAGAGCTCTTTAGCGGTCGTTGCAGAGTCAGTTAGTAGCGTTTTCGTTGTCCCATCCATAAACGTAACAGGCAGCATGATAGGTTTCTTGGACTTGGTCGCCTAGGAGATTAGGGTCAAACTTTTTAAAGGCATATGAACTTGAATTATTTTTCCATTTACAAGTTATCTCCCAACAATCATAGCGTCTTTTCTGGATCCTTTGCACCAGTATCTATGGCTAAATTTGTAATACGGCTGCTATATACTTCTCCACAGCATAATGTAGGGTCACAACCTGAGTATTGGGGAGCAGCTGCAACTCCTGATTTTTTAAATTAATACACTTAATTGCCAATGATAATTTTTGATTCTCTTCAATGGACACTGGATTGAATCCTGGAGGCATGTGTAACATTTAAATCTGTGTAGAGATTTGGATAATACCCACTGCCTCAAACTACATGGAACACAGTTCTGTACCACTTTCAAAATACAGGAAGCTGGCAAAGAGTGCAGGCAAGAGGAACAGTAACAAGTGATTTGAAGATAATGCGACTCAGTCATATGTTCTCCACAAGGAAGAAATAGTTTCTGCTTCTGACCTGCTAATCCTCAGAATAAGAGAGACAACATCCTACTAAGAGACTGTGAAAAATGTTTAAGCCTCTAAATGGAATGGCATTCACTATTAGAGCTGGAAAGAAACTGTGTTTCATCACCCACAGAACACTGGGAAGAAAAACAATTCCACTAAATTTGTCAGGTTTGGGTTGAAAAAAAAATGAAAACCTGAAATCTAAACTTTTTGATTTACAACAACTAAAAACTGAAAATATTGTTTTCTAGGACAGAAGAAAATTTTCCTACAAAAATCTGAAAAATTCAGACAGAAATGGACATTTTCTAAAGCAAATTTCTGTTCAGTCAAAAGTCGCTTTCAACAACATTTCAACAAAATCTTTTTAGACTCGCTCTATTTGCTCTAGGGGATTCGGCTGATCATACCTGTAATTCTAACCAGCTGGGCGGCTGGGTCCTAGTCCCATTTGCAAATGTCCTCCTCAATCTCTCTTCACAATAGGGAGCGTAACCAGGAGGACCTCCACTGATGAAGTTCCTTAAATACTGTTGGCAAGAGAGAATGTATTGGTTAGATGACTGACGGCTGCTGTTGGCTTGAACACAGGTCCATGGCTCCATTCTAAAGCCTGACCACTCAAAATGTTATTGCAGCATTAGCCAGAAGGGGGAATTAAATCAAACAGACCTGTAGGTAATGAGCAGTGGGGAGACAAACACAGTATTTAATCAAATGCACACACCAAATCAATTCCCTGCCATTGCAGGGGCCTTGCACATTGGTGCACCTCGGTCCCACCTATTATCTGAATGCGGCACACAATAGTTTGTTCTCCTGAGGGCTGTAACACTTTAGTCTAATCCAGGTTAATGGGCTTGCTGCAGGGGTAACTGGGTGGAGTTTAGTGGCCTGTGACATGCAAGTCAGACTAGATGATCTGGTGTAATTTCCAGCTCAAGAAGACAAACCCGCCCTCGCTCCGATTAAGCTAGCATGCTAAAAATAGAAGTATCGCTGCTGCACTGTGAGATAGCCACATGCTAGATCAGGCTGAGATGCTACGCATGAACATGGGTAGGTATCCTGTCCTGCTGCTCATGCTGTCAGGGCTACACTTCTGTTTTTAGCATGCTAGTTTGATCAGAACTAGCGTGGGTACGTCTCCTCGAGCTGGGAATTACACCTCCCACTCTAGTGTAGATGTACCCTATGACACACACACAGAGAATACTTAGATACCGTATTAATACATTAGATTGGTATTTATTTGCTTAGATTTTAAAAAATATCCATTTTAGGGAGGTCCTATCTAGGACTCTATGTACTTGGCCCATGTATTAAAAATGCACCCACTTTACTGCAGAAAAAAATTAAACCCAGCAGCCACCCCAAAATGACAGACAGAAAATACTCTATAAATAACTTAGACAGACAGCTCTATAAATCATAACTGGGAGGCTTTATAAATCACTTTGCTAGATCTATAAATCTTAACTTAATGCTCTACAAATAACTTAGATAGACAGCGAGGCAGACAGATGGATAAGATGAATAGCAGCCACTCCGTGGTTATAGTTGCAACAGAGTTTGCATTGTGAACCTGATTTTGGCATCACCTCTCAAATCCACACCCACAAAACTAACAGCTAATTGGTAGGTAAGGTCTGAGGCTGATGCAGAATTTTTCTACTAACTCTGAAATAAATCAGAGTAAGTGCTCCTGATTAATGTACCTTCAAAGCAGAAGTATTCACCAGAGCATTGTGCAGGAGGTCAGACTAGATGATCATAATGGTCCCTTCTGACCTTAAAGTCTATGAGTCTATGAGTCCAAAACAAATCTACAAATATTTTTGCCATCATATAGTACAAAAGGAGACAGAAAGAGAGAGAAAATATAATTCATATCCCCTCAGATGAGTTCTGCCAGCAGTGCACAGGGCCAGCATTTAACAGCTATGATACTTTAAAAAAAAAGTTATTGACATTTTAAGCCCTGATTCTGAAATTGCATCTGTACAGGAGACCCCAGTGGTTTGCCTGCAGCTCCTTGCAGGATCTGGGCCTTTAACAGTAACTTCAGAGTGAGTCACCGAGAGTCCAGAATGCAACAGGTTTGACCAGTAGCCCAAGATTACAGAGAGTAAAATCCTGGCTCCCCTGGAGTCAATGGGAATTTGGCCGCTGGCTTCTGTGGGGCTGGGGTTCCAGCCAAAGGGTATATTTTGAAGACCATTAACAACTTGTTTCTAGAAGTGCTGCCCTCTCCCCAAATAAGCCCTCCTTTATCAAAGATTTAAACACAGACTAAAACACTCCATGGGCCATCTCTAGTGACACGCTTTACTGGGTCTCATTTCTAGGCATAATGGAATTTTCTGCTGTTTCACACGTGATTTATCTGCCGTATCCACTTCCCTATAGGAAGGGCTTGTGGCTGACACAAAGAATTCTATTGATGAATTTGGCTTCTGGAGTCAGCTCTCAGGACCCAGGGCCTGATCCAATCTACCATGAAGTCAGTGGAAATGCTCCAACTGAACTTCACTGGCTTTGGGATCAGGCTACAGGTTCTGAAGTTCTTCCTCGGGCAAAGCTCTCACAGTGGCAATAGGAGCCTTGCCTGAGCAAGGACTGAGGGCTTAGTCCTGCAACGTGCTGAGTACTCTGCCCAGCAAAGCCCTTAAGCCCATGCTTAAACGTAAGCCTGAGTAGCCCCATTGAAGTCACTGTGAGTCTGGGTGCTTAGTGCCTTTCAAAGTCAGGCCACTTTTAGCTAAATCCATATTTAGGCCAAAATTGTTATAAAAAATGGGATCCAAAGAAGTGGCCTGATTTGCAAGAGTGACGAGCACTTAGCAGCTCCCAGTGACTTCGGTGGGAGCTGCTGGAGGCCCAGTACTTTGGGAGATAAAGCCGCTCATCTAGAGGTATTGGCTTCCATCTGGATACATGAGGAAGTAGGATACAGGGAGGTAGAGCAACCAAACAAAATACACTCATAGATGTGGGATTAATTTAAAACCTTCCTAATGACTTTTAAATTAACACACACACACGAAATTTTAACTGCTTGGCCTGAAATTTTCCATGCAGATTTTTTTTTAATTTCAGCAAAATTGAGCTCACTTTGTAATACCACTGATAGACAATTTTACCAGCGCAGCAGATGCATCGACTGAGTGTGCAGAAACACCATCTGCCTATACAAACTAGCCTTTGTATATTCCTATGGGGTAACCGCAGGCATAAACATGCAGCCTGGATTTGCAAATCCCACTTGTGCAAGAATATGGATGTTTGGCCTCATGTAGGTGTTTGCATCAGGGCCGCCCAGAGGATTCCGGGGGCCTGGGGTCTTTGGCGGCGGGGGGCCCTTCTGTTCTGGGACCCACCGCCGAAGTGCCCCGAAGACCCGCGGCGGGGCCCTCCCCGCCGCCGAATTACTGCTGAAGCGGGACCCGCCTCCGAAGTGCAGCCCGGTCTTTGGTGGTAATTCGGCGGCGGGGGGCCCCCACCGCGAGTCTTCGGGGCACTTCAGTGGCGGGTCCCGGAACGGAAGGGCCCCCCGCCGCCGAATTATCGCCGAAGACCAGACTGCACTTTGGCGGCAGGTCCCGCTTCCGCGGTAATTCGCCGGCGGGGGGTCCTTCCGCCCCGGAGCGGAAGGACCCCCCCCCCGCCGGCGAAGACCGGGAGCGAAGAAGCTCCTGGGCCCGGCCCCACAAGAGTTTTCCGGGCCCCCTGGAGCAAGTGAAGGACCCTGCTCCAGGGGCCCCTAAAAACTCTCGTGGGGGCCCCTGTGGGGCCCGGGGCAAATTGCCCCTCTTGCCCCCCCCCTCCCCGGGCGGCCCTGGTTTGCATATTCTTTGCAGAAGCAACTCAGACACATCATTTGAAAATTTGGCCCCAGAAGTCCCTGCTTTCTCACATACATACACTGCAGCTGCTTTCTCTGTGTTCTGTGTTTCTCTTCTGCGTTACCAGCCGTTCCGGATGGCAACTTCCTACAGGACTGTTCATTATTCTTGGCTATTATATGTATTACAAGAGAGAGGGCCAAGCTTCAAAGCCGGGATCTGAGTATCCCTAATTTTCAGGTGTGCTTGGATCAGCCTATTGTAGAAATACAGGTCAGCCGTGACGTTTGGCTGTCGATCTGGATTCGAATTTTGGCAAGGCCTTGAGATCTGAGATTTGGTTTCAATTAAAACCAATTTCCTAGTAATTTATTCTTCTTTATAATTAGATGACTCGGTTAGAAGAATAGACTTTAGGGCCCCAATTCAGCAACCTATGTAAGCAGTTGCTAAACTTTAACGTCAATGGGGCTGAAGCACATGCTTACGTTCTTAGCTGAACTGGGGCTTTTCTGACAATGGAGCTTTTCTGTAAAATCAGACCCTGTGTGGAAAGGGAGTCACGACACAGTTAACAAGCAGAGACACCAAAGAGAAGAGTTGGCTCCAGCATTGCGAAAGGAAATGTATAAATAGATACGCCAGGCAAATGATAAATAACATTCACTCTTCACCTTCACAAACTTTTCGGAAGGAGCAAAGCATCCCACGCACAGCGACATCAGGATCCAGCCTCTGGCGTGGCTGCTTTTGGAAGGGTTCTGGGTGAGCTGTTTGCAGATTTGACAATAGATTTCATCCCTGCAACAGAAATCAGGGTTAGATCCCAGCCAATCATTCAAGATACCAGTTCCCTCTCAGTGGAGCCCTGATCCACAGCCCACTGAAGTCAATGGGAGTCTTTCCAGTAATTTCAGTGGGCTCTGGATCGGGCCCTTAATGAATAATTTGCTACTTTTTCTGGTGAAATCTGCCTCTCAGGCTTGCAAACTGTTACTAGATGTTAAAGGGGCTGCTGTCTTTTAGATGGGATGTAAAACCAGATCCTGACTGCTTGATAATTAAAGGTCCCATGGTTCTTTATGTCTGTCTAGGGGTATTAACCTCGTTGCCCTGGCCAATTCTAACTCTGATAATTACATCCCTCCTACAGAAATCCCCTTTGCAAATTCAAATGGAAATGGCATTCCTCTACACTTTGGCCGAGATCTTCCAAAGCTGCCGAAAAGTAGCTCTGGAACGGGGCATCCAGGCAGCTTTGAAAGTCTCAGCTTTCTCGTGCTGAGTTGGTATGTAGTCTTGCTGTGTCCATTTAAACAAACAGCTGCCATGTTCCATCCTTGCAGCAGCCTTTTGTCAGTGGCAGGTAAAATGAGCCTTGTTTGTTTGTGTAAAGAGCTTTGTGAGCTTTTAGGATGAATGGCAAAATGTACCAGAGGCGGTGCAGTTGGGGTAGCCCAACATGTTCCATTAGAAGACCCTGTTTTCCGTTCCTTATAACTTGGCCAAATTTTAGCTGCTTTGGCTGAAATTTTCTATGCTGATTTTTTTTTTAATTTTGGCAAAAACAGTTTCGTTGTTTCTCAGAACGAGGTTTGGGGAAAAGACATGTTTTGTCCATGTTAAGAGCTTCTTACATCTGTTTTGTTGAGAAGCTCTAGTGCTGCCACGTTTTGGAACAGGGACTTACAATTTGGTACAGTGATTGCCGGGTTGGGGCGTATTTTTTGCCATTTCCTTGAAAATCCACCCATTTTTGGCCAAGTTCACGAGCCTTTGAAAATCTTAGTTTGCACATGCTCAGAGGAGTTTGCCAGCAGAATTCTCCACAGAGTCTACCTGCATATTCCATCCCCCTGCATACTATCTGCTACCAGGCACTCACAAAAGCAACTGAGGTCCTTCTGCTCTGAATATATCAAGCACTATATAATGCTCTGAAAAAATCAGGTCCTAAGCATTTCAAATTGGGCCCCCTAAATCAGTATACAATGTTAACCTTAATCTGCCTTTGTCACACAGTTCCCCATCTGTAAAATGGGCATAATACCATCCCCTCATCTCACAGGGTTGTAGTGAAGATACATTAATTGTGCATGAAGCAGGGTCGGAATAATCTGCAGAAATAAGGCCTAGGGCCACACACTGAACAGTGAAGTAGGACAAAATATTGACAAGCTGAGCATTAAGTGAGCACTGTTCATTCTGTGCATTGAATGAGGCGGGGTCCGGTGGGAAAACCAGCGTATGATCTTGTAATTAAAGACAGAGTCTGAATGCATGTGCACAAAGGGGCTGAATTAAGGTCGCATGGGCAATCATAATTCTGGCTTTTCCTATCTTTTGAGTTTTGACTTTGCAACTGCAACAATGTTCTTTTAACATAGTTTTTTTGTATGCAATAAAATAAATCTATTCTTCTAACAAAAGAAGACCCAGCAACTTAGGATGTAATGGCTTGGATAAAAATAAGCAGTGAAAAGAAAAAAAGGAATGCTAATAACTGGGGGCCTGATCCAAAGTCCAATGAAGTCTGTGTCCGCCTTTCCACTGACCCCAATGGGCTTTGGAGCAAGCCTGAAATGAACCTCTAACAAACATGATGGGAGTCTAGCCCCAATCATACAGAGGAAGAGAGCTCGAAGAACAGTGTAATACGTGTTTTATTCAATTGCACAGATTAGCAAAAATATTTCTTTTTAATGAGAGCAGCTTAACTACTGGGGGGGGGGGACGGGACGACTGAGAATGATAGTTGACTCTTTGCACTGATTTCTAACCTTAATGCTGGTCTGAGGATGCCATTACCAATAATGAAATGCAGCTTCTCCAAGTTGGAGGTGGGTCGGTCTTCAAGCATGCTGTTGCCTTGGAGGGTGGACTCACCGTCATGGAGTCTCTTTGTCACCTGTCAACCGAAGACATTATTCTCTTTCTGGTTAACTTGTTGCTATGATTCTCCCCGCCTTCAACACACACCTCTGTGAACGGCTGTGCCCCCCATCCCCACCCAGGTAGGATTGCCCCAATTTTTCTACAACAGCACCTGTAGGCCACAACTCCGAGCCCCACTCTCAACTGGGATAACTCTATTAGAAGGCAATGGAATTTCACCACTCTATAACTGATGAGGATATGGCTCTTCATCTCTTCTCTATTCAATCATCATTAAAAACAGTAACACAATTAAAAGACGCTCCATTGGCCAAAACCACAACGCCATGGCTGTAAGCGTGTAAGCACATGCATGGTTGTGATCGTTGTTTCTGGTTTCCTCCATAAGTGCACATCATAAAATCATAGGACTGGACAGGACCGCGAGAGGTCATCTAGTCAAGTGCCCTGCACTCATAGCAGGACTAAGTATTATCTAGACCAGTGGTCCCCAACGCGGTGCCTGCGGGTGCCATGGCGCCCGCGGGGGCTTCTAAGTGTGCCCGCATACTGGCCGGCAGATAAGCATCCGCCAAAATGCCACCGAAATTTGGCGGCATTTTGGCGGATGCTCGTCCGCTGCCACGGTCCTTCGTCTGGCACCTGCCAGACAAAAAAGGTTGGGGACCACTTATCTAGACAATCCCTGGCAGATGTTTGTCTAACCTACTGTTAAAAATCTCCAATGACAGAGATTCCACAACTTCCCTAGACAATTTATTCCAGTCCTTAACCACACTGACAGTTAGGAAGTTTTTCATGATGTCCAACCTACACCTCAATTTAAGCCCATTGGTACTATCCTCAGAAGTTAAGGAGAACAATTTTTCTTCCTCCTCCTTGTAACAACCTTTTATGTACTTGAAAACTGTTATCATGTCCCCTCGCTAACTAAACAAACCCATTTTTAAAATCTTCCCACATAGGTCATGTTATTGAGACCTTTAATATTTTTTGTTGCTCTTCTCTGGACTTTCTCCAATTTGTCCACATGTCTCCTGAAATGTGGCATCCAGAACTGGACCCAATAATCCAGTTGAGGCCTAATCAGCATGGAGTAGAGCAGAAAAATTACTTCTCATGGCTTGTTTACAATACTCCTGTTAATACATCCCAGAATGATGTTTGCTTTTTTTGCAACAGTGTTACACTGTTGACTCATATTTAGCTTGTGGTCCATTGTGACCTCAAGATCCCTTTTTGCCGTACTCCTTCCTAGACAGTCATTTCCCATTTTGTATGTATGCAACTGATTGTTCCTTCCTACGTGGAGTACTTTGCATTTGTCCTTACTGAATTTCATCCTATTTACTTCAGACCATTTCGAATTTTAATTCTATCCTCCAAAGCACTTGCAACCCCTCCTAGGTTGGTATTGTCTGCAAACTCTATAAGTTCACTCTCTATGCCATTATCTAAATCATTGATGAAGACACTGAATAGAACCAGACCCTGTGGGACTCCACTTGATATGCCCTTCCAGCTTGACTGTGAACCACTGATAATTCCTCTCTACCATACGTATAAAAAGGAAGATGTGTCAAGAAAAAGAATTCTCTGTCCCAAGAGCTGAAGAGTGGGATTTTCAGAAGTGCTCAGCACTAGCTGAATGGCTCACATGGGTGTTTGATCACAGATCTCAATGGCAGAGGAGTTAGCCCGCTGTTGAGTGCTTCTGAAAATCCACTCGGAATCTAAAGCCTAGCAGGGAGGGGCTGAAGTCAGAAAGACCGAGAATGTACAGGCCAACACAGCGGGGTGGGCGATTCTCTAACTGGAATTCTATGCAGACGGTGGGATGTGAAAAGAGGAGATGGACGGGTGCTTGATGACTGGAGAGTGCGAGCTGCACCAGGCATAGGGAAGAAGGCATGAGGTGCAGGGTGATTCAAGGAGACACGGGGAGCCAACCTTTCCCTTTAAAGAATCCTTAAATCTTTCAGGTCCCCAAAGACACAGAGAGCAGCAAACCCAGAGGCGGTCTGGGTGTGTCGAAGGAGCAGCAGGAGAGAGTCAGAGAGCCCTGCAGATCATATAATACCATTTGTACTACCCAGCCGCAAAGCATTTCCTCTCACCTCTTCAGTCAGTTTGGATTTCTTCTTTAGAGTCAAGGAGACCAGTTTGTGCCGCACACTGTTCTTCTTGTGGCCATCTATGTGAGCGCTCTGCGAAGGCAAGAAGTATAGCCTTATTCCTGGGCCACACACAACCCTGCAGGGCGGGTTTCCTGTGTATCCGGCTCACCAGCTTTTAGAAATGGCAGCATTTTCAGTGGATTCCGAGCACTGATTTGATATTTCTGAGAGATGGGTCAGAACACAAAACCCTAGATCTAAACTCCTCCAGGCCACCATAATGCTCAGATCTGGATCTCAATTTTGCAGCTGGCCTCTGTCTCTTTAATAGGCCAAATCAAAACCTGCATCAAAACAACCTCAAATTTTAGGAAAGTTTGACATGAAGGCAAATTACAGCTCAAACTCATCTCTAATACATAGTTTATGGATTGGAAGCATCTGGCCACTTATGAATATCCATCCATCCATTTCTAATTGAATCTAACCAGGCATTCATACTACCCAGAGAAATGAGAACATTACTATTCAAAAAGAACAGTTTGTCTCTAAGATAAAAATACATTGTTAAATTTTCTCTCTCTTCTCTAGGGGCTCTGCTGATGCCACAGCCAACTGAAATATGATATTCTGTCCAATGAACAAATAAAAAATGGTTAATTATACAGAACGAAGCTTGATTCTTCATGTATATTTTAACATAATTAGATCCCAGTGGAGATTACTTTCCTCACCAGGAGCTTTAATGAAATTGCTACATTATATCATTGTTTCTGGGAATATGACTGGAACCAGGCGTTTTATTTATTTAGATCTACCAAAAGCGTCAAAGGTGGCTGTTCTTAGACTCTAGGGGGCCTTGATGTAATCTAAGTGCAGCAGTACCATTTATCACATCCTGCCACCGGCAAGCCAGGTCACTGAAAATGTCCTGCCATCTCCTATAAGGCAGATTCTCAAAGATGAAAGCATACAAACTGCCAGAGTGCAATGACCAATGGTCTATCCAGTCTTTTGTCCTGCTTTTGACAGCAGCCAAAGATGGATTCTTACGGTGAAGTGTATGTGTCCCATAATAACCTAATGGTGCAATACCATTTACCACAGGGGTAATTTTCTCCTGACCCCAAGAGGGGTTGAATCTCATGGGACAATCCCAGACCTCACTGGTCCAGTGCATCTTTGGCCTGACTAACCCAAACACAGAGCAACATGTTCCTTTAAATCAAACCAAAACACTCCACCGCACACACAATTCTTCCCCCTTCCCGGGGAGAGGATGAGAGAATGAACCACACATGACATGTGTTAGCCACATAGCTTAACGCACTAATAAACATAATAATACCTAGTGCTGCTCAAGTGCTTTGCATCAGTAGAATACTATAGTGATGAGGGCGGTATAAGAATCTATATGGAATCGAATTTATACTTTGAAACACAAGGGATGATAGGCTTTGTAGTTTTCTCCTTGCTAGGATAGTGGCAGATGAAACTTACAAAACTATTTGCCTCAATCAAGCCCATCAGCAGTGTGTTCCACAGATACATTTCTACTTTCATGAACTGTACATCAAGAATATTGGCTCTTCTACAGCTGTAACGTTAAAGGGAAGAGCATTCTCACCTCTCCTTCCCCCTGCAAAGCCTGCAGCTCCTTTTTGTAGGTCTTTTTCCCTAGAGTCTCATAGATTTTGGTCATCACTGGAATCTTCTCGCTGCCATCGCTCATAGCCGTATGGTATTTAGGCTCAGGAAGGTCTCCCATGAAACGAAGGATAGTGATCCACACCGCGAGTGCTGCCTATTTGCAACAAAGGTGAAACTTACCAGAGTTCTTGGCTTGGTCTGGGTTAATATAATTCATTGTATGTATTATACTGTAATAAAGCCATGGCCACTAGTGACTGGACTCATCCCAGCACTAAACACTTCATGACAGCATGGATAATACTCAGATCCTCTGCTCCAAAAGCACAGGCCCCGGCTACCTGAGCTAAAGGAGACTCTCCTTTGGCTGTTAGCAGTTCAGGGTCTATGAAAAGCCATTGAGCGGTTCTGAATCTGTCCAGGAGAGGGTAGTGGTGAGTATACGGTGCAAAATGACTAGTTCACTAAAATGTGTACTGTAAATGCAAATTAAACTAAAATTGTGCAACACAGACCAGTCTGGAAAATACATGCCACACCTCTCATTAAAGTCGAGTATAAAGGAGAAACCTCGCAAATTAGATAATCAAAAACTAATTGAGTCCCTGCTCCTGCCCCCCCCCACAAAAGAACAATCAGACATTGTTAGTATCAGAAAAGGGTTTCCTACTAAGCTGAGATTTTCTGTCTAATCATTTCTCAGATGCATGAACAGAAAGGCCAGTAGCAATAATAACAAACAGGGAGGATAGTTCAATCCATCTTTTTGTAGGGCCATTAAGGAGTTTTGGCACAATTCTCCTGTACAGTTCTTGTGCACACCCTGTCTATGTGGCCCAATCCCTAACAGACCGGTCACCACAAGCACAGTGGGCACCGTTAGAGCATCTCAGCACAGACATCAAGGACTGAATGGGCATGTGGACTGACTTCCCATCTTGAGGCACATGGGTGGGAGCAGACTGTCCTACAGTGGCATATTTATACCTGTTTGGTGGCCCTCTGCCTCCCAAGGTCTAACTCTAGCCTGCTACACAAGTACTAGATTAAGGTTCAGAATGCTTGGGGAGGATTGTTTTATTACTGGCTTGCACGGTTTTATTTCTTAAACATGGTGCTCAAGCACATCGCAAACGAAATTTCCTGATGGTGCACCACATGACCCAGTAGCTACTCGCCCAATAGAAAGAGAAGCCATCAATGAAGGTCACACAGGACATCCAATAGCAGATAAGGACTTTGCTCCTAAACTATCTTCAGACTCGTGTGTTTTACTGGGATGGATTCAAATGGGTGTCCTAGAAACGAAGGGCTCCGTAGCCTATTACCAACCCCCTGAACCATCCAGCCCCATTCTTCATGACCAGGACATTTACGAATTAATTTGTGTCTCACCAACTGGTCTCCTTCGTCCTCGTGGTACAGAAGGGGCTGCTTAAGTGGCCGGCGGATGTATGTGTGTGTCGTCGTGCCCTGGAAGTAGGTGGCTGCAAACTTTGCAAATTTGTACTCCGAAAGGTCTTCCTCCTCTTCCTCGGGGAGGGGCAAAGCTGCGTCTAAATCCTCTTCCTCTAGCTCCTTTTGGGCTCGCTCAAGGTCCTGGGGAGGGAGGAAAATATACACGCCCGATTTGGTTTAGTGTCTTTAAAAGCTCCCTCACCCTGCACCTCACCTCGCTCCCGGTTCTGCCACTGATTTCAATAGGGTCAGGATCAATTCTCAGGACAAGAATTGGCACAGAGGATCCAATCCAACTCCCCTTGAAACCAGTGATTTCAAGGGAACCTGGATTGGGCCCACGTGAGGTCTGTAGATACTTCTTTATCCTAAGGAGAATCCTCTGTGGGGCAGACTCCCAAAGGCAGACGCAGAAGCAGCAAGTGTGAACACATTGGAAAAAGAGTTATGATGAGCGCTCCAAGAGCTAACCAGTAGGGTAACAGGGTGATGATGCTGAACCAAGATGGGATGGATTGCCACCTGTCCCAAAACGTTACTCTGAGCAACACTAGCAAGCCCTGTCTGTTGCTCCATTCTCCATGCAGTACCTCAAAGCCATTGGGTGCCTGTCCTTCCTGGCCTGGCAGAGACGAAGTGGTTCCTAGGAATCCAAACATTTTGTCCACCATATCTGAGTCGTTCACTGGCTCGTTTCGGGCCTTCTCCATTTTGTCTAAGAGTTCCTTCTTCCGACGGGCTTCCTCCTTCTCCTTCACCTCTCTCTCAGCATCTTCCCGGGCCAGCTGGGCAAGGCGTACCTAGAAGAGAAGGGTTACACTGACTAGAGTGCATTCTCTGGCAAGCTGGTCCTAAATTCTGCAGCTCGGCCCCTTGGCTTTAGAGCAGAAGGATGGTCTTGCGGTTAAGGCACTAGACTGAGATGCAGAAGATCTGAGATAAATTCCCAGCTCTGCCACTGACTCACTGCGTGACCTGGGACAACACACTTAAATCTGTGCCTCAGTTCCCCACCTGCAAAATGGACTCAGCAATGCTTCTTTCTCTCTTCTTTTGACTATTTAGAGCCCAAGGTCCCAGGTGCAGGACTTTTACTCTATGTACATACAGCACCTAGCACAGTGGCAATGTTCCAGTGACAGTTGGGATCCTTTATGCCGTCCTATAATACCAAAAAGAATAAGCATAATCTGTGGCCTTCTGGTGTGGCAGATCGGAAATTCTGTGCTAGCTTCAGTCAAGTGAAAATAGGGAGGGCTTTACTGAGTCAAATACGAACAATACAACAGGACAGCACGTCCTCATACTATTTATTGGGATGCTGCCTTCAATTGACCTTATTCCGCCCTACACTTTTCAGGAGTAGAATCAGGCCCTAAAGAGAAGCCAAGAAAGAGAAAAGTCAGATCGTACTTGGTGCTTCTTTTCTGCTTCCTCTTTGGCTTTCTTGGCACTCATCTCCTTCCGGAGCCGTTCCTCTTCTGCCAGACGAAGCTTCTCTGCTTCCAGACGGCGGTGATACTGGGAAACAAAACACAAGTGGGCTTTTAAAAAGGCACTTAGCACTTTTGCTCTGCTAACATCCAGATCACAGGAGCACGCAGCACAGACATGAACAGAGCTCTGTCCCTTGGTATGTCTCAAGGAACACTAACATAATGGGAGTCGGTTTCTAGCCAGAGAGAGGGTACCAGCTTTCACATTGCTTTCTGATTTTGATTTCATTCTGTCACGATCTTGGGGGAAGAATTTGCGTTCTATACTCCTTTACACACAGTCAGTGATCCACACTCATGTGATCTGCCTCTCTCTACAATATTTAGGGAGCTAGCCCCTAGGGTAACCACAGACTTTTGTATCCTGGAACAAACATTTGGGACATTAGCCTTTACAAAAGTGATAACTAACTCAAGTTAATTGGCAATCAGTTAACTTCAGGTTAAAAAAATCTAGTGTAGACATACCCTTAGACAGAGAGACACTGGCAGCTAGACAAAGGCTGTAGGATGGATGTTATACAGCAGGGGTAGGCAACCTATGGCACACGTGCCGAAGGCAGCACATGAGCTGATTTTCAGTGGCACTCACGCTGCTCAGGTCCTGGCCTCCGCTACGGGGGCCTTTGCATTTTAATTTAATTTTAAATGAAGTTTCTTAAATATTTTTAAAACCTTATTTACTTTACATACAACAATAGTTTAGTTATATATTATAGACTTGTAGAACAAGACCTTCTAAAAACATTAAAATGTATTACTGGCATGCGAAACCTTAAATCAGAGTGAATAAATGAAGACTCGGCACAGCACTTCTGAAAGGTTGCCGTACTCTGTTATACAGACTATCATGCTCAGGGCCGCCCAGAGGATTCAGGGGGCCTGGGGCAGGGCCAGGTCTTTGGTGGCAATTCAGTGGCGGGTCCCTCTCGGAGGGAAGGACCTGCTGCCGAATTGCCGCCGAAGAATGAAGCGGCCACGGTAGAGCAGCCTAAGTGCCTCTGATCGCGGCTGCTTTTTTTCCCCTCACCACTTGCTTGTACTCATCGGGCAGCGCTCCGAGGCTTCGGCAGCACTTCAGCGGTGGGTCCTTCGCTTGCTCCGAGTCTTCTGCTGCACTGAAGGACCCACCGCCAAAGACCCGGAGCGAGTGAAGGGCCCGCCGCCAAAGGGCCACCGAAAACCCGGAGTGGCTCGCAGGGCCCGGGGCAAATTACCCCACTTGCCCCCCACCCCGGGCGGCCCTGATCATGCTCTGGGGAAACCAGCCCTGTTGGTCCTGTTAACCGGCTGCTGTCTTTCTCTACCACGCATGCTAGCAAACAGCATTTCCTGCATGGTACTTACTTCTCCCTTAAGGCGCTTATACAGCCTCCGTGCAATCATGCCCCTGGCATAAGCCTGGACCGTGAAGACAGCCCAAAGGCGATGGCGGAAGGCCCTGCGCACCAGGCAGCCCCGGCACCTTGCCTGGAACTCGATGATCCGTCTGCGAGCCATGTGGTACTGCGTGTGGAGTTTGCGGGAACGGTAGAGGGCCTGGAGCCGCAGGAACCCAATCCTCATCTGCAAAGGAAACAGGATTAAGGCATCGCTCCGCTGAGGGCCTCACCGGCCATAATCAGATTTTCCTCACTCATCTGCCCTCTCGCAGCTGAAAATACAAACCTGCTGAAATTAGCAACAAGCAAAGAGCCCCCCCAAAAGCAGGGGAGAGCTGCTGTGAGATGGCAGAGAAACAAAGGGCTCTTGGATTTGTGGGGCCTGATCCAAAGCTCACTTAATCAATGGGAGTTTTCCCATTGACTTCCATGGGCTCGAGATCCAAGCCTTTACGGGCTCAATGACCCCTAATGCTTCTCGCGCACAGTCTCCTCCCTGTGCTTCCCTCGAGAGGTTTGGCGCTCAAGATCCCCCAGATCTACGCAGATCCTAGAGCAGTCACAGGTAGCAAGGGCCATGCACAAGGAGGCCCAGCACCTCCCCATGCCTCCTGTCATGGCTATTACCACTACACTGTCTCCCCCAAGGGGTTCCACATCACAGGAGGGGGCACTTAAGTTGATTCAATCAGGGATAGCTTATGCTGGGTTACTTGGGGGGATGATACTGCAGAGAACGGCCATCCCTCTGGCCTTGAACACTCCCATCCCCAGCCTGCTCCCTGCACACTTCTGCAGGCCAAATGTCATGGCACATCCTCTGCAGGTCTTCTGCTGGGTTGGGTCCAGAAGAGGATCATATACCATGACGGGTGCATTCTCTTCTTCCATCCCACCCTCCCTATTGAGTTCTGGGATCTGCCATGCTTGGGGATGCTAAGGGGGCCTGTGTAAATACCCAGGACATCAGAAGCCGTCAGCCGCACCTGCGCAGTTTTGGATGGGGTTGTGGAGTGGGGGGACTGTCAGCAAAACATGGCTGCAGCTGCAAGGGACAACCTGGATCAGGTGCATTTCCAAGGACAGAGCTACGCCACTTCCACCAGCTTTAATACTGGCCCTGAGTTTGCAGCCTCCTAAGAAATAACATCAGGAATCCAGGGCCACAGGTGACCAACTGCTGTAAGATGGGTCCAACTTATGACAAAGGTGTGAGGAGGACAACCGAAAAGATGGTTGCTCCCTTTATGCAAAACCAAGGGCAGCAAGGGTATAGCTTCCCCCCTTCCCTCCCAACACACTCCTCTCTGACCTTTCCCCTCAGAGGGAGCTTAACTGGACCGACAAGGAACCTAATATCGGGATCCTAGGCCATGAGACCAAGGTGGGAAGAGCATAAAGGAGAATTGGCAACACTTACAGCACCATAGTTCTTTCTGCAGTTATGTCCCCGCCAGTATCTCTGAATCATCAGGGCCGAATGTCGCACTTTCAGGAAATTGGACCTGGAAAGGCATTACAAACACTTGTGCTGGTCTGCTGGGGGTTATCGTCGCCTTGGCCCGCAGGGAAAGCCAGACTGTAAGGAGTAACCTCCACCCCCTTGAGCTCAGTCGGCTGCCGGATAATGCCAGTCCCAGCCTTCCTTTCCCGCGCAGGAGGAAGCAGAGGCATTGTAGTGGTACTACCACGCACGCTCCTCTCTGCCCATTCCCTGTGCTTCGTCCAAAACAGGAACAGGAAGAGCAGTCCAAATGTGCCGATCCAGTGCTAGGTGATCAACGGTCCTGCCCTGAACCGCTGGGTGACGCCTTGGGCCCAAGCTCTTGTGACTTACTCCTCGCCTCCCTCCCCCCACCATCCGTTGATTTGGAATCTTCCTCACTCTGTTTCCTCTAGTCTTAGATTTTAACCTCAACCGAATGAGGACTGTAGGACAGATCTGCAGCTGGTGTAAATCAGCATAGCTCCATTGACGTCAATGAACCCACCACCATTGACGCCAGGTGCGGATCTGGCCCCTTCTGTCTTCTCGATGTTCCAGGAGGCGCACAGCACACATTCAGGGATTGAATGAAATAAGAAGTCACTAGTCCAAGCTCCCACAGCAAGCCAGCAGCAGAGTCAGGGACAGGTGACAGAAGCCCTGATCGCTAGTCCCCGGCTTTGAGCAATACTCAGGACTGCTTCTCTAAGGACAGGAGTATGTCCCGGAGTCCTTGGCCATCATTTTCTCTTTACCCCACATTGCTATGCAGTGTGCTTTACATGGGTTGGCTTCCTGCCTCTCATCTCTGCAGTGCCGGGTTTTCAGTGGGAATGGTGGTACAGCACTTTGGGCTTTGGGATGAGTTGCACTGTAACCTACTATTGCTCTTTGCTGCCATAAGGCTGAATATCACCCCCCCTTAGTCTCCCACTGGAATTTTGTCATTGACTTCAATGGGACCAAGATCTGGCGCAGAAGGTCATTTGGAATAGCCTGCTAGTATAACTAAAGTTGGCCAATGAAGAGGGCCTCTGCTGAGTGCAGACCTGAGTGTGGACAGAAAGCCTTACTCCCATTGTTCTGAAAGTTGGCAACCTGAAAATATATGTTAATAATTTCCTTCATGCTCTGAGCAGCTCCAGCACCGGTTATAGCATAATGTCAACCCCTGGGGGGCTTTATCATGCTCACCGCGAGCTAAAGCAATAAGCCAGACACACTGTGAATGGGCAGAGTAAGCTAGTGGTACCTGAGGCAAAGAGGACATTGTTTTTGCAGAGTGCCATGAACCGGAACATGGTGTGCCAGTCAGCCGCACTAGCAGATCCCCCAACATTCACCAGGCATTTCCTTGGCATATAATACCTGTCTTTAAACCCACGAACCACCTTCTGGATGAGGATGACCTTGTCTGTGATGGCCTTGTCCCTCTCAATCTCCAGCAGCATATCATGGTGATCCTGGGGAATGAACCGGCACACAACAGTTACCCTGTGACCCCTGGCCATCACGTGACGGGAACAGAGGGATGGTATAAGGCTCCTCCCCAGAGGTCAACTCTAAGGACGTCCAACTTTACAACTCACTACGTTTGGGCCTCTACAGCATAGCCACTCACCTTCTGATCAAGGAGAACTGGACTTGAATCTTTCCAGCTCATCCATGCCATGCCTAAATATGCCAGAAGGGGTCACCGCTGAGCATCACCCCTTCATCCCAGAGGCCACACGCACGGCAGGGCTTAGTAACAGCGCATGAGTGAATTATGTCACCCTCTGCTGTTTGGCTCACTACGCTATCAGCTTAGGAATCAGTCAAGTGAGGTTGCTGCCATGCACCTGATTCGCATTTCCCACCCACGTTGTGCAGGTACTAATGACTGCACAAGGAGCAGGGCACTGGAGAAGACTGTGGCAAAGCTGGGAGCAAACTCCAGGCATCCTGAGTCTTGGTCCACTGCTCTGACTACTAGACATCACTCCCTCCTCCAGTAACGCATAGGAGCTGCAAAACCTGGACATAGGAAGGAGGGCTGAGGACAAAACAGTACCCCCTCATTCTGCGTTTCCTTGCTTTTGTGGAATTCAGTCAAGTCACGTGATTCTAGCCTCCTTTCTATATCGTCCAGATTGATTTCTATACTAGCTTCTTTACTGGCTGCTGCAGGAACTGGGTGCATCTATACAACTTTGCATGCTTCCCGTTTTACCCGACCTTTCGCTGCCCTGCAGAACCTGTTCGTTTCCCTATTTCCTGCCTGGACAGCTGTGGGATCCTGATAATGCTCTCTGGAAAGGAAAGCTAAAGGGATGTCAGGAGAAGTTTCCAAGAAATAGCTGGGGAGATGTTTAAAAATAAGTGAACAGGATTACATCTGAGAAACACTAGAGAAATCCCATCCACCTCTCGGCTCGCTCCTTGACAGCTCGGCCTTGTTTTCCTGGAGGGATTTAGAGATGGGATTGTAAAAACAAATGCACGTGAGTAGGGCCGTCACAACAAGACAGCTCTTTGTTACGCTGCTGCTGTCTCATTGTGCTGCACAGGGCTCTGGATCCATTAGGCAGCACTACACTGGCCTTGCCGATCCTGAGGGGCACAGAACTGCTGATCCTCTGCTCGGCACGGCAGGGACCTTTCTGTCACTCCCACTGGCTCTCTGCTGAGCCTGAGCCCGATCCCTCTCTCTCCCATGTAGGTGACCCCAGGGGTTATGGCAGCCTTGGGGAGCAATGTCGCATCTGTCTGACAGGGCCTGATGATAATGGGCCTTGGGAAGAGCCTTGGAAAATGTCAGCAGGTGGTGGAGTGGAGGGGCTCACAGGGCATCTGTGCTGCCCCGCCATTCCCTACTGTTTGTGCAGAGAGTGGGATCTTTGGGCCAGTGGGCCCCTGTCCTGGCTTATGGAGCTTTCAGGAGCTGTCAGCCAGCCCCAGCACGGGGGCAGGGGGTGGAGTGAAGGGAGCAACTCAACAGCTCAGCTCTCTCACCGTCTCCATGGGTGTCAGTCAGCCAGGGAGCGTCCCCTCACCCCTCCTCGGCAGGGACCTGGGCGGGGCACTGCCTATGCCCTGAAGCCCCTCCTCGGTGATTCTGCTGCCACGTCTGGCAGTGGAGTCATTGGCCCTGCTCTGGGGATACAGCTGGGGAGCCACAATGCTGCCTGCGTTCTCACAGAGGAGAGGCCTGCACCGCTTGGGATATGACCAGTGCCGTGGGTGCGGGTGTGAGTGCGTGTGCATATCCCAGCCAGGCTCTGTGCCAGCAGAGTGCCAGGATTTCACCCGTACTCTGACTCCTAGCTCTCACCTGATCCGGACCCAACACCATCTCCTGGCCCAGGCCCCACCAAATCAGGCCAGAGACCTGGGTGGTGGATGGGGATTAGTTCTAGTTAGGGAACCAGCTACTGGGATGGGTGTTAGAGTCCTTCAAAGCTAATGGCAGATGGGAGAACAAGGAGCAATGGTCTCAAGTTGCAGTGGGGGAGGTCTAGGTTGGATATTAGGAAAAACTTTTTCACTAGGAGGGTGGTGAAGCACTGGAATGGGTTACATAGGGAGGTGATGAATCTCCTTCCTTAGAGGTTTTTAAGGTCAGGCTTGACAAAGCCCTGGCTGGGATGATTTAGTTGGGAATTGGTCCTGCTTTGAGCAGGGGGTTGGACTAGATGACCTCCTGAGGCCTCTTTCAACCCTAATCTTCTATGATTCTAACAGCTGCTCAATGCACGGGCAGCCTGAGAGCATCTTACCTTCAGGAAAATCTTCGTCTTGCCAATCTGCCAATCATCATCTTTCCCCAGCACCGCTTCAGCAATTCGCTGGCACGTTCCACGCAGGTCGCCCTAGGAGAAATGGGGCAGCGGGACATTGCAGCCTATGGTTCACATGAACACCAGCCGCCCCTACCAGCTATAAACACGGGGCGGAGTCTGATCTCACTTCCACTTGTTTTACACTCAGGGGCTGCTCTAGCCATTTCGCCACCCCAAGCACGGCGGCATGGCGCGGGGGGCGCTCTGCCGGTCGCCGGTCCCGCGGCTCCGGTAGACCTCCCGCAGACGTGCCTGCAGATGGTCGGCTGGTCCCGCGGCTCCGGTGGACCTCCCGCAGGCATGCCTGCGGATGCTCCACCAAAGCCACGGGACCAGCGGACCCTCCGCAGGCACGCCTGCGGGAGGTCCACCGGAGCTGCCTGCCGCCCTCCCGGCGACCGGCAGAGCGCCCCCCGCGGCATGCAGCCCCAAGCACGCGCTTGGCGTGCTGGGGCCTGGAGCCGCCCCTGTTTACACTGGTGTAATCTAGTGACGTTAATGAGGCTCCTCCTCATTTGCATGCTTCCCTCTCCTGGCTGGCCTAGAAGCAGTGAATGAAGATGACGATTCATTCTAGTCTCAATCCCAGATCCATGACAGTGGCTGTCACTGCTGACTGTAGTGTCTATACAGTAGATGTGCAGTGATGGAGCAACACAGTGGGCTGCACTGTGGCCTGTAGAGGCTCGGGCTGTGGTGGGAGAGGGAGGAGGCACGCTGCCTCAGTGGTAGGGTCAGAGGAATTATGCCTTTGAGAGTAATATCTACTGAGGCCTGTGGGGAACATAGGGAGAGGTCCTGCTCGCTACACCTGTTCACTCGATGCAGCCAGCACTTCCCCAGTGCAGCCATGTGAGGGGCAGGCCATGCCCCAAAAGGCCCCATCCCTGGGCTGGCTAGTTGTATCAGCTGTGCTCCCCAGCCATCCCTCTGTGGGCTCCCTCTGGTCCCTGCGAATGTGTTGCCTGCATGTTTCAGGCAATACAGGCTCATCCAGTTATTTTAACTGTTACTGCGGCTTCTGAGCTCAGCTGAACCATAGTCCCGCAGACGCCTCATCCTCTCTAAGGTGCTTAGATAGCCCCTGTTACCATAGTAACTGAGGACCTCACAGTCTCTCATGTGTGTATCCCCACAACCCCCCTGTATGACATGGAAGTGCGAGCCCCATTTTACAGCTGGAGAACTGAGGCCCAGGGACTAAGGGCCTGATTTTTAAAAGTACTTAGGTGCCTAACTCCCATTTAAATCAACAGGAATTAAGCACTTAAATACCTTTGAAAATCTGGTCCTAAGCCACTTGCCCAAGGTCACACAGGAAGTTTGTGGCAGAGCAGGCAACTGAACCCAGGTCTCTGGCTAGCACTCTAACCACTGGGTCTTCCTGCCTTTTGACTTTCTCCAGGGCATTAGCACAATGTTTTTTGATAAAAATCCAAGTCACTGCTTAAACCTGTACCTGCTTGTACGCTGGCTTCACCCCGGGCATGAGGACACGATACCTGTCCACAAACTCCACGAAGCTGTAGCGGATGGGATAGCCAGCCCTGCGGATCCGGATGGTCTCCATCATCCCTGAGTACCTCAGCTGGCGAACACACAGCTCCCGATCAAATAACTGGGGAGGGGGAAAATTAGACTGGAACACCTGGTTTCAAACCTTGCTGGCCTGTGGACTGGCTCAAGCTGTACCATCCAGCCTGAATGTGAGGGACAATCTGAAGCCTTGTGGGAGAAACAAATACAACATCTTCTCCATAGAAACTTTAAGGATTGCCTCATGGGAGGGCCTGATCCTGTGAGGCGCTGAACACGTGTCTCTGTCCCTTTGCACAACGGGATCAAGAAAGGACCCATAGTGTGCTGCAGGGAACTGGAAGGGAACAGTGTTAGCGTTCCTGCTAAATCCCTCCCCTTGAAGCAGAAAACAAAACTGCTTTGGGAAATGGTGTTGCTTGCTGGGCCATGGCGTTGGTGTGCATTAGGGATAGTGGAGTTCAAACTGTGTTTGGGGCCATTCTTGTTAATGAGCAACGACAATAAGGGCTTGTCTACACACTGGCAAGTTTCTGCGCAGTAAAGCAGCTTTGTGCGCTCAAACAGCAGACGTGTGCGCACGGCCAAGCCACTTTGTGCGCAGAAACTCCTCAGTTGCAGCACTGCCAAAAAAACCACCTCAACGAGAGTCATCAGGCTATTTGTGCAGAGGCCCCAGCGCTCTGTTGCTAGTGTAGACATTTGATTGCTTTCTGTGCTGTAACTGGCCTCCGGAGCCAGGGCCGGCTCCAGACCCCAGCGCGCCAAGCGCGCGCTTGGGGTGGCATTTTGCCGGCAGGGCGGCAGGCGGCTCCGGCGGACCTTCCGCAGTCATGCCTGCAGGAGGTCCACCGAAGCCGCGGGACCAGCGGACCTCCCGCAGGCATGACTGCGGAGGGTGCACTGATCCTGCGGCTCCGGTGGACCTCCTGCAGGCATGACTGCGGAGTTTTCGCTGTTCCCGCGGCTTGGGTGGACCTCCCGCAGGCATGCCTGCGGATGCTCCACCGGAGCCGCGGGACCAGCGCGCCCTCCGCAGGCACGTCTGCAGGAGGTCCACCGGAGCCGTGGGACCGGCAACCGGCAGCGCGCCCCCTGCGGCGTGCTGCCCTGTTTGGGGTGGCCAAATTCCTAGAGCCGCCCCTGTCCAGAGCTGTCCCATAATGCCTCGAGTGACCGCTCTGCTCATTGTTTTGAACTCGCCTGCCCTGGAGACACGCACCCCTCCCCTTTCAAAGCACCTTTTCTAGCAGCCCGGGGGTGCTGTGCTGATCTGCTCCAGAACACAAAGCAAACCATTAATGTGGAATGCTCCCGCTGTTGAACACAGAGGCAAGTGTGTGTGTGTGTCTGTGTGTGTGAGCCCAGGGAGAGAGGCGGGGGCTGATGTCGGGGTTTCCCCCTCCCCCTGCCCTCAGGACTGGTTGCTTCCTGCCGCTGTCTGAACTTACAAGAAAGCTTGCTGACACACTCTCTGTCCCCCAAAACACACTGTGTCTCTCCACACATGCACACACTCCCCGCCACACAATCTCCCCCCCGCCCCCCGCAACTTCCATTGAAAAGCAGCTGGCAATGGACATAGGCGGCAGGTTTGTATAATTTTTGGTGGGGCCCAAAATGGTGGTGCCCCCCCCGCTCCCGCCCTGTAAGCCGATATAAAATGAAGCTACAATGCGTCAGCGCCACAAGATTACAAGGGTCAATTAAAAGTGGAAAGTCAGAATCAGCACTTGCCTACTTCAATATACATTTTACCATCACTGTATAAAAATGGTTCCCAATTGTCGATGCAATCTGATTAATGTAAGAGCACATTACAATTAAATATTTCAATTCTCAGTCATTTTAAGACTTTGCCACACACTAGTTTGTCTGTACACCAGTTACAGACAATCCTTTATAGCAATTTTACTCCAGGTCCTATGTGAAACCAGTCAGTGAAACCAATCACTTCCTCCTCTCACCTGCATCGTTTTGTTTTAAGCTGTAATCAAAAGTGGCTTCATCTGCTTTAAAAGTCACAGAGCAGCAGCCACAAGTCTGCAGGTCTTAGGGATATTGTCCTGGTCAACTCAGTCAAAATTAATTACAACCTAGATGGGATTATGGTGAGGGGGCACGGCACGGCCCCCTCCACTCCCCTCCCCCTCCTGAGGTGCTACAGCACCAGCAGCTTGCACTGCCGTTATGCTGTAGCTCTTAGGCGGCAGCAGCAGCAGCAAGAGAGAGAGACGCGCGCTGCACGCTCTTTACGTTCAGGCAGGGAAGCTCTGGGCAGGGCCGGCTCTAGGTTTTTTGCTGCCCCAAGCAAAAAAAAAATTTGGCTGCCCCCCTTCCCAGCCCTGGTCTCCCCCCGTACCCTCCTGCTGCCCCAGTCCTGGGCTCTCCCCCCACCCACCCACTCACACCCCCTGCCACCCCAGCGCTGGGCTTCCCCCTTTCCTCCCCACCAATGTCCTCCCTCCACCCTGCTGCTGCCCCAGCCCTGGGCTCCCCCCCACCAGTGCCCCCCCCACCTCCTTCCGCCCCAGCCCTGGGTCACTGGTAACTCGCTCCCAGGGTGGGTCGTTCAGCCGGAATTTTGGATGTGCACAGAACACAGACAGGATTGGTTCCCATATGGTTACAGAGCTGCAGTAAAGTGGAACAATTTTCAGCTTGTGTGATTGGAGGATATCTGGATGCATATTATAAGACTGTCCTCCATAAATGAGGAAAAGTTGAGGTGCCTTTATTATTCTTTTGTTCCACTCTTTCTTTCTATGGGGAATTTGCCAATGCAATATCACTGTCTTCCTTTCAAACAAACAAAAAGGCAATGGCTGTTGAAAGTAGCAATTCCAGTGCTAATAAGCATTTCTTGCTCAATTTTATCCTACTTTTTCTACAGCAAGTTACAGTGGATCAGTATATTTGATTTGGGAGAAATGAAGTAAAAGCTGCCCAAACCGAGCTTGAGCACTCCTGAATTTTGAGGTGTTCAAATCTGGAAGGCAGGTGCTGGGGGTGGGAGAGGGCTGTGGGCTCCATGGGGGAGCATGGCAGCAACTGTCTGGAGCTGCACGGAGCCAGACACGCTGGTCTGAGTGGCACAGTAAGCGGTTTGGGGGTTGGAGAAGGGGTAGGGGGTTCCGGGGGGCAGTCAAGGGACAAGGAGCAGGGGGGGTTGGATGGGGCAGAGGTTCGGAGGGGCAGTCAGGGGACAGGCAGCAATTGCATAGGCATGGGAGTCCAGGGGGTTTATCAGGGGACAGGTAGGGGGTGGGGTCCTGGGGGGAAGTTGGGTGGGGTCTCAGGAGGGGGCAGTTGGGGACAAGGAGAAGGGAGGCTTAGATAGGGCCATAGGGGCTGGGGTCCCAAGGGGCAGTTGTTTCGGGAGGGGGTAATCGGGGACAAGGACCAGTGGTGCTTAGATAGGGGGTGGGGGTCCTGAGGGGCAATTGGGGCAGGGGTCTGGGGAGGGGGCAATCAGCGGCCAGGGGCTGGGATTCAAATGGCTCTGGGCTGCTGGCAGCCACGGGGAGCCCTGAGCCCTTTAAATCCCAGCCGCCGCCGCAGCTGGGATTCAAAGGGCTCTGGGCTCTCTGCCCCTGCCGGCAGCCCAGAGCCCTCTGATTCCCAGCCGTGGCTGAGATTTAAAGGGCTCTGGGCTCCCCGCCGCAGCGGGCAGCGCAGAGCCCTCTGATTCCCGGCCACGGCTGGGATTTAAAGGGCTCTAGGCTCCCCGCCGCAGCGGGCAGCGCAGAGCCCTCTGATTCCCAGCCGCGGCTGAGATTTAAAGGGCTCTGGGCTCCCCGCCGCAGCGGACAGCGCAGAGCCCTCTGACTCCCGGCCGCAGCTGGGATTTAAAAGGCTCTGACTCCCCTGCGCTCCAAGCAGGGGAGAAACCTAGCTCCAAATACTGGTGGAGCAGAGCCCCTGAGTGTGAATATTCCTGGGGCTTTAGCCCCACGAGCCCATATAAGTTGGCACCCATGGCAATGGAGTAGGATGCCCATGGAACAATGGGATTGGGAAACCTGCATCATATGGCGCTGTGCCTGCCCCATAAGGCGTTGCAAACCCTTTCCAAAGCACCCTGCAGCCAGTTGCACAGTGGGATAGCTACCACAATGCACTGCTGTCTTTGCTGTTGCAAGAGCTGCTAATGTGGATGCGCTCCAGAGTCACAAACAGCACAGCGTGGACATGTAACATCGGTTTAATTACAGCGTTTTAATAAAAGTGGTATAACTTGTGGCGCAGAAACTTGCCAGTGTAGACATACCCTGAGAGTAATAAAATTAAGTCCTGACTGCAAGTTTGGACTTTACAGATACCTTGGATCTATATTTGGTATCACTATGGCCCCCACCACACACACAGTATCTGAGCATCTCAGTCTTTCATGTATTTATCTGCATAACACCGGGGGAGGCAGAAAAGTATCGTTTTACTGAATAGGGGCACTGAGGCATAGGGAAGGAAAGTGACTGGCCTCAGATCACACAGGCAAAAGGAAGAAAATCCTTCCCTAATTAACAAAGCAGGAGTTTTAGATTACAGAGCGGCCCGTGTCTCAAACCTTCTGCTGTTGGAGAGCCCGTGAGAAGCGCCCTTAATAGTATTTCCTCTTCAGAAAGGACCAGATTCTGCCACCCTTGCTAATACTGAGCAGTAACCATCAGCTGCTTGCAGATTCAGGGGCAACTCACTGTGAACAAAGGGTGGCAGAATCTGCCCCACACACCTGACTCAGAGCCCAGTGGAGCCAACAGAAAGATTCCCACTGACTCCAGCAGCCTTAGGATCAAGCCCAGGGCAGGACTAACACTACGCCACAGATGCTTTCGGGCCCTTCCCCCAGGGCATAGTTTATTAATTCAAATAAACCCACAAAGTAACG
The DNA here is from genome assembly GCF_020497125.1 of Mauremys mutica. Lineage (NCBI taxonomy): Eukaryota > Metazoa > Chordata > Testudines > Geoemydidae > Mauremys > Mauremys mutica. The sequence continues at coordinate 349,104,000 of NC_059072.1, forward strand.
AAAAACAAGGCCGTTCCCCTGAGCAATACAAGCTGCGGGGGCCTGGAGGCCTCTTACTCTGTACCCCTTTCTCTGCTCCAGACCCAGGAGCAAACCTCCCTCCTGCAACTCCCCTGAACTGAGCTCTCTCAGAACTTTACCGGCATCACCGGACCCCTGCCTCGCTGAGTCTGCTAACTGAACAAGGCTGGCTGGCCCCAGGCTCTTAAAAGGGCAGACCACCCTGTTACACCCTGATTCAGGAAGGTACTTATGTCTGTGTGTGTGTGTGTGTGATTGTAACTGAGCTCACAAACAGTCCTCTTGACGTTGATGGGGCTACTCACACGCTGAAAGTTATGCATGTGCGTAACTTCCTCAATTGGGCATTAAGTGGACTCCTACGTTACGCAGACTTCTGCCAATTTATGGATATTCTTTTCTTTCCTCCCACAATCTGTTCATTAATTACATTTGTTTCTTTCACACTACTTACAGCAACACACAACTATTCAGAAACAACAGTGCGGGAGCCAGAGAATTCACTCAGACACACCGGGTGAAAACAAAGTCATTTTCCAAAGTAAGTTTCATGGGGAAGCAAAACATTCCAAAAGGTAATGGACAAAAGTTTGAAAATCATGTAAAATAACAAATGACCAGGACTTTCCACTGGCCTTTCACTTCCTGCTATCCCATTTCCTATCATTATCTGCACACTTTCCTTTATATCTTGGGACAGAAAATTAACTCACAGAAAATGTTTTTCTTTCACAACCTTCCTGCATAGCCCCAGGTTCCATGATCTGTTTTTTGGTTCTGTATTTTTAAACTCATTCCAAAAATAAATGTTCCCATTTTAGTATGAAACCACATTATACATCTTACAAAACTGCAGCACAGACCTTAGCATTAACTGTCCAATTTGTGTCTCTCTTTTGGATTAATCTTGCAATTCGCACGCTCATGAATAGTTTCATTGACATCTCTGTGACTATTGGTGTGAGTAGGGGACGAATGATTTGTGGGCTGCAAGATCTGATCCTTACAGAGCAGTTAAATAGATGCAGAATTCCAAACCCAGATCATTCTAAAACTCAGGGGAGTTCAGATCTAGGGTTTTGGAACAATTTGCTAAATTTGCATCTGGAGCCAGGTTCTGATTTTCAACACACTCCAAGTTCTGGGGTGTTGTGGTTTTAATTTGGGCTCCTCTCTGCTGATAAACGAACACTAGTATTAAGTTTTGAGGTTAATATGAATTTAAGTGCACTTATATATCTTTTTAAATTTCGGTCTCTCCCACTCACACACTAAACAAACACCGGGACAGAACAAACTGCTCCTAGAGAGCTATCAAAATATTTGTCTGACCATATTTGTTTTGCCAAACAACAGATCCACACATATATGTTCACTGCAAATATATAGATAAAATTTGAAGTTTATAATTTTAGAATTTCTGTGCCATTTTGCCCTGGTAACATTCAGAGTTAAATTCTGCCCATAGCTACTAAATCTGGACAGAGATGTAACAGACAGCATAATTTTGCCCAGTGCATACATAACTTACTAAGACACCAGTCACAGACAAACCATAACACACAGCAATTGAAATTAGGAATAAGTAAGAGAACCTATTTTCAAGTATTATAAGTAATGATTAGTGACCGGTAGAGATTTTTAGTAAGGTTAGGTCCAACCCTACAAAGTGTGGAATTGGGGATGCTCAGCACACAGCATGAGGAGCTCAATGCTTCACAGTCCTTGCACCCGCAAAACTCCTAGGGACTTCAGTGGGAACTATGAGTGTGCAAAGAATGCAGGATCAGCCCCTAAAGAGTTTACTTTATTGGGGGATATGTATACGTGTTCTCTTCCCTTTCATCTGGTAACTGCAATTTGTCCCCAAAGTACTAATGAATTTTAAATAGTCATAACAAACCCAAATAAACAGATCATCGTTTTACTACGTATTAGTAATTTTAAATGGCTGAGTAATTCTTTCCTTTGACTTTCAGCTGCTAGGGCAATCGGCTCGGTGAAAAGGCACATTCTAACTGCCTGCCAAAGGAGATGGATTAATGGGCTGTTATATGTTCATTAGATTGAAAATATTAAAGCTCTCCATCTCATCTCTGCATCTCCTGGGAAATCGCAGCTGAAAACATGGCTAACCTCTCACCTGTGCCTCTCAATATCTCTAACATCTGTTCTTTTAACTGTATTTATGGACATAATCCAGCAAGCCTGACTCACATGAAAAATGTCTATAGAAATGATCTCCTTCTGTAGGTTATTAGGTTGATTGCTTTAGAATCCTATTTAATTTCTATAGAACCTTCTTAGATTTTGATCTAACAAGGGGTGAAACTACAAAGGTGCTACTGAAATCAAATAGGATTCCAAAGCAATCAACCTACAAACCTACAGAAGGAGATGATTTCTGCAGGATTCTTAAACCCGCCCATAGAACTGAACAGAGAATTCTAACCCTGCTCCCGAATTCTATAGCTTCATTCAAACATTCTACAAGAAGGCCACGATTCTCTATGGAAATCTATAGGGCTTTTTCTAAAGGGGAGAGGCTCCAGCATGGGTCTCTAAGGATTACACATCTGAGGAAGGGGGTGCCGGGACGAGGCCCTCATTTTGTAAAACATTTTGGGGGACAGTTTGTAGAAAATGCTTTACAAAGAAAGGACCCGATCCTGCAAACCCTTCTTCAATGGGACTAGTTCCCATTGACATCAGTGGGGCTGCAGGCATGAGTCAGGAGCACAGGTTAGGTTTCTAGACAGGCAGGTGGACCTTGATGGAAGTTTCGCCATCAACTTCCATAGATCCAGGGCTTTACCCGTATTGAGTCCACATGTAAACGCTGCCTCTATAAGGACACTCAAAACACACCACGTAAAGAGGGAGAACCAGCGCTTACCATGGGCTTCTTATATTCATTAGGTTTGATGCAGCGGACGAAGAAGGGCTGGCACCCGCTGAGGGTTCTCATCAACAGCTCGAGAGATCGCTTGAACTGGCTGCTGAGTGTCGGCGAGCGCTTCCTTGTCTCTGCTCCCTGGAAGAGAGTGGAACCACAGCAGATCTGTCTCAGGAAATGAAAGGATAACAGAGCTTTTCCCCTCTAGCCAAGTCACTGGGAACCTCCTCCCTAGCTGGAGTGGGGGCGGGGGTGTGTGTGTGTCAAACGTGGTGCAGGGATGGCGTTCAGACTTACTGGCTGAGGAAGCAAAGGGAAGAACTGAAATATCATCTGTTTCTGGAAACTACATGGAGGTTTTTCCCCATGAGGCCTTCGGATTCATAGTTTGCTATGAGTTGGGCCAGCTCCGTAGCTGGTGGAAGTTGGCACAACTCTATTTACATCAGTGGAGGCTCTGGCCTAATTGCGTGTATTTCCATCTCCCTGCTCCAGACAGTACATGTGGCATGAGACCATGCAGTCAGCCAAAGGTGCCTTACATAATGCATGCCTGGTGAGGACTAGAGGAAATCCCTGAGTGTGCAGGAATCACCTCCGGGCAGAGGAACCCGGGAGCTTCATAGTAAAGAAAAGGCCATAATTTTTATTTCTCATGGACCTGCTTGATGCTCCAAATGAGGATCTGCACTGGCTTGTTGCATCGTTGAAATATTATACAGGAAGTCAGACTAGATCTAATGATCCCTCCTGGCCTTAAAACCAGTCAGTCTATAAAGTCTGTGAATAGAGACTTGGACCACAAGTGGGAGTGAGGTGTCTCAGCCCTACACTCCGGGTGGGCTATGTGGACCTTGGGTCTAGGCACACAGATAGGAAGTGGCTCTTGCTCTATCAGCACAGCTGACCCGACACCAGGGGGATTGTAATTTGCCGATAGTGTCATGCAAGACTCCAATTATCTTTACTGAGTGTTGGATCTTCAGGCCCATAGGGACACAATCAAGCCCTTAAATGGCACCAGGGCATTTTCATAGAAGATTTTTGAACATGGATTTGTTGACTTTCAGGGGATGCTGGCAAGGGCTGTCTATTTTCCCCAGTTTCCATTAAGTGGATTCATGTTAGGAGCATCTTCTCTGTGTTTGGAAGAGGATATTAACTGGACTGATGGGGGGGGGCAACTTAATCTGGGGTGAGTTAGGGTGATTTTGTGGATGTCCATTCAATTGCTGGGTAGGTTTTAAAAGATCTGTTCAAGGCTTAGGGCTCTGGCTAAGTGTACATTACATTTCCATCTGCTAGCCACTTCTCCCTAGCTGGTGAAAACTATGAACAGTGCAGGTCTTGAAAGCCTTGGATTAAGCCCCAGGAAAGTGCAGCAGAATTTAGTTTATCTGAATCCTTTTTATCAAGAAATCTCTATTATCCATGCTTGGGTTACGTCCTACAATATGCATCGATTACACTGATAAATCATAGCAATAAATCGTGTGTCCCTTGTCCTATTCAGATCTATGGGGTTCAACTATACATCAAAAGCTATCTAGATGTTTAAAGCAGTAGTCTCCAAAGTGGGGGTGGTGCAAGAGGATACTTGGGGATGTGCAGCAGGAGGCGCGCTTTTTGCTTTGGCAGTTCAGGCCCGAGTCCGAGTGGGTTGGTTTGTTTTTTGCTTCGGCAGTTCGGGTGGGAGTCTGAGTTTTGGGGTTTTTTCCTTCGGCGCGGCAGGGGGTGCGTGCTCAAAAATTTTTTACTGATAGGGGTGCGCGATCAAAAACGTTTGGAGACCACTGGTTTAAAGAACGCTTATGGAGGATGTAGGTAACACCAGTGGACTCGGTTGAGTTGGGCATCAGACTAACTCCATGGGACATGGACATCCCATTAGATAATCAGTCCTGGGAGGATTCCAGAGGATTAGGTGGGAGGTCCACAAAGAAAGGATTTTGCCATGCCTTTTCCAAAGACCTTGTGTTCTTTACTGGCTGATGAGCAGTGACTGCAGACAAAAAGTGGCCCCACTATCATGGGCAATATTTGCCAAATTTTATGTATTTTTCTCCGTTGCTAAAAGTGCCCATCACCAAAGTCTCTGGGCACTGCGCTAAACATACAAGCAGCATCTTGCTGGAGAACATCAACATTGAAGACTTTAACCCTGCCGGAAAACTCTCAGGAATTTTGCACAGCTCTGGCCATAGGCGATTGTGCAATGAAGCCCAATCAACAAACCGAAAGTCATCATGGAATTCCAAAAGGGAAAGTGAACAGTTCAAACCCAGCTCATGCACACACCAGAAAAACCCAGCAACGCCAGAACAGGAGAGTTTGGTGCGGCAGCTGTTAGCTATCCCAGCAAACCTTCACACAGGGATACATTGCTAACATGTGTCATTTATATCAACAGACACAGACCCGGACCCCTGTGAGTACTGTGGAGTTGGTGATAAATACCCTGTTAGCAGAGTCTGGTTTGAGGAGGACAGGTTGTATCAGCAATAATACTGCTCGGATAGCAGGAGGGCAGAGGGATGGGGCTGCTTTAGATCAACAGCACCACGCAGCTTTGCTCATGCAGTGTGAGCGGCCACCTCCAGTGCAGCACGGCGGGCGGGCTGGCTGCTGGAGGGGTTAGAAGCAGATACAGAGGCAGAAACCAGGCTTAGCAAATTCCCATTTTGGAAGTGAATGTAGGTGTCCTTTCCCAGCACAATGATCTGGGCCTGACCGGGAGGCCCTTGTTCGGCCCTGCTGGGGCGGAGGGGTCATCAGAAGCCTTCCAAGGCCTCCTAAAACAGGGGACACGGGGACGGCTCGCTGCTGCGGAGGGGGCCATCCTGCCTCTCTAGATTGCTTCCCAGCTTCTCCTCAGCACCCGCCTCTTCCCACGCATCCCACCGCCAGTGGAGGGGCACGGCGCAGGTTTCACCGCCAAGCCACAGTGCCTCTTCCAGTGGCATGACTGGGGACACGGTTCTAACACAAGCTGCCAGAAAGCAACTCAGGTTCCAAACCCTCCAGCCTCCATATCAGTGATTCTCAACCTGCGGCCCGCAGGCCCCTTGCGGCCCAATCAGCGCAGAGCTGCGGCCCATGTGACCTCCTCAGGGCCATACAGGTAGTATTGGATGTGGCGCGCAATGGTAAATAGGTTGAGAACCACTGCTCTATATACAGGCAGGGCTTATGTAGCCCGCGACTCGACCAATCAGACTAGAGCGCTCAGCGGCTGCAGGGCCCCCATTAGTGCACACAACACTTTGCGTCTCACCTGTGCATACAGGCCACTCTGGAAAACGCAGTGTGAGACCCAGGGCCCGGGAGCCGTACGAGAAATTAAATTATACAAAAAACCCTCAAGCAAGGCTTTGGACCAGACTTTCCTCTCATGCTGGTGTAATTCCCACTCAATTCAGCGGTGTTATTCCTTTGTGCACCAGTGTCAGTGAGCGGAGAATCAAGCCCTTTTCTTTTACTCCAACTAAGGGGTCAAAAAGAGGAGTAGACGAGCCTTCCAGGAAGACTGGTTAAGGCAGTGACGTGCCAGTTTCACCTTGGGAGAAAGAAATTCCTTTGCTGCAAAAGCAGCAAACTTCCATGGGTCAGAAGGTATCCCTTGGGGAAAGACCAGCATTCACATAGGTTCTCTCATTGTAATATACTTCCGAGCTTTCGCAGTTTTAGCCTGTAAAAGTCTCTGGGGCAGGGACTATCTTTTTACTTGTGTTTGTACAGCACCCAGCACTATATGTGCCCCAACTGGAACTGGGGCTTCTGGACAATGCATAAATATGGTACCTCAGCAGAAGGCTAGCAGGCCTCCCTAGTGGCCAGCCAGGACAGAAGTTTGATTTGGCTCTCAAACTAGGCTGGCCTAAAGTGAATAATTTCTCCACTTTGAAAAAAACCCAAGGGGACTCAGATGACGTATGTGGGAGCTATGGATACAGGAGGGAGACGCGGGAAGGCACGCGTTCCGCACAGCACTCATACACGCTTCAGATGCACTTCCTTCCACCACCTCAGATCAGCCTGGGTTCTACAGCCAGAAAACGGCATGCTGCCGTTCACAGTAACCCAGCGCGGGATACAGATCAGCACTGACCCCGCTGGCAAGACACAACACAGGCTTCTGCCCAGCACTGGCTGCCTGCGGCCCGCAGCAACGGTCAAGGCTGGAGCTAGGGCCGTCCCTAGCCATTTTGGTGCCCTACGCAGCCCCACCGCGGGGCTCTGTGGGGCCCCAGGTCTCCGCAGGGGGCTGGCCCCAGGCCTCCGCGGGGAGGGGCAGGGGGGAAACTGTTCCCCAGCACGAGCCGGCGGAGCAGAGTGGGCTGGGGCCAGGTCGCGCCACTTCCTGCCGCCCAGTGAGTGCAGGGCAGTCAGGCCCAACCCCACACTCATGTGGCGGCGGAAAGTGGAGTGACCCAGCCCCAGCCCGGTCTGCTCTGCTCCCCTGGCTACCAGCTCCCTGAAGCTTGTGACGGATCCAGTTTTTCAGGAGACAAGGATGTGCATTGAGGGATCATATCGATTCTGTACCATTGTCTTACAGCAGGGGTTGTCAACCTTTTTTCATCTGAGGACCCCCTAAAACATTTCAGAGGGAAGTGCAGACCCCTTTGGAAATCTTAGACATAGTCTGCGGACCTCCAGGTTGAAAACTACTGTCTTACCGTATATTTTGCTACATACATACGTCTCTGTAAGTAGTGAGAGAGGGAACCAATGAGGCCCACAGGACAGAGTGCCAAGAGCTGGGTTCTGTTCCCAGCTCAGCCACTGAGCTCGTGTGTTAGGCAAATCATTTCACTGCTTGCTATTATGATTAGTACTAACACAGCACATCGTGCTAGGTGAGGTAAGAGACAGACCCTGCCATGAAGCGCTTACAATCCAAATGACCAAACTGAGAAAGGGTGGAAGTCACAGGGAGGTGAAGTGATTTGTTCAAGGTTACACACAGGTCAGCGCCAGAGTCCAGAACAGAACTCAGGTCGTCCAAGTCAGTGTCGAGTGCTGTATTCACTAGACCATATCGCTTCTTGGTACCTCAGTTTCCCCATTTGAAATTTGGGGTACGTGACACTTACCCTTCTTTATTATTAAAAAAATGATGTGGTACGTCCTTCGGGGTTCCAGTCAAGGATCAGGAGCCCATTATGCTAGGTACTGTACAGACATCAAATGAAGAGATGGTCGTTGCCCCAAACAGCTTACAATCTTTGAAAGAGCTTTGAGATTGAAGGATGCAGAATGCTACTTAGTAGTGCTAAGTATTATTGTCACTCTGGTATCTCTGTTACACAGATCATCAATATCAGCAGTGACTGAAAATATGCTCCCACATGACCATTCCACCGTTTGATGTGGTGCTTAACAATTACTATTTTAATTCATTATTTTTCAAAGATCAAGTTGTTCTGAGCCAGAAGAGGGCCAAAAAATGGAGGAAGTTGGTAAAACCTGTTTGTTCCGTTGTTTTCCTCAAACTCAAACTGGGCAGCTGCATTTCTAAAACATTTTCCACATTAACTCTCTCCTGTGTTCAGAACCCATCACATTTCAGCCTAGAAGGGATTGTTTGGTGTGTAGCAAAGTTCTAAAACTAGAGATGGGCCCAAATGACACTACAACCCACATGCCCTGGAACTTGGAGAGCAGAAAGGAAGATGTTTGGTTTCAAAATCTGGCTGTGAATTTTTTCTTTTTTAAAATCAGGGCCTCTGTTCATAAGCGCCCACACTGGAATTCCAAATTCAGCCACCCGGGAATGTTGCAGAGTTGAGAGAGGTTAAAATTCAGACCCCATCTGGATCTGAATTTTGCAAGTCAGGCACATCTCTACTATAACCCTCCTGATATCAGAGGATTGTCGTGGAAATGCTGACACAACCACAATTCTAGCACCACAAATGTTATTCTTTATTATACTATATGCTACACTATAGCCAGAGAAGAAGCAGGGAAGGATTGGAAAGCTATCAGAACCAGAGCGAAGTCTAAAGATTAGTTTGGAAGGACCTCTGAAAGGTTTAGAGCTCCAGTTTGGATAAGCACCCAAAAGTTTAATACTTACGGTATCTGATCCTCTGGGGTCAGTTTGAGCTATCCTTAGAATAAACCCGCTCGTGAGAATAGCCATACTTACAACTGAGCCACCAATACAATCAAACACCCCCCCCCACCCTTCTCCCAAATGAAACTCCGAAGGGCTGAGTTTGGAACTGGAATGGAACTGGCCCAGATCTTCAATTGGTGCAAATCAGTGTCATTCCACTGAAGTCAACAAAGCTACACTGATTTAGGCCAGCCAAAGATCTAGCCTACCAAGTTCAATTAAAAATAACCATAATTATTCCAATCTCAAAAAAGGTTTCAGTTTTGGGAGTGTGGGCTGGTTATGACTTTATCCAAACTGGCTTTCCATCATCCCTGGGTCCTCTGCAGAACCTCAGCTTTCCTGGGTTGAATCTAGCAAACACACACAATGGCTCATATTTCTGTATCTACTGAACAAATCCTAAGTAGATTCTGTGTACAAGATGGACAATTGTAACAGGTCCATCCCAAACAACACAGGGGTAGGAGTAAACCAGCAAGAGCATAGTATTTATCAAAGAGAAGTGAACATTCAAAGAGGAACTCATGTATTTATTTTACCTTTGGAGTGGGTGCTGGTGACTGGCCAAAAGTACTGGATGCATAGCCACAGAGAAACTACAAGAAGCAAAGGCAAAAAAGAGAGACAGAGAATAGAAAAAAAGTGAAAAGAAGGAATAACTAAGAGGGGAGTTCTGAGTTTTCTGTCAGTCCTTGTGATTCGGCACCACTCACGCCTTGCAGAATAATGCGATAATTCTCAGGACCTTGTCTATTTCTATCATCTCTCCTTCCACTTCTCTAAGCACTGGCCTCCTCACCACTTTCTCATTACTGTTGGTGAAAGGGCATTCGTCCCGCAGCTCCTGCCACCTGGAACAACCTTCCTGCCTCTCTCCGTATCGTTTATTCTCCATCCCTTTTCATACCCTGCTAAGAAACACATCTGCTCTCCTTCAGCCCGAATGTTTACTACTGAGTTTTGTTACAGCTGATGGCCACACTACCTTCCTTCCCTGGGTGATGCCTTCCTTCACCAGGAGCACCTCCACCGACTGAAGAGGGGCAGTGTGGGGGACTGAGAGCCAGGGCTCTCAGCTCCACACAGCTGCCTGGTGGGAGCCCAGCTGCCCCCCAGCCTCTCACCTCTCCGTTCCCTGCTGAGAGTGGGGAACAGCCTCCCGGGCATCTCAGCTCCCTGAGCGAGAAGCTGGGGCAGCCGGGCTCTAGCAGCCCAGTTTTCTTGCCAAAAGAGCCAACAGCCGATGTAAGTAACGTAGTGTCTGCACAGACGCTGTGTTGCCCTAACTACACCGATATAAGCCCCACTTAGCACCCACTTAGCATCCAGACCCACCCAAATTGCGCCCTGACCCTGCTCCCTGGCAGGAGCACCGAGCGGGACAAGCCCCCACTCCCAGACCCCACTCTCTGGTAGGAGCACCAGGTGTGGGGACAAGGCAAGCCCCTGCACTCCAGCCACATTTCCCCAGCAGGAGTGGTGGTGGTGGTGGTGGGGAATTGCAGGCGGAAGGGGTGGAGAGGGATCCTCTCTTGTCCTGGCCCAGGGTCCCACAAAACCGTAATCCCCCTTTGCGGGGGGGGAGGTGGCCCCCCATCATTGCTGCCCCCTGAAAGCCAGTTTTCCTGTCCTAGCTACGCCACTGAGGTGGAGTTACGATGTCAGTGTAGTAGGGCACGTCTGTCGGCGGGGCGAGGCTGCAGAGTGTACACTGACATACTTAGGTCGACGTAAGCTGCCTTGTGTCAACCTAACTGCGTAGTGTAGACCACGCCTAAGTGCTTTGGTGTACAGACCGCAACCCTGGGAGGGACTGCACGTCCCCAGCTCTGACTGAACCCACCGCCTGGCAGGACTGAGCTGTATGAAAGACACTGTACAAAGTAAAGCCCCGATTCTGCAAACACACCAGTGAATAACTGGACTACTCGTGGGCATAAAGCTACTCGCATGCATTAACACTTGGTGGATTAGGGCTTAAAGTTGCACTGGGTTATAGCAATACTCAGTTTGCGGCATCAGAAGTTCCCTGTGCACTGAGATTAGGCTGATCAAACGTCACGCCTCCAGGCAGCGTCATGGTTTCCATCTGTGAGCCTCTTTGTACTATTGGTTGGATACATTTGGCTAGGTACGTTATTGATCTAGCTCCCTCTAAAGCATCAAAAATGGGTCACTGCTGGATACAGGATGCTAGATTTGACTGACCAGTGGCTTGATCTGTTATGGCAACATCTATATGAGTCTCTTCTGGAAGGTACATTCAGAGATAGTCCCACCAACGCTCAGCACCAGGGGTGCAAGCAACACAAGAAGGAGATCCTGGCCCAAACCAGCCATGCCTTTATTGTTTGTGCACAGCTTTGCTGCATTGCAAAAACTTACATTTACTGAAAGAAACCACCAAAAACAGTTCAAACCATTAAAAAATTAATCTCTTTGCAGTTTTGTTGCATGATTTTTTTAAGGTCAAAAGCTGGATTTGGGTATTAGAGGCTCCTTCCCAAACTATGTTATGTAGGGCCACTTTGGGTGGGCTGCAATCGGGAAGGGGGGGCATGTGGGATCATGCGCCATCCCAGATTTGCTGCTTGGCTTGTACTGAGTATGCTCACACAGACCGAACATGCTCAGTAACACTGCTGGGGCCGGCTGCCCTCACAATGCCCAGGCAGGCAGGGGTCGTCTCTGGCTGTAATGCAACAATTTCTCCTCTTCCAGTCCCATATCAGACAGGTGTTTTCAAATCTCCTAGAGTATGTCTGCATCACAAATTCAGGGGCAATTGTAGCTCAGCTGGGCATACCTGTGCTAGCTCTGATCTCATGAGCATGGGTAACAATAGCAGAGAACTCTGGCCCAGACTAGCACCCTGAGCACGTACCCAGGATATCTGGTAGGCTTCTATTCGGGCAGCTGCATTTCTACATTGTTTTTGCTCCCGCTGGCCATATTAATGCCAGGGCAGGTCTGCCAACCTGTGCTACCATTACACCTTAATTTGCAGTGCAGGCAAACCCCTACTCCAAAAAAACCCAAGAGCAGTGATCATTAAAATTCCAGAGAGCAGAGACTGATACCAGGGACAGATTCAGAGGAGGGTTACCACCACCACAGGAAGCTAAAACTACCCCAGAAGGGGTTATTTCAAGAAAGTCACTCGATGCTCTAAAAGTTCTCTGTTCTTACATTTGAGACAATGCCAAGCTTGTGCACGCAGCTCAACTCTGCTGAAATGGATCACCAGTACTTTGTTTAGAATTTGCTGAAGAGTGCAGGCTGGAATTTAGGGGGTGACAGCCAGCTAAATGTGTCACTGAAGAAGTCCGGACAGCTGTGCAAGCCCGAAAGGACCTGTTTTAGTGATCCTATGGATTACGAAAGTTTAAATTCATGCTGCCTCCCGACCCCCAAAAAAGCAAGAATCATCTCCAAGGTGAACTGCCAAGCTTTTGAGGATGATAAAAAAAAGAAAGAAAGAAATAAGAAAGGAAAACACAGCAAGGTACTTAAGCATGTGTGTTGCTTTAAGTACACGAGTCGTCTCATCAAGGTTAATCGGGCTAATCATGTGCTGAAAGTCAGACATTTACTTCAGCACCTAACTGAATCGGGGCCTATATTCCTGATGCTGCTCCCCTGAAGTCAATGGGAGCTTTGCTGTTGATTTCAGTGAGAGCAGAACAGAGTTTTAAGGGCTAAGGGCAAATCTTTCAGAACTGCCTAGATAACTTAGGAGCCTCAATTCCATTTTCAAAAGTGAGCTAGGCACTTACAGTGAGATCTTTAAAAGTGCCTAAACTTCTTAAGCACCTAATTCCCACAGAGATCAACTGGAGTTAGGCATTTAATCTGTTTAGGTGTCTAAAGATGCAGCTAGGTGTCTAGTGGGATTTTCAGAATGGTCTAGGCACCTAAAATCCATTGAAACCAATGGGAGTTAGGCACCTAGGCGCCATTGAAAATCCCTACTAGGCACCTATATGCATCGTTTGGCACCTAAATTTGGTCCTTTAAAAATCTGGTCCTTAGTTGCTCTTGAAAATGTTATCCCTAAATATTCTGCTGTCCTGTGGTTTTGGATTGCAGGATTTGCCCACAGGGAATATACGTGTAGACGTCCAATGACAAGGGCTGTACATTTTACATATCAAAAGCCAATAATAATCATAAAAAGCAGTTTTTCCTTTACTTTGGGACGCAGGGTTGTTGAGCTCCCAGTAAAGTCTCTGGGGATTGTAGATACATTTTTTCTTGAGCAAGCTGAGTATCTCACATAGTATTGTTTGAGACCTAGTCTATGATCCCATAAGCAAAGCCTGTGTCATAGTGATGCATACGAACAGGAGTTAAGGTTGTATCTTCAACCTCCACATTAGGAAGTTCCAGCTCTTCAGTGCTTCCCCTCACAACCTTAACAACCAACCCATTAGCACTGTGGTTTGTATGGAGTGAATACATTATATTCTCTCTCCGTAGGCCATGTTCTGGGGATGTAAGCTTTATAGTTCACCTTTAAGAAAAGCAGATATGGTGACTTGTCTCTCTGCTTCCATTGTTTGGAGACCCACAATTCTCGCCAGCTCCTCCCACAGTGCTTCCTTGGCTTAACATCTAGCTATGGTGTCATTTCACTGCTGCTCTGAATGGTAACTGTTATGGACCTGTCTGTGACCTAAGACTTTAAAGTTCAGAGCAGATATTTGGTTTTGTTTTTTTGGATATCTGGTCTGCTATGCAGCATTAGCTATCTATAGATCTTTCATATTTGTAGAATAAAATAAAATAACAAAAATAATTAATTCCTATTGTGCCAATCACTGCTTTATCTAGGTGATGAGCTAGATAACAATATTTTATGAACAGTTCTGCTGAGCTGGGACTACTAGAATGAATATAGCTAGGACTCCATGCTAATACTGCATTAATCCATTACAAAAACAGATTTGTAGTATGCAACACATAGTATCATCTCTGTAGGCTTCCTTGCAAATTCTCCCTCTCCACCCAGGAATCCCCACCACATGAGACCGGACAATTAAGTATCTTCCTAGGCATGTTACCATAGCCACGTCCGCTTGGAAGATTTGCTTGATAAATTTGTTTTTCGAGGAATGGACCAGCTGAATGATGTCTCCATGAAGCGTGTCCCTGTTTTTCTCCAAAAACCCTACAGGAACAAAGGAGCAACATGTGTGTTAGGTGGCAGAGTGAAACACGAGCTAAAGTATGCCCTGCAGCCAGCTGTTCAGTCACTTTGCAGCCTGATCGTATTGCAGACACTTACGGCTTGATCCAAAGCCTGTCGGAGTCATAGAATCATAGAATATCAGGGTTGGAAGAGGCCTCAGGAGGTCATCTAGTCCAACCCCCTGCTCAAAGCAGGACCAATCCCCAACTAAATAATCCCAGCCAGAGCTTTGTCAAGCCGGGCCTTAAAAACCACTAAGGATGGAGATTCCACCACCTCCCTAGGTAACCCATCCCAGTGCTTCACCATCCTCCTAGTGAAATAGTGTTTCCTAATATCCAACCTAGACCTCCTCCTGCAATTTGAGACCATTGCTCCTTGTTCTGTCAATGAGAGTCTTTCTCTTGACTTCAACAAGCTTTGGATTGAGCCCTTAAGGATCATGAAGTGCCAATGAAAAGTTGACCCTCAGCGTCCTTTTGTTACTATTATTAATTATAATCACGATTATGGTGGTGCTTAGGGACCAGCTGAGGATGCGGTCCCATTGGGCTAGGCACACACCAAGGAGTGGACAGTGAATGATGTGATGGCGGCAAACTATGTTAGTGCCATAACTGGGTTTTCAGGTGGGTTTAATTAGGGAGGGATCAGCTAAATGGAAAGACATTGGAAGGGAGAGAGGTGAGGGGGACAGATCAGGGAAGAAGAGGGAGAGGAGGAAGGAAGAGAGGCAGACATGGTGTGAGGCTGAGTTGAAGAGACTATGAGACTCCTTGTGCATGCATAACTTTGGGTATGTCTACACTGCAAAAAAAGGTGTGTTTTTCACTCAAGCCCTTTAACTGGGGTTAAAATAGCAGCAAAGACATGGCAACCTGGCATTTCACTCAGGTTAGCAGCTCAAATTCAACCCCAGACTCATCTATCACCCGAGTTCAGAGCAGAGTTGCTGTGTCTTCACTGCTATTTTAGCCCATGTTGGTTAACGGGGGTTAGCAAACCTGGGTTAAGAACACATCCTTTGTACGCACAGGGCATTTACCTCCATGTGCAAATGACAATTTCCATACACTTCAGCCACTCGCGTTGGCATTAATGGGCAAATTGGGCTCAGGCATGTAACTGTGTCATTCGCATGAACAAACGACACAGCACAAAAGCCCGGCATCACACAGGGCATTTTGAAAATCCAGCCCAAAGTGGTCAGTCAAGAAGCACACTTACAGCCGTATACGCTAGTGCTACTCAGTCCGTCCACCCGCTGTACAAATGGGCCTACTCTGAAACGCTTTAGCAAAAACGTTGGAACTCCTGGCCATCAAACCCGACCTCAGCTATGGTCAGAAGGAAGAGGTTACTATCAAGGATTTTAGTTTTTTAAAAAAATACTTTAAATTTTAGTTTTTTTCTGAAAGCAACTGAAGCCTCCTGTGACTCCCATCAGCCCCCTGCCCCCTGTGCTTTCTTTTCCCCACACCTGGCAAGGGGAAAGGTGCTGAACCAGAAGGTGGCTGCTGGCTGGGCTCTGTTGTGAGTGGGAGCCGCATGGCAGCAGGGAGCTGGAGAGCAGCCCCAGGAGCTGTGCACAGAGCCGTGTGTGGAACAGGCTGTGAGTGCCGGACAGAGTTGGGTCTAGGTCCGAGTGGGACTTATGGGGAAGCAGCAACAGCTGGGCAGAGAGTCAGCACAATGGGACCCCCAGTGAGAGATGCTAACTGAGCCTGGCCTGGAAACCTGCGAGCTCGTGTTTGCTGGAACAGAGACTGGACAGGAGAGGGCACCCAAGGCACTAGGCCCGCAGAGCCCTGACCCTCCAGTGGATTGCCCCAGGGACCCACACATTGACTGCTGTTGCTGATCTTGAACTGTTACTGTTTTAGCCTCTGTACCTAGGGTATCTGCAACCTTCCCCTTTCCTGCCAGCCCTTTCCCTTAGCCATGTCGGAGTGGTTCCTGGGACCCACCAGGGCTAGCGCCTAGATGGCCCCAGCTGCTGAAGCACTTACAGTGCTTGCCTCTGAGCTGCGGTACACCACACACGCTGCCGGCACCTGGAGGGTTTGGTGTAAGGGGTAGCCACACTAATTACTCTCCAGTTTATTTTTATTTATTTATTTGCATTGCAGTAGGCCCTACAAGTGGAATCAGGTCACCCTGGTGCTAGGCACTGGACAGACACCTGCAGACCCCACCCTGAGGGGGAGGGATAGCTCAGTGGTTTGAGGATTGGCCTACTAAACCCAGGGTTGTGAGTTCAATCCTTGAGGAGGCCACTTAAGGATCTAGGGCAAAAATCAGTCCTGCTAGTGAAGGCAGGGGGCTGGACTCAATGACCTTTCAAGGTCCCTTCCAGTTCTAGGAGATTGGTATATCTCCAATTATTTCTATTTCATCAGCCTGGACGGAGAGGAGGAAAGAGAAATGATCATTCTCACTGCGCAGTGTTTAGATGCTTAACTTTTGACAATAAGGGGTGGAAGTGCAGGCCAAAGGTCTTTTCTTCTAATCCCAGAAGGTGGCCGCAATCGGTCTTTGCCTGGCATTTTAAACACAGACCCACACACAAAGAAAGGAAATAAAGGGAAACAAACTGGGAGGAATGACAGCATAAATCATTAATATATCCAGGATACTCCCCTCTCAGTGCTCCCTTCTCATAACAAACGGCATCTACAGAGCTGAGGGTTCTACAATGGAAACCCGCCCTGTCTCTCTTCCCTACCCTAACCAAGCAGCTCCCTAAAGCCAGCCCACAATCACAGATACCTTTGGTTTCATAGTAGACAACACCAGCAAAGTGGTTAATGCCAAACTGGGTTTCATGGTTATTCTTCGGCGGGATGTAGTTGGTGTTTAGCTTGTGCTGGGAATTCAGCTTGTGCAGCATTGTGGTATCTGTACCCTGCATAAGTAAGAAAAAGGCCAATGTTTGTCCCATTAAAATAGTTCTCAAATAATCAGTGTCTTCCTTTTTCATTAGGGCAGTGGGATAAGAGTTTGTTTCAACGAGAGTTGCACGGGGAGAAAACACGAGACGGGGAATTTAAAATAAAAACAATCTGACCACACCCTTCCCTAACAAGGCTGTTGTATGTACACACTCACCACCATAAATACGAGTTTGTTTGCAACAGTGACAAACGGTGAAAGAAAACTTGAGACGCTAGGAAATGCAACGGAACCTAAACCCCTCTGTGCCTGATCCGCAGATAATAAAAGTCTGTTACAGCCGCACCTAGACAAGGTTGGCTCTTTCTCTGAGCTGTGCTTTTAGCTCTGGTTCGGTCTCTGGTGTGTCAGCCAAGAAGGCAGCTGTCACAAATGCACTTAGTAGAGATATGATATAGTGCTATATATAGGATGGCTTCCCCACTTTTTATTAAAGTTGCAGTCATGCAATCAGGGAAGAGAAACAATACCATGTGACTGAAGTGATTAATCGCACAATGGTAATACTGAACACACAGATGACACCATATCAACCCATTGGCTAAAACTGGTTCACGTGAAACTTGTGTCGTAATTTTGAAATAGTAAAACTCAGAGCGAGTTTAACAACACCCAGAGAGGTGACACCGGTGGAGTGGCTAGGATGAATGGTTGGCCCCAAACATACCTTGGGGAACTTACTCTCCTCGTCAATGAGTGATATGATGTTCATGGGTTTGATGGCGATCATGTCCAAGGCATCCTGGTTGTCGGTGAACTCGATGTGCTGCCAGTTAATGTTCTCCAGGTTGTACTCCTCCTGCTCCAGCTTGAAGACGTGGCGCACGAAGAACTGCTGCAGGTTCTCATTTGCAAAGTTGATGCAGAGCTGCTCGAAACTGGGGAGATGAGGTCGACAAGACCAGATTAGATTCACTGTATGCCCCTGATTTCCACCTAGCTGTTCCGCCCTTTGCTTCCTATCCTCTAGTCTAGGGGATACTCACAAGCACTTTAGGCCACTCAGTGAGATTGACGCTGGCTGAGTATTAACTCAAAAGGAAGAGCACCAGCAGCTGAGACCCTAGGACCATACATGTTACCTTTGGTGGTCTGCCATCCAGGCTACCTCTGCTTAGCCTGTGAGATCTGGTGAGGGTTCACACTAAGGTGGTTTAATTGCAGGCCCTAGGTGCAGGCAGCTGGAGACAGGGTTCTGCAATGCCGTCTCAGGATTTGTACCTGTTCACAGTGAAGTTCTCAAAGCCGAAGATATCGAGAAGACCAATGGACCTCCTGACACTCTGTAGTTCGTGGGACGGAGGCCTGTAAATGGCAGCATTGATCTTCTCCACAATCCACACGAAAAGCCGCCCGTAGATTCCCTGAATCATCAAAGAGACGGAGCTCGGTGAGACATGGCTGTGGTTCACCCTGCTGGCCTGACACCTGTGGTGACATCCCCTCTCCAGTACAAGCCTCACAAACCGGACTTTCCCCCAAAGGACGCATTCCACAGCAAGGTGATTGCTTCAGAGTGGCAGTCATTAACACAGAACAGGGGGCTGAAAGCTGCAATTGCCCAGCTTGCAGCCCAGGAACATGCAGCTTGCAGGTTTATATTAAAGACAGCCCAGTGCAAAACCCCAGATCTGAATACACCCAGAGTTCGGTGGGCTTGGCTCTGGGTGCAAACTGTGTGCTACAGGTCCATCTCTAGTCTGCATTGCAAGATGCAATTTCTATTTGAGATCAAATGTTGAAATATACATTTATCACAGGCTGCCCGCACTTCTAATCAATTCTCCTGCACTACTATCCACCACATGCAGATCAGTAGAGATGTGACACTGCTGTGTAAATAAGGAAAGTCCTCCCTCAGTAAGGCCCTGCATCCTTAAATGACACAGCAGCAGCAGCCAGCCAGAGTTAACTGGTGCTGCCTCAGTGTTCCTGGGACTGCAGGCATCAAAGCGGCATTACTTTGTGTCACATAATCATAGAATCATAGAATATCAGGGCTGGTCCAAGATGGTACCACACAGAGATGGGCCTGATCTAAAACCTCAAATCCAAATCCCCACAAACCTGGAGGAAGTTCCCATGTGGACGTCAAGACAGATCTGAACTTTGCAGGTTTGGGGGCATCCTCACTGCACCAGTCAGGCAGTCCAAGGAACTGACCTGCTGTACCTGAGCCAGGAGCTAGAGGGTAGGGTAGGTCCACGCTTGCCTTCAAGGATCAGGGCACTGTTTGTGTGGTACACCCTATGCTGTGATGCAAACAGCATGCTTCCTTCACACCATAACACAAGCCTTCATTGCCCCGAATCCACGTGTGCCGTGTCTTTTCTGATGCTACTGTAATGCCTACACAGACCTCCTCACAGCATAGTATTTTTGTGCTGTCTGTCTTTCTTTAACTTACTCCTACAGATAAGCCTGAAGCATAACATTCAGCTCTGGGGATGACTGATGGCACTGGAGCCGCTCCGTTTTACACCAGCTAAGGATCTGGCCTTGGGTTTGGGTCTGTTGCACTTCCTTGAAGTTCAGAAGAGCTCAGACTCATAGTGCTGGTTCAACCCATTACAGAGACAAGACCCCAAGAGCTATATCTGGATGCTGTTTGAGTCCAGATGGGCTCAGGTCCAGATTTGAAACCTCATGAAGCCAGGGGTTCTGGCTTAGGCCCATCTCAGCTCACGACATAGCTCTCTATGTGCTCCCCACAACTGGCACTAACATGGAGTCATAGATGGCAAGGCCAGACTGGGCCATTAGATCTAATCTGACCTCCTGCATAACACAGGCCAGAGAATCCCACCCAGCGACTGATGCCCCGACTGAGATCAATAACTTCCTAGTGATGGAGAGTCTAAATCAATTCGAAAACGGGAGGGGGTACGTTTTAATAAGAAAACGCCAGAACGAGCGCACACTGGGCATTACCTTGACAAAAGCGTCCCTCACATCCAGCGCCTGCTCCATGCTGAGCGGGGTGGAGACGGTCTCTCCTCTCGTGATTATTGTGCGGCTAGTAAGGCAGTTCATCACATCCTGAGGGTCCACCTGAGCGTGGTGCAACAACATACAGCTGATTGATTCAGAACACAGACAGCTCTTTGGAAAGACGTGGTCTGATCGCAAGGCTGGGAGCGAAGAACTCCTGAGCTCCAGTCTCAGCTCAGACACTGACTCCCTCCACAGTCACTCCCTTGGGTAACTCCCTCAACCTTTCTGCCTTGGTTTACCCAGCTACTGCCAGGGGCTAACATCCACTCATTTCTGCCACAGAGGCTTTTGCAGGGATGGATTAGTTCATGTTTGTAAAGCCCTTTTAACCTGTGAAGTGCTACTGCACATTAGTGCAAGGTGAAACCGGAATGTGATGAGAGCACCAAAACAACAAAACCTCTTTTCCTGAGGTTTATAGGCCTGATCCTGCAAATACTTATAAACCTGAGTAACTTTACAGCACCCTGTAGACTCAGTCTTGCCAGGGGCATGCCCAACCCTTGATGTAAATGAGAGCAGCCTCAGGGCTGCTCTAACCCATGCATCGCTCTCTGGGGGCCAGGAGCCCAGTGGTCAGAGCTACAAAAGGTGTGGGCCATTCCAGCAAGTATATGTCACCAGGGGAACCCCCTTATGCCTGGGGTTCTCCCCAGGGAGAGGTTTCAATCAGTGTACACCCACTTTGTGCTGCCAGAATAGGGTAAAGCCGCTGGATCACAAATGGCAATTGGGCTCTCTACGTCCTTCTTGAGCAGAGACTGCTTCTATCTCTGTTCGCACAGCACCCTACAAAATGAGTCCTGATTAGATCAGGGTCTCTGGGCACTATCATAATATAAGGAATAAGCAATCCCAGGAAGAAACAAACAAGGTAATATGACAGAAGAGCAACTGACCTCCAGTAATGAAGCTGCAGTGATTAACGAGGCAGAGCGAACAACCTCACAGGCATCCAGGTTATCATACATCCGTGCTGCATGGGGAAAGTCACAGAGAAGACGTGCAGAAGCTGCCTGTGTGGTCAGTCCCTTTTCATCTGGGTTACGGAGCGCTCCCTGCCCGGGCGCTGCATCTGACCCCTTCTGACTGCCACGCGCACCGTACACCCACAGTCAGTCTCAAAGGACAGATTAGATCAGAAGCTTGTAACATATGGCTCAGCTGGGGATGGTGACGAGCTGCACCATCCCTGGGGGTGAGGAGGCCAAACTCCTCTGGTAGCTCCCGATGCAGGTCCTTGCTGCTACACCCCTTCGCCCTTCCTGGGGTGAAGCTCATTCCCTGAACTGCAATGGTCCCATTCCATGGTGCCCATGCAAAGGGATGCAAGACCATGATCCCACCTCCCCCCCACTGCCCAGAAGCATGGGGAGGGGCTTCAGAAGTGCCTGACCTTTAAGAAAGTAGCACAGGGTAGGGGAAAGGCACCACCCCCGTCACACCCACATGCTAGCCAGGCACAACAGGGCCTTAAAAAAGGAGAGGAAAGATGGTCTGATAGTCAGCACATTAGCCTTGGGCTTAGTCAAAATCCCTGCTCTGACATAGACTTCCTATTGGTCCTAGGGCAAGTCACTTATGCCCAGATTTTAAAGGCATTTAGGTGTGGCGGCAGGGCTCAGACTCTCAATGCCTAACTGATTTAGGAGCCTAAATCTCATTGTCAAAGTGATTTAGGTACTCCGGTGAGTAAATCTCATTGACTGTCAGCTGGGTTTTGGCTCCTAAGTCACTTCTGAAAATAAGGCTGAGGCGTTTTTGAAAGTGTTACCCTTAGTCTCTCCGTGCCTCAGTCCTTCATGTGGCAAATGGGATAACAGTACTGCCCTGCCTCAGAGGGGTTCTGAGGATCAATACACCAGGCTGGAGAGTCAAACATACGACCGATGGTCCGGATCCAGCCAGACGAACAGTTTCATCCAGCCCGCTGACTCTCCAGGGATCTGGGGGCTTGTCTACCCAACCCCAGAGTCCTCACAACAGGGGTGTGATTTGTAGAGCACACCAGCATGCTTCACTCTAACTGCCCTGTGTAGACCCTGCTAGTGTGCATTGATGTAGTCCTGTTTCAAACAGGACACTAAGGAACATTTAGTGCGCGCCAGCGGGTTCCACCCGGGGGAGATAGAGCACAACACACTGGTGCAATCTACAAATTACATGCTCATAGTCCAGACTCCGGCGTGGCAATCCAGCAGGACCTCGCATACAGGTGTTGAACCACATGGTAGCATTTAAGAGGCACTGGAGGGGCATACAATCAATGAAAGCAATTGCCAACATGGTTTATATTAATTTATTTCTATTTGAATCACTTCTGCTGAATGTGGCGCATGCCAAATGGTAGGGCATCGGATCAGGCCAGCCACATGGAATGAGTTTGATTCCCCTGATTAGAGATTGTAAGGTGGTCAGATACCATTGTATTAAGGACCACAGATGTTCCTGGGGTAGGTAGCTCGATAGACTGCTCCAGATTGATTTTCAGAGGTGCTGAATACTTGCTGCTACCACTTACATCAAGCACAATTTTGGGAGCTCAGTATGTATGAAATTCAAGGTACAAATTCAATTCCAGCTGCAAGTTCTTTGGGCAGAGACTCTGTCTTTAAACAGTGTGGGCCAATGGGCAGGGCACTAGACTGGGAGTGAGGAGATTTGGGTTCTCTTCCTGGCTCTGACACTGACCTGCTGGGAGACCTTGGGCAAGTCACTGCCACTCCCTGTGCCTCAGTTTCCCCAGCTGTAAAACAGGGATAATGCTACTGACCTCCTTTGTAATGCACTTTGAGAGCGACAGATGAAAAATATTAGACAAGAGCTTGGTATTTTGATTATCTCACCGGCTTTGGCACCTGGACGATGTATCAGCATCCGAGTTAGTTCAGCATTTAAAATAAATAAATATGCAACTATTTTCCACTTTACCTTCATACCGCAAATTCCCCATATGCAATATGGCTGCCAGAAGCTTTGAGATCTCCCAGTTCTCAGTGTCGGTGAACATCAGGACTTTCATTGCAGAGCGAATGTTTGCATACTCCTTACTATCGTCTCTGCCATCACAGGTAGTGCAGTTACCCTGGGAAGGAAGGGCAGTGACACAGTGTGTGCAGTGCATGCAGGGAGCAGCATAGGTACAGAAATCTGTAGCCATATTGTATACTGGGCCCTAGTATTTTCCCCACTAAAGTCAATTGAAAAAGAAATCTCATATTATGATATAAATCCTCAGTTCTCACTCAGCTAAGTTTCCCCTGAAGTCCATGGGCATTTTCTAAGCAATGAATGAATGAAAGCTGACTATGGACCTCTGGATTTGGCCCTACTGTAAATATTCTGCAAAAGTACGGTCCAAACAGACCTTCAACCTACAATGACACCACTGCCATCCATCTATCCCAGTGTGTGGCTGAGATCAGCATATGAATGGAGAAAGGCTGACCAATGTTAAACTCTAGCAAGATAGTGACAGAAGAAAACATGCCAGAGGTCCCCTTTGATCTGGGACACATGGCCACGACAGACTGCAGTACAGGAGTCCTCCCCTTCTGGACTCCTCACCGATGCTGGGCTGCAAGGAACACCTTCCACCATCTCCAGCTGCCCTACCCATGTTGATGATAACTTGATTATACATGCCTTTGCCACCTCCCACTTGGGTTATGGCGGTGAAATCTGCTTGGGCTTGAAAGTACAGTCCTGAGAAATCTCCAGCTAGTGCAGACTGCAGCAGCACACCTCCTCAGAACATAGATCACTGTCTGCTCATCAGCCCTGGTCTCCACTCATTCCACTGCTTTCTGCTAGAACATCACGTCACATTTAAGGTCTCGGCCCTCATTTCCAAATAAACTTTAAATGGTCTGGGCTGGGCATACCTAAAAACCACACCTCAACTGTCCCACTCCTCAGGAGAAATGGAAGTAGAGAAGCCCTGAAATGCAGGAGACAGGATGCCTTCAGTGGCTAATCTAAGGCTGTGGGGCTCACTCCTGCAGGAGCAAACAGCTACAACAGACCTCTAGGCTGGGTCTCAAGTTTGCAACAAACCTCAAAGCTCCCATGTGGGTCCCACACCGTTTCAGGTTAGGGAACATTTCTCGCAGCTCTGCTTGTAACTCCCTTATATACAGAGATAATCAGGAAAAGTCACAGGGCCCAAGCAGTGCTCCCCAAGATCTTGCTCTGCTGTTCTTACCATAGCGAGGTAGTTATAATCAGTGGCTTTCCCAAGACCCAGCTTCTTTTTCTGTTCTGGTGTCATTCCTTTCAGCATACAGTAAAATACATGGTAATTCCGCTCATCCTGGGCCTGGAGCAGAAGAGGAGGGAATCAGTTCTGCTAGGAGGATGAGCCTGCCGATAGCCAAAGAAAGGAAAGACCAATACAGACCCCTGCCTTTTCTCAATTGCCTCACCTGTCTGCAGACTCGAGATTTCTCCAGCAGGTACTGCTCAATCTTTGCCCCTTCGATGGCTCCCCTCTTGTTGAAATGGATGTCAATGTATTTACCAAATCGGCTGGAGTTGTCATTACGAATCGTCTTCGCATTTCCAAAAGCTGTGAATAAGCAACACAATACGGCAGAGGTGAGATCTGTACCCAGACTCAGGAAGGAATCTGTTTTGTCTAGGGCAACAAAAACAAGACACAAAATGGAGCAAGGATGGCTCAGGGGATTGGTACCAGGTTGCACAGCCTTTCATCTGTGGGTCATAAATCCCAATCCAACCCAGGGCAGAGAAAATGAGGATGTTTATGGGGAGCTCCTCCCAGCAGGGGGTTGCATAAGAGACAGTGTGAAGGAAGAGACATTTGTCAGCTCAAGGCGAGTGGGGTTGTCAGAGTCTACCCTAACTTGAAACTGTGCGGTTTCAAAGTGAGGACCCGCATGTATTCTGCCACCATGTCCTATGGGATCTCACCCCCACTTTGAGCTTGTGGGTTCAAAGATGGGGACCCGCAGGTATTCTGCCACCATGTCAAAGGTCTCACCCCCACTTGGAACTGTTGGGCTCCAATGTGGGGACCTGACTTGGTTTCCCTTTAAACTACCATGTCCTGGTCTGCACCCTCACTTGAAACTGGGGGGTTTCAAAGTGAGGACCAGCATGTATTCCCCCACCCTAAAATCCTAGGGTAGGTCTCCTTGTCGCTGCCACCACTCAATCATGAAATGTGGATTGAGACACAGTCCTTCCCCAAAATCCTAGGGGATTCCAAGAGCCCCAAATCCATGGAGTTCTCACACCCAGGAGAAACAAACCATTCCCCCTGCTTCCTCCCCCCCTCCCTTTTCCTAGGAGAGATACCGGGATCCAACTACAGAGGGATACCTCCCCCTCCCCTTTCCCTGAGAATCCACCCAAGGAAAGACCAACAAGTCCTTAATAGAAAAGAATTTATTAAAGAATAAAAAGAAAATACAGAATCTCTATGAGCCCAAGCTGGACACTCATAGGGTATAACCTTATCAATCTCTGGAGAGAATCCCCTCTCCCCCTTTTCTCAGTAAAAGCAATATCAGCAAACAGGAATAAAGCATTTCCTTTAGCAAACACACAATTGCCAATATAGAAATCAAATCATAAGACTAATTCGCCTTTCTAATTAATACTCACTATTAATTAGTAGAAACTACTCCAGGAGAACTTGGAGACATGACTGTCCTCTGTTAGATCCAAAAACAGTTCTCACCCAGACAAAGGCTTCCCTCCACAGAGATTTGAAAAAAATCTTATCTCTGATTGGTCCTCTGGTCAGGTGGTCACCAGGTACTGCATGTTAACCCTTTACAGGTAAAACAGACTTTAACCCTTAACTATCTGTTTATGACACGCCCCCCAAATCGCCAACAGTGGGAACTACTGGTGGTGATTTCCTCCTAGCACTGTAACATAAACAGATAAACAAAACACATGCACTATTACATATACTACTAAGTATGTAAACAACAAGATATTTGACACTGAAGAACACTTTGTATGCATTTGAGCGGACATACTTGGCAACGTCCTTGCCCATCCTCCCAGTGGAAGGACTTCCCCAACCTGTCTTTGGTTTGTTGACCCCAGAATGCCCACTGGGATGTCAGGGCCCAAGCTTAAGAGCTTGTCCCAGTACTTAGTTGGAACTACCAACTGTCTTTGAGGATGCTGGCCTTCCTGGTGTTCACCAGAAAGAATGTCCTTATATAAAAGTCCTTGTTTTACAACAAACTGGAATTGGGTAGAAGAGCTGAGAGGCGGTGGGTTGCTGCGTGCCGCCGCCCAAGCTTTGTTAAGGCTGTCATCGGCTTCCTGCTCTGTGTGGAACTGTTCCCTTGAGGCGGGAGACACCAGTTCCTTTGGGAGCGATGTAGGTGATGAGGTTGTTTCCATTGACTGTGGACCGCTCTCCGCTGGTGCACAAGGTGATATTTCAGGCTCTGGCTGAGCCTCTTGGGTAGAGTTGTCTGCTGCTTCTGCCAGTTTAGGCCCGTTGGCGCCCCCTGGCGGTGGAGTTGCAAGCGCTGGCGTCAGTGCTGGCGCTGGTTCTGCCGCTGGTTGCTTTTCCAGTTCCGGTCCTGGGACTGGATGTACTATGGCTGCTGTAGTTGTTGGCATGAGATCCGGTTCCACCACCTCTGTCTGGGTCTCTGGTAACACAGACAGGGTCCTGGTGGATGGCTCAGGAACAGGGATGGGAGTGCCTGCTTGTTCGGCCTGGCCGCGGGTGACCACTCCCCCCCTCTTGGCCAGCTGCACATGGTTGGCCAAGTCTTCCCCCAGTAGCATGGGGATGGAATAATTGTAATAGACAGCAAAAGTCCTCTTTCCTGACCAGTCCTTGTACTGGTCTTCAGGGATGCTGTACCCATGGCAGGTTCTTTTAAAACTTTTCAAGAAGGCCTCAGTGTTCTCACCTGCCATGTAGGTGGGAAATTTCTTGGGATGGGGAACAGTGCCTTCTGGTGCTGGCCACACCCCTTTGCAGTCAGTGAATTTTATGTGTGGCTTGCTGGTGTTGCTTTTTGGTGCTGGTCACACCCCTCTGCAGTCAGGGAATTGGGTTGCTTGCTTCCCAATTCCTAACCCTTTCTATTCCCGAGAGACTGAATAGAAAAGAAACAAAACCTTTTCATTTGCAAATGTGTAGTTGCTGTTTGCTGATATACTGAGAAGACCCCAAAAAAACTGGTTTGTCCTGTTTCTAGCAACTTGCTAAGTACCTCACAGTAGGGGTCCTTCTAACAAAGCCTGTTAGAAAAACTTACACCTCTTTCCTAGCTGTTTTCAAGCAGACAAAGAAAAAAGAAAAAAAAGAAGAAGCTGGTGCTACTTAGTACCTGCGAGAAAAGTCTAGTAAATCCTCTCAGGGATTTGTATTCCCTGGCTCCAGAGGATTTCAAAAGACACAGGGAAAAAAAATCTGGCTGGAGGGTTTCTGTCTCCCCCCCCCAAACCTGTTTTCCCCACTGGATGGGAATGTACTTTGTGGAGCACTTCCCCCCACCTTAGGAATCCTGAGTGATACCTGATATCACAAAGGAAGGACACACCTCTAGGGAAGAGTTTTTCCTCAGCATAGCCAGCAGAGAAAAAAACTCCTCCTAACCCTGAAAACTGCTTGAAACTTGCCTTTTCCTCAAGCTGCCTGTCCAAGCAACAAGAACGAAAATCTGCTTCCAACAAAGCCTGCTGGAAAACTAAATTCCCTTCAGCCAAACTGCTGAAACTGCTTCTAACAATACCAGTTAGAAAAAGGAATACTTGTAAACTACCTCTTCTCTCAGGTTGCTTTCCTGCTCTAGAAGAAGAGAATAGCTTCCTTCAGCGTAGCCCAGCTGAAAAAAACTTCTTGTAACAATGGGTTCGAAACTCAGCTGCCACCATGTCAGAGTCTACCCTCACTTGAAACTGGGCGGTTTCAAAGTGAGGACCCGCATGTATTCTGCCACCATGTCCTATGGGATCTCACCCCCACTTTGAGCTTGTGGGTTCAAAGATGGGGACCCGCAGGTATTCTGCCACCATGTCAAAGGTCTCACCCCCACTTGGAACTGTTGGGCTCCAATGTGGGGACCTGACTTGGTTTCCCTTTAAACTACCATGTCCTGGTCTGCACCCTCACTTGAAACTGGGGGGTTTCAAAGTGAGGACCAGCATGTATTCCCCCACCCTAAAATCCTAGGGTAGGTCTCCTTGTCGCTGCCACCACTCAATCATGAAATGTGGATTGAGACACAGTCCTTCCCCAAAATCCTAGGGGATTCCAAGAGCCCCAAATCCATGGAGTTCTCACACCCAGGAGAAACAAACCATTCCCCCTGCTTCCTCCCCCCCTCCCTTTTCCTAGGAGAGATACCGGGATCCAACTACAGAGGGATACCTCCCCCTCCCCTTTCCCTGAGAATCCACCCAAGGAAAGACCAACAAGTCCTTAATAGAAAAGAATTTATTAAAGAATAAAAAGAAAATACAGAATCTCTATGAGCCCAAGCTGGACACTCATAGGGTATAACCTTATCAATCTCTGGAGAGAATCCCCTCTCCCCCTTTTCTCAGTAAAAGCAATATCAGCAAACAGGAATAAAGCATTTCCTTTAGCAAACACACAATTGCCAATATAGAAATCAAATCATAAGACTAATTCGCCTTTCTAATTAATACTCACTATTAATTAGTAGAAACTACTCCAGGAGAACTTGGAGACATGACTGTCCTCTGTTAGATCCAAAAACAGTTCTCACCCAGACAAAGGCTTCCCTCCACAGAGATTTGAAAAAAATCTTATCTCTGATTGGTCCTCTGGTCAGGTGGTCACCAGGTACTGCATGTTAACCCTTTACAGGTAAAACAGACTTTAACCCTTAACTATCTGTTTATGACAGGGGTGATCTGAGCTAAGCGATGGGTGAGAGAGATTATTTTGGAGGCAGCATTTTGGATAGACTTTAGTGGGGTAAGGTCAAAAGGGGGAGACTGCAAGTGGTGAGGTGGAGGAGGATAAGAACATGAGAATACGATTTGGCCTGTGGGACAGAAAGGAACGGTGGGTCATCCGTGGAAATGTGCAGGTGCTACACCAACCACCAGAGGGAGCCCATGTTCAACAAACAATACAAATCAGCACATTATAGAGATTAATTAATTCAGATAATAATTTAAGGAATATAGGCCTCAAACAAAGTGCATCCTCCAGATCACAGCAAGATCTATATACATAGAAACCTGAATGGAAAATCGCACTGACCTTAATGTCTGTTTTATTTCTACAACCATGAAAGAAAGGCTTTTTCTGAATTTTGGCTACAGATATCCCGATAAAAAGAGCACCTATTAAAATAATTTGTCATATGTCACGTTAGAGTGGGAGGTTAGCACAGAGCTCCACCACTTAGTCTAACAAGGGTAACTCCACAGGCGTTCCTTCAAGTTCAGTCCGGGGTAGACCGTTACAATAATGCTCTTTTTCTAACAGCTTCAAGCCTCTACTGTAACTGTAACTTCGTAAAGATAATTAGTTTAACCCACAAATTAAAGGCCCAACGCTGAATCTCCTAGACAGACAAAACTCCCCTCTAAGTCTTATTACTTCGTTCGATCAAGTCTGTTCCCACTGAAATAAGCCGTTGATCTTGTTATATGCCTGTCCACTAGAATGCCTAGCACTGCTGGCATGGCACCTGGCAGTGTTTTAGAATCTCAGTAACACCGGACCAGCTTCTGGGACCCTTGCTCTGGTTTAGTAACGAACTCCGATCGACTCCTTTTGAAGTAAAGTACTATTGAGTAAGGACATTGGAATCTTGCCCAATGTTCTCAATGATGATGGGGCAAGATTGTGAGTCCGTATTCATGGCAGTGAGCAGTTAACTCACAAAAGTAGTGCCAAACTATTCATGGGAGTCCCTGCTCACCTATGTAAATACGGGGCTGACAATGTGGCCTTCATTATGTCTTGAATCTTCCTTGAACTCTTTTGTTTTTTCCTCCTGCCTCATTCAGAATTCTGGCTCTCCACAGCAGCTTTCTAGAACCAGAAAGCTGTGTTATTGTACAAGCAGCTTAAAGTGTTCAAAACTGATCAAAGGACAAGCTGGAATTGCTATTATTGTTTCTAATACAAAGTATTTGGTTCTGAGGCTTTGGTCAAATTAAATGCAGGCTCATGTTAACCAGTGAGTGAAACCAATGGAAGGTGCTGTACGGAATCGTTACCAATCAAAACCTTCACAGCTGTTAGCTGAGCAGAGTGCCTATGTCATGATGGTGACCGATTTTAAGAAGAGCACACAATGCCCATTTCTGCAGCAGAAGGAGCACACAGATAAACCCTTTTTTTTTTTTTCAAAATTGTACAAATTTTGACTATATTTCATTTAGGAAATTTTTTTGGAAAAAAAAACATTTTGAAAACGTTGACCCTTTTCAATTTTCTGTTTCAAAACTGCTTTTTGTTTGTAAGTTTATTTATTTTATATTTTTTTTATAGTTTTTATATGACCTTTTTTTAAAAAAGAAAAAAGGGTTGAAATCAACATGAAAAGCTGTGAATTTATCAAAACAAAATGTTTTGATTGATCTGAAATGACATTTTCATGGAATTTCAGCTAGTAAAAAATTTCAGCATTTTGTTCCAATTGGGGAGGAGAAAAATGTTGAAATCTCAATTTTTTCTTCACAAGATGGAAAATCTATTTTCTGACCAGCTCTAGGGTTGAGCTCTTTTAAAAGTCTGATCCCAGTGGTGGGTGTTGAGCTCGTGCAATTCTGGCTCTTGCTGTAAAGCAATTATTGGGAATGCAGTTTAATTTTAGCCCCCTCTATACTATTAATTAGCAGAAGTGTTTCCCTCCACCCACCGTCTTTTCAAAGCTCACCTTCTAAAATGGGGTTTGCCTCCAGCACCTGCTGCTCAATCCAGGAATGCTGCCCGCTGATAGCAGCCAGGAACTGCAGGATCAGTTTGGTGCTCTCCGTCTTCCCTGCACCAGACTCGCCACTGTACAAGTTGAAAGGAAAGCACGTGAGGAAAGCCCTGTCTCACCACAGCCAGGGCCCTGGCTCTGCATTCAAACAAACGGGCTGGAAATCTTGAGGCACATGCTTCTAGTAGAGGTGGACGCTACATTTGGATTTCAAACACCCTGAACATACATGCATTCACAGATTTCTAGATTCCAAAACCAGAGGGGACCACGATGACCTCCTGTCTAATACAGGCCATAGAACATCCTCAAAGTAATTCATATTTGGATCTGGGGATTTTGTATGGCCTATCACGGGGATAGGAATCAACTGCAAGCTTAGGATCCAGATTTGATTTTGGATCAGGAGCACCACCCAAAGTTCTACGGGGCCTGTATCTTAACTTTGGGGTCAGGCCCATGCCCAGTTCGATAAGTAAGCCTACGATTCTGTCACAGCTATTTTTAGTATAAGTCAGGGACAGTAAACAAAAATCCACAGAAGCCTGGGACCTGTTCCTGAGCAGGGGCAAAGAGAGCGCTGCTGAGGCTTGCAGCTGCTCCAGCCCTGTTGCTGCTCCTGTGGCAGGGGCTGACCCAACCCCAGCCGCTGCTCCGGTGGCCCCAGGGCTGGGCTGGCTGCCAGTCAGCTGTTCTGGTGGTCCCTCCTACAATGGCCCCTGGACTGACAGCTGCTCCAGCCCTGCCCCAGAAGACATCCCGGAAAGCCAGGAACCCATGATCTCCGTGACAGAATCATAGCCTTATCGATAAGCAAATTCAGTCCAGCATTATAGCTTTCTGAGAGTGTAAACATCAAGAAGACAGAGGAATCAGTTTGGATCAGAGAAACTTGCTTATGTTCAGAGGACAGCTGGTTGGCCACGTGAAGCAAGTTCTCTGTCTTGTTTCAAGCTGCCAAAATGCATTAAGAGACAGCTACGAATACACTCTGTACATCTAAAACATTACAATTCCACGGAAGCCATTTTTATAGGTGCCATGGGGCTCTGATGCTATTGCAGACAATCCCTTTGAGCGTAAATAGGAGGGGAGGGGATCAGTGGGGAGAAGGAAGGGAGATCATCTGTCTGACCATCTCTGTATTGAGATCAGGTCCACATTGCAAAAGAGTTTCAGAGCACCTGATGAAGGGTATTGATTCTGCCACTCTAATTCATACTGGGCAGTGTCTTACAGTGCAGGTAGTCCCATGGATTTCAGCCGACCTACTCGGGAGCAAGGTATTGCTCCAAAGCAGGTGCTTAGACAGCTTAACTATGGAGTAAGTTATGGCTGGAGGCAGGAATTTCTGGGTGTAATTAATTCTATGGCCTGTGTTATGTGGGAGGTCAGACTGGGTGAAGATAATGGGCCTTTCTGGTCTTCAAAGCTATAGATCTCTGCATGTATAGTCATCCTAGGAATAATGGGATGAAATTAAAGAGAAGGTTTAAGGTGGATATCAGAGAAAACATCCTGAGATTCACCTCGATTAGCCTGTGGAATAATTATCAAAGGCAGTGGTAGAAGGCCCATCACTTGGAATGTTAAAAACAAGGCTTGACTGACCCTGCATGGGGAGAGATATGGACTGGATGTTCTAATAGGTCTTTTCCATCCTTAACGTCTGTGATTGAACACAATTACTTAACCAATTAGCCTCAGCAAAGAGGCCAAGTCATAGGTATGTCTTGTGCAATTCCCAGCTTGGCAAGACAGACGCGGGCTAGCTTTGATTGCGCTAAGTTGCTAAAAATAGAAATATAGCCATGGTGGAGTGGTGGTGAGTTGGGCTAGGCACCCAGCTAAGTACTTAGGGTCCTGGGCAGGAATGTGGCTAGCCCATCCTGCTGCTCGTGCTGCAGTAGCCACACTTCTGTTGTTAGTGGGATAGCGCAATCAAAGCTAGAGGACGCACATCTACCCAAACTGGAAATTACGCCTCCAGCTCCAGCACAGATGCACCCATAGACTCATGCGTCTGACGAAGTGGGTATTCACCCACGAAAGCTCATGCTCCAATATGTCTGGAAGTCTATAAGGTGCCATAGGACTCTTTGTTCCATAGACTCTGAACTTCCTGTACACCCCTCCAGGAGGGGCCATACTAACAGGCAGGGGCGGCTCTAAGCATTTTGCTGCCCTAAGCACAGCAGGCAGGCTGCCTTCGGCAGCTTGCCTGTGGAGGGTCCGCCGAAGCCAC
Source organism: Mauremys mutica (assembly GCF_020497125.1). Lineage (NCBI taxonomy): Eukaryota > Metazoa > Chordata > Testudines > Geoemydidae > Mauremys > Mauremys mutica. Next base: position 349,137,345 of record NC_059072.1, read on the forward strand.
GGGAGCAGCGGACCCTCCGCAGGCAAGCCGCCGAAGGCAGCCTGCCTGCCGCCCTCGCGGCGACCGGCGGAGCGCCCCCAGTGGCTTGCCGCCCCAGGCACGCGCTTGGCGTGCTGGGGCCTGGAGCCACCCCTGCTAACAGGCTGGTGTGGGGAAGCTGACACTGACACTGCCTATGCTGTGCTGTTTGGCTAAATGCTCTTTGGACTTTAGCCTTAAGTGCGGTCTACCTTGCACTTTTCCCAAGCAATCAAGGTATGTGTGCTCAGCACCTTTGGCAGGATGGAATCCTAATTCAGGATCCGTGCTGGGCCTGACGTTCACAAACCCACCTTATGATGCAACACTGGTCCCTGTTGTTGCGTTGCATGTTGTAGTAGCAGTTGTCAGCTATTGCGAAGATGTGGGGGGGCATCTCCCCAATCTTTTTGTTGGTGTACAGCCGTATCTGCTCTGGAGAGTAGATAGGTAACAGCTGGTAGGGATTCACTGCCACCAATATCGAACCTGTATACGTCTAGAGGAGAAGCACAAAGAGGTTTATCGGGACAAGGTGCCCCACCCGAGCAGCTTCGGCACCCAGGACCAAATGCAAAGGCAAAACAAGACCGGGATTTTCAACTGCCACTGGAAAGGCGCTGCTCATTTCAAAAAGCCATTTGCGGGGTGAATTCTGGAGTCAAAATGAAGCAAAAGCCCCAACTGTGCAAATCAACACAAACCAACCCAAAACTCCGAGCCAGATTTCAATCACTGTGAGGTTTAGATCCGGGTTTTCAACATGGGACCATCTCTGCAACAAACATGGTCAGAGCCACCAGAGACGCACATCTGTCAGGTGCATTACGAGGGACCACTGCCTGGACTGCCCAAATAATACAGTTGTTTGCAGTGTTGTTGTAGCCTTGTTGTTTAAAATTTGACAAACAGCCCAAATAATGAAGGTATGTCACAGAAAAGGCCTTTGATCCATCTCTACCACAGGTCGCTCAGGAGCCTGGAGCTGTGCTGTGATATTGGACAGCTACTCCCTGGGGACCATTGTCACCTTCCTACGACCCTCCTTTTGGGATACTCCTTTGGGGATGTCATGGGGGCGGCAGAGGAGGAAGAGGGTGCAAGCAGCCCCTCCCTCTGCACGGTCATGCTGATAGCAGCCTTCACTTGGCAGGCGGTGCTGGGGAACCCACACAGGGGGGACATGGTAGCCTGGCTGGCAAAGCTAGGGGCCCCAAAGGAGGAGTGTCTGGGGGCAGAGATCCCACAGGCTCACTCCCTGTTTGTGCTGGTGACTCCAGGCAACACTGCAGACAGCTCAGATTGCAGCTCATTAAAGTCTGTCGCTCTTCTCACCACAGGAGCCCTGCGAGCCCTGGCCCGGTGATGGTCCGGGTCTTCGCCAGCATTTTGGCGGCAGGGGAGCCCTTCAGTCGCTCTGGGTCTTCGGCGGCATTTCAGCGGCAGGGGGCCCTTCAGTCGCTCCGGGTCTTCGGCGGCATTTCGGCGGCAGGGGGCCCTTCAGTCGCTCCGGGTCTTCGGCGGCATTTCGGCGGCGGGGGGCCCTTCAGTGCTGCTGAAGACACGGAGCAACTGAAGGGCTCCCCGCCACCGAAATTCCGCCAAAGACCCGGACTGCCGCCGAGTGAGTACAAGCGCCGCAGCACCCCTGCTTTGCCCCAAGCCCCCTGAATCCACTGGGCAGCCCTGTCCCCCATAGTGCCTCGGGAGAGTATAATTACAAGGGCATAATACCTCCAGACAGCCCTGTTCGAGGTGCATCTTCTTTCTTCCCCCCATGCACCATGGCCCCTTACAGGAAACCAGTTATAGGAATTGACCATGATCCAAGTTGCGTATCCTAAGATGATCGTGCCAAGGTTAACTGCTGGCATCTTAGTGCAGCCTCTCTAACTGAAGGGGCCGACTGCAATTTAAGAAGTGCTGCACCGACTGGCATTGAGAAGGGGAGAATGGTTTCTAACCCTCGGGCAGTACAATCCTTTGCAGTCTCTAGCTCTTGTGATTCATTTCTAGCGGGCTTCTCCTAGGGCTTAATGCCTGCTGGCCAAGGAAGCTAACTGGCGGGAGAAGAAAAGGTTACTCGCCTTGTGCAGTAACTGAGGTTCTTCGAGATGTGTGTCCCTACAGGTGCTCCACTCTAGGTGTCTTCATGTCCCTGTGCCTCAGATCAGAGATTTTTGGTAGCAGTGTCCGTTTGGACTGCACATGCGCTCTCCCCGTCTTGCGCTGTGCTTTGATATTATATAGTGCGGTGCAGGAAAACTGCCCTCAGTTCCTTCCCTACTGCAGAGCTCATATGGAAGAACCCCAAAACAGAGGGGAGGAGGCTGAAGGTATTTTTGGTAAGAATTTGGGATGCGGCCATAATGTGATCTTGTCCTTTAATAAAGGCGGGTGCGCCATTAAGACTCCTCTTTCTCCCACTCTCTGAGCAGACGTGATGGCCACTAGGAATGTGGTTTTCGTAGAGAGGTGTGGAAGTGAGCAAGTGGCCCTAGGCTCAAAGGGTGACCTTATAAGGCAGTTTAAGACAAGATTAAGGTCCCATACTGGTGCGGAGTCTTTGATTGGATGGTAGAAATTACCCATACCTTTAAGAAATCTTTTTGTTGTAGGATGAGCAAACACCGAATGATCATCTGTCTCCCGGTGGAAAGTGTTAATGGCTGCGAGAGGCACGTTTACTGAATTTAGAGATAGGCTTGATTTCTTTAAGCTTAGGATGCGGTCTAGCACAATCGATAGCAAAGTGGATGTAGAAGTAATCTGTCTTGCATCACACCAGAGTTGGAATCTCTTCCATTTTTGAATGTATGTGTGACAGGTAGTTATTTTTTCTGCTAGGTAACAGTACTTCCTTCACGTCCTCAGAACAGTTCATTCCTAAGCTCTGGAACCATCAAGGAGCCATGCTTTGAGCCGGAGAACTTGCAGATTTGGGTGATGGATCAAGCCTGCCTCTTGAGAAAGAAAATGAGTAACAGAGTGGAAAGTAATTGGTGGACAAGCCATCAGATGAAAAAGGTTCAGAAACCACATCCGTCTTGGCCAGGTTGGAACTATAAGAATAACTCTGGCCTTTTCTTGCTTTATCTTGAATATCACTTTGGATATTTGTGGAATTGGTGGAAAGGCCCATAAGAGATGCCTGTTCCATCTGAGGAGAAAAGCATTTCTGAGAGAATGGTGACCCAGGCCTGTTCTGAAGCAGAATTGGGAGCGTTTCTTGCTCTTGGCTGTGGCAAACAGGTCTATCTTTGGAGTTCCCCAATGTATGAATAAGCTGTGAAAGATGCTAGTGTCAACTTCCCATTGATGATCTTTGGAAAATTTTCTGCGGAGAATACCTGCTGTAGTGTTCTGTATGCCCAGGAGGCAGGTTGCTGAGTTGCTGATCTGCGGATGAATGCACCAGTTTCACTTCCTCGGCACACAGAGAAGGTGATCTTGCTCCTCCCTGGTGGTTTATGTAGACTATACATGCAATCGTGTCTGTCAAAAACTTTACATATTTGTCTTTGATCATTGGTGGGAAGTGTCAGCCAGTGTTCCTGACTGCTCTCAGCTCTAGTAAGTTGATATGTAGTGTGGATTCAAGAGGGGACCATTTGCCCTGAATGGTGTAGGTGTCCAAGTGGGCTCCCCATCCCATTAGGAATGCATCCATCATCAAAATTGGTGGAGATGTTTGTGTTGTTGGAGCAAATGAGACTGGGGGTGATAGGTTGGGGCCTCAACTAATGCATCAGAATTGTTGTTTGGATGTAGAAGGTTGCGATGTTGATGATTGTGGGGCTGTTGGTCTCCATTTTTGTAATCCATGCCTGTTCCTTTGAGGATCATAATTTCTCTGGGGAGAGGGAAAGTCAGTAGGGCCAAGATCTCTGCCGTCTGGTACTTACTATGTCTCCTTCTTTGGGCAGGAATGTAAATACCCAGAGAACATAATGTGATCCTAGAATATTTTAATGTGTGTAAGGATTCGTCAGATCTTTGTGCAAACAATTTACATCCCTCAAAATGGAGGTCCTCCACCATAGCTTGCACCACCCTGGGAAAGCCAGAGAGATGAAACTCAAACGCGCTCCTCATGACAATTGCTGTGGAAATGGAACGAGCAGCTGTATCTGCAGCATCCAGAGACGCCTGCAATGCTGTTCTCACAAGGAGCTGACCCCTCCACAATGATCATGGAAATTGCTCTTTCTGATCTGACAGGAGGTGTTCAATAAAGGTGTTTAATTTAGAATAACTGGTATGGTTGTATTTTGACATGAGGGCTTCATAGTTGGAGATCCTAAATTGCAGGATCGCTGAAGATTAGGATTTATGTCCAAATAAATCCAGTCACTTCCAGTCCTTATATGGTGTCATTTTAGCGCAGTACTGTCTGCCACGTTCATTAACAGCATTGTCAACTGGTGAATTTGGGGAAGGATGAGAAAATAAAAAGTCCCTGTTTGTAAAGGGCACATCATATTTTTTGTCCGCTCTTTTGCCTGTTGGGGGTATTGTGGCTGGTGTCAGCTATATAGTTTTCCCGGGATCAAGCAATGCCTCGTTGATGGTGAGTGCAATCTTTGCTGATGACAGTGTCTATAGGATGTCAAGCAGTTTAGGCTGTGACTCTTTGACTTCTTCAAGTGGGATTTACAGGGAATCCACTACCCTCTTAAAGAGGTCTTGAAATTGCTTGACGTCATCTGCTGTACTTGGAGGAGGAGGCATGACCACCTCATGAGGAGATGATGAAGAAATGTTGGTCATCGGAATGGCTTCCTTGTCTAGTCTTTCCTCCTGTTCCTCAAAGGTCTCCTCTTGAGGATCAGGGGTCTGGCTATTGATGCTGAAGATCACTTTCCTTTATCCCTCTGGATGGATTGGGTGATGCTAGAGGACTTCAAAAATTGTTGTCTATATGCCACCCATGGGTTCTATTATAGCCAATGAGATGGTGGAAAGGGCATGAGTGGGGGCATCCAAGGGTCTCCATACCAACTTGGTGGGTCTCTTCTACTCTAGTGGTAAATTGACGGCACATGATTTTCTACCTGACTAGCTCCCTAGTACTGTCATGGAGAACCTTGGACAAACACTGAGTATAAGTCATCCCCATCATCTTCCTCATCGTTGCTTGACAGGGGTAGAGCAGTCATAGATGGTGGAGTAGAATATCTGGATACCACATGTAAGTCCAGGGATGTGGGTGTAAGCTGTACCATGGTTATGCTGGTGCCTCGTAAGGGTGATTCAGGCATCTTCAAGATCATCAAGTCTTTGGGGAATCGAAATTCCTGCAGTACCAGAACAGCCATTGGTACCATTGAGGTCACCTGAGTAGGTGACCTTGAAGTGGAGAGAGTCATCGGTACTGGAGGCCCTCTGTGTCGGGATGGCCAGCAGATGTCACTGTAGCCTTTTGTGGTGCTGGTGTACTCGATACCCACTGTCTACAAGACTCCGTCAGTGCCGTTCTAGAGGAGTTGGGTTTTTCTTTGCCACTCCTTTCTCCTGACAGTTACAATCTTCTTGAGCCTACCCTTTTAGGATCGTTGGGCTTACTGGTGGTACCAATACTTTAGGATCCTGCAGCCTCATAGTTATCTAGTCATGGATCAGTTGGCACCGAGGTTTTTGACCGTGCAGGAACCTTTTTCTTTTGGACGATTCCCTATTTGGAGAACTTGTGGCCTATTTTTTGAGACTTTCTAAGAAGAATCCAAGGATTTCCTCTTTGAAGTCACTGGACGGTCTTCATCTAAAGATGTTGACGGGCTCACTCTCTCTCAACAGGGACTGCTGTCCAAGGTGGGTCCTGGCTATAGGGCCGGAGGCTGGTTGGAGTGAGCTTTCCATCATAAGCAGTCTAAATTTTAGCCCATGACTCTTTCTGGTTCTGGATTTTAATTTGAGACAAAGCATGCACTTCTGAGGCATGTGTCCCTCTTCGAGAGAGCGAAGGCAATGGGAATAGCCATCATTGACAGGAATGGCTTCCCGACACGAGAGGCAATGTTTAAATCTGGAGGAGTTGGGCATACACTTTTCAGGGTTCACTTCCCGAACGGGAAAAACTAGAGAAAGCTAACGTACACTAAGGAGATAACTATTCTACAATCGAAATAAAAACATTTTTTTAAAAAGAAATGAAAAGAGAAGAAGGAAGTATTAACACTAACTGAAGTCTATTACTGCTATGGAAAATTAGCAAAAAAACCCCATTAAGTAGAACCTCTGTCAATGGGCTCTGCCAAGGCTCCGGCTCAGGCCAAGAGAAGTTGAGAAGGATCTGAGAGCGGTTTGCCCACACAGCGCTATCTAGCAAGAGAGCACAGCACGAGACAGGGAGAGCGCAGGTGCAGACCAAATGGACACTGCTACCAAAAATCTCCGATCTTAGATGCCGGGATGTGAAGATCCCTAGAGTAGAGCACCCATAGGGACACTACTCAAAGAAGAACATCCAATTTATAACAGACTAGAACAAGAGTCATGTATCGCAAGCCGAAGGTTAAGGACACAATCAGTGTCAAAATCCTTTATATCTGGTGGACCAAGTAATGAAAAGACCAATACTGCCTAGAATATGCTATCCAAAGAAAGAGCTGGTCATTTTAATGCCAAAACTAATATGCCTTACACCCTTTTAACAGCATGTTCTACTATCACCAGATGGAAGGAGCAAAGTAGCCCATTCCATGGCAAACCTCCCCGCACCCATGATAAAGAACTCTACTAGGCTTTCACAGGGGTTTGAGCTGCCTGGGAATGCAGCCATGGCGGCTAGCTTTCTTAGACAGCCAATCGGTGACTGACCCTAAGCTTACATAGAATGAGTGAGAATGTTTCTGCGGTTGTTTCAGGCAATTAATTAAAGATCCCTATTACAGAGTAAGGTACATTCCAGCTTTCTCTTGCTAACATATGTTGCAAGTTGCAGATAGAGCGAGTTTGAATTTTTACTCACTTTTGGAATCAGCATGCAGGGCCAGTGCTCCTGAGAAGGCCCAACTAAGAGACCGAGAGGCCAGCATGGGCAGCCCCAGTTCAAATTTCTCCCACATAATCCTGCTAATGTGCCTCAATCCTGATTTGGAAGGGCCATCTCTAGGCATGGAAGGGTAGTTCCGTCTCTATGGCCCACTCAATCCTTGGCATCTGCTCAGACTTTCAGTCAGGCTGCCAATTAGTGCCAGCAGTGGGGGTTTTTGTCATAGGAACCCTTGCCCACTGGGAGCTGGACTGGACTCCCAAACTCATTTCACAGTCAACAAAAGGTAGTAACTCTCTGATTGAATCCTGGGCTGGATTTGAACTCACAACCTAAAAGATGTCTGAGGTTTTCATGCTGCTTCATAACTTGGTGAGATTTACAAGTTATAAGGCATTTCTAGGCAAGTGTAGGGACATGTTTAACAGTACATAGAGGCAGAAATATCCCACTTCGTGTTCTCTTCACTCATTCTCAGAAAGACTGACTTTGCTTCTGGCGTGAGTTTGTGACATCCCCATATTCCAGCCTTTGGTGGTAACTTGTCTGTCCTGGCCAAGACCCATGACTCTGACTAAGGCCAAAGATCTTTTTAAAGGAGTTAACCATTAGTGGCAGGAATGTTTTCTTGATGTTCCCACTGACCTTTCCCTTGTGGTCATTAAGAGACTGTCAGCATAAACTCCTGTGTTATCTCAAGAGATGAGCTTGGTTGGACTTGTTCCTAGTTGACAAATACACACAGCTTGCCCAATTTTAACAGCTGACAGCATTCAAGACTTTGGCCCCTGAACTGATGATGGGCCAAAGGGCAGCTACAAGAAAATATTTGCAATTCCCGTTTCCAAGTCTGGTTAAGAGTAAAGCCCCTCTGTTTTGGTGTAAAGATCAGCTTGGCTGAACGTATGAGTGATGGTTCTACAAAAGCCGAAGGTTTACACCTGAAAATGCTGCTCCACTGCAAACTTGTTACTGTCCACGTGACCTACATTTTCATTAGCCATGTAACAAATCCTCTCTGTGCCTGATTCCCAGAGCACCCCAAACTCGTCTTGGCTTCAACTGGAGTTTTTGCTGCTCAGGGAACGCAGGGTCACACCACGACCTGATACTCCTGCATTTTAGCAACCCCTATTCAGAAGCAGATGGCTTTGAGTTCATCTCCAGATAGACAAAACTCTGCTCGGTAACACAGTGTTGCGACAAAACACCCCTGCTATTCGGCACAGTTTTTCTCAGCGCATACAAGCATGAGCCATGCAGAACAGCGCTCACATAACCCTTTTCATTTTGTCGTGGTTGCTTATTTCCTCCAAACCGGGCTATTACACGTAGCTGGTTACAGCCCTGTCCACCTGGCATCACATCCGCAGACTCGATACTTTGCTCTTCTAGCAAGAGGCCACATTTCTGTCATTGTGGCAAAGCGCTGCAGCCGAAGGGATAATGGTTTGGGTGCATTCACGGGGCAGCAGAAAAGCAGTGCAAGACAAATGAGAAACACCACGAATGGTGAACGTCAACGAGCGAGCCAGCGGATGACATGACAATGCATTGCGGCAATGGAAGGTGGCTCGATACCTGTGTGTGTTATACTTACCCTCCCACCACAGTTAGTCTTAGGGTTAAAAAGGAAGGAAGGAGAAAAAGGAAAATACATATTGCATTAGAGCAGGACTACAAAAGCCTTTGGCCAAGTCATGGCGAACTTTCCCCCCCAGCCAGCTGAACCGGGAAACACAGATTGTCAGAAGCCTCATTGCAAGATTCAGCAGTGCCGGGAACACCCTCAAGCAGCGCAGGCCTGTCACGGACCATACTGAGTACTATCACTTTGGGCTGGTGAGAGCAAATTGTACCTCATAGAACCGCTGCTTGCTGGGTTGGTCTCTACCACCTCGGCTCCATTCACAGGGGCATATACAGCTTCGCAGAACTGCCAGCCACACTTCCTGACACTCTACTCACTTTTCCTCTGCCAGGGTGATAGATAATGTAAAGGGATGGTTTATTCACCTGTCAAAATTTCTCTCTCTCTCTGACCCACCCTCCTCACTTCCCCCTCGGCTCCACCCCAAAAACCCCTTAGTGATGTGAGAACTAAAAGCCAATCTGTTTTGCTCTTCGTTGGTCAAACAGATTTTAAAACCTTTGACCAAAATCTTTAAAAGTTGATGCTTAAAATTAAGCTTCTGAATGCATATGTAGACATAGTTAAGTGGCGTAGCTGCGTCCAGGCAAGGAACACCTTGCTGATCATACAACACACTGGTGTTCCTGTCCTAGGAGAGCACCGGCAGGGGAGTCCTGGCCTAAATATCATTGCAGTCTTTTTGCAGACAATGCACAAACAGAAACAGGGGCAAAGCTCATTGAATAAATTCTTTGCTACAAATGATTGGCCCAGCTGTACTGCCCATCTGTCCAAGCCTGTGCTAGTCCCTTTGTCTCCTTCCCCAGCTTTGGGGATATCTTGGGATGTGCGTTCCTCTAGCAGCCACCTCACTTTGCTGTAGAACCAAAGCAGTGTATGGCTAAGGGAATGGTGCAGTATTTCAGCGACTGCTGCAAGCCTGGAGTTGTTAAAGAGATTAAAAATTCATCATTGCTTAGGGGGTAAACTCCTAATGAGAGACAGATACCTGGAGACGCATTTCGCACATCTAATAAAAGGTTAATGCGCTGGCTGGAGGCACAGACACCCAGCATCCACCGAGCACTCAGAACTCAGCAACCAATCTCCTGTGACAGAGGGGGCCCGCTCCCCACTGCACAGAAACCCACAGGAGGAGATCCGCCCACTCCTCCCTCTAGATCAGTAGTCTTTGCGCCCTAGTCAGAGCTAGGCGAGTGCTCACAGGGGCACCAGCCTCTCCAGGGCCCAGGCCAGGGCCATCTGGCTGGGCGCAGCAGGCAATGTGGGCTGCACTCAGGCACGATAGCCCTGGGCTCTAGGAGGCCTCCTGCTGTGGAGGTGCACATCAGCACGAGACTGGCTTCCTGGCACAGCGGCACCCTCGCATTACCCTCCTCTGGCTTCCTGGCACAGCGGCACCCTCGCATTACCCTCCTCTGGCTTCCTGCTTCTTGGTTTCCGTTTGTTGTCTCTGTTGCTTTTCCTCCTCAGACTCACTCTAAAAGAGCCCCCCTCTTTGCCGTTCCCGCACGCGTAAAACTAGGGACAGGACATTTCGATGGACTTTCTTCCCACGAGGGCCTTCACTTCCCAGAAAACAACCACAGGATCCTGCCCTGCCTTTATGGCTGACACCCAGGCATCATCGCCTTCCTCTCCCTCCCCCTTCCCCCCCACGTGCCTGGACAAGCCCATTAACACCACTACCTGAACCTGCCAGGAATGCTGCTGTTCAGACTCCCCCTCCCCTCGACTGTATCTGCAGCCAGCCTATGAGAAAGGGGCCACCCCAGTCTCCTACATCTGCCATCACCAGCAGAGACTGACTGCAGGGCTGGGGGCCTGGAAGTCCTGATAGCTAATGGTGGGTTAGACACTGAATCCCACTGGGGCCTTGGGGCAGCATTTCCAGATTAGGCTCCTAAAGCAACGGCACAAGCATCAGAGGCACTGAACGCTTGTAGCTTCCATTCATTCAAATCCGAAAATCTGGCCACTTATTCAGGTGCCTAAATGTGGATTCGTAAATGTTGGCTTTAACTTCCCTGTGCCTCAGTTTCCCCATCTGTAAACAGGGGCTAATACGAATCATCTGCTTCACAGACTGTGGGAATTAGTTGGTTCAGCCTTTGAAGATGGATGTATTACTCTCATTGATGCCTATGAAAGACCCCACCTACAGGGAAAGCAGAATATTGGAACCGAGAGGAGAATCTGTCCTGAGTCAATAGCACTAAGAAGCAAGAGACAGCCTCAAAAATGCTGCGTGAAGATGTGACTGCAAAGCAGCCGACCTTCACCTTTCCTCAAGACAACTGTTTGTTACATATAAACCAGCTCGCCTCACCTACTTCCCAAAAATGCATATTCCCACCTAAGAGGCTATGTTAACCCTTTCCATCGCATCAGCACATTTCTCTCGAATGAAACAAAAATGTGAAGGAATCATCTTCCACTCAAAGCTACCAGAAAGTGACTGGGAGGATATTTTCAGCAGTTGCCCCATCCCCACTGTCTTCCACCCTGCAAAATCCGTACAATGAAATAGCTGGTGAGACATTGCACGCTGGTTCCTGCAAAGGTGAATTGTTCAACATCGGGACCGGTGGGCTATTGCTAAGGTTAATATTTTGTCATGGTTATTTTTAGTAGAAGTCAAGGACAGGTCATGGGCAATAAACAAAAATTCATGGAAGCCCGCGACCCGTCCCTGACTTTTACTAACAATAACAGGGAGGAGGGGCTGACCGCTGGGGGGACTGAAGCCCGAGCCTGCCACGGGGCTCTAGCCCCGCTGCTGCTGCAGGGGTGCAGCCGAAGAAGTCACTGAGGTTCCTTAAAGTCACGGAATCCGTGACCTCCATGAGTAAATTGTATCCTTAGTTATTGCTAAACCTATTTTGACTGCCTTGTTTCTTCATAGGTTTCAGGGCCGGAAGGGCGTATTAGGAGGATGCAGTCTGAGCTCCTGCATCACACAGGCCAGAGAATTCACCCAGCTCTGGAACCAAGCTCAGCATTTATGAGAGATTTGGAAAAAGCTGATGTAACATTTTTTCTCATTTTCACATGCCCCCAGTTCCATCTGAGGCAAGGAGTGGAGCTGGCAAAATACCAAAAGGAAAGGCTGCTCGGGCCATATTTTTGGCCTACCTGGAGACAGGGTCCGCTAGAAGTCTCACAAGTAGAGACAGGCCTGAACCAAACTCAAGCATCTGAACACCCTCAAACTTTTGCAAGATATGTGTGTGTGTGTGTGTGTGTGTGTGTGTGTGTGTGTGTGTGTGTGTGAGTGAGTGAGTGAGTGAGTGAGTGAGTGAGTGAGTGAGTGAGAGAGAGAGACCAAACTCAAGCATCCGAACACCCTCTAGATGACCCTAATGGTCCCTTCTGGCCTTAAAATCTACCAGCCTATGAATCACTCATCTTTAAATGAAATCCTTAAATTGTTTCAAAAGAGACCTTGGAGGGTATGTCTACACTGCAGTGTAGGCCCAGGTTAGTAGAACTCGAGTTAGCAGACCCTGGGTTAGTTAACCTAGATCTTAAGCATCTACATTCATTTGTAACTCCAGATTAGGAATTGTTGAGCCCTGAATCTATGTTGCATTATGCAGGCCTGAGTCCAATCACCCATGTCCCAGACTTCCTAGTGTCCTCCCAAACTATGGCCGTGCTAACCCTTTGTTCATGGTGCAGCATGAGAAAACTTGACTGCCCACCAAACTTGACTGTCCAGAGGACAAAGAATGTCCGTCTGGGGAATTGTGGGATACTTCTGGTGGATCCCAGAGCACGAGTCCAGTGGGGCTGAATCTACACTGCAATGCAATAAGGCTTGAACCCTGATTTAACTCACACAGGGGGGGTCTTAAGACTCTGGGTCCGCATGCTTTGTGTGTATACGGAAGGGGGATTAAGCTTGAGTTTGAGCCCTGAGTTTACACTGCAGTGTAGGCATGGGTGATGGCACAAAACAATGTACTTCTGCCATTGAGTGCCTGCAAGCCTTACAATTTAAGAACTGTCCTGAAGTGCCCCGCTCTTACGTGATCACACTGACTATTTGGCAACATCGAATAGCGTGCTTGCATGCACTGCAGGTATGTTTTACTTCAGGCACAAAAATGTGCATCTTATGACCCTGCAACTGCAAGCCAGCAGCCAGAGATTCCGCAACTCTGAGAAAACAAAGAAAGACCCTTTGAACGCTGACTTCTTTCCTTTTGGAGTTATAATGTTATAGCAGAACAACCACGCAACTCAATTTACCCTCACACAATGTCCTAAATTAAAACCAATGCAGCTGCACAAATGCCACATAGGGCAGAATCTGGGTTGTGGAAGTGTTAGAACCAGCAATGCAGCGTCAGGAGGAAACGGTTGAGTTTGTAAAGCTAGTGAATTGAGCATACCAGGCACGACATCATTGAGAGACAAATCTGCAAATCCACAATGCTGATTTTACAGTCGCTTTGCTGAGCACTTAAACAGCACTTAAAGGGGCATTAGGGCGGTGTGTGCATGTCAGGAACTTAAGAGTTCTAAGAAGAATATCGTAGCAATCAAAATGCAGCTGAGAGACACCAGGAAATTGGGAATGAATAAGTCTTAAGTGCACACACCAGGTATTGCAAGGTCACTGGGGGAAAACTGCCTTGTCACACCCCAGGTTAATTAATTCCCAGAGCCTGTCACACTGTGTGGATTCTTCAGCCACGTCCCCTATGCATGGGATCCTCAGACAGGTCAGCTAAACGTGTTGCGATCTTAAAGGGCGCCCAGGCAAATGCCTGGGGATCGTTAGTCATTACATGGGTCATGGGATCTATAGCTTCCACTTGGACAATGAGAAACTCAGTTTAATGCTTCACTCAAAGCACTGTGTTCATAACAGTGCAGAAACTCCCTGCACTCTGGAGCCACTCTCAGGCGTAAACCCGGGCTCCCATGTGGGACTTGATTCCACTAGCCCAGAGTGAGGGCACAGCGCTCCCCATTTGGTCACATAAAAGGACTCAGATTTAATTAACATCCAAAAGATATATCCTTTCCCCAATTCAGTAAACCCCCACGTGCAATAGCATCTCAGATCCTGCATGAACCACATGTAAACTTTGCAGCAGTCATGGCAGAGAATAGGTACGTATGAGGCTTGGACCAGTTTAGGATAAGCACAACAAAGCTGGGGTGAGATGACATTCTCCAGGTGGGCACTCACATAGATAAGGTGCTCTCGGTAACGGATGAGCAGGTTCCGCAGAATCCCAGCTTCATTCAGGTCCCCCAGGCGGATCATGTCCTCCACCCCGTGGATAGAGGTCGGGTGCATGGGTTTGATGTGGCTGGCATTGTGAGGGAAAATCCAATGCTCCTGGAAACAAAAAGGGGAAAGAGGTCAAATGTGAGCCTGCCGCGATATATACCCTAGACAGATTCAGAAAGGACAGGATGAGAGGATTATGCAGTACAAGGGGCATGACAGCCATTAACTTTAAAGGATCGTAGTGAAAAGGAAATGATCTCTCAGATCCCTGCAAGACCAGGATATAGCTGTGTTTTAAGGCTCCTAAGCTCAGGGGCAGCTAGGCGGCTCTGCGTGCTGCTCTTGCCTGCAGGCACCGCCTCTGCAGCTCCCATTGGCCGTGGTTCCCAGCCAATGGGAGCTGCGGAGTTGGCGCTCAGGGTGGGGGCAGCATGCAGAGACCCCCTGGCCACACCCTGCATCTAGGAGCCAGAGGGACGTTCCGGTCACTTCCAGGAGCCACGCGGAGCCAAGGCAGGTGGGAAGCCTGCCTTAGCCCCGCTGCGCCATCGATTTTGCCTGTTAAAATCTCCCGGATTGCCTTTAATAGTCACCGGGAGATGGAGACTGATTCCGGGAGATTCCCGGCCAATCCAGGAGGGTCGTCAACCCTATTTGTAACAAAACAAGAAACTGGTACAGATGACTGGGGCTGGCTACTGAAGGGCTCTGTGGGAACTCAGGCGCAGGTTAGGGAAGATGTTAGTGGGGATCCTATAGGAGAAGAGGAGTAACTAGCAGTAGCAGAGGCAACTAAAAGTCCTAATCTAAAGTATTTATATAGGCCCTGTGATAGAATGCTGGGAAACAGCACCTGATGCAGCCCTCTGGTGACTGCAACCACAAGTGGTTGCTCTGGAGTAGCCCTGATTAGGAAGAGCTGTGCCTAATTGGTGGATTGGGATGGGCTGAGGAGAGCCCCAAAGGCTAATTAGCGCATTACTGGCGAGGTAGAGAAGGCACAGGAAGGACATGAGAGAGCAACAGGCTTCTCAGGGAAAGAAGAGATTGCTCAGGGGAAGAGACCCTCTGTCTTTCTCTCTCCTTGGCGGGGTGAGCCTAAGGATTGTACGTTATGATAACTACAGAGCTGCAAAGGTTTGCAAAGGCAGTGGGACAGAACAGTGTAAATACACTGCACAAAGCGTTTCATCAGAAGCAGGTCTCTGAGTGGTTTGTGGCTAGAAAAGAGACAGGAGCAGGACAAGGCCCTGTCACAGTCCCCCGTGCCCTCCCCATCACTGTAATGTCTGACCTCCCAACCTTTGATGTGTTTATCCCCTCAATCCCTCCCCCTCTGTGAGGCAGGGCAGTGCATGTGACAGATCCAGCAATTTCCTGCAGTATCCTTGAAAAACCTCATTGTATTGAGTTTAAATCTCTTTGGAGTCCATTGTATTAAATGCAAAGCTTATGTATTATTGTTAAGATCCCGATTATGTCACAGAGGTCACGGGATCCATGACTTCCATTGACCTCCGTGACATTTTCTGCCCCGGGGCTAGAGCACCCAGCTGCCCCCCACATTGCTCCCAGCTCCCACCCTGGCGGGGGGGCCCTCTGCAGCTGCCCAGCCACAGGGGATGGCAGGGGGACTCCCCAGAGCTCACAGCTGCCATGGCAAGTGAGGGGACCCCACAGCAGCCCTGTGAGCGGTGGGGGACCCCAGAACTCCCACTTGCCGCAGGTGGCGGGGAACCCCCCAGAGCTCCCTGCTGCCGCGGGCAGCGCCCCTCCCCCTCCCACCGAGCTGCTCAGCCGCCTGGAGTTCCCACTCACCACAGTGTAGGTTGACCAGATGAGAGGGAGAAAATACCAGGACACATGGGGGGCGGGTCCCGCTGGCGGAGAAAAAAAAAGCCGAATGCTGCCAGCAGAGCAGCGAGGGGAAAAAAAGCCGAGTGCTGCCAGCGGAACGAAATATAGGGACAAATTGCGTCCCTACCAAAGATCGGTTGGGACGCGGGACAAACACCTAAATTATCGGGACGTCTGGTCACCCTACCACAGTGGCAGGGGGACCCTGGAGCCCCAGCAGCAACAGGTGCTGAGCTGAACCTGCCCCTCCCCATTTTGTCAGGGATATTTTTAGTGAAAGTCAGGGACAGGTCACAGGCTTCTGTGAATTTCTGTTTATTGCCTGTGACCTGTCCATGATTTTTACTAAAAATATCCCGACAAAATCTTAGCCTTAATTATTGTGGGCTGGGATTGCACGTAACTTCTAGTGGGGAGATGGGATGGGAATCCTAGGCCATGTTACGAACTTCAAAGGTCTATACTGAACAATGTGCCAGACAAGGATGGACTTCTGGGACAAACGGTATCAAATTTCCACCTCCAGTCATTCAAAAAACCCAGCCTTTTGAAGCTACACCCTGAGGAGGAGACCACTGTCTGCCAATCATCTGGTCCTGGAATCTGAAGATCAAAGGTACTTGTTCACAACAGCCTTAGCTCTGAACATGTAGCCAGAGAAAACCGCTCGGTGGGCACTCAGTGACTGACTTCTGCCAAAGCCCTTGCTGGAGTTGGGGTGATCTCTGGTAAACTTAAGCTTATTAGCATGTGTGTAGGTTCTTTGAATATTTTCTTTGTAATGCTTTCACCTTAAGAATACATGTGCTTGCTTAAAAAGGGCTGTGTGATAACTTGTAACTGCTAGCAACTGAAGCTGTTCATAGCCTCTGGAGAGAAAGCAAAGCTCCAATGCTGGCTGTTTAGGCAGTCTATCGCAGTATAGGCTGGGAACGGTGCAGGCTGGAAAAAACCTGGCCAGTAGGGACAGAGATGTGGGCCTTTACCTGAGACATGTAATGGCTGAGGAGTCAGTAGCCTAGAGTGGATGTCCTTGCTGGACCACGGAGGGGGGAAATACAGGTGCATTTGCCCTGAAGTGTGACAGTGCTATGATCCTCATTTTACGGATGAGAAACTGAGGCACAGAACGGGTAAGTGATGTGCCCAAGTTCATACAGGAAGCCTGTGGCACAACAGGGAATTGAACAAGGGCTCCCAAGTCCCAGGCTAGCACCATAACCCCTGGACTATCCTTCCTCTCCAATAAAATAAATTGGAAACAGGAAAAGGCTTAAACAAGCCCCTTTAATTAGGTCTGAAATAGGCAAGTTGTTCACTAGCTACTTTGTGTTACTGCACTGTCTTGTTATGGTCTCCCTTGTCAAAGTTATTCCCCCACCCCCGGCCCACTTTCCTTCCTTTTGTTTGTTGCACCTCCTCAGTGCATCTTGTCTTCCACCTATGTCCTTGGGTGGCCCCAATCCACAGTCCATGGGAGTTCATGGAAAGAATCCTATTGATTTCAATGGGGTTTGGATCATACTGTGCATCTGTACAGCACCCAGTGCTTAATCCTATTTGAGGCCCTATAGCTGACACTAATACAAAGGACACACAATCACAATCCTCTTCTCCTTCATACATACGTTGCCTTCATCGTCCACCACCTGGATCTGCCCAGAGTCACAAAGTTTGACCACGGCTCCAATGGGAACGTCGAATTCCCGACCGGTTTTGAGGTCCATCCATACATAATCCCCCTGAAACAAAAGAGAGGAAAAGCATGTTCTCAGTGTAGATGACCAGAAGAACACAGCACTGCAGGGAGGACTAAACATTCCCAGTTAGAGTCATTTCTGGATGTTTTACTTCCAAACATGGGTGTGAGAACAAGCGACCTCCTTTGCAGTCCATACAGTACCCAGCTTCTAGGTAGTGCTTTTCATCAGTAGACCTCAGAGTACTTTACAAAGGAGGGTAAAGTATCATTATCACCATTTTACAGATGTGGAAACTGAGGCACAGGGGGAAGTGACTTGCCAGCAGGCCAAGGCAGAGCTGGGAATAAAGCTCTAGTCTCCTGAGTCCCAGTCCAGTGCTCTATCTAGGTAACACTGTTACCCTTGCCTCATAAGCGGGTAATAAGGCTATTGTGAGGCAACTACGACTTAGCACTACAATGTATGCTACCTATCTCATCCATTTTTGGCAAACTGACCTGCTGCTAATCTTCAGCAGCTCTTCAGCGGCGGGTCCTTCAGTGCTGCCAAAGACGCGGAGCGAGTGAAGGACCTGCCGCCACCACGGAAGACTCGGAGCGCCGCCCAGTGAGTACAAGCGCCACAGCGGGTGGCACCTTTTTTTATGTCAACTCCCCCGCTTTGCCCCAGGCCCCCTGAATCCTCTGGGCGGCCCTGCCTTCCAGCCCTACATTTCTTTGATTCAATGAAACCTACGTCCAGAAATTGACTTAGGCGATGCACTGTACATCAATGGTTCCCAGCCATTTGAAGGTGGAACCTCCACCTTTTGCAACAGATTGCTAGATGGCAGTCCCCCAGGCCTTGGGTCAATTGCTACCATCTCTTCTTTCTTCTTCTCATTTCTTTCAGCCCTTTCTCTCTCTCTCTCTCTTCCTCTTCATCCCTAGGATCTTGTTTTTTTCTGTTCTATTTATGTTTTTCCTTTCTATTGTTAATGAGATTTCATATTTAAACTCCCCCAAGCCACCAGACGGCTACAGGATGTTCAGGCTGGGGATTGTCCATTTGCGGCTCTAGGCGGAACCGCATGCACTCTTGCTCTAAGCAGAGTGGTGTGAATAGCAGGAGTCAGCAAGTTGTTGTTTGCACCTGCTGTCTCTGCCTCCATAGACTGCTACCCTGGGAGCTGCTGCAGCATTAGGGAGGGAAGGCAACGTCTTCGATACGCCACCCAATCCACAGAGCAATAATGCTTTTGAGGTGGGGATCCCAGATCCCGCAGCTTTCTCCCTCCCAATACTTCTCCACTCTGCACCCAACTCTTGCCAACCCCGAGTGTCCCAAAATCATGAGTCAGGCCACAAAAAACCATGAGATTTTTTAAATTAATAAATGTTAGACCCGTCTTCTTGGCCTTCTGGTTTCTGAGCCCTTAGGATGAACTTGCTTCACCCTTTTGCTCTGTTCTCCTCAGCCAGGCAGGCTAGAAGTGTGCTCGTTTCTAAACAAACCTGAGGTTCTCAGGTAATCTCTAGCTTCCAGCAGCCACAGCCTTCAGAGAAACCACAAATATTCCAGGACTTAAGATAAGATGGTGAGAGTTGGCAACACCGGTACCCCTACTGTGCTAGCTTATTGTATTAGCACACAATCAGGCACTGTAATATGCTGCCTTTTGCCTAAATACTGACTGTTAAAGTCATCATTCAGGTCAGTAACGTAAGCAAACTCTAACTATTTCAGGGAGCTTTTTCCTGAGCAATGTTTGAAAATTCTAGGCCAGCTCTGGCAATGGCAACCTTATTGTTTAGTACCATAGCATGGTAGTATCCCTGGATTATACAGCCATATGCATATAGAATGTTGGCAAGTTATAATTAAAATACACTATCTTGTTATTAAATAGTCAACTACTTTAAACTGCTACCCATAGCTACCAAGTTTTGCGCCGCTCCATGAATAGCATTTATGCACATTAATTATTGAGCAAATTTCCTTATTTACATCTGATTTGTATATATATGTATATTTCAGCTTTTTTTAAATGTATGTGTGACGGGTTGGACCCTCCTTCTGGGATACCACCTGATGTGCTGGGGTTTCACTGAGCCTCCCCTACTCAACCAGCCTGGGTTCCCTCTTACTGCTTTGCTGCATTAGACTCTCCGGCCTCTTGCAGCACACACACACACAGGTAGGGCCACACCCCGCTGCAGTCACAGACTGAAGTCAGCTCTGTGTGAGAGGGTTCCCCTAGCACTCACATGCCTCCCGCCACACACTGGGGTACAAACCCAAAGGTTTTATGAAATTCGCCCCCTCCCTCAATGTGGAGGGAGATATGCACAACTTTTTGCCCCTGCCCCGTTAGAAATTACATAAACTGGGTTATATTATAAACAAGAAATAAGTTTATTAACTACAAAAGGTGAATTTTAAGAGAATATAAGAGATAACAGACAGAACAAAGCAGATTACTGACGAAATAAAGCAAAATACGCCAGCAAAGCTCAATATACTTAAGAACAAGTTACAAGATGTAAATTCTCACCCTAAATGCTATTTTAGGCGGGTTGCAAAGTTTCTGTGGTTCAGAGTTCCAGTTATATTCCTTTTCAGACTGGACCCCTGTCTTAGTCTGGACTCCCCCCCTTGCCTTCCCTTCAGGTGGCTTTAGAAGTCTTTCTTCTTGGGCAGACAGGCCATGGAGAGGAGGAGTCCCATTTGCCCTCCTCCCAACTGTTAAATAGGATTTACATAAGGCAGGAATCCTTTGTTTCCCAAACTTGACCCTCCTTCCCATCCAGTGGAAAGTTACAAGAAGTCCCAGGTAATGTTTAGTATCAGGTGACAAGATCACCTGACCTAGTAGTGTCACAGTTACATCCCCGGACGCCTCCAAGAGGGAGAGAGATTAGCATCTTCATGGTTTCGTTGTTCCTTCCTGATGGCTCAGCCAATTTGACGGCCTGTCGTCTGGTGGGTGTCTTCCCACTACACACCCACTTGTAATTGTTACATAGTCCATATTTCTAACTTTAGCTACAGAAATGATCCAGGCATACAAATCGGAGAATCACATTCAGTAAATTATAACCTTTCCAGTGATACAAGACCCATCTTGCACAAAGTATATCTCAGTTATGTCATATTCATACCATAAGCATATTTTCATAAAGAATATGGAGTGAAAAGTTACAGTATGGATTTACAGTTTGTGAAAGGCTTCATCCAAGATTGACAGACCTGGTGATGAAGCCCCGGGGCAAGTTTCCCTACACACGCTGCCCTGTCAGCATGCCACACTCTTGATCTGGGATGGGGACTTCCTCAGTAGGGGGAGCCAGAGCCTGGGGATTGTTGAAAGTTTCCCCCACTCTTCCCCTCCCTTCACCAGTCTTCCCTATTCTGTCATTTTCCAGACCCTGCCCCCTTCTCAGCTCCCCCATTCGGCTCCTCATATCCTTGCTTTGCCTTTTCTATTAGCAGAGGCCCTTCTCCTAGGGCTCTGTGCTGCTCTGGCACCTGCAGGGGCACTAGAGAGAGCAAAGATAGACCGGGCTGTCTACAGAGGAGGCCCCACATCGCCCCCAGTGGCTGAGAGATGCTGCTACAACTCCTGCTCTCAAACCAGCTGGGTGCATGAGGCTCAACTGGGTTGTGCGAATGTGTGACAGAGCCCCCAGATGCATGAGTGTCTTAGCACTGACGATACTGCCTAATACATAAACAGCTCTTTATAGTCTTGTATTTTACAATGCAGTGACACCAACTGGATTGTTACTAAAGACAATTTCGTACATTCAGCCTCTTTGTTACGCAGGGTGAGTAACACTGCAAATGAGTGGATGTAGCCACTCAAATTCAGTGGGCGTCGATGAACGTTCGCTGTGATTCCCTGCAACTTTTTGAAAAGTTAGGCTCAGATTCTCAGCTGGTGTCAATCAGTAAAGCGGTATTGAATTAATAATAATAATAATAATAACAATAATATTTGTTTACTGTTGCAAAGTGCTTTGAGATCCTCTAATGAAAGGTGTTATATGAATCAGTAAACCAATTGATGTCTATGAAGGCATTCCAGGTTATATCAACTGAGGCTCTGGCTGTTACTATTTAAAAACAGAATCTTATAATGTGGCTCAAAATGTCTTCAGAAGTACCTGATACATAAGGAAAATAATTCTATGCTTAGAGAATCAAAAATAGGTACCTTATCTTTAGAACCAATAGAAACATTGGTAGAAGAGGAAAGAAAAAAGATATGGGTAAAGTAAGTGACATATTGTTCAATTATATATTAGTTTAAATTGTATACTTTAGCACTTATAGAGCTTCTTTAAGTGGAGGATCTCAAAGCATTTTACAATAGTTGACAGTATTATCCTCATTTTATAGTTGGTCAAACCAGAATGGACAGAACCCAGGTCTCCTATTCTAAGCCCCTAATTGCCAGAGAATACTCAAAAGTACAATGAAAATTACATTATACCCCCGCCAAAGAAAATATTTTTTACCTTTGTTCTGGTGGTCAGTACTAAGCAGCCGAGTTTCGTGGCCCATTATGTCACCAGACACAAATACATAGCCCAACATCATGAAGTATAGTTTATACTTCTCTTCTGTTGTATGCTACTGTACTACAAGAGCAACAACAAATACATACATGATTTGACTAGCTAACATACTGGATATTAATTTTCTCGAAATGCCCTGTACATACAAATTAAAATTACATTTGTTAATACTGGCCAAAAAGGCAATTGTGATGGCCTGGACTAACTCAGCTAGACCCACCATATGCCTATTTCCTTTTCCCGCTTGGAAAGGGCTTGATGCAAAGTCCACAGAAGTCACTCGGAGTCTTTGCACTGACTTCAGAGGGCTTTGGATCAGGTCCAATAGGAACAAAAACATCAGCACAGGACATTTCATGATGATTGGCTCTGGGCCATTAAATAGCTCAATTAAACTGGTCAACAATCCTCATGAAATATCCTGCATCTTGGCAGTTTGGGGTTAATTCAAGATGTAGGGCGCAGCACCACAGAACCAAGAACACTTTCAATCATTTCATAAATAGCCATATCTGAACCATCCTAGGCATGTTCCAAACCCTCCAGACCCTGCCCCCAGGAGCTCACAATCTCAGGACACAGGCGAAGGGAGGGGGAACAACAGGCAATTTATACACAAGTCAACTCGATTCACTGTAATCAGCACAAAGAAGGAGTTGCAGGTGCAACTGTGCGAGAAGCTGGCACAAGCATTATACAGGATCAAACTGTAATGTGATATAGATTTCAAAGGAGTCTGAAAGCCATTGTCAGTGTTTAGAGCCAGTGGCCCTTATCTTACCGATAAAAGAGTCAGGGGTTTCAAGGCTTGGTTGACATTCCGGAGCAGCGTCCATTTGCCCTGATCCTTCTCGTCAGCATCCACCGCACTGGGGCATTGCTGCATGTTGATGGCTTTTGCCTCTTTAGCATTCTAGAGAGGCTACTGCACTATATGGACCTCTTCCCTGGTTCCTACACATACTCCACTAGCTGGCAAGAAATCTTCAAAGATATCAGCTGGTTTGCTTTACGCCTCCTGTTGCAGAACAATGATCATAAGCACTCACTTCTGCTGCAGGGCACTGTTTGTCTTGAGTCACAGTGTGGTTCTTGGAAAAGATTTTCTCCTAACAGGAGAGTTTCCATAAACAAGCTTAAGGAAAGCTTTAGCTTTTCTCATGGTTCACCACTGGAATATGCTAGAACTATCCCATATTATACTTTGCATTGTGGGAATCTATATACTGAGCAGACAACAGTGTGTTTCTCCTCTTACAGTCCTCCCAGCGTCTCCAGTAATGGGTGATCTTTGGTAGTAGATGAAAAGGAAACTGCAACCAGCAATTCGGACTTGAGGCCTCCTGAAAATGACACTGTAAAATTCAAGGCAAAACTCTTTATTTCACCATGACCTCTTTCCTCTCCCTTCCTTTCTCAGTGAAATAACTTGTCAGCGGTTTGATGTCTGTCAGGTCTGAGACGCTGAATACTCTTGGATACTTATTAATCCACAAGTGTAGTCGTCCCCATGTAACACATGGCTTTTAATTAACCTAATACCTTGCTACTCCAAATTAACCAAGGCGCAGTGGGAACCCAAAACCAAAGGCCATCTGGATTTTCTTTAAACTGATCACCCACAGTAGTTCCATAGCAACTGGATTTTAAATAATTGAGTGGAAGGTGTTCTGAGATGTATTACTTGCATAGCTTTATGGGATAACTCAGGCTAAGCTAGAGATTGAAATTACCTGCAAGTGTGAATAACAACAACATAATTACAGCATGCTTTGCTTTTCTAGGGCCAATCCTGGCCCATGTGAGTAGTCCAGAGAGCTGCTCTCATAAGGACTGTTTGTATGAGTGAGAGTTGCAGGTTTGGATCCCAATTGCACTGCTCATCTGAGGACCCCAACTCACTGCATAACCATGAAATATGGCTGCCTGGGATTAAAGTCCCTAGGGAGCAGAGTGCATTGTATTCCAGCTCCATCTTCATCAGCTCCTGCTACACCTTAGAACACCTCCCCCCAACCTCCAGGTGACCAGTTCAGGATTCCTCCCCCCCACACACACACACCTGGGAAAGCATCAGTTGCCCATTTAAGGCAACGTAAGGTCATTTGCACCGGTTTGTCTAGATGGTTTGTCTAGACAAACCGTCAGTGCAGAGCAAGCTGGAGCGTATATCTACAGCGCACTAGCATGCCACGCACTGCATCCGCATGGGCTCTGCTCCTGTGAACACTTTCACCTACTCTGCTTTGAACTGGGAGCAGGTCAGCACTCACTGAGGAACTTTTAGTGAGCGGCAGCAGGTCCACCTGGACAGTCAGTGCGCGGCAGGCTAGTGCGCTGTAGATTTACATCCCAGCATGCTGCACACTAACTGTTTGTCTAAAGAAGCACGAAGTGACTCTAGCTAGGAGTAGGATCTGGTCCCTAGTCCTTGCTTTGGGGAGATCAGAATCTAATTAGACAGCGAGAGTACAGACCAGACCTGTTATGCAGCGTACAAAGACCCAAGCACAGGGACAAAACCCGACATCCTTACTCAGTGATTATCCTTCCTTAGTCAAAGCTTCCACTGACATCATGATTCCACTGACTTCCCATTCAGCCTGTGGGGCAGAGGAGATTTACACTTACCCCATCTAATACCTGTAATCGGAGCATATCCAGGCAAGTTATGATCATTAACAAATCACCCCTCGCACCATGCCTGTGAAGTAGGTGCTCTTAGATCTATTTTACAGAAGAATAAACTGAGGCATGCAGAAGAAACATGGTTTGTCCAAGATCACACACCGAGTCAGTGGCAAAGTCAGGAATAGACCCCAGGCGTTTTGAACCCAGTCCCTTTGATCTAATCACTAGATCATTCTGTCTCTCCCTTTGGATGAATGTGTAACGGACACAGAAATGTCACCCCTCTCCACATCTTTCCCAATCACCTTCTCACTTGGTCCACTGTAGTTTATGGCAGTGCATTTAGTTCTGAGCTGGGGATGAGCCTTCATGGCTTTTCTTTCTTATCTGTGCTGTGTTGCAGCTTCTCGTTTAAATATAATCTCTGCACTTAGTAACAGCAGAATTTTTCAGAGCTATAAACGCAGGGAATAAGAGGAACCTTTGCATTCTAGTTGAAAGGCTGAGGAGCTGCTCCTCTTCCCTTCTATGCATGTCTACACTCTTTGTCCTTCTGGGGGAAGAGGACTAGCCTGGACTTCTTTGGAGATCATCACACGTCTCAATCAGCCAGAAGCACTTGTAGCTGAGTCATAGGATACACTTCCTTCCCTTAGCAGCAGCCTGAGTGCACTGCCTCTGCGACAAACCCATCCAACTGAGCCTGGAAATTAAGCCCCTATCTCCAGCCTCAAGGTATAGAGCAATACCATGGAGCAATACCATACGGCTCCTCCTAAAGGAACGGGCTACGTGTAGAGTGGGTAATACAGGAATACACTTAGGGGAATAAGGGAACAAAGGGAATGGAGTCAGTCAGCATCGCCACCCGTTTTATATTACAGCTCATTGTGGTAACACAAGACCCACTGACACAGAAATAGATGTGTGTGCGGGACGACCATTGAACACCGCAGATATTATTTATTATCTGTATTTCAGTAGCATCTAGAGGTCCCCGGTGTGGTAGGTGCTGAACATATACATACTGCATACACACCGCAGGAGACAGTATCTGCCCTGAAGAAATGACACCGTACATCAGTGGTGAGCAACCTGCGGCCCGTCAGGGTAATCCGCTGGCGGGCCACAAGACAGTTTGTTTACATTGACCGTCCGCAAGCCCAGCTGCCAGCAGCTCCCAGTGGCTGCGGTTGGCCCTTCCCAGCAAACGGGAGCTGCAGGAAGCAGCGCGGATCACAGGGACGTGCTGGCCACTGCTTCCTGCAGCTCCTATTGGCTGGGAACTGCAAACCGCGGCCACTGGGAGCTGTGGGAGGCTGGGCCTGCGGACGGTCAATGTAAACAAACTGTCTCGCGGCCCGCCAGCGGATTACCCTGACGGGCTTACATGGAGGCCACAGGTTGCTCACCACTGCTCTAAATAGAGTATTACTGCCCCTGTTTCACAGAGAGGAAACAGACACGAAGTGAGTAAGGGTACATCTATACTGCAAAGACCGACCTGCAGCAGCGAGTCTCAGAATCTGGGTGAACTGACTGGGGATAAAAATAGCAGAAGCCCAGGCTCTGAAACCCCACAAGGGGGGATGGTTTCAGAGCCCAGGCTCCAGCCCAAATGTCTATACTGCTGTTTTTATTGATGTGGTGCAAGCCTGGGGCGCTGAGACCTGCTGCCACTTGTTGGTGTTTGTTTTATTTGCAGGGCAGATGTACCCTAAGTGACTTGTCACTGCTCACATAGGGGATCTATTTCAAAGCCGGGAATTGCACCTTGGTCTCCTGAGCCCTAGGCCAGTGCCTTCATCACAAGACCACCTCTGCTCTCTTCCCTGTGTCTCAAAATTACAGCAAAACCTGTACTCAATAATTCCATCCCTAGCCCCTGGAGACTACACAGTGCACTCAAGAGCCCTCACAAAACTTTCTTGCCTACTCTGGGGTGGAGGGTACAGCCATCGCTATGGGAAACAGCCCAAGCTCAGTGTGTTTTGTGCATGGGACCTATGCAGGCTTGCATGGGTGGAATCCTCTCCCCTGAGCCAGAGCCAACTCAGGGAGCAGCCACTATGGCAGTGTCACGGAGTGTGGGGGAGACAAGGCCCTGCACCCCCGGCTTCCTGCGATTCACCATGACGTCCAAAACAGGTCTTGCCGGTACAGACAACAGGACCCCCTTTAGTTAGGTCCATCTGGGGGCCACAGGGAGGCCACAGCCCCATTGGGAAGCCCAAGCCCCATTGGGGTGCCCCTCTCCATTTCCCAGCCGGCTCCAAACTGAAACTCCCTCCAGCCTCTCACTCAGCCTCCCCTCGGCTCCTCCCCCAGCCTTTGTGTCCTTTGTCCAGTTTCCTGGGCAGAGGTGTCACCTGGCCTCCAACCCCCTTCCTGGGTTCTCATGTTACGTGCTCAGGTATCCTCCCTTCCCCAGTGCAGACAGTCCCAGCAAAACTCCCCTGCCACCTTCCCAGGTCAATACTCCCCACTCAGTATTCAAAGAACACATCAAGCACATTCCCACTTCGTCACAGGCAGACTGTAGTAGTGACCGCAGCCCCTACAGAGGTTTTGTGCAGTAGTTCACCAATCCATTTGCAATATGCCCACCCTGTTCCCAGTTCACCCTTCCGCCCGTTCACCCCACATCTTGCCTATGCACTGCAGCACAGACAGCCTCTTTCGCTTGCAGGTTACAGGCGGTCCCTGCTGTGTAGCCTTTTCATGGTTTCCTCTCACCCCTGCAGTGGAAGCACGGTAGGGCTGCTGCTTTAATCGGACCTCCCACATTCTCATAAGGGGCGATGAGAGAGGAGGGCGGGCCTGGCATTCAGTCCAGGTATCAGGCACATTCAATTGGTGCCACTGCACCAAGACCATACAGGCATTTTTCAGACAAGTGAGCAAATACCTTTGGTGTTAACATATGTGTGTGTGTGTGTCACATTCACCCTAGGGAGAGGGCCTAGGTCCCTGTTTAATTTTGATGTGTAGGCCAGGGTATAAACTCAGGGTCATATAATCCCCAGGGTGCAGAGTGGAGGCCCATCGAGGTCAGTGGGTCTCTGCAGAGATCGGGGGAGCATACAGCCTGCATGCAACTATTAAAAGGTCAGATTTACAAAGGCAACTAGAGATGCAGATTGGCACCCAGTGAGATTCAGAAAAGTGCCTAAGCAGATTAAGTGCCTAGTTCCCACTGTAATTCTCCCAGTGGGAGTTAGGCACCTAACCTACTTAGGCACTTCTGTAAACGCCACCAGGCGCCTATCTGCTATGTTTAGCTGTTTATTATTTGTTCCAGGCCTTGCTGCTGCAGTGAACAGTGAGAACACCTGTCCCCTTCAGGCCACTGCTCTTCCTGTCCTTTATTTCTCTTCCTTCCCCATCCTCCTTTCTCTGTTTCTCTCCCTCTTCCTGCTCTGTCCTTTTCTCTGCATTTCCTTCCTTGCAACAACGCCCAGAGGGCTGCACTCCCAGCCCCTTCCCCAGGCCATCCACTAGAATGGACACCCACATGCCATTTAAAATTAATACTCCAGTCAGAGCAACAGCAAGGCCAGGGGGAGGGATAGCTCAGTGGTTTGAGCATTGGCCTGCTAAACCCAGGGTTATGAGCTCAATCCTTGAGAGGGCCGCTTAGGGATCTGCAGCAAAAATCAGTACTTGGTTCTGCTAGTGAAGGCAGGGAGCTGGACTCAATGACATTTCAAGGTCCCTTCCAGCTCTAGGAGATTGGTATGCCTCCTATTATATTATAGGGTTGTTCACCACTCTGAGTCATTGTCTCAGGCTATCTGCAGACTCAGGTAGGTGTCACTGCATCAGTTACAGTCAGTTAGTGTCTGGAAGGTTCTTGCCATGCAGGCTAGATTTCTGACACTCCTGATGAAGACAATAACATTCCTGAAAATATTTTTTTAAAGCATTATTGCAACTGGGGGGGTGGATGCAAATGTTTTACATGTATCCTCTTGGCTTCAGCCCAGCAACAGGATAGGCGGTTAATGTTGAAAGCTACAATTTAAATCTTCAGTTCTGAATGTGCAGTCCGTGCAATGGGCTTTCAGATCTTGTTGCCATCTGAAGACACCAGCCACTTTAGGTGCTGCTGTCAACACACAATCACACATTGGCATTTTGCTAGAATTCACTGCAGCATATACAGTCCATGCACGTAGGCCACAGACATACTTACTATCTAAGGGCTGGTCTCCACTACAAAACAGCTTAATTAAGTTGCTCAGGACTCTGAAAAATGTCAGACCCTGTGTGATGTAATTAAGTCGAGCTAAGCCCCAGCGTAGACACCCCTAGGTTGATGGAAGAATTCTTGTGTCAAACTACCTACCACCTCTCAGATGGAAGAAGGCCTTTCACCACTGTAGGAAACATCTCCCCTACGGTGCTACAGCAGTGCAGCTGCAGCCCCGCCGTGTTTCTAGCATAGACATACCCTGCATCACACGCATGGCTAGAGAGCTAGGGTCAGAACCCTGGTCCTTCATTTCCCAAACCAAAGGTCTTTACTGCCTGTCCAAAAGCAGAACTGGTCGTGGAAGCATGTTCCTCATGTGCCCTATGGGAACATGGCAAGGGAAACATGAACAATGGAAAACATAACACAGACAGATCAAGCCCATGGCAATGTTAGTCACAGAGCAGATTGCTATTCAAACCCCTGCTTACACATAGATACAGCATCATTCACCCCTTAGACCACTGGAGAGGCATAAAATGCATATATCATTGGACTTGCATCACCGCTACTAAATGCGGCTAAGGTCCAATTCTCCTCATTTACACTAGTATATGTCCATTGACTTTAACTGAGTTACTCCTGATTTACCCATGAGAGGAAAATCAGGACTGCGTATCACTATTCTATATGTCCATCTTTAGCTGCACCACTGCTATTAATCCATGGGAAGTGGGGCGGGGGCTTGACAAGATGGCACCCTATGCCAAGGAATTGCACGTTAATAATCAGTGACCTCAATAGAGAGCTAACACCAAAAGAATTCTGCTGGTCCCATTTCATGAATAAATGAGATTCTCTTCCTGATTTCTGATGGCATAACAGACACCAGCTGTAAGCCAAGGTACTGTGCTACGGGCAAGTGCTGTCAGAAACAGAGGGATGGTGGCGAAGGGACCTTTAAATAATTCAATAATCAATGCACTGTTAGTTCATCCTGTAACTTTGATACCTGAGCAATTGCTGAAAGTGGAAAGCAAAAAGTCATGCACAAGCCTAGAGATTTCCCCCTTGGTGTTGCTGACTTTGTATGCTAGCCGTACAGAAGTATGCTGCGACTGATCAGTTAATTCACCCACAACTACTATTTGGTGGAGAGCAGAATTACTGAACGATTGAATCCTGGAAAGCCCCATGTCTTTATAAGCAGATTAAGCAGGTTTCCCAGTGGCATCTCCAACCAAGGCAACCATGATGCACAAGTATGTTCATTAAGTCCAGCACAAAGAACATAACAAAAGAACATAAGAATGGCCGTACTGGGTCAGACCAAAGGTCCCCTAACAGGTTATGATCAAGTGATCTCTCATAAGAACATAAGAATGGCCATACTGGGTCAGACCAAAGGTCCATCTAGCCCAGTATCCTGTCTACCGACAGTGGCCAATGCCAGGTGCTCCAGAGGGAGTGGACCTAACAGGCAATGATCAAGTGATCTCTCTCCTGCCATCCATCTCCATCCTCTGACAAACAGAGGCTAGGGACACCATTCCTTACCCCATCCTGGCTAATAGCCATTTATGGACTTAACCACCATGAATTTATCCAGTTCCCTTTTAAACGCTGTTATAGTCCTTCCCTTCACAACCTCCGCAGGCAAGGAGTTCCACAAGTTGACTGTGCGCTGTGTGAAGAAGAACTTCCTTTTATTTGTTTTAAACCTGCTGCCTATTCATTTCATTTGGTGATTCCTAGTTCTTGTATTATGGGAATAAGTAAATAACTTTTCCTTATCTACTTTCTCCACATCGCTCATGGTTTTATATACCTCTATCATATCCCCCTTAGTCTCCTCTTTTCCAAGCTGAAAAGTCCTAGCCTCTCTAATCTCTCCTCATGGGACCCATTCCAAACCCCTAATCATTTTAGTTGCCCTTCTCTGAACCTTTTCTAGTGCCAGTACATCTTTTTTGAGACGAGGAGACCACATCTGTACACAGTATTCGAGATGTGGGTGTACCATCGATTTATATAAGGGCAATAATATAGTCTCCTTCTTATTCTCTATCCCCTTTTTAATGATTCCTAAGATCCTGTTTGCTTTTTTGACCGCCTCTGCACACTGTGTGGACATCTTCAGAGAACTATCCACGATGACTCCAAGATCTTTTTCCTGATTTGTTGTAGCTAAATTAGCCCCCATCATATTGTAGGTATAGTTGGGGTTATTTTTTCCAATGTGCATTACTTTACGTTTATCCACATTAAATTTCATTTGCCATTTTGTTGCCCAATCACTTAGTTTTGTGAGATCTTTTTGAAGTTCTTCACAGTCTGCTTTGGTCTTAACTATCTTGAACAGTTTAGTATCATCTGCAAACTTTGCCACCTCACTTTTTACCCCTTTCTCCAGATCATTTATGAATAAGTAGAATAGGATTGGTCCTAGGACTGACCCTTGGGGAACACCGCTAGTTACCCCTCTCCATTCTGAGAATTTACCATTAATTTCTACCCTTTGTTCCCTGTCTTTTAACCAGTTCTCAATCCATGAAAGGACCTTCCCTTTTATCCCATGACAACTTAATTTACGTAAGAGCCTTTGGTGAGGGACCTTGTCAAAGGCTTTCTGGAAATCTAAGTACACTATGTCCACTGGACACCGAATTTTGACCAACCGCTTAGGTCAGAAAGGGGTAACATTAGGTTTAATCTGATTTTCTCTCTCTGTAGGCCATTTGAATCTCATTGTTCTGAGGTGAAGTCTGACAACTTTGTGACCCTTTCTGAGATCTGGAGAAAACCGTACCAACCCTGAAGCATTTAGTTGGGCTCTCTCCCTACGATGTGCCACCACACAGACAATGGCTATGGTTTATGGCAGAGAAGTTCCGTGGACCATAGCTGGTTGGAAAACAGTGAGCTTTCTTTAGGAAAAAAACATCTCTGAAATTTTGAAAAATGCCACCCAGTTCTGTAAGACTGGTGGGGAAGAAAAAAAGCAACAACAAAAATTGAAAGTTTTTCACAGAAAATTTGAAAAACATTTCTCCCGACTCTCCAAGCGCTGATAGTAATAGTGAACTAAAAGATGACCTGTCCCTTTTCTAGTCTACACACAGGGCCGGTGCAACCATTTAGGTGACCTAGGCGGTCGCTTAGGGCACTAGGATTTGGGGGGTGCCATTTTCTTTGGCAGCAACCACAGCGGCTGGATCTTCGGCCGCCCCGGTTGCCACCGGCATTTAGGCGGAGGGAGCTGGGGCAGGGGAGTGCGGGGAGGGCTGCCTGCAGCAAGTGGGGAGTGGGGGTGGCACTCAGGGGAACTCCCTGCCCCAGTTCACCCCTGCCCCGCCTCCTCCCCGAACATGCCGTGGCTGCTTCACTTCTCCCGCCTCCCAGGCTTGCGGCGCCAAATGAGCAGGGGTGAGCTGTGTCACTACTCCCGCCTCCCAGGTTTGCGGTGCCAATCAGCTTAGGCGCCGCAAGCCTGGGAGGCGGGAGAAGTGAAGCAGCGATGGCGTGCTCATGCGCAGAGCAGGGGGGAGCTGGGGCGGGGAGCTGCCGCAAGGGGGGTGCCTCAGGGCGGGAGCGCAGGGGTGGGAGGGTTCAAGGTGGAAGTTTTGCCTAGGGCGCGAAACATCCTTGCACCGGCCCAGTCTACACACTATATAGAGCCTCAGCATATTTTCATCACCACAGGATCTTAGTGTCTTTCAGTAGTGCCCTAAGCAACATGACTTCACAATGTATCATGTGTAATTCATTCTCTCTCCCATTCCTCTCCCTGGGGCAGAATTGTATTGGTAAGGTTTGGGTTGTGGAGATTTTTTTTTTTTAAGTGTCCATGCTGCTCTGTGTTAGGTTAGAGAAGGCAGGTTGAAGAAGTGCATCTTGCACTTGGAGGGGAAGGTGATGAGATTAGGGTTGCCAACCCTCCCGGTTTTGCTGGGAGTCTCCCGAAATCGGGTTCCATCTCGAGGAGGCTACTGAAGCCAAACCAGGAGATTTTAGGCCGCTAAAAGTCCGGCAGCGCAGCAGGGCTAAGGCAGGCTCCCTGCCTGCCCTGGCCCCGTGCTGCTCCCGGAAGAGGCCGGCACGTCCCTGCGGCTTCGGGGGGGAAGGGGGAGGGGGGCAGGGGGTCTCTGCACACTGCCCCTGCCCCAAGCACCAACTCCGCAGCTCCCATTGGCCGGGAACTGTGCCCAATGGGAGCTGAAGGGGTGGTGCCTGTAGGCAGGGGCAGCACGTGGAGCTCCCTGCACCTCCCCAGGCCGCAGATACTTACCGGCCTCTTCCGTGAGTGGCGTGGGTGCCTTCGCCCTGCTGCGACGCCCGAGGTAAGCACCACCAGGCAGGAGCCTGCTCCCCTCACTCCCTCCTGTACCCCAACCCCCTGCCCCAGCCCTGAGCCCCCTCCCCACACCCAAACTCCCTCCCAGAGCCTGCACCCCTCACCCCCTCCCACACCCCAATCCCCTGCTCCAACCCTGAGCCCCCTCCTGCACCCCAACTCCCTGCTCCAGTCTGGAGCCCCTCCCGCACCCCAACCCCCTGCCCCTACCCAGTGAAAGTGAGTGGGGGTGGGGGAGAGCGAGCTACAGAGGGAGGGGGATGGAGTGAGTGGGGCAGAGCCTGGGAGAAGGGGCGGGGCAGGGGGCAGGGGACAGGGCAAGGGTGTTTAGGTTTGCGTGTTTAGACAACTGGCAACCTAGATGAGATTTGTGATGGTCCTAAGTTTTCATGAGAGTTCGTTCCATAGCCTCAGACTGGCCCTTGAGACAGCTCTGACTCCTTCACACCCACCCTATCCAGCAACGCTAACTTTATTCCTTATCTTTCTCGTTGTACTAACAAACCCATCAGGCTGGACAGAAGCAACACACAGTGTCTTTGCTCATACATGTTCGTAAGGATATGAGAGTATCAAAAATCAAGCCCAAATTTCTACCTCAGGCTGACAAACAGGCCTGTATACTAACAAGTTATACTGGTTTAGAACATAAAAATGGCCATACTGGGTCAGACCAAAGGTCCATCTAGCCCAGTGTTCTGTCTTCCGACAGTGGCCAGTGCCAGGTGCTTCAGAGGGAATCAACAGAACTCAGCAATTTATCGAGTGATCCATTCCCCGTTGGCTAATTCCAGCTTCTAGCACTCAGATGTTTAGGGACACCCAGAACATGGGGTTACGTTCCTGACCATCTTGGCTAATAGCCAGTAATGGACCTAATGTCCGTGAACTTATCTAATTATTTTTGAAGGTATAAAGGTATCTTATATCAGTAAGCTATAAGCACATTTTTACTGGTATAACTATGTCCACAGTACAGGGAGTTGTATCACTTTAACCTACACCGATACAGTTAAAGCAGAACAACTTATATGTGTAGACAAGGCCTAAAATACAAAAAACAGAACTGTCTTCTCTATCACATTCTCTTTACTTATACACTGATGTATTGTCATGGTTACTGCTGAGTGTGGGAGGGGAAAACTCTCACAGACAGGCAAAAGATCAGATTACAGCTCAGCAATTAACATGTCTGCAGGGTTAGTGATGTCACTGCTTCCCAAACATGAAGCTACATGGCCTGCTGAGACCAAAATGGTGTGTCCAAAAGGAAAATGCCATGAGGAATAAAAGAAGAAAGGGCTTAAAAAAATTATTAGGAACACTTAAAATCACAGTGCTGCTAACGCTTGCGATATTATTGTAAGTCGCACGATATTTGGCATTTTCTTAAAGCGCCAACAGTGGGAATTCAAGAGGTTACAGGAGAATCTTAGCTGTAAGTTTCTAGCCCTCACAGATGAGAAGAGCTTGAAAAGATGAAGTGTGTGTGCACCGTTAGGATTCAGAAACCAGAAGACAAATAAACAGAACGCAAAATGTATTTTTTTTTAAATACCATGATTTTTGCCTCATGATTGTTAAACTGTTAGTGCTGGTAATGCATGCTAACTTATGAGAACTGTGAGAAAAAATCCAAAAGGTCTTCAAAATAGAAGAAAAAAGCAAAGAGAATTAAGAATTAAGCTCCCAATTAAGAGCTTTTTGCCAGTTGCCGGAACTGTGCCATGGAAGCCCCCTCTCGCATCTTGCTTGGATAATCTCACCGAATTATTTGCCGTTCACCCCCTGGAGGCAGGGGATGGAAAACTGCCAATGAGTTCTATGATCTATTCCGCAATCGAATACCAGCAGCACCCTCTGTTGTATATATTTAAAATTACAGAATGCAATAATAAGTCCAAGATACTGTTTCTTGGAGATTTCTCATTGGACTTTAATTTAGCTCTCAAAGTAATGGTGCCTTAAAGAAAAGAGTGAAGGAGAAATTAGCATGAATTTAATCCCAAATGTTCACATTATCATAATCTGGCAGAAAGGTTTTGACAGAATGTAGGGAATTCAAAAAAGAGCAAAGGGACAGGAGATGGGGACTTACAAGGAAAGATTGAAAGAATACAATAGATAGGCCAGCTAGCTAATGGCCACAGGGGGTGGAGAGGACATACAAGGAAGTGGAATTGTTTAGAGTGGTGCAAGAGGGTATAGAGAGGAGTAATGACTGTTATTTGTATTACACTAGCACCTAGAGGTCCCAACCAAGATGGGCGCCTCCGTGTACAGGATATATACATACACAAAGGAGGAGACAGTCCCTGCCCCAAAGAGCTTACAAATTAAGGCTGATTTTCAAATAACTAGTGGTTTCAGGTGCACCAATTTTCAGAAATTGCTAAGCACCCAACCACTGAAAATTGGGCTTTTGAAGGAGACTTAAATTGCACACCTAAAAACTGAGACCCTCCCAACATCACTAGCTATGTTTGAAAATCTTGACCTAAATAGGCAAGATAGTTTTCTTGGCTGGGACTCATTGCCACAGGACAAGCATTTGGTAGGAATCTAAAAAGGATTGGATATTCATCTGACTATCATAAAGAGTTATACTAGCTAGAAGAAAAACCTGTAAGAGGCATAAGCCCTCATGGCCTCAGGACAGAAGCTAACTGCTAGCTGTTTCGCTATTTCCCCATGGGTATTTAACTTGTAGCTGCCATTACGTGGGTTTTATACGGTCTTCTAAAGGATCGGGTAGTGGTCACTGTTGGAGACAGGATATCAGACCAGGTGGACAATGGATCTAACCTGGTACAGCAATTCCTGTGTTGCTATGTAAACGCTTTAGGGCGCAGACTCTCTTTTTGCTGGAGGACTGCCGATGCAAGCATGGTATCAGATACAGATACTCATTACAAATACACGTCTTGGTCTGTTTCCATAAGGAATTTGCTGATAGTTCTCAGCACACAATAGACCAGAAGCAGGTAAACATGGTTAAATGCCTCCCTCACTTCCTCACTGGACGCGAGCATTGTACAACTGTACATGTCTAGTTACATTCAACAACCTGCTTGCCTGGCCCGGACTCTAGCCATTTTACAGGCTTGCCGTGCAATAAAACGCCTTTGCAGAGTGACTGGCAGATCATGAAATTGCAGCATGTGACCTTCAGAGTCGTTTGCCAGCGATGGCTCTGGCAATTAAATGAATTGGCCCATCCTCAGAGAAGCACATAAATCGTTCACATTCCATCCCCTCTGGCTGCAGGAAAGGCTCCTGAGCAGAGATATGCAAAACGCTGGCTGGATTCTGTCCCTGCTGAAGTCAATGGGAGTCTAGCCATTGACTTCAGTGGATGCAGCGTTTGGCTCTCTCCACTTTTGCGCAAAAAAGCAAATATTCTTTTCCTCAAGACCCAGCCCAAGTGATGGTGGGGGAAGGGAGGCAAGGATCATCTGCCCTACGGTGACCAGATAGCAAGTGTGAAAAATCAGGACAGGGAGTGGGAGGTAACAGGAGCCTATATAAGAAAAAGACCCCAAAATCGGGACTGTCCCTATAAAATCGGGATATCTGGTCACCCTACTCTGCCCCCAGGCTGAAGAACAGGAGTGGAGCACGAGTCCAATGGAACATTGGGAGTAGCCTCTGCAGACCTGCCATCCTCTTTCTGCAGGCAGAAGAAATAGCAGATCTGCATAGGAAAGGATTTCACAGTCCCTTCTCCCACCCCATCTTACCCAGACGCCTCCCTCCTCAACAGCAGGAAGGGATCCCTTTGTGGACCTGAACTCTATGTACACAAGAGGTCACAAACCCAGGTTTTGAGCCAGGTCCCACTGAAGTCAATGTCTCCCATCAGGCTGACTTCTCATCTTGCTTTCTTCTGAGCAGCAGTTGCCAGGGCAAAGAAGACTCATATCAACAACAGAGGAAGAGGCAGGATATGCCCCAAATATCTCATTGTCAGGTTTGTTAAATAAAAACCCAAACTTGTAAGGGGGCCCCCTATCGTAATGGCCCAGAACACTAACCCGATTTGCAGCAGTTACTATCAGGGCTGGCCTTACCATGAGGTGAACTGAGGCAGCCGCCTCAGGTGCCAAACTGGGGGAGCGAGGGGCACCACTAGGGCCCAGAGTGTAGAAAATTGTGTCTGCTGCTGGTGCATCTGTATTCTCTCTGCTCTAGATGCACAGAGATGGTGGAGTGCTGTGCTGGAGGAAGGAGGGCACAAGAGACATTACAGGCAGGCAGGAGAAAAGGTGAGAGGGAATAACAGAAAGCAGCAGGAGTTGCAGGGAGAGAGAGAAGGAGGAGCCTGGACTGGTTAAACACCAGCTTCTCAGGGAGCTTCCTGTTTCCTGCTGCTTCCCTGAACCCACTTGAGGAGAACAGGCAGTCAACTGAAGTAGTAGGAGCCAGTTAGGCCTTTAAGATGCTGATATCTTCCCTCACTCAGGCCCTGCTACCAGCCTGCTTATTTGTCCTCTTCAACTGAGTGTTGAGAGCCACTATAGCTGGCACAAAACAGCAGTCATGAGTGAAAGAAGAAAACGCCCCTTTGGGGCAGCATTCAGAAAAAGAAAAAGTAAAGGAAGCTTTTCTATCCAAGCAGGAAGGAGCTCTGCTGAGATACATAGACACAAATGTTCACAGTGAGCCTTCCGGCCCCAGTGAGGATGTGAGTGGTGAGGAGGTGCCTGATCTTCCAGTTAGTCAGAGTGCAGGTGACCTGGCAACTACTGCAGCATCCATATCTCCATCTCAAATGGATGTAACCATGCACATTCCTGAAGAAAAGTGTAGATCAGAGAAGAGTGTGGTGGAGGTGCAAGAAACAGCTGCTGCTGAGTTTAGTTCCTGAAGTCTAGATGATCCAGGACTGTGGACCCACTTGAGCAGTAGCCTGAGGGACTTCCTTGTACTGCATGGGCCACAGCAAGTGAAAAACTTCATGCTCCCCAAAGACAATGAAAATAGAAGTTTCCATCTAACACATTACTGGCGTGAAATCCCCAATGGTGGCAAAGTGGAGAGGCCATGGTTTATGTACTCAAAACCCCAGAATGCTGCATACTGTTTTTGTTGCAAACTCTTCCAGTCTAATGTTCCAGCCACATTGGGTTCTACAGGAACAAAGGACTGGAAAAATCTGGCTAGAAATCTGGCATGCCATGAGAAGGCAGCAAATCACCAGAGAGTATTCCATAGGTGGAAAGAGCTTGAGATGAGACTAAGGTTAAAGGCCACCATAGATGATCAGCATCAAGAGAAGATTGCTTCAGAGTCTCTTTACTAGCAAAATGTTCTGAAAAGGCTCATTGCCATTGTGAGAATGCTTGCTACCCAAAACCTAGCACTGCACGGCACTTCAGATCAGCTGTATGTGCCAAACAATGGAAACTTCCTTAAGATTGTGGAGCTGATGGCTGAGTTTGATGCTGTACTCCAGGATCATCTAAGAAGAGTCACCACCCAAGAAATGTACACACACCACTACCTTGGAAAAACAATTCAAAAGGAGACCATACAACTATACAACTGGCATCATACAACTGGCAACAAAAGTCAAACAAGATTGTGGCAGATCTGAAGTCAGCAAGATATTACTCTGTTATTCTGGACTGCACACCTGACATCAGCCATATGGAACAAATGACTCTAATGGTGCGTTTTGTAACAACAACAGAACCTAGTGAAAATGTCTCTGCAGTGGTGATTGTCAGAGAGCATTTTCTAGATTTTATTGACATTGATGATACTACAGGAGCTGGTATGACAAATGTGCTTCTTAAAAAGCAGGAAGATACAGGAATTGCGATAGCTGACATGAGAGGTCAGGGCTACGATAATGGTGCCAACATGAGAGGAAAGAACAGAGGAGTGCAGACACGGATCTAAGAGTTAAACCCTCGAGCTTTTTTTGTCCCATGCAGTTCTCATTCATTGAACTTGGTGGTCAGTGATGCAGCATCAGCTTCTACTGAGGCTGCTGAATTTTTTACTGTAATTCAAAGCATCTATGTATTTTTCTCTGCATCAACCCATTGATGGCAAATTTTGAAGCAACATCTGGGAACATCCTCTCTGACACTGAAACCACTGAGTGCCACATGATGGGAAAGTTGAGTGGAAGCGATAAAGCCTATCAAACACTGAATTGGAAAGATAGATGATGCCATAGTTGCCATTATGGAGGATAATGCTATGACAGGAACTGTTCGTGGGAGAACAGTGGCAGAGGGAAATGGAATCACCAGAAACATACATCACTTCAAATTTCTCTGTGCGGCTTAGTGTTGTGGCATGACATACTGTTTGAAATAAATGTTGTCAGCAAGAGACTCCAAGTTGTTGACCTTGATATATCTGGACCAATGAAACAACTGGACAAAGTAAAGTCATACCTACAGTCTTACTGGTCAGATGAGGGATTTCAAAATGTTCTGAAAAGTGCACAGAAGTTGGCAGAGGAACTTCACACTGAAGCTATTTTCCCACCCATTCAAGAATACAAGAGTCACCGAAGAAGATGACATTTTGATTACGAGGCACGGGATAATCCCATAAGAGACCCCAAACAACAATTCAAAGGTGAAGTCTTTAACCAGGTGCTAGATTGTGCAATACAGTCAGTTGAAGCTCAAGGAACACAGCAGTATATTTAGGATGTTGTATGATATTCCAAAACTCCTCACTATACCTGAAGAAGACCTACACCAGCAATACAGGGCACTCAAGACAGTGTTGACACATGATGTCATGTGCAATATTGATGCGAGTGATTTAGGTGATGAACTGAAAGCCCTTTCAAGATACATTTCAGCAGGATCAACTCCAAAGGCTGTTCTGGAATATATGTGCACAATTAAGATGACCACCCTCTTTCGAAATGCTTTTGTTGCTCTGTGCATACTTCTAATACTTCCTGTAACAGTTGCCAGTGGAGAACGCAGCTTCTCCAAGCTGATGTTAATAAAAACACATCTACGCTCCACAATGACACAGGAGAGGCTGGTCGGCCTTGCAACCATCTCAATAGAGCATGAGCTGGCCCAGACTGTGGACCTTCAGGAAGCAGTTCAAATCTTTGCAACCAAGAAGGCAGGGAAAGCACCACTTTGATTATACAAACAGATAAAAATGCCAGTGTTTACTATGCAGATAAGAAAAGTTACATTTGCTGTTCAGGCGTTTGAAAGTTAAGTGTTACTTAAAATTTTTGAACAAGGCATTTTAAGTTATTAGTTCTCCTTTATTGGGGTAGGTACCAGAGCAGTACCGTGAGAGGAGTAGAACAGGAAGAGGCAGAATTGAGACCTTTCAAAGTTTTGGCCCAAGCAAGGGAGCATGGGGGCGTCATTTGAGCTCCCCGCCTCAGGTGCCAAAATGTTGTGGGCCGGCCCTGGTGTATTGGGCCACTGGTTTGGTAGAGCAATTGAGTGATTTTTTAAAATGTATCCAGCTCCATCTAATTGTCTCGGTTCTTGTATGGCTTTCTTCACTATGACATCTCCTAAGAACAAGAATCATCTTACAAAACTCTCTGTTCTTTCTCTGCCTGCAAGAATAGCGTCAAAATAGTTCTGGTTGAAAATTTTTTTGATGGCAGTCGGAAATTGCTGTTTCGTCAAAATCAAAATGTTTTTCTGGAACATGTAGATTTCGACAAAATGTTTGATGGAAAATTTTCAAAATTAAGAAGGTTATTTGGTTTTGATTGTCTTGTTTTGTTCTATTGTTTAGTTTAGTCCTTTCATGTTTAATATTATTTTATATTTATATATATATATTCATATTATAACGCTGTGATGTTACCAAAATGTTTCAATAAGGCAATTTTGATGTTTTTGAATCAAAATATTTTGGAATTTCTGGTCCACAAAATATTTTGAGATCAACTCCTTGTACTGATCCAGGATGAAAACATTTTTCAAAATGTCAGAAATTTCCTGTAAGTAGGACAAATGCCATTTTCCGATCACACCCACTTACATGGTAGATATACTTTCCCCTTCCCTTCCCTGCCCCAGTGACTGTACAGGGGAGTCACATCTTACGTGGGGGTTAGGTTCTGAAGTCAGCGTGTAAGGCGAAAATCGCATATAGTCAAACGCTCATTGAGTGGAATGGCGGGTGGAATCACCCACACTACAGGTACAGTATTTAAATTATTTTTCTTTTTTTTTGTTTTGCCAAGCGCGTATAGTTAAAATCGCTTAAGTTAAATGCGCCTATGATGCGACTCCACTGTACAATTGTGTGAAGAGCTTCTTGTGGGAAAGATAAAGTGAAGAGTTTCCTGGGAAATCTGCTGTGAAATCCAGACTCTGCTGACAAAATTATGATGCTTGTTGAATGCGAACAAAATTTTGCCAAAGCCAGTCTGCAGCATGTGTAAATTGGTGTCTCCCCATTGAAATCGATGCTTATTTAGACAGGCTGAGGATCTGGCTCCAAATATCTTGCAAAATTCATGAAATTGCAAGATTTCTTAAAAATGTTTCCATATTGAACATTTGCAGAGTGCAATCTGTTGTGAATTCTGGAACTACTCCCAGGCTAACTGGCTCGTGTGTATGACTCTAGTTGTAGTGGCTGCTGAGACTACTATACAATGGCTGGCGATCTAAGAAAAGAACACGTAAAAAAACCAACAAAGAACCGCTTCCAGACTTTATTCTATTATTCACAATGGAGTAAATACAAGACAAAAAGTACTCAGCCCCATGTATGATTCATTGTAAAAAGGAAACACATTTTAGTCTGTGAGGCAGCGGTGAGATAGGCTACACCAAGGGAACAGAAATACAGAGATCTGATTTGCTGTTGCTCTATACTGGGGTCGGCAACCTTTCAGGAGTGCTGTGCCAAGTATTCATTTATTCACTCTCATTTAAGGTTTCACATGCCAGTAATACATTTTAACGTTTGTAGAAGGACTCTTTCTATAAGTCTATAATACATAATTAAACTATTGTTGGTATGTAAAGTAAACAAGGTTTTTTAAACGTTTAAGAAGCTTCATTTAAAATTAAATTAAAATGCAGAGCCCCCCGGACCAGTGACCAGGACCTGGGCAGTGTGAGTGCCACTGAAAATCAGCTCGCGTGTCGCCTTTGGCATCCATGCCATAGGCTGCCTACTCCTGCTGTATACCTTGCATAGCCATTTACCCTGATGCGATGTGGGTGTGAAACACTATCACATCAGGATAGCAGTGTTTCATGCCCCCTTCACACTGTCTGAGTGAGTGCACACTGTGCAAGGCAAAGGTCAATCAGGCCCCTGCATTATTCCCCTGGCTCTGACACAGATGAGCTGATTCACCATGGGCAAGCCACTTAACTTCTCTGTCTTGGTGCCCTTTGTCCATAAATTTGGGATACTGATGCTTCCCCCATCCCAGGGAAGTACCGAAGTGCTGTCTAAGTAGTGGGTATCATTAACAGTATCATTGCCCGCAGCTGGATGCAATTAGAACGAAGGGAAATAAACACTAATGATGATAGACATGGTGAGCAGAGCTCTAAGTACTAGGAAACCATGAGGAAACAGGAGAGGGATTACGGATCTTCTGTCCTTTGCCAAACCTCGCCCTCAGCAAGGCAATTTTTAACATGAGAGCATTCATCTGGCTCCATGCCAGCCTTGCTTGTGACACCTGCAGGGGCACCAGAAAGGGGGGAGTCAGAAGGCCCACCAGGACCCTCCCACTTTTTACCAGCCATAAGGGTGAGTGATGGGGGGAAGGGGGCAGAGAGGAGCAAGCAGGGGGTGGGATCTTGGGGGAAGAGGCAGCATGGGGGTGGGGCTCGGGGAGAAGGAGTGGTGTGGGGCAGAGGCTCAGGGCCATGGTTCAGGCACCTGTGGCCCCTCCCCCCACACTTTTATGGCACTTCCACCGCTCCGTGCCACCTGGTGTTGCACTATGGTCCTGTGAGATTCAAAATTCACCACAGGCTTGTCCTTTACTCCACCATCCTGCGAATGGATGCTGGGTTAGAGTATTGTCAGGGAGTGCCTGAAGGCATGAACAGAAAGAAGAAAGACAGTTCCATGGTTAGGGTGCTAGCCTGGCACTTGGGAGCCCCAATTCCCTGCTCTGCTACAGACTTCCTGTGTGACCTTGGGCAACTCACTGACCCTCTCTGTGCAAAAAAATAATAATCCCGCAGCAGTGACTCTCCGAGCCTGGGTCAACTAACTTGGACTTGCGGTGCTTGCACTACAAGGCTACAGATAGCAGTGTAGCCATTATTGCTCAGGCTGATGCCTGGGCTCTGAGACCCTCCTCCCTTGCCAGGTATCAGAGCCTGGGCTCCAGCACAAGCAGGAACA
This sequence comes from Mauremys mutica, assembly GCF_020497125.1. Lineage (NCBI taxonomy): Eukaryota > Metazoa > Chordata > Testudines > Geoemydidae > Mauremys > Mauremys mutica. The sequence goes on from NC_059072.1 coordinate 349,180,902, forward strand.
TCTACACTGATATTTTCAGCCCTGAAGCATGAGCTCGAGTCAGTTGACCTGGGCTCTGAGAACTTGCTGGGGTGGGTATTTTTTTTGGGACGGTGTAGATGGACGCCGAGGCCTTGTCTACACTAAAGGGAAATCTCGATAGAGCTACACAATTTGAGTTACGTGAATAGCGTATCTCAAATCAACATAGCTTAGATCTACTTGCGGCAGGGTCCGCACTACGCGAAGTTGATGGGAGACCCTCTCCCGTCGACTCCCCTTACTCGCCTTGATCCGGTGGAGTACAGGAGTTGACGGGAGAGCGATTGGCGGTCAATTTAGCAAGTCTTCACTAGACCCGCTAAATCGACTGCTGCTGCATCGATTGCCACTCGTGGATCCCCCGGTAAGTGTAGACAAGCCCTGAGAGTTTCCCATCTGTGAAATGAGGATAATAGCAGTGCTTTACCCTACAGGGAAGGTAAACACATTAAAGATGGTGCAGTGCTCAGATGATCCGGTGATGAGAGCCACAGAAGTACTTTAGATAGAAAGTTTGCACTATTAAGCATGTCTTAGGCCTGGCAGATTTATTATTACATATATTAGAATATTGACTGAGAATCCAGGCCCAATGTGCTAGGTGCTGTACAGACACTTATTTAAGAGACAATCCCTGTCCAAAGAACTTGATATCTAAGCTCTAACAAACATAAATGATCTCAGGACACAGAACTCACAGGCAGATGGAATCCTATATATTTCCTGTAGGATGATCTTCCATAAACCAAGTTACAGGCAACCCTATATGAAAAGGCAGAAGACATTCAAACCTGGCCTGAGATTGCTCACCATGTCTGTCTCATGCATCGTACAATTTATAATCCTCAGTAAAAACATCTCCCCAGCCCGCGGCTTCATTTTCTGTGCACAGCTACCCCAGCATTTTAATTGTCCCATAAATTTGATGGAAAAGATTTGATGCCGGCTGCTCTTAAAATGCCACATGTCTTGAGCGCTGCAGTTAATGAATGGCTCCCAACGATTCACATTTCAATCTATATGCAAATGTGTCCTCTGCTTGGCTCATGCTGGACTTTTCATCACGGTATTACTGCTATCCAGGGAAGCCTCAGACTCGTAGATCACACAGGTACAAGACATAAATGGGAGAAGACTTAAATTATTCTGTATTTATGAGGCAGCAAATATAAGCTGTGGGCTTATGCTTTTGTTTTTAGAATACCATGACCACAAATCAGCCCCAGGAAGGCCTACAATAATGCTTGCTTTATTTTTTCCTCCCTGCTATCAAAATATACACAGCAGTCGATCACTTAAAGATACAAAGTCGAACACACATCATCCAATATCATCCAGGAACTGCATAATGCACGTCAGCTATGAGTGAAGATGATGACTGCTGAGCATGGCTCGGGGACGTTTATAAATGGATTGTGAGATTTGATATAGGTCTCTCCTGCTTCCATCTCAGAGGAGGAAAGGGGATAAAAACGAGAGCACAGAACTATTCCTGCCTGTATAATATATAAACAGGAGTGGGCCAGGGAGATAGCATTTGGATAAGGATGAGGTGTAGATTGGGGTTTGAGGCTGAACCAGTGCTGTCCTTTATGCTTAAAATAGTGTGAGACAGGAGCACAGGCCTCTTAAAACATAGGGCTCTTGAAGAAAGGCATGGCTTAGAGGCGGAAACTATGGCTCGCTTTCTGTTCATGCCCATTTTCTGTTACCTATCCCCCAACCAACTATCTGCTTTGTTGTACGTCCAATCTGTGGGCTCTCTGCGCCACGGACTGTTTTCTTGTTAGTAATCAGTACAGGGGGGGCCCGGACTTTGATTTGGGGACCTATGTGCACAAAAGCTGTCGTCATGAGAGTTGGACCTCAAAGGCCAGAAACCTCTCCATCCTGGTGAAACAGAATGAAGGGGAAAAAATCTTGTGGGATCAGATGTTCCACATAGTCTAACCATTGTAGCACGAAATCCCATGGGAACTGCCTTTTTGTGAGATTTCAGCTACATCTGAAACATCAGCAAAAAAACCCCAACAAGCTCTGGTTGGTTTTGGATCTGACCCAGAACCAAAATCACAGGGAGGAATCCAGATCCAGAGACCCTAACCTAGACTCACTGAAATGCAAAAGGCCTGGGAAAGGAGGATGTGTCCCATTTCTCTGTACCAGATATACCGAACTGAGATTGCATTGATTCAGTACGGACTGAAAGGAAAGAGTGGCACCAGCTGAATTATGCCACCTCTTCCTGAGGCATCTAGATGTTTCTTGGAGGCCTCCTAAGGAAGCATGGATATAGCTTCATCCTGCTTTTTTTGTAACACCTGACAGGACCACGGCACCAGAGGACATGGGAGCAAGTTACTTATAACAGGAAACTAGTGATCAGCAGGTAAAAGGAGTGTCCTACGGTAGGAGATATCCACTGACGTATCATTGTCTATTGGAGACAATATTGGAATCTGAGGTGTGAACGGTCCTTGATGATAAGCTGAAAACTCCAATCTGCCTCTGTTTCACTAATCCATTTTATGCCAAAAGCCAGGGATGAGAACACCACTCAGTCACAGACCCCTGGCTTTGGTATGCATATGTAGGGCAAAGGGGAAGAGGTTGATGTAGCTGGCTCGTCAAGGAAGGACAACCCGGTGGAGAATCTGTAGCCATGTAGTTAGGGTCTATTTAGTAGGTGCCCGGTACAAAATTCCTGGCCTAGTTCCTGTGTACAAAAGAAGGGGGGGGTGAGAGAGATCAACATTTAAGGCCCTGTGCTGTCCTTTATGCTTAAACAGTGTGAGATAGGAGCACAGGCCTCTCAAAACATAGGGCTCTTGAAGAAAGGCCAGATTTCCAGGGCTTAGCTCTCTGCCTGGATTTCCATCTATATAACTGAAAGCAGAATCTCTCCATTTAAATCTTAAGTGCCTATCACCCTGGTAACCAATGACCATGCAACAATTAAAGGCACAGCACTGTGTGCGCGCCCTATGTGGATGTTTTCTCACAGCCTCCCTTGGTTCTGGCATGTGTACTTGATTTCCTGTGTCTGATCAGCTTGGTTTTTTGCTTTCTTCTTTCCTTCTCCTTCAATCTTCCTTACTGCAAACTGGGGCCAGCACTAGGAGAAGGCCTTAACGAAGAAGAGCAGCTTCTACTTAGCTCTGAACAGTCAGAAAACAAGGGCATGATGAGTAGGTTCAACTCCATTGACATCAAAGAGGGTGGCAGAGGCTTACTTCAGGCCTGAATTTGGTCCTGGGGAAAGAAAAATACCTCTCATGGGAGAGCGCTGATTTTGTTGCATGTGTGAGTTTTTTAATATGTTTGTTTGTTTGTTTGTTGGTGCGGCACAAGAATGGGAGTTAAATGGTGTCTGGACACAGCTCCATGGTGTGATAGTCTATAGGTCAGCTGAGACCTTTGGGATAATTAGGTAATACTCTCAATGCAAGGCAATGCTCTGGGAGTTAACCACTTACCACTACATAGCGTATGTATGTGTGTGTTGTGTACGCTCGCATCTCTTTGGTTTTATTTCCAGATCTAAAAATGTAACTGCTTGAACTGAAACAGTAAACACTGAGGATGAGTCACTGATGTTCTGTGCAGCCAGACAAGCTCATTAGGTTACCAGACAAAAATCTGGGAAGTCCCCGCTCTTTTTTCCCCCTTTGTATACCAAAAAGGAGTTGCCAGGACCAATTTGCCAGTGACTAAAGCTGATAAGTGGAGCTGCCAGCAGGCTCTGCTGAAGAACAATATTTCCTTTTCTTCTAATTTGCTGAGTGGAAGGCATAGAGAGCTACATATAAGCCCAATGCAGTTTCTCCTCATTGCTCAGAGCTACTTCTTCCCAATGAGAACTCAGGTCTCAAGGATCAGTTCCTCCAAGAAAGATCTAAGAATGGGCCTGTTTCTTACCTATATCAGATGTGCACCAATGTAATTCCTTGATTCACACTAGTGTAAGTCAGAGGAGAATCAGGCCGTTAAAATGAAAGGAGCTATACTGACTGACACCAGCTGGGGATATGGCCTCTGAGACTTTTTGTGCATTGAAGAGCAGGGAGGGAATGCATGGGTGGGGGGGGAGAGGGAATGCCATACACAAGTTGTCTGCATTCAAGGAAAACACACACACGAGAAAGAACTCTGAAAAGCAGAAAGGTCCAAACACTAACTTTTCAAGGAGCATCAAGACGTGCACAGGTATATTTCTAAAAATCTTTGATCACACCCAACTTATTTCAGAGTAGCAGCCGTGTTAGTCTGTATCTGCAAAAAGAACAGGAGTACTTGTGGCACCTTAGAGACTAACAAATTTATTTGGGCATAAGCTTTCGTGGGCTACAGCCCACTTCATCAGATGCATAGACTGGAACATACAGCAAGAAGATATTTATACTTATTCTTGCTGGCAATAAGCAACCATCCGTAACCTGCAACTCTTCAGAGCACGGTATTAAAATAGAAACTGTTCAGATGTAAACCATTGGCCAGAACCTCAGCTGGTGTAAACTGACATACTTCTCCTAACTTCAATGGAGCTGCACCAATTTACATCAGGCTGAGGACCCGGCCCCATACATGTAACAATAAAGATGCGTGCTCATGTTACCAATGCCCGTTTAGCTTATCACAATGGAGAGGATTTAAACTATTTGTGGGTTTTATTGTACTTCACTTACAATAGCCAGTAAAAATCTAAAGAAGTCATTTTCCCTGTGTCTGTAGTCAATTACACACTGTCTGGTTCTCAAGTGTTATGTTTAGGTTTCAAGAACTTCAGAGAGAATGTCAATAAAATGTTTCTCCGCATTTTTTGTGGAGGTTCTCTTGAAAAAAATTAATCTGAGAAATGTTAGATTTTTGAAAACAAAGTTTAAATGATTTTTTTGTTTTCCCACTGAAAAAAATGAAAAAAAAATTCAACAAAACAAAAATTTCTGGTTTTTTTTTTTCAAAAAAGATCATTTTTTGTAAAAAAAAAAAAAATTTTCAGCAGAAAACATTCAACCAGTTCTAATTTCTTTTCCTAAGGAGCCAAATTCCTTATTCATTTATTGCACCCACTCCGTGCCCATGGAGAAATTTGCTTAAAGAAGGACTAAATAATAAGCGAATAAGGATTTCAGGCTTTTTTTTTTTAAATCGTATTTTTTGATCTCTATCTACTTTACAGTAACACTTGAACTGAATGGAAGCTTTACGAAGACTTATACCAGAGCAGGCAGTGGGACTGTTAATTATTTATATGCTAGAGATTTTGTAAGGTTTGCCATAGGCTGATGGTATTTGAATTATTAAATGATCATAGAATCATATAATTGTAGGCCTCGAGAGGTCATCTAGTCTAGTCCCCTGCACTCATGGCAGGACAAAGTATTATCTAGACCATCCCTGACAGGTGTTTGTCTAACCTGCTCTTAATAATCGCCAATGATGGAAATTCTACAACCTCCCTAGGCAATTTATTCCACTGCTTAACCACCCTGACAGGAAGCTTTTCCTAATGTCCAACCTAAATTGCCACCACAGGAGGATTCCCCAGTCCACTCCAAGGCCACTTTAAATCTGCTTTGTACCACTGGAGAAGCACAGAGTGAATGGGACTGAAGATCTGGCTCACTATGGATCCCAGAGTAAACTCTGATACAGTCTGAATTCTTCTGTACAATGACTATGTGTGTTTCTATCAATATACAACCACAAAAGCTTTCAGCATCACAGTTTGAAGCAGGGATATTCTAATCTGAAATGCGCTGTTCTTTAAAATTGGCATCCAGTGTTGTTTTTATTTCCGCTGTCATTTTCCTGAGTGTCACTAATAAATCAGTCAAAGGCAAGTTTGCAACATTTTATGCTGATGAAAAAAGAAATTAATCCCTTATCTAATCTAGTGAGACGCAGTTTGTTTATCTCATGGCTGATGTTCTCGGCAGCTCAGTGCAAAACTGCTGGCTATATTTCTGCTGCTCCATTTGATCTTAGGTGTCCCTGACAAGCCAATTTTAGAAATACCTAGTCAATAATGACAGGTTTCAGAGTGGTAGCCATGTTAGTCTGTATCAGCAAAAACAATGAGGAGTCCTTGTGGCACCTTAGAGACTAACAAATTTATTTGGGCATAAGCTTTTGTGGGCTAAAACCCACTTCATCAGATGCATGGAATGAAAAATACAGTAAGCAGTATATACACATACACACAGCACATGAAAAGATGGGAGTTGCCTACCAAGTGGGGGGTCAGTGCTAACAAGGCCAATTCAATTAAGGTGGAAGTGGCCTATTCTCAACAGTTGACAAGAAGGGGTGAATATCAAGAGAGGGAAAATTACTTTTGTAGTGCTAACTAGGTCAATGCAATCAAGGTGGACGTCAGCCATTTCCAACAGTTGATAAGAAGGTGTAAGTATCAGCAAAGGGAAAATTACATTTTGTAGTGACCCATCCACTCCCAGTCTTTATTCAAGCCTAATTTGATGGTGTCCAGTTTGTAAATTAATTCCACTTCTGCAGTTTCTAGCTTTAAGTCTGTTTTTGAATTTTTTGGTTGAAGACTTGCCAGTTTTAAGTCTGTTATTGAGTGTCCAGGGAGATTGAAGTGCTCTCCTACTGGTTTTTGAACATTACAATTCTTCATGTCTGATTTGTGTCTCCATTTATTCTTTTGCCTAGAGATTGTCCGGTTTGGCCAGTGTACATGGCAGAGGGGCATTGCTGGCACATGATGGCATATATCACATTGGTAGATGTGCAGGTGAACGAGCCCCTGATGGTGTGGCTGATGGTGTCCCTTGAATAGATATGCGGACAGAGTTGGCAACGGGATTTGTTGCAGGGATTGATTCCTGGGTTAGTGTTTTTGTTGTGTGGTGTGTAGTTGCTGGTGACTATTTGCTTCAAGTTGGGGGGCTGTCTGTAAGCGAGGACTGGCCTGTCTCCCAAGGTCTGTGAGAGTGAGGGATCGTCCTTCAGAATAGGTTGCAGATCCTTGATGATGCACTGGAGAGGTATTAGATGGAGGCTGTAGGTGACTGCTAGTGACGTTCTGTTATTTTCTTTGTTGGGCCTGTCCTGTAATAGGTGACTTCTGGGTACCCTTCTGGATGTGCAGTAGTCATGAATAGGTTGGAATATGAATGAGAGACTGCTAGGTAACTCTCTGACACCACATTCTACAGACCATTACCCTCTGATCCCACTGAGGGTTACCAAAAGAAACCACCATCTGCTCAAAAAACTCCCTGAAGAAGCACAGGAACAAATCTACACAGACGCACCTCTACAGCCCTGACCAGGGGTATTCTTTCTGCTACTCAAGATCCATAAACCTGGGAATCCTGGACACTCCATCATCTCAGGCATTGGCACCCTGTCAGCAGGATTGTCTGGCTATGTGGACTCTCTCCTCAGGCCCTATGCTACCAGCACTCCCAGCTATCTTTAAGACACCACTGACTTCCTGAGGAAACTACAATCCATTGGTGATCTTCCAGAAAACACCATCCTGGCCACCACTGACTTCCTGAGGAAACTACAATCCATTGGTGATCTTCCAGAAAACACCATCCTAGCTACTATAGATGCAGAAGCCCTCTACACCAACATTCCACACAAAGATGGACTACAAGCCGTCAGGAACGGTATCCCCAATAATATCATGGCAGACCTGGTGGCTGAACTTTGTGACTTTGTCCTCACCCACAACTATTTCAGATTTGGGGACAATATATACCTTCAAGTCAGCGGCACTGCTATAGGTACCCGCATGGCCCCACAGTATGCCAACATTTTTATGGCTGACTTAGAACAACACTTCCTCAGCTCTCATCCTCTAGCACCCCTACTCTACTTGAGGAGGGATAGCTCAGTGGTTTGAGCATTGGCCTGCTAAACCCAGGGTTGTGAGTTCAATCCTTGAGGAGGCCACTTAGGGATCTGGGGCAAAAAATTGGTCCTGCTAGTGAAGGCAGGGGGCTGGACTCAATGACCTTTCAAGGTCCCTTCCAGTTCTAGGAGATTGGTATATCTCCAATTATTACCTTTGCGCTACATTGGTGACATCTTCATCATCTGGACCCATGGAAAAGAAGCCCTTGAGGAATTCCACCAGGATTTCAACAATTTCTACCCCACCATCAACCTCAGCCTGAACCAGTCCACACAAGAGATCCACTTCCTAGACATTACAGTGCAAATAAGCGACGGTCACATAAACACCACCCTATACGAGAAACCCACTTACCTACATGCCTCCAGCTTTCATCCAGACCACATCACACGATCCATTGTCTACAGCCAAGCTCTAAGATACAACCTCATTTGCTCCAATCCCTCAGACAGAGACAAACACTTACAGGATCTCTATCAAGCGTTCTTAAAACTGCAATACCCACCTGGTGAAGTGAAGAAACAGATTGACAGATCCAGAAGGGTACCCAGTAGTCACCTACTACAGGACAGTTAGCCCATGAAAGCTTATGCCCAAATAAATGTGTTACCCTCTAAGGTGCCACAAGGACTCCTCATTGTTTTTTCTAGTCAATAGTGTCCAGCATGCCAGATTCTGCTCTTGATTACACTGGTGTAAAGAGACTTCACTGGAGTCACTCCACATGGCCACCTGCATAAGGGCTTGATTCTACAAGGCACTGAGCGTCCTGCTGCTAATCCAGATAGAGCACATGCTTTGCTGGGGCAGGGCCAGAGTGACACTGGAACAATTCACGTGCTGAAAGTTAAACACGTGCTTCAATGCTTTGCCCAATGAGAGGGCAACTTTCAGGGTCACGTCCTAAATGAGAGCAGATTTTGACAGTCTCTATGTCAGGAACTTTGCTGATTTTTTTAAAGACACCCATGATTCCATTATACACAGCTAAAGCAGAACTTCAGTGAAAATCAAGATCAAATATAGACTGGATTATCCCTTGAAGAAAGACTGTTTTAAAAATGCAAGCAGCTCTCACCATGCATCCCTGTTTGTCCCCGGACAAGAAAACAGAAGTAGTGCATTACGTGAGGTAAAACTCTTTCCAGTTAATCTGGGCTATACAGTGCAGTGATTTCCACTAAGCCAATCAAGGACTCAGGCTAATGGGCACAAGATGTGTATCTTTCGACTGTCCCTTATAAAGGGATAGACTAGGCTAAAAATAACCCAACCCCAAAACAGGCCTTCTGTTAGCTAACAAAGTGACATTTTAAAATGAGCAGCTCTAAAGTACAGGGCACAACTATCTTACCTGGCGTAGAATGACCATGGCTCCTACGTAAACACATCAGCAATTGCCTCTAGGAGCCCTGAAACAGAAAAGAAATTGAACATTGAGATGATTGACAAATTCCCTCACTCACAGCCTGATCTCAGGAATGGTGTGATGGCTTAAGAGATATAACTCTTCAAAGGTGGGCTTTGGGAGACTTACAAACAATAGATGGGACTGTAAAGCTAATGGCTTTATACCGTTAGTTCTAGACAGCAAAAGATAAGCCTCTAATACATCCACATTAATACCGACACATTGCTGAGTTAGACAAGCTGGGCTCCTAGGGTGATAAGAACAGACTCTTTTTGTTGATCTTTTTTGCAAGACATTTAAATATTTGTAAACTGAATCTTCTAAAGTTAGCCGAAGAATAACTGAATAAAGATATTATGTTTTATAATTTATTTGAATGGGGCCCTGTCGTGCAAGCTGCTACCAAACCAGTAGGAGAAAGATAATCCCAACCCCATAAAGCCCACAGCAGTCAGGCCAAGGTGAGGGCTACCTGAAAGTTTTCCACTGAAACAGTTTTTCAATGAAAGCAGCAAAGAATCCTGTGGCACCTTATAGACTAACAGACGTTTTGCAGCATGAGCTTTCGTGGGTGAAAACCCCCTTCGTCCGATGCAAGACGAATGGAAATTTGCATTTTTGGCTAAAAATACTTTGCAAAAATGGTTTGCTTTCCTTAGCAAATATTGACTTTTTGTTGTAAAAACAAACAGCTGAAAACCAAAACTTTTAATTCAGAAATGTCCAAAAATATCATAAAGAAATATTTTATCAAGATGAAATGTTTTAACACTCCTGAATCAAAATATTTTATTTTGGGTCAGCTTGACATGAAACCATATCCTCCTGAGACATCACAGTGCCTTGAGGGAGACTGCTGAGCTGACACATCCAAGAGCTACTGCAGTTGTCCATGTGTACTCTAAACCACCTGCTGAAAGAAAGGATGGTCTAGTGGTTAGGGTGATAGCAGTAGACATAGGAGTTCTAGGTTCAATTCTTTGCTCTACCACAGACTTCCAGTGTGATCTTAAGTAGGTCTCTCAGACCATCTGTAAAATGGAAATAATAGCACTTTCCTACTTCACAGAGGCATTGTTAGGACAAATACATAGAAATAATAAAGTGTTCAGATACTGTTGTGATGGGAATTGTGTAAATACTCAATTTTTTTTATATGGAATGGCTGCCATATGAGGAGAGATTAGTAAAACTGGAACATTTCAGCTTGGAAAAGAGACGACTAAGTGGGGATATGATAGAAGTCTATAAAATCATGATTGGTGTGGAGAAAGTAAATAAGGAAGTGTCATTTACTCCTTCCCATAACACAAGAATTAGGGGCCACCAAATGAAATTAATTGGCAGAAAGTTAAAAAAAAAAAGGAAGTATTTTTTCACACAATGCACAGCCAATCTGTGGAACTCCTTGCCAGAGGATGTTGTGAAGGCCAAGACTATAACAGGGTTCAAAAAAGAACTAGATAAATTCCTGGAGGTTCAGTCCACCATCAATTAGCCAGGATGGGCAGGAATGGTGTCCCCAGCCTCTCTTTTCCAGAAACTGGGAATGGTTGACAGGGGCCAGATCACTTGATGATTACCTGTTCTGTTCATTCCCTCTGAAACACCTGGCATTGGCCACTGTCGGAAGATGGGATACTGGGCTAGATGGACCTTTGGTCTTACCCAGTATGGCCATTCTTATGTTTTAGAGAAAGAGTTCTACTACTTCGACCAAGCAATGCAGGGCAACTCTAAAGAGTTTAAACAAAAGGCCTCTGTGCCTAACTGTGTCATAGGCAGCAGTCAAATCCAAGAAGATGGCTCCCGTCTTTAGATTTTTTGAAAACCATTTTTGATAAAGGTGGTCAAGGCCAATACCGTTCAATGTATACATCAATGACCTACCAGCTACACTCTTGCGCAAGTTTATCTATGCTGATAACACCAAGCTCACGCCTTATCAGAAACTGACATGGTCTTGAATGAAGAAGCTCCTGGCAGACTACTGCATTCAACTGTGCCTGCAGCCGAGCTTTTCTAAGACTGTTTCCAGTGTATTCCACCTGCACAATGCAAGCGCAAGCCACGAGTTAAACATTTTCCTCAATGGCCAACGCCTGCAGCATGATCCAAACCCATTTTTCCTTTGCTGTGACATTAGATGGGTCATTAACGTACCACAACCACTTGAGAAAGACAGCAGCCAAAGTTAGCATTCAGAACAACCTTCTCAGAAACTGGCTGGCTCAACCTGGGGTGCAAGTGCCCAGACACTTAGATCATCAGCCCTTGCCCTCTGATATTCAACAGCAGAGTACTGTGCTCCTGTCTGGTGTCACTCGTCTCACACGAAGCTGGTCTATGTAGACCTTAACAAAGCTATGTGTATTGTTACCGGAACTTTATGGGCAACTCCGTTACCATGGCTACTGATACTTGGTAACATAGCTCCGCCCCTTATTCACCGTGAAAAGTCATCTGTCAAGTTGCTGGCTAAGATTTGTGAGAATAGCGACCTGCCATTGTACGCAGACCTCTTCTACCACCCACCAGCTCACCTGTCTTCTAGACGCTCTTTATGGTCACTTATGCCACCACAGGACATGATGGTGGAATCTGGTTGGCGCAATGAGTGGTCAGTAACAACAGTCATTAATCACTCTCTCGTCACTGACCCAACCATCTGTCCACCAGGTTTTTATTTCCAAGGCACCTGTGGTCATTGCTGAAGCGGTTTGGAACAGGACAGGGCAACTGTATGGCCAATCTCTTTAAATGGAGTTTTTCTAATGACCCAGGATGCAGCTATGGTCAACTTTAGACTATGTCACATTTTCTTGTTGAGTGCTCACTGACTTATTTTGACGGCGGGCTACCGGCTCTCCACCTGGCTGATGATGACACCATTAAATGGCTGGGCACATTGCGCATATGCCGATAATGATCCTCACGGTGCCTAATGGAAGCTGTAGTTTGAATACCTCATGCCCCCATTCTCCTTATGGTTAGACTACATCTCCCATGATGCACCACAGCCATATGACTCACATGACACTCTGAGAGGGGTCGACAACAGGGGAGATCATGGTGCATCATGGGAGACGTAGTTTGGCCAGGAAACCTGTACCTCCAGGGAGAAGGGGGCATGTGGTGCATGAACTACAACTCCCATGAGGAACTGAAGAAGTGCAGGCCAACACAGTTTAATCTGAAATTGACACAAAACATTTCAATTTGGTTTGTCAAACCAAACTATTTTAATTCAGGGCAATCCGATCCAAAACCAAACATTTTATTTAAAATTTTCTTCATGGAAACTTTCAGTTTTCAGATGAAATTTTTCAGCATTTTAATTTTTTCAGCCATTTTCCAGGAAAGTTTTAGACAATAATAATATTTTGTTTTCTTTTCCAACTAGCTGTGATCAAGGATACAGCAACTAGTGGTGGGGGATTCAGCCTTAAAAAAGTAAGGCATATACTGTTGAATGTGGGTTTCCTAATATAATTTTTTTTTAAATTTTCTCTGGATACATAAAACAATCATTCTGCATCTACAGCAATCATCACACTACTAAAATAAGAAGTTCAGTTAGGTCTTGTCTACACTGGGATTAGCACCAATTTTAGTCATTGGCGGTAGCAATCTATGAAGTTTAACAATCCTAGTATAGACAAAGAAAGCTGCCATTAGAACACGTGGAGTTTGAACCTAAGGTTAACTCAAATTATATATATCATGGTTTTCACATTCATAGGTTTAAAAAACCTGAAGGGACCATTATGATCATCTAGTCTGACCTCCAACATAACACAGGCCACAAAATTTCACCCAGTAACTCCTGCACAAAACCCGTAATTTCTGATTGAGCTAAAGTGTATCTTTTAGAAGACAACCAGTCTGGAGTTAAAGACTTCAAGTGACAGAGAATTCCTATGTAATGTGTCCCAGTGGTTAATTACTCTTACTGTTAAAAGTTTGTGCCTCACTTTTAGTCTCAATTTGTTTAGTTTCAGCTTCTAGCCACTGGATTTTGTTATACTTTTGTCTGCTAGATTAAAGAGCCCTCTACTACCAGAAATGTTTTCCTTCTATAGACCATGATCAAGTCCCCTTTTAACCTTATGTTGATAAACTAAGAAAAAGTACAGAGAAGAGCAACAAAAATGATTATGAGCATGGAACAGCTTCCATATGAGGAGAGATTTAAAAACAAAAACAAAAACGGGGACTGTTCAGCTTGGAAAAGACACAACAGAAGGGGAAATGATAGAGGTCTATAAAATCATGAACCGTGAGGAGAAAGTGAATATGGGTTTAATGAACTATGGGGTCATGGGGTGAAATTAATAGGCAGCAGGTTTAAAACAAACATAAGAAAGCACTTCTTCACACAATGCACAGTCAACCTGGGGGACTCATTACCAGAGGATGTTGTGAAGGCCAAAAGTATAACTGGGTTCAAAAAAGAATTAAATCAGTTCATGGGGAACAGGTCCATCAATGGCGATTAGCCAAGATGGTAAGGGACTCAACCCCATGCTCTGATTGCTAGAAGGTGGGACTGGATGACAGGGGATGGATCACTTGGTAAATTGCCCTGTTCTGTTCACTCCCTCTGAAGCATCTGGCACAAGCCACTCTCGGAACATAGGATATTGGGCTATGTGGACCATTAGTCTGACCCAGTATGGACGTTCTTATGTTCTTATTCAGCTTGTTTGGTCATTTGACCTCAAATCATTGTGATAGCTCTGTAGTGAGCCCTTTCCAATGTGTCAAAGACTTTAATTTAAAGAGTGGGCACTAGTTTTCCTTGTCTACACTTGGAGTTTGCACTGATGCCTGGCTAACTATGGCTGAAATCCCCAATATAGACCAAGCCACAGACCAGATCCAGTGGATGCCCTTATGAAGTTTTTCCTTGTTCAAAAGCTTTTAAAACAGTTTTGACCATTATGCCCATAGGAAATGTCTTTCAGACCCGTAAGAGCTTTAAATCCATAGACATTTTAGGCCCAGTTTTCAGGTTTATACTTGGCATAAGAGCCAATGGACTGGAATAGGACACCTTACACATCCCTAATTCTGGGATTCAGGGAGGACTAGTTCAGCCCACCGCATGATCTGGAACAGTTGTATCCAGCTGCCAACAGCCAACCCATATTTGAGGCTGAAGATCTGGTCCTTTAATTGCAACTCATTCTGCTTTAAGGGATGCTGGGCTGGATTTATTAACAGCAGATAGGTATTGTGCCATTCCTTAAGCATCAATGCAGGGCACTTCCCGGGCATTAATGAACACCTGTGAGCAGCTGGCATTCTAAGAGCAGCTAAGGGATCCCAGCTGCCTTCAGAAAATGATTGCAGCCAAAATAATCACAAATATGAACAAACAGTGGAAAAATCCATAACTGGAGGCATTTTTGTAATCGGTCAGGCCAGTTTCAGTTGTGTACAGAGCAGCTCAAGAGAGCTATGATGGGAGGCAGTGCTGTCCTGGCTCTGCCATTTGCTTGCTGAGAGACTTTGGACAAGGCAGTTGGCTTTTCTGTGCCTCAGTTTCCCCATCCATAAAATGAGGATAATGACATTCATGTCTATTGAACGGCTAAGTTCCACAGATGCAAAGTGCTACATAGGATGATTATTGCCCTGCTCATTAACCAGTCAGATTGCTTGTATTATCTTGCTTCATCACACCATGCTTATTGTTACATGATAAGGGTCTGTCACAGTGCCGACAGAGACACAGCCTTAGGGGTATAAGCAACAGGTTCGGAACACGTTTTCCAGAACACCCCTAGATCCATGGGCTCGGAGCTCAGTAAAATTGCTACAGTCTTTCATCCCTTCCAAAGCAGACAAAGTGAGTCCCATGCAGGTCACTCTGCGATGTCCTTTCAGACGATACCGTACACAGAGATTCTGCTTGTTGCTACATTTGGTGTCCCCCATCCCCATTGTCCTTGGCCAAAAATTCTGCTGCTCCCACTCGTATGCAGCGTACTCCAAGATAGCTGGCTTATGTATGTAGGGCCCGACTGTGCCTCCTACAATGAGAGCACCTGAGTGGGGAGGGGCAGGAACCCTTGTGGGCTACCTGGTGGGGGCGGGGAGTGGGGAAAGGATTGGGATTGCATTGCCCAAACCCCACGTGGATAAAGAATGTGTCAATACACAAACCCATCCAGGGGGAGGCGCCATGTCTATGCCCTGGCTCCTTGCCTCTTGTTGCCCTGTCCCAGTTCATTGATAATTCCACTTGCTCCAGCTCCATGGAGCCCAGGACCACAGAGCCCAGCTGTCTTCAGGAAGCCCTGTAAGATTCATCTCCGTGCCCAGGTTTTTCCATAAATCCCAGCTCACTTTCCCTGATCATCTCCTGGCAGCGTCCTCCTCATTGCTACGCTTTTAGAATCCTGGTGTGGCGTGGGGAGAATCAGACACTGATTTCTTGCTCCTGAAGGGAAATATTGACTGAGGCTCCGTTAAAGCTTGGTGTGCATTCAAAACACGAAGCCAACAGGCCAGATCCACTCCTGCCGAGTGGAGTGTGTGTGTGGGGGGGAGGGGGGGGTTGAAATTACACAGCCGCCCCCCAGCAGGAAGAATGCAGAGTACAAAGCCAAGGTCTGCTCCATTCACCAACTTTTGAATGTTACCAGGTAGCTGGAGTGCTAATGGCACACAGACGTCCAGAGTTATTGATAAATGGCCTGTAGGCAGACAACAGGGCAAGGTGCTGCTTAGCAAGAAGTGCCAGTGAGCTACAGAGAGAGAGGTTTTGTAATCAGCACTACAATTGTTTGCTGGGGTAGGCAAGTAGATATGCAACTCACTGATTTGTTACAATTCCTTTGGGACAGGTGTCTCCTACACACCTCTTGGAGGCGGGATAAAACAGGGAGGCTGAGGAGTGAGGAGTTGATTCTGCATTGCCTTGCACCTTGTGCAGTTATTTGCAGCCGGACACAGTGGGTGGACAGAGGCTAGGGTAGTGTTATAAAATCCACTTCGTTGGGGTGTAAATGATCACACAAGGGGAATGGCTATGGTGATCAGGCCGTGAACAAGTACTGGGACTGGATTACTATATGTCAGCCTGACACTGATCCGAGGCAAGATAACGGAGCAGCTGATGAAAGGAGGGGGGTGTAATTAATGCAAATCATTATGGAAAATATATCCTGTCAAACTACACTGATATCTTTTATGAGATTACAAGTTTGGTTGATTATGTCAACACTATTACCTTCAAGAAATCTAAGTATATAAAGGCATCCGACTTGGTACCACACAACATTTTGATTAAAAAACTAGAACAGTGTGAACTTAACCTGGCACACATTAAATATAATCATAGACTTTAAAGTCAGAAGGGACCATTATGATCATCTAGTCTGACCTGCACAATGCAGGCCACAGAATCTCACCCACCCACTCCTGTATCAAACCTGTGTCTGAGCCATTGAAGTCCTCAAATCATGGTTTAAAGACTTCAAGGTGCAGAGAATCTTCCAGCAAGTGATCCGTACCCCACACTGCAGAGGAAGGCTAACTGATAGGTCTCAAAGTGTTAATTGTAAATAGGAAGTTGTCATCGAGTGGGTGTGTTTCTAGTGGGGTCCCACAGGAATCAGTTCCTGGCTCTACTCTATTTAAGATGTTTAATCAATGACCAAGAAGAAAATGTAGAATCTTCACTTATAAAGTCCACAGGTGACATAAAAATTGGAGGAGTGGTAAGTAACAAAGAGGACAGGGAACGGATTCAGAGCGATCTGGGTCACTTGGTACACGGGTGCAAGCAAACAATATGTGTTTTAATATGACTAAATGTAAATGTCTACATCCAGAACAAAGACTGTCGGCCACACTTACAGGATGGGGGACTCTATCCTGGGAAGCAGTGACTCTGAAAAAGATTTGGGGGTTGTGGTGGAAAATCAGCTGAACATGAGCTCCCAGTGTGATGCTGGTCAAAAGAGCTAATGCGATCCTTGGATGCATAAACAGGAGAAACTCGAGTAGGAGCAGAGAGGTTATTTTACCTCTATATTCGGCACTTGTGCAACTGCTGGAATCCTGCGTTCACTTCTGGTGTCCACAGTTCAGGAAGGATGCTGATAAATTGGAGAGGGACCAGAGAAAAGCTCTGAAAGTGATTAAAGGATTAGAAACCTGCCTTATAGCGATAGACTCAAGGAGCTCAATCTATTTAGCTTAACAAAGAGAAGGTTAAAAGGTGATTACAGTCTGTAAGTATCTACACGGGGAGCAAATATTTCATAATGGACTCTTCAATCTACCAGACAAAGATATGACATGATCCAGTGACTGGAAGTTTAAGATAGACAAATTCAGACTGGAAATAAGGGGTACTTTTTTAAATAGTGAGAGTAATTAACCGTTGGAACAATTTACCAATTGTTGGTGAATTCTGCAACATTGATGATTTTGAAATCAAGATTGGATGTTTTTCTAGAAGTTCTGCTGTAGGAATTACTTTGGGGCAGTTCTGTGGCCTGTGCTATATGGGAGGTCAAACTAGCTACCCTCTTGGCTTGGAATCTGTCCTCTCAACCCCTAGGTCAAGACAGAGGCACATTAGCAGGGCCACGCTGAGACACTCAGACTGCCAGTGCCCATACTGAACCTATTCTTTGCCCTTTAGTCTCCAAGGCTGACAACTTGGCATCTTTCACCAGCACTAAATCCTCTCAACTGTCTGCAGCTGAAAAATATGTTTCCAGGGACCAAGGAGTGATCAGTCCTTTGATATATGGACTCTCCATTGGTTTGAGTCTCTAGCTCCTTGCACCTTGTGGTCATGTACATGTGTCAGCCTATTGATACCTTCACTGACCCAGTGCTCCTTGCACTCATTTATATTGCAGCCGCCAGGGGGGCGGGAGAAGAGAGAAGGGGAGGCTACTCCAATGACTCTTCAGCTGAGTTAGACTCGAGAGTGACAGCTGGGCACGTCTACCTTATTGGTTCTTAAAACATAATGGCCGACTAAAAACCAACAGGGCTGTAACGCAAGTAAGGAAAACATAAGAAACATGGACAAAGCTCTTACACTGGGTGTGAAAAGCATGGGTTTTCTACTGTAATCTCTCTCCGCTGGCACTCTCTGAAATCAGCTCATGAAAGACAGATGGAGAACAATCACCTGACAGGCCATACTGCTTCTGGAATCACTCCAGCGAGCTAATTCTCAGGAGCACATGCTAATTAACCACTGGCTAGGAGGAATTCCAGTCTTTAATTCTAAGCACAAATTCTATTCTTCTCTCTTGAAGCTTCAAGTTTCAACTAATTTCTCATCTAAAAATGAATTTGAAGAATACGATTATCTTAAGGAGGAGCTGCATTTTCATACAAGGGCATTCACTAAAGGCATAATTGTACCTAATATAGCACAGCATACAGAACATCCTCTGACCAAACAAGCTGTGAATGGTCAATCAGCATATTCACCATCTTAGATATAGCCCCAAAATGGTCTAGCAGAGAGAGATTAAATACACTAATGCTTTCTGCACATTATCACACTCACCCAGTATCCTCAAAAGGAGAGGTTGGGCTGTGGTTAGAGGGTTTCCAATGTATTTTTACTGTTTACCTGAGAAACTACATTAGGACCTCAGGTTTCAGAGTAGCAGCCATGTTAGTCTGTATCGGCAAAAAGAACAGGAGTACTTGTGGCACCTTAGAGACTAACAAATTTATTTGAGCATAAGCTTTCGTGGGCTACAGCCCACTTCATCGGATGCATGTAGTGGAAAATACAGTAGGAAGAGATATATATATACACAGAGAACATGAAACAATGGGTGTTACCATACACACTATAAGGAGAGTGATCAGTTAAGGTGATCAGTTAGGACCTCAGCATTACGAATACCTCGGGAATGGACGTTGTTAGTAACTCTGCAATGTCCGTAAGGCTGAACAAAACGTTATGGTTGTTCTTTCAAAAATGTACAACTGAACATTGATTTAATACAGCTTTGAAACTTTACTACGCAGAAGAAAAATGCTGCCTTCCCTTTTATTGTTTTAGTAGTTTATGTTTAACACAGTACTATACTGTATTTGCCTTTTTTTCCCCTTTGGTCTCTGCTGCTGCCTGAGCATGTACTTCCAGTTCCAAATGAGGGGTGTGGTTGACTGGTCAGTTTGTAACTCTGGTGTTTGTAACTCTGAGGTTCTACTGTATGTATAAGGAGCCTGATCTACACCAAGTCAGTGGTGAGTTTTGCCATTGACTTTAATAGGAGCAGGATTAGGCTCAGGAAGCATAACAATGGCCCTTGAAGGGACTGTAGTCTGATCGCCTGCATATCACAGGTCAGTAATATTCACCCTGTCACTCTTCCATAGAGGAGTAACTTATGTTTGACTAAACCAGATGTTCTCAAACTGGGAGTCGGGACCCCTCAGGGGGTCACAAAGTAATTACATGGGGGGTCGTGAGCTCTCAGCCCCCACCCATATTAAAAAGTGTTTTTAATTCATAAGGAGGGGTCGCACTCAGAGGCTTGCTATGTGAAATGGGTCCCCAGTACAAAAGTTTGAGAACCACTGGACTAAACCATACCTTCCAGAAAGGCGGCCTTGATTTGAAGACACCAAGAGATGGAAAATCCTTCACTTCCCTTGGTAGTTTGTTCCAAAGGATGATCACGCTCACTGTTAATAATTGTGCTTTATTTCTAATTTGAATTTACCTAGCTTCAGCTTCCAGGCATTGGTTCTTGTTAAGCCTCTTTCTGCTAGATTAAAGAGGCCTTGAGTATCCAGTATTTCCTCCCCAGGAAATACTGACACACTAATCAAGTCAGCTCTCAGGCCTGGTTTACACTGTAGTCAGGTCAACCCACACCCTGCCTTGAGCGATATAATTAAGCTAACCCCTGGTGTAGACAGCTCTAGGTTCTAGGACGTAGTTACTGCCTCCTGGGGAGGTGGATTACCTACAGAGAACCCCTCGTATTGACATAAGTAGTGTCTACACCAAAGTGCATGTTGTATCAAGCAGGCAAGGTACTAACAAGCTTCAACAGGACTTTATTTTTTACAGTGGAAACCTCTTTACCAAGCTGCTGCTGCACCTCTGTAACTCTCACTCAGCCTCCTCAACTTCTCCCCCCTCCTTCCTGTTTCCTGTCCTTTCAGACTCCCAACAGCCAGTGCTCCCAGTTCTAATAATTACAAGCAACATCTAAACACCACAGTGCAACAGTAGCCCAGCTACAGAACTGACACTGTAGGGTTTCAAGTGTAGACAATCCCCAAGTTGTTTTGTACTAAACTGACTGAGCTCGTTAAGGCTTTGTCTTCACTGCCAATTGAACGACAAAACTTTTGTCATTCACAGGTGCTTAAAACTCACCTCGAAAAACAAAAGTTTTGCCGTGGCAAGTGACAGTATAAACGGCTCGTTGTCAGCAGGAGCGCTCTCCTGATGACAGCGCGAAGCCTGCTCCTAAGGGGTGGAAGTATTTTGTTGGCAAAAGTGCCGACAAAACGCGTTTACACGGCCCAACTTTTAGCGACACGGCCATGTCACTAAAAGCTGTGCAGTGTAGACAAAGCCTAAGCCTCTCACTGCAAGGCATTTTCCCCAGCCCTTGAATCATTTTTGTGGCTCTTTACTGCAGCCTCTGCAATTTTTCAACATCCATTTTAAAATGTGACCATCAGAGCAGGTTTCACTATTCTAGTATCAGTCTCCGGAATGCCATAAACAGAGGTGAAATCACCTCCTTACTCTCATTCACTGCACCCTGTTAATACATCCAAGGACCCTCCCTGGCCCTTTTTGCAACAGTGTTGCACCGTGAGCTCAAACTGAGTTGTTTGTCTATTGTAATCCCTAAAGCCTTACCAGAGTCACTACTTTCTGGCAAACAGTCCCCCATTCTGGAGGTGTAGCCTCGTTCCTAGGTCCATGACCTTGCATGTGGCTGTATTTAAAAACATTTGGTTTAGTTTACCAAGCGATCTAGATTATTCTGTATGACCGCCCTGCCCTCAGGGTCTCATTCTGAAGGGAGCTGTACAAACATGTAACAAAGGACAATCCCTGCCCTCAAAGGGCTTGCACACCCTGTAAGGGACAGATTTTGAGTTTACAGGAAACACAAACAAGGGACGGAGAATAGCAACACCACCCAGGGACAGAACTGTGACTCAGACATAGTTTGTTCCCTGGTTCCTGTTACCCAGGGTTTTCAGAACCCACAGCAGTGGTAACTTACCGGTAACTGTTTTACTTTAGGTGGTGTCAGGAATAAAATTTGGCTGTGCCTTTAAAAGCCTGCTTTTAAATTAACCCTATACTATGTGGTGTTTTACTTTATTAATTTATGGCAGCTAAATGCACATAATATGGTTGCAATTGTCTTAATTACATTCTGGGGGACGTACACCCCTTAAATTTAGGTAACAGTTCCCATCTTGCTCCCAGCCAGAAATAATCTGCTACTGGCCCATACCTAGAGCAGGTTACTTCTCCCCCGTAGCAACTCAGCTGCATTAGCATTATGGGACAGAGCTGGAGGCAAGGCTCTGCCCACTCCCCCCAGTAGTAGAGACAACCACTCCCAGAGCACCCCCCTCATGACCAGGGTTGTCTCTGCCATGCCTTGACTCCATTTTCTCCTTCTTAAACAAACTCCACACAGTCAAAAGGAAATGAAACATTCCTCAGCTGGAGGCCCAATGTATTCAGGCCTCAGGGCCCAACCCCAGTTCAGGGTCTGTCCCCTTGTAATCCAAAATAACAAAGTCTTTCAAAACACAGCACAAACTCACACAGGCCTCCTCCCAGTTTCAGCTGGGCACAGGCCCTCCTCCCTGACAATCTGCTTTTTCTGCCTCCCAGATGGATTCTGTCCTTCTCCACAGGCCTTTCCTACTGGTTCTTTCCCCACTTCCCAGCAGACATTGGCACCGATTCCAAGACTTTCCCCCTTCTCTGCAGCTTTGCCTGATTCCTCTCAAGTGGGGCTCATTCTGTGCTCTGGGTTGGCTTGCCCCAGCCCGCCAGTGTTTCCCGGATGAGCCAGCCTGGGACACTCCCTCTCTCAGTGGGTAGTTATGGTGGGTGATGCAGATGGTGGCAGCAGCTTGTCAGAAACTGTTCCCATTCACACACCAGGGGTGCAGGGAAGTGTCACAGAGGCGCAAAGCAGCAATTCATACTGGTTAATTCTAGCATTTGATCAGCAGAGTCCTCAGCCGTGAGGAAGAATGGCCTAGTGGCTAAGGGACTAGCGGGGCCTTGCAAGATGTTGGTTCAAGTCTCTTCTCTGGCACAAGCTTCCTGTGTGACCTTGGGCAAGTCATTTAGCCTCTCTGTGCCCCAGTTCAAAATGGGGATAATAGCACTGCCCTCCCTCACAGGGGGGTTGTGAGGATAAATATACTAAAGACTGAAGTGCTGGTACTACAGTAATGTGATCCATATAAGTACCCCCTTACTCCATTAGCTAGAGGTGCAACTTGTATCCATTCTCATTGTAAAAGCATCGAACGGGGCGGGGTTTTTTGCGTGTGTTTGAAGTCTGAACCACCCAGATAGGAACATTCCCCAAATCAACAATAATTATAATGATTATTTCTTGTTATCCCAGTAGTGCCTGGAGGCCTGTGGCACTAGGCAGCGTAGAAACACAGAACACAAAGACAGCCCCTGCCCACATGAACTTACAATCTAAATTTAAGATGAGAGAGTCACTAGGTGGGTGTGACAGACAGATCCGATTATAAGGTAGCAGTGAGATGAGTGGCTGTAGCATAGAGTGGAATATGGGTGTAGGTGACTAATGTTAGGCATATGAGTTTGAACATCTTAGCCAAAGCATTTTAAAAGTTAGGCAGCCAGGGGACTGTGATGCCTCCTTCAGGCTGATCCAGCCATCACAGCCCACCAGGTGCCTAACCATTGAAATGCTGAGGCTAAAATGTTCAAACTCACATGCCTAAATGTAGGTACCTACATCCATATTTATCACCTAAGCGGCCTGGTTTTCAAAGGAGCTGATCACCTGCAGTTGAGAGGATGGATGGTCGAGTAGTTAGGGAGTTAGCCTGTGACAATCCCCTCATCTGCCACAGACCTCCTTTGTGGCCTTAGGCAAGTCACTTAGTCTCTCTGTGCCTCAGTTTCCCATCTGCACAGCAGGGATAACAGTACTGCCTTAACTCTCAAGGATATTGTGCAGATAAATCCATTAAAAGATTATAAACCCCTCAGGTAATGGGGACTACATAAGTACCTCAGCTAGACAGTTCCTATTAATTCAATGGGAGCTGCTGGTGCTTGTCACCTCTGAAAATGAGGAGACTTATTTAGGCGCCTGATTTTGAAAATGTGAACCTTTATCTAGAACAAAATATTTTCTCTTGCTTATCTTCAGCACCTGCAAATACGACTCACTAAGTCCATTAACTATGCTGTGTTTGTACAGTGCAGGTACAGGATCTTGGATCACAACTGGGGATCTTTTGCACTACTGTAATAATAATGTGCTTAGAAAAAAAGTTACCCTAAGGTCCAGTCCTGCTCTGAAAAGTGTCTATATGGAAAAGGCACCTTGATTTGCAGCAGATCTGTTCCCTGTGTGTGTTCAGTTGTATCTGCCCACTGCATGACAAAAGTCAGATTTCACTGCATTTCAGTCTGCTTCACCCTGCAAAGCCAATACCTCCCGGAGAGAGTGAGCTGGACCGTACGCCTTGTGATTTACTAATTTTCAATCAGTTACGCCAGTGCAAAGCCAAAGAAAGCAACAGGGCTGCACAGATGTCCCCAAGGACTTATTTTGGCTCTCAGGATCTATATTGCTGGTGGTCCTGAGAAAGAAGGACCAAACCTTGCAGGGCCGGCAGTCAGACGCCTATTGGAAACAGTTAACGTCTCCCATCCAAAGATCTCAGTGTGTTTTACAAGCATCGTTATATTATGATGAATGGTTATTGTTTATTGTATAGGTCCCAAAGATAGGCACTTCAGGGGACAAAGAATGACACTGTCCCTGCCTGAAAGAGCTTTCAAGCTACACTGTGGGCATGAGACAGTGAGTGGTTGTGGCAAACAGCAGGGAGTGGTGGGAACAAAGGATGAAGGTTGCGGTAATACTGTTACATAGATACTGAGGCCCATTATAGGAGTTCAATTAAGGTTTCTTTTCTCTGAACATATATTTATAAGAATAAGATTGGTCTCAGAGAGTGAATAACTTTGACTTAGCGGCAAAGAGTTCTGTGGCACCTTATAGACTAACAAACATATTGGAGCATAAGCTTTCGTGGGTGAATACCCACTTCGTCGTCATGCATCCAACGAAGTGGGTATTTACCCACGAAAGCTCATGCTCCAATACGTTTGTTAGTCTATAAGGTGCCACAGAACTCTTTGCCGCTTTTAGAGATCCAGACTAACACGGCTACCCCTCTGATGCTATCTTTGACTTGTGTATTGTGTGTATCATAGACGAGGCATGTGCTTAGGAGCGATTGAAAGCCAGGCTGATGGTTTTGGAGACTCAGGAAGAGAGGTTATTCTGTCTATCAAGAGCAGCATGAAGACAGGGTCAGAGACACTTGCAAACATACTGAATTCAGTGTCACAACAACGTGGTGAAATAGGAAAGTATTATTACTATTTATTCCTTGCATTATAGTGACACCTGCAGGCCCCAGTGGAGATCGGGGCCCCATTGTGCTAGGTGCTGTACAAACACATAGTAGAAAACAGTCCCTCTTACAGTCTACATAGACAAGACAAACAGTGGGTGGGAGAAAGGAAGCATCATTAACTCCTTAATTTCAGAGGGGGAACTGAGGCACAAAGAGATTAAGTGACTTGGCCAAGGCTACAGGAAGCCTGAGAATTGTACCCAGATGGGCAATACCTTAACCACAGGACCATCCTTCCTCCATTTAATGAAATTAATTCTTCTCTGCCTCACAGGGATTTTTCACTCATAATGCCCTTGTGGGGAGGATTGTTCATCCTGTTTTTACATATGAAGAAACAGAGGATACGTGACATGACTGGGGGGTGGAAGATCTGGGCTTGGGCCTGGTAGAGATAGGACTTAGGGATGGACAGAGATGTCAAATCCCCAAAGGGCTCAGAGAGGTTTGGCTTAGGATCTACATTTTTGGAGGATTATCTAAATATTTTTTAAGACCTTCTCAAGGGTGAGTATCACTAATTAGGTTTCCATGAGAAATGCCAACTCGCTACTGTGGTGCTCACTTTCATTGCAATACTCATCCTGAAATCTCACGGTGGATACAACACAGATGAGCATCATGGACATGCAAACAAACCACCAGAGAGATGAAAACGAATGGAGAACCATACTCAGGCTTAAAAACAGGTAGCGATACCTGACTCACAAACGGCCAGCTGCCTCAAACATGGCGATCCATCTGACTTGTGAGGAAATCTGACCTTTCACTCTCCTCCAAACTGCCAGGTAGCACTATCTTGGAAGAGGTAACCACACACAATGCAAGTGATATCTTCAATAGTACACCGTTATTATTAATCACATTTATTATGGTAGTTCCTAAGAGCCAACCAAGAAGTGGGGCCCATGGCATGAGGCATTGTACAAACACAGAGTAGTAAACAGTCCCAGCTCTGACTATCATACAAGGCACGACCCTCTATATGTAACACATCTGTAGGTAGGTCGTGTGTCCAACCCCTTCCAATCTCAACCCTCTCCAGAGTAGTGTCACCTCTTGGGTGACTGGAAAAGTCACACTCACTGCATTCAGGGGCGGCTCTAGGTATTTTGCCGCCCCAAGCACAGCAGGCAGGCTGCCTTCGGCGGCTTGCCTGCGGGAGGTCCCCGGTCCCGCGGATTCGACGGCAGGTCCTGTGGGAGGTCTGCCGAAGCCGCGGGACCAGCGGACCCTCCGCAGGCATGCCGCCAAAGGCAACCTGCCTGCCGCCCTCGCGGCGACTGGCAGATCGCCCCCCCGTGGCTTGCCGCCCCAGGCACACGCTTGGCGTGCTGGTGCCTGGAGCCGCCCCTGACTGCATTCAACAAATTGAAAAGGATACAAAAAATTGTGGGACAAAGAAGAAATTGTTTAACGGTGCCATGTTGTCATTGTCCCCATCCCTCGTTTGTACTTTTGTCTACCTAGACTGTAAGCTTCTCAGGGCAAGGATTCAGTCTTCAAACATCCCTGGAAAGCAACTAACACGCTATTGACACAATATGAATGCTAGTAACAGTGCATGGAATCACAGGAATTAGAGATGGAGAGGACACTGACCGAGCCACGAAATACATTTCCCTGCCTATCTATGCATGTAGATTCTCCTGTGCTTTTTACCCATCCCGATTCCTATCATTGGGCTGCCACTACCTCCTTGGAAAGGGTATTCTTCTAGCCAGCAGTCACCCCAGTTGAGAAGTTTTCTCTGACATGCAGCCTAAATGTTCCTTTGCTTGCTCTATCTCACTAAGGTACTTTAATTAATGGCCCCCTGTCACCATCGTTTTTGAGTTTCTTACAATCTTTAATGTATTTATCCTCATGCCGCCCCTGTGAGATAGGGCAGTGCTACTATCCCCATTGTACAGAGAGGGAACTGAGGCACAGAGAGGCTAATTGACTTGCCCAATATCACACAGAAAACCTATGGTAGAGCAAAGATTTGAACCTCAGTCTTATGAATCCTAGGCTAGTACCCTAACCACCACCCCATCCACCTATTACCAGCAGCTCCTTTCTCATAATTATAACCCCTTGGATCATCCTAAAGCAGTGGTGGGCAACCTGCGGCCCATCAGGGTAATTCGCTGCGGGGCCACGAGACAGTTTGTTTACATTGACCATCCACAGGCATGGCTGCCTGCAGCTCCCAGTGGCTGCGGTTCACCGTTTCCGGCCAATGGGAACTGCAGGAAGTGGCAGCCAGCACGTCCCTGTGGCCTGCGCCGCTTCCCGCAGCTTCCATTGGCCGGGAACAGCAAACCGCAGCTACTGGGAGCTGCGGGTGGCCGTGCCTGTGGACGGTCAATGTGAGCAAACTGTCTCGCGCCCTGCCAACACATTACCCTGACGGGCCGCAGGTTGATCACCACTGTCCTAAAGTCTTTTTGAGGTATCCATATAACAGACACGTGGGTCACGTACAGCACCACCCTCCTATTTCTGGTAACTATATTAAAACATGTACATTAAGGTAACACCCTAGAGGCTTCTACTAGGTTGGAGCCCCATTGTGCTAGGCATTGTACTAACATAGTCAAAGGCAGCCCCTGCCCCCAAAGCACCTACAATCTAAAAGAGAGGCCCTAATAGGTGGATGAGCCCAGCTGGGCCAGGATGACAACAATAGAAGGAGGCTTTAGCACAGACTAGTTGGGTGCATAATCCTTGACCAGTCAGAATAATAATCACGATTTCTGATTAATAGTAAAACTGTCCATTATTTCTGATTCTCCCAAGAAAGCTGATGGTTGATTTCATGGACAGCAAAGTTCCACCTTGAATTATTCATCTGGCTACTTTCCAGCTCTGATCTCAGTTTATGGGGGAAAGGGCTGAAATCCTCACAAGACTGAAGGCAATAGGAGTTTTGCCATTTTTTATTTATAATTGGAGCTATACCAATCTCCTAGAACTGGAAGGGACCTTGAAAGTTCATTGAGTCCAGCCCTCTGCCTTCACTAGCAAGACCAATTTTTGCCCCAGATCCCTAAGTGGCCCCCCTCAAGGATTGAACTCACAATGCTAGGTTTAGCAGGCCAATGATCAAACCACTGAGCTATCCCTCCCCCCGATTGACTCCACTGGGGGTAGGATTTCATCCAGAATATTTTGCTAATCAGACTTCCATCTCTTCCCAGATTGGCTATGGAGTGGGGTTTTTTTAAATAGGAAAGTTTTTAAAAGTGTCTTTAAAAGTTTACTGTTTTATAATTATATACTTTTGGCCAAGTAGGTCACCACACTGACAAGGGAGTCTCTATCTCCGACTTTGCCAGTGCTCTCCTACCGAGAAAGCTGTCTGGTTATAACTCAGTCGGTTTCTTTACACTAATGGATGAGGTCACAAAGATAGGTTACACTTGGAATGAGACGAGAACACCACCCCAGCATAAGAGACAGCAGTAAGATGCAGAAAATGTTAGAATTAATCACAACTCGTGATCCGAATGTCCATGATACAGATTATTGGTAGACTCTTAACACACCCAGGGGCATTGATTAGCTTAGGGTATTTTTCACTTTAGGGGCTTGAGCCCCAAGCCCGTGGAAGTAAATGGGAGCCTTTACATTGACGTCACTAAAGAGCTGATCAAAAGGCCACTGACCAAGGCGGGGTTCTTGGCTTTGCCAAGCGAAATATTCGTCATAAATATGGTGAACATCTAGACTATGGTACTCAGGGCACAAGGAGGAATGGCCATTTTTGACAAACACGGGTAAGTGATATGGGGGTATAATCTCATGTTGGTGCATAGTTATTGACTGTTCAATTATGGCTTCAGCGATACAAATACTTGCAAGAGAAAATAGAGATGAGCAAGACCCAGGGGAAGTGGATCCAGTTTGTATAGTAAGCTTGTCTGGCCCCCAAAACAGATGAAATTTAGATTGGGTTGTGCTGCCGGCACACCCGGGACAGCTCATGCCAAAGCTCCTAGACCACAACTGAACACTAATGAATGCGTAGTTGGAAGCCAGCCTGGCGCATCTGCGTACTCAAATAGGTGTTAGGTTTATAAAAATGAGTTTAGTATTTAGACTTTATGAAAGGCCTGTAGGGTGCTGCATGTATTAATCCAATGTCGCATCAGTACCCCATGTTCTAAGGTTATATTTAGGGCGGGTCTAGGTAATAAATGCTGCATCGGCACAGCTGCACCACTGCAGGGCTTTAATGAAGACGCTCCAGGCGGACGGGCGAGGTGGCAGCTGACGTAGCGCTGTGTACACAGGGGTTAAGGTCAGTATAACTACGTCACTCAGGGTGTGGACTTTTCACATCCCTGAGCGACACAGTTACAGGGCCGTCCCTAGCCATACGCCAAGGACGCAGCTGCGTGCTGCTCCAGCCCCTGCCCCACCTTTTCCCCATGGCCCCTGTCCCTGCTCCGCCCCAGACCCGCCTCTTCCTGCCCCTGCTTCACCCCAGCCCCACCTCCACCTCTTTCCCAAAGCCCCAGCTCTGCCCCGTCCCCGCCTGACCTCTTTCAACCTCTGCTCTGCCCCAGCCCCACCCCCCACTCCACCCCTGCCCCAAAGCCCCTGCCCTGCTCTGCTCCCGCCACGGCCCTGCTCCACCCCCACTCCCCTGAGGACTGCTGCAGGGCTGGGCCTACACTCACCGGCGGTGGGAAGTGTAGCGACCCAGCCCCTGTTGCGCTACCGGTGAGTGCTGGGGGGTGGTGCCCCCACCCCCCAAACCAGACCCCCCCCCATGGAGGCCTGGGGTCCCACACACACTGCCTGCAGGGGGGCTGCGTAGGGCCCCAGAATAGCTAGGGACGGCCCTGCCCAGTTATCCCGAAGTAAGTGTGTAGGGTAGACCTGGCCTCAGTGTTTGCATTGTAAACCTCTGCAACTGCGTAACTCCCCAAACAGGAAGGAAGCATTCATTAATGTAAAGGCTGGCTTCCTACAGCAGGTGTTCGGTCCTGAACACAAGGCGGCCCATTGAAACCAAATGAGCCATTGTGAAACTTCAAAGGACAAAGACTTTGTTGATGGCTCCCCCCACAGCCATGAAGAGGAGATGTGCACAAGGACTCGTCCCATCAGCTGGAACGCTGAGGGAAGGGAATAAAAATCCCTGACAAGAAGAAATAGGGTCTTTATGCTTCTTGGATTCAGAGGGGCAAAGATCACTAAGGCCATGTCTGCACTGCGGATCTTCCAGCAGCACAGTTGTACCCCTGCAGATGTGCCGCTGTAAGGTCTCCTGTGGAGCCGCTCTATGTCGGCGGGAGACGCTCGCCCGCTGATGTAGCGCTGTCCACACCGACACTTTTGTCGGTGAACCTTATGTCAGTCAGGGGTGGTTTTTTTCACGTCCCGGGACCCACAAAAGTGTTGCCGACAAAAGCGCTGGTGTAGACATAGCTTAAATCTTGAGCTACACCCTCTAATGTTTCCCACCCATGTGCGGAATGAATTTTGTTATGTGCACCAATATGGAGGTGACACATCACCTCCATACTGGTGCACATAACAAAAATCATATGGTGGGGGGTGGGGCCGAGGGATTCGGAGTGTGAGAGGGGGCTCAGTGCTGGGGCAGAGGGTTGGGGTGCAGTGGATGAGGGATCTGGGGTGGGGCCGGGGATGAGGGGTTCAGGGCTGGGGCAGAGGGTTGGGAGGTGTGTGGGGGTGAAGGCTCCAGCTGAGGGTGCAGGCTCTGGGGTGGGGCTGGGGATGAGGGGTTTGTGGGTGCAGGCTGCATCAGGGCTATGGCAGACAGAGAGGACTCCCCAAGCTCTCTCTCCCCACAGCAGCTCTGGGGCTGGGGCTGCGGGATAGGCATCTGTCCCACGGCTGTGGCAGGTCTGTGCCGGGGCTGGGTTGGGGCCACAGAAGGGGCCCCTCTCCCCTGGCCATGGCAAGTCAGGGCCAGGCTGGGTGGGGCTGGGGCAGAGGAATCTCTCTCTGCCACAGCCCTGAGCACCTGCGTGGCACTTAATAGGCTGCCGTGCAGCCACGCAGCTTAGGGGGAACTTAGGTCTACACTACAGAGTTAAGGCATTTTAAGTTGACCTAACTATGAAGGTGAACACACCACAATATTCCTCCTATCCCTTTAACTCACCTGCTAAGCTGACCTAATACATCCACCTCAGCAAGAGGCGTAACGCTTAGGTCGACATTGCTAGGGCGACAGTGTCAGTGTAGACTCTGCATTGCTTATGGTGACCTAAGTGGCCTCTAGGAGGTGTCACACAATGTCCCGCCGTAACTGCTTTCATCACTGCTGCCCAGCGGCCAGGTACACAGGTACATGCCCTCCCTCTTTTAAAGCCCCGGGCACTTTTGAAAGGCTCTAGCCTGTGGCGAGTTCCCAAAACACTCTCCCACTTGGAGCACTCAGAGAAGCCAACCCTCATTATATTTTTATGAGTGATGGGGATTTTGACTGGGCTGGAGCCAGTGTCATGATGATGGAAGAAACTCCAGATTTTTGTGAATTTGAGTCTTCTGATTGGCTGCTTGCCTCATTTGCTCCCCTCCTGGGACTGTGAAACCAATCAGAGGTGGTGTAGGAAGAGCTTTCTCCCTTCTCTCTTCAGCAACTTGAAGCCATTCTCACAGGAGCGGAAAGCAAAGCTAAAGAGCCCAGCCGCTCAGGGCAGCTCCTCTGTTTTTTCCCCTCCACCCCTGCAGCACCCAGGCTGGAAAGGGGCGACGGGAATGAAGGGCCCAGCCTGGCTACAATATAGACACCACTGTTATCTCACAGGAATTAAATCCAGGCTCTCCAGCACAAGAAAACAGACCGCTGCCACTAGAGCGGAAGGAGACATCCTTTACCAGGGAGAAAGCAATGGGCTGCTAATCAATAGTTTGGGGTCAAATAATAGTTTGGGGTCAAGTTTGGGGTCAAAATAATAGTTTGGGGTCAAACAAAATGTTTTGTTTCATTTTTGGACATGGTTAGCTGGTTTTAAATCAGAGCAAACGAAATGAAGGGCTAGATTCACAAGGGGACTCAGGCACCATTCACAAAACAAGAATGGGGGTGCCCCCCTTCTACCCAAGTGTCCCTCCTCTCAGGTTACTGCTCCATTCACTAGACTATAGGGTCATCCTCATTCTCTGGCCCAGTGACTATTTAATTATGTAATACAAAGTGGGCCAGCTTCCACGGGAGAGATTGAGAGCACCCCCAGTCCAGAGTAACCAACAGCCCTGTGGTTAGGGCAGCCACCTGAGATACAGGATGCCTGGGTACAAGTCCCTGGTCCAGTGTGGTGATCGGAACCTGGGTCTTCCACCTCCCAGCTGAGTGGCCAACCACAGGGCTATTGGGCATAAGGGTGGCAACATGGCCACCAGGATTTTGTGAATGGTACATAAGTCGCGTTGTGACTCCAGCCCCCAAAAATCAACCCGCTGCATTACAGAAATGTTTGAAATGAACCGGTTTGACATTTCTCGTGTTTTTCTTCAACCGAAGCAATTCACCAAAATCAGCATGAATTCGTGAAACGTTCCAGTTGACCTGAATCTGCATTTGGGGTTGGGGGAAGTTTTGGCTGCAATATTTTGCCCTGCTCTAATTACAGTGGAACAGGCAGCGTGGAGTAGCAGCCCTGCCACATTCCAAGTAAACATTCAAGCATCAGGCGGATGAGGTTGCACATACACTTTCAAAGAGAGATATTTCCATTCTTATTACACACACACCACACACACACACGATGCGCGCACACAGTGCCAAAAGAAAGCTGGAGAAATGGCTGCTAGCCCTTCCACCACCAGAGTTAATTTAAAACAAAAATTGCAGTGTACGTATGACATCTAAACGGATTTTAGTTAAACCAGGACAACTTGTGTGTACAGACACGGCCATAGATATTGCAAGGGGAAGTGATACTGACAAGACTCACAGTAATGCCAGTGAATAAGGCTACACCCATCATGCAGTTTAGGCAGACGTTCTGGTCTGTGCAAAGTCCCGTGGTGGCAAAATAGATATGAACACTGCACATTACTGCTGTGAGTGTGAATGCCACTCATACGTAGAAGAGTTATATTGTGGACACTGTCAGGGTTGCTAGGCTCTCAAGAACAAATGCTGCAGGCTGCTCACCAACCAAACAAATTATATTTACCTTGAGTTTTAAAATCTAGGTTACTTAACATACTCCTGACCTTATGACCAGTAAGGCTTTGGTACATTTAATGCTTGCAAGCTGCAGTACAGATACTAACACTCTGCATTTCTATACAGCTATGCTTTTCACTGAAATAGCTCAAAGGAAGAAAAAACAGAAGCAGGTGCGCAATGGAGGCTCTGATGTGGTGGTGATTACTGAAACTCAGTGGAACGAGTCGCATAACTGGAATGTCAGTATAGAGGGGTACAGTGTACTGGAGAGATAGGAAGTGACCAAGAGGTGTAGGGGTGATGCCCTTGTAATGCTGACAGACCCTAGTCATCCAGGGGGGGTGGGATCAAACCTATGACTTCTGAAGCTTAGTGTATGAGCCTCTACCGCATGAACTAAACGTCACATGGCACATACCAAGGCTGTTGCAGACTCATCCATCACTCAGATGGTCTAGGTGCAATCAGAGGGGGACAGAGCAGCACACCAAGCAGACCTGGGTTACTCTATAGCTAGGATTTCCAGAAGAGCCCAGCACTCAAAATTGGGGCCAGATTTTCAGAAGAGCTCAAGGTGTTGGGTGCACGGGGGTGCTGAGATCTTTTGAAAATCTCTCTTTCATTTAGATGCCCAAATGAGAACTGAGCTCATTTGAAAGTCTGGCCCCAAGTTGTGGGTGCTGAGCACTTGAAAATCTGGTCCTGCACTCTCTTGAAAAGTGGGCCCCACAAGTCAGATATATAGAAGCACCAACAGGAGACACTTCAACTAAGCCACATGATCATAATGTCCTTAAAGTCATTGGGCCAGATCCTTAGGGATCTGTAAACCGGCATAGTTCCACTGGAGCTACACTGATTGACCCCCCTTGAACATCTGGCCCGATGAACCTAGGAAGCTAAGGGTACGTCTACACTACAAGACTATTTCGAATCTACTTAACTCGAATTTGTGGAATCGACCTTATGAAGTCGAATTTGTGTATCCACACTAAGTACACTAATTCGACTGTCTGAGTCCACAGTAACGGGGCCAGCGTCGACTTTGGAAGCGGTGCACTGTGGGCAGCTATCCCACAGTTCCCGCAGTCCCCGCTGCCCATTGGAATGCTGGGTAGAGCCCCCAATGCCTGCTGGGGGAAAAAATGTGTCGAGGGTGGTTTTGGGTAACTGTCATCATTGAACCGTCAATCACGCCCTCCCTCCCTGAAAGCGCCGGTGGGAAATCTGTTCGCGCCCTTCTCTGGTCGGTTACAGCGCGGACGCCACAGCACTGCGAGCATGGAGCCCGCTGCGATCATCGCTGCACTTATGGCCGTTGTCAACTCGCATCTTATCGTCCACCTCTTCCACAGTCAGCTGCTGAGAAATCGGGCGAGGAGGCTCCGTCAGCGCGGTGAGGACAGGAAGTCACAGAGTGGCGCAGACCTCTCACAAAGCAGGGTACGCCGCGCAGTGGAGATCATGGTGGCAATGGGTCAAGTTCATGGTGTGGAACGGCGATTCTGGGCCCGGGAAACAAGCACGGACTGGTGGGACCGCATAGTGCTGCAGGTCTGGGATGAATCACAGTGGCTGCGAAACTTCAGGATGCGTAAGGGCACTTTCCTTGAACTCTGTGACTTGCTGTCCCCTGCCCTGAAGCGCCAGGACACCCGGATGCGAGCAGCCCTGAGTGTGCAGAAGCGAGTGGCCATAGCCCTCTGGAAACTTGCAATGCCAGACAGCTACCGGTCAGTAGCGAACCACTTTGGCGTGGGCAAATCTACCGTAGGGCTTGCTGTGATTCAAGTAGCCCACGCAATCGTTGAGCAACTGCTCTCAAAGGTAGTGACTCTAGGAAACGTCCAGGTCGTCAGAGATGGCTTCGGCGCGATGGGATTCCCAAACTGCGGTGGGGCTATAGATGGGACTCACATCCCTATCCTGGGACCAGCCCACCAGGCCAGCCAGTACATTAACTGAAAGGGCTACTTTTCTATGGTGCTGCAAGCACTGGTGGACCATAGGGGACGTTTTACCAACATCTACGTCGGGTGGCCGGGCAAGGTTCATGACGCGCATGTGTTCAGGAACTCTGGTCTGTTTAAACGCCTCCAGGCAGGTAGTTTCTTCCCGGACCACAAAATAACAGTTGGGGATGTGCAGATGCCTACAGTGATCCTCGGGGACCCAGCCTACCCGCTAATGCCCTGGCTCATGAAGCCCTATACAGGCGCCTTGGACAGTGAGAAGGAACTCTTCAACTACCGGCTGAGCAAGTGCAGAATGGTGGTGGAGTGTGCTTTCGGACGTCTCAAGGAGAGATGGCGGAGCTTACTGACTTGCTCGGATCTCAGCGAAAAAAATATCCCCGTTGTTATTGCTGCTTGCTGTGTGCTCCACAATCTCTGTGAGAGCAAGGGGGAGACCTTTATGGCGGGATGGGAGGTTGAGGCAAATCGCCTGGCTGCTGATTACGCTCAGCCAGACAGCCGTGCCGATAGAAGATCCCAGCGGGAAGCGCTGTGCATCCGGGAGGCTTTGAAAGCTAGGTTCCTCGGAGAGCAGGGTAACCTATGACTGTCCACTTGATTTACAGAGAAGCTGAATCTGAGCCTGTTTCAGTGACTGTTGACTTCGATCTGCGGTTACATACCCCGTTCTCCAGGTTTCCCCCCTTCCAACACACGTTTTAAAATAAATTTAATGGAACACTGATTATTAACAAAGTTTTCTTTAATTATGAATTCCTGTTCTAGGGTTGAAACATGGACGCAGACTGTGGTGGGTACGGTGTGCACTGATGTACAGACCGCTTCTACACTAGAGGAATGACAGGCTCCTGCTCCTACAGCGGTCTCTGGGGGGAGGACGGTTGCAGGTGGGTGTGCAGGAAGGGGTGGGTTTGCAGGAAGGGGTGAGGGGTGCCGTCTTTGGGACGGAGTTTGGATGCAGGCTCTGGGCTGGGGCGTAGGAAGGGGTGAGGGGTGTGTGGAAAGGGTGAGTATGTGTCCGTGGATGAGGGCTCTTGCTGGGGCTCAGGGCATCGGAGAGGCTCATGGCTAGGGTGGAAGGGCATAGTAAGGGCAGCCTGCCTTGCCATTTGTGGATGGCAGGCGCTAGGACCCTGGGGCAGCATACACCTCACAGACTGACCCGGGGCAGCATACACCTCCCAGAATGACCCTGGTGCCTAGTGACTGCAGTCTGTGTGTGTCCTGCTGTTGATCCTGCCCCCAAGTCTGTACCCTGGTAATGGAGGCTGTCCTATGCAATTAAAAAACCCCTCCTCCCCTGTGACGGAGCGATTCTGGCGGGACCCAACTGAGAGTGCCAAATCAGGACCAATTGCTCAAACAGGGCAGTCACAGCCCTAGGCTGGGGTTTTTCCACCTCTAAGGCCAACCAAACCAGCCAGACAAAAAGGACTTTGGTCTCACCCCACTGGCTAACCACAAGTCACACAAGCAATTTCCTTAGACACTCCAGTCTCCCAGCATCACCACCAGTGCACTCGTCCTGGGGATGAATGGTTATGAAAACCAACACCCCAATAAAAGAAAACGGTTCCCTCGATCCCAAAGGACCAAGCCCCAGACCCAGGTCAATATACACATCAGATCTTACCCACAAATCACGCTGTTGCCAATCCTTTAGAATCTACAATCTAAAGGTTTATTTACAAAGGGAAAAAGGTGGAAATGAGAGGTAGAATTGGTTAAATGGAATCAATTACATACAGTAATGGCAAAGTTCTTAGTTCAGGCTTGCAGCAGTGCTGGAGTAAACTGCAGGTTCAGATTAAGTCTCTGGAACATCCCCCGCTGGGATGGGTCAACAGTCCTTTGCGCAGAGCTTCAGTTTGTAGCAAAGTCCTTCCAGAGGTCAGAAGCAGGATTGAAGACAAGATGGAGATGAAGCATCAGCCTTATATAGGCTTTTCCAGGTGTAAGAATCTCTTTGTCTTCACTGTGGAAATTTACAGCAAAATGGAGCCTGGAGTCACATGGGCCAGTCCCTGCATACTTTGCTGAGTCACAAGGCGTGTCTGCCTTCTCTCCATGGGTCCATTGTGTCCTTAATGGTCCTTAATGGTCCATCAAACAGGCTAGGCCGAGCTAACACCAGCTTGTCTGGGAGGCTTCCCCCAGAAGCACAGCACAAACTTGAAATACAGACAGCCTAGAGCCAACATTCATAACTTCAACTAAAAATGATACAGACATATAGACAGCATAATTATAATCAGCAACCCAGAACCTGGTCTTAGACACCTTATATGACCCCCTTTACTTAGGATTTGGTGCCACTACAGGACCTTGGTTGCAACCCATGTTCTATATGGTCCCCATTTATATCAATAACGTCACACCCCCAACGCAAAATTGATGCAGGAAGGGATGACAAAACATCGCAGACTGCATCCCAAGAGCCCCCTTTCCTTGGGTCTGTCTCACTACAGCTAGTGTTGGGCTAGAGGCCGTACCAGTGTATAACCGAAATGGTTTATCAAAGTCCTGTTCAATAACATGAATGGATCTCTTTACAAACTTAAGGTATAACTTGGTTAGCTTTTGCAGCATGGTTCCTGTATGTTTCAGGTGATCTTGCCAAGAGCTAAAGAAAACAGCTACTTTATCCATACCAGCTTTGGCCAATGTTTTGAACCCCATTAACATTAAACCAATGTAGATATTGATGTTGTTCATAGTACAGGACTTTTGGCATTTAGCCATGAACGCAATATGGTAGTGTGCCTCAGTTTCCCCTTTCATACAGCACATCAGGTCTGGAATGTATTTTCCCCTGTGAAAAGTTCCAACACTGTTTACCGGCATTAACTGTGAAACATCAGTATAGCAAGGCCCTTTAACATAAAGTGTGTTTTCATGTATTCCTTTCAACATGTTCAAGGGATTTTCCAAAAGATTAGGCACATTATACATTGTTACAGTTAGCATTAGCAATAACAACAAATTGATTGCAAGTGTCCATCTACAAACATGTTTGTCATGCCACACCCTTGGCTCAATACCATTGGAGTTTGGGCCTTTTAGGGTTAACCTGTGGGTTCCCTTTGCAAAATTCAGTCTTCTCTTTCCTTCTTGTCCTTTAGGATTAAACCCTAATTTCTCTTGCTTAACAGAGATCACTGCCCGATGGGGTGGGCCCTCTGTGCTAACAGCTATTAGCAAGTCTTTCTTCTCCCTGCCAGCCAAGTAATTCGCATCAACACAGACACTAGCTTTTAACTTCTTAGCTGCTATGGATTCCACGGCTGGACTTTGTCTAACAGAGATACCACACAAATCCAAAGAGTCTGAGGGTGAGAGCTGGCTTGCTCTCCCCTGCCTCCTCAAGCATTTAGCCATAAAACTGTTCTGCTTTGAAAAACCAGTAACTGAATCTGTCCTCAGATCCTGAAGCACAGACTGCTCACTTACCGATTCAGCATGGAGACATTCCTGTCCCAACAGCATTGTCTCCCCAACAAGCTGGCTACACACAGCCAGGTGGTTATAGGGCTGCTCAACTTCCTTAACAGCTTCTACTCCACCTGAGACCTTTTCAAAGCTGCCCACACTGGATCTTTCAAAAGGAAAGTCAGTGGATCCATTCACAACAGAAAATTTCTGGCTGTTAGGAACTGAAACTTCCCTGATTAAATCACTTTTACACCCTTCAGTTGCAGTAAACTGCTTGCACAGGCTACCATGAGGATTCCTTTCCCTAGGAGCTTCTCTAAGCAGCAATTCACCCCTCACAGAAGTTCTGCCCTTCCCCTCTTCACCTAGGGCTTGCTCTAAAGGAACACTTCCCTGAGCAACCACAGACGCTTTCTGGGTCTCACTTACATTCAGAATCACCTTAGGCCCAACAGGCGGATTTCTACACAATCCCCTTTTAGGCACACCTACAGACTTTCTAGA
Source organism: Mauremys mutica (assembly GCF_020497125.1). Classification (NCBI taxonomy): domain Eukaryota; kingdom Metazoa; phylum Chordata; order Testudines; family Geoemydidae; genus Mauremys; species Mauremys mutica. The sequence goes on from NC_059072.1 coordinate 349,219,985, forward strand.
TAACAGGTCAGAAGCAGTCTCCTTCCCTTGGCCATGAACAAGTTCAGGAATCTTTTCCTTCTTGCTACAAGTTGTCAAACTGTCAGTAGGTAACACACTTAAATCACCTTCATGCTCTCCTTGTGGCCTGGCTAGGGTATCACCCTGATCAGACAGAGCTGCTACACCCTTTTCCAACCACACATCAGCAACTTGCAAACTACAAGCACCAGAATTGTCTGTTCTCTGGGTTTTTGCTAAGACACTAACTGGATGCAACCTAGTCACAGTGCCATTCTCCCCAGCAGACACAAACTCAGGACCATTCCCTTCCTGGGCTTTAGCTGTATTTACAACCAACTTCGAGACAACTGAATCACCCTCAACCATCACAGGCTGAAAGGCCCCTTCTGTCTGCTTCACAGACACAGAAGAGCCGGAGACACATTCTCCTTTACCAGACACACAGCTTGGGATCTCATTTCCCTTGTCCCAGCACACATGGCTGTTCACAGACAACTGCTTGGAGACTGGGGTAGCTTCCTTCATAGGCAAGTCAATACTCCTGACAGACACAGGCACATTCCCTCCACTGTCACATTTCTCCTCACAGGAAACAGGTAAGGGATATGGACACTCATCTTCCACTATCCCTCCCTTCCCAAACTGCTGATTAGACAAAGCCATCAGCTCACAAGGCTGCCTAGGCTCCTCCAAACTTTCCCTACCAGGCACATTGCCACTCCCAACAGATAAGCTGCTGCTTTTTTCACTACACTGAGCTACTTTTAGCAAATCACAGTTACCCATTTCAGGTTCACTCCTACAAGCTGCACTAGCCACCAATCCATTACCCATTACAAATTTACCCTCTCCTTCCTCAGTTAGGGCTTTAACCTGACCATCTACTTTAATCTGCTCCTGAGAAACATTTTCCTCCCCAATGAGATCTTTCTGCTCTTGATCTAACTCCAGATTTCCTTCTGAGACATTAGACAGACATTCAGAAACTTCATTCCCAGACACACAGCTTATTTGCACAGACAAACAGCTATTTCCCACCAGGTTAGAATCCCCCTCTCCATAGCCATCGCAAAACGGGTTAAACACAGAGAACTGCCCAGAGTAATACCACATATCAACACAGTTATAAACTGGATTTTCCAGAGGATACAGTCTCTGCCGTTCTTCCCTTGCTTTTTTGACTTGGAGCTGGAGTCTAGCAGTTTCTTGTTGCATCTTGTGAGTCTCCTCCTCAGCAGCCAGGAGCTCCAGACGTCCCTTACGAGCTTTTTCTTCTCTCTTAGCAGCCTCTTTCGCTCTCTCAGCTGCCTCTCTCTTTCTCTCCGCTGCCTCTTTCGCTCTCTCGGCCGCCTCTCTCGCTCTCTCGGCCGCCTCTTTCTCCAGCTGGGCCAAGACTTGCTTCTCTTCCACTCGAATTTCTGCCAGTTTTTTCTCATAATCAAACTGCAGGCTGTCTCTCAAGGCTTGCAGTTTCCTTGCTTTTCCTGACGCTTTCTGTCTCATGGTCACTGATCTTTAACCAACCAAACTCTCAATCCCAAAGTTAAAATTTGGATAGCGTGGGGTTCTGACCCAAAGCTTAATTGACCTGGTCCTGTGGATCCAAGCACGACTACGCCACTGTGACGGAGCGATTCTGGCGGGACCCAACTGAGAGTGCCAAATCAGGACCAATTGCTCAAACAGGGCAGTCACAGCCCTAGGCTGGGGTTTTTCCACCTCTAAGGCCAACCAAACCAGCCAGACAAAAAGGACTTTGGTCTCACCCCACTGGCTAACCACAAGTCACACAAGCAATTTCCTTAGACACTCCAGTCTCCCAGCATCACCACCAGTGCACTCGTCCTGGGGATGAATGGTTATGAAAACCAACACCCCAATAAAAGAAAACGGTTCCCTCGATCCCAAAGGACCAAGCCCCAGACCCAGGTCAATATACACATCAGATCTTACCCACAAATCACGCTGTTGCCAATCCTTTAGAATCTACAATCTAAAGGTTTATTTACAAAGGGAAAAAGGTGGAAATGAGAGGTAGAATTGGTTAAATGGAATCAATTACATACAGTAATGGCAAAGTTCTTAGTTCAGGCTTGCAGCAGTGCTGGAGTAAACTGCAGGTTCAGATTAAGTCTCTGGAACATCCCCCGCTGGGATGGGTCAACAGTCCTTTGCGCAGAGCTTCAGTTTGTAGCAAAGTCCTTCCAGAGGTCAGAAGCAGGATTGAAGACAAGATGGAGATGAAGCATCAGCCTTATATAGGCTTTTCCAGGTGTAAGAATCTCTTTGTCTTCACTGTGGAAATTTACAGCAAAATGGAGCCTGGAGTCACATGGGCCAGTCCCTGCATACTTTGCTGAGTCACAAGGCGTGTCTGCCTTCTCTCCATGGGTCCATTGTGTCCTTAATGGTCCTTAATGGTCCATCAAACAGGCTAGGCCGAGCTAACACCAGCTTGTCTGGGAGGCTTCCCCCAGAAGCACAGCACAAACTTGAAATACAGACAGCCTAGAGCCAACATTCATAACTTCAACTAAAAATGATACAGACATATAGACAGCATAATTATAATCAGCAACCCAGAACCTGGTCTTAGACACCTTATATGACCCCCTTTACTTAGGATTTGGTGCCACTACAGGACCTTGGTTGCAACCCATGTTCTATATGGTCCCCATTTATATCAATAACGTCACATGGCTAGGGTGGAAGGGCATAGTAAGGGCAGCCTGCCTTGCCATTTGTGGATGGCAGGCGCTAGGACCCTGGGGCAGCATACACCTCACAGACTGACCCGGGGCAGCATACACCTCCCAGAATGACCCTGGTGCCTAGTGACTGCAGTCTGTGTGTGTCCTGCTGTTGATCCTGCCCCCAAGTCTGTACCCTGGTAATGGAGGCTGTCCTATGCAATTAAAAAACCCCTCCTCCCCCTTCACACAAAGTCTTCTGACAAGGAAAATGTGACGGAAACAGTGAATAACAACAAACTACTTTTAATACTCAACTACACAGTGGGGGGATGAAACTTGGATTTGGGACTGGGTGATCCAGGAAGGGAAGCACTTCTCAAAATTTATGGCATGAGAGCTGTTTGGTACATGAGCGCTCTGCTGGGGTGGAGTGACAGTTTTCACAGCCCCTAGCGCCCCTCCTTCTTGTGATTTTGGGTGAGGGGGGGACAGGACTTTGTGGCGGGGGAGGGCGGTTGCAGATACAGTTCAGGGGGGCTCTCTGCTCCTGCCTGCGGTCCTGCAGAACATCTACAAGGCGCCGGAGCATGTCCGTTTGCTCCCTCATTAGCCCAAGCAGCGTTTGAGTCGCCTGCTGGTCTTCCTGCCACCACCTGTCCTCCCGTTCACTGTGTGAGCGCTGGTGCTGACATAGGGTCTCCCTCCACTGTCTCTGCTCGGCCGCCTCGGCTCTGGAGCAAGCCATCAGTTCCGAGAACATGTCGTCCCTAGTCTTTTTCTTTCGCCGCCTAATCTGCGCCAGCCTCTGTGAGGGGGATGCCGGGGCAGTTCGTGAAAGAGCCGCAGCTGTGTGATGGGAAAAAGGAAGTGATTTCCTTGAAAAGATACATGTTTGCGAACACTGAACACAGTCTACTCAGTTTCTGTGAACAAGACCATAGAGGGCACCTAGTCTCACGAGCTCTCAGGACAAGTTCGAGATTTCGGAATACGCTTTCATTGGCTGCGGTCTTGCACAGGAGATCGGACAAGCGGGGCGGTACAGCTGAATCCGTGTAGCAGCCAGGCCTGGTAAGCACTACACTATAGGCTGCTTAACAGTTAATGGATAGCTGTGCCCTCCCGCTGAAGGCAATCTGGAAAGCATAAAGTCTGACCCTGTTCCAGCCCCTCGCGGCTGTGCCCGGGAAAGATCACTGTATGCTTTTCCTCTGCGGCCTCCAACACGTGGCTGTTAAACGAAGGTCATTGCTATGCAAAGTAAAAGTCAAGCATTCACAATAGTAACAGTACACTAATTGCCCTAATTAGATGCAGCAGTCGCCGAACGAGATTACCCTGAGGCGGGTCACTCGGAGAGAGAGAGAGAGGATGCTGCGAGAATCCCTGCACAGACCAGGACCGTATGCTGCCATGCTGGTGGAGGCAATGATTCCGCTGTACGTTAGGATGGCCTGGCGCGGAAGAGTGTGCTTCCACGGAGCACCAAATAAGGCACCTCTCCCCAGGAACCTCCTGTGGAGGCTTTTCGAGCTCCTCTACGAGAGCTTCGTGGAAGTGTCCCAAGAGGATTTCTGTTCCATCCCTATATGTGTGGACCTTCTTTTTATATAGTTTTATATGGAAAACTTTTTATATAGTTTTTATATAGTTTTTATTCCTGTTTTTTAAAAAATAAATGTTTCCATGTTTATAGCACTTACCGACTGATCCTTCCCCTGATTCTAAGTCCGGGTTAACGGCCGGGGAGGGTTGGTAGGGGATCTCTGTGAGGGTGATGAAGAGATCCTGGCTGTCGGGGAAAGCAGTATTGTAAGCGCTGTCGCCTGCGTCGTCCTCCACAAACCCTTCCTCATCTTCCCCATCGGCGAACATCGCCGAGGAACTGCCCGTCGACACTATGCCATCCTCAGAGTCCATGGTCACTGGTGGGGCAGTGGTGGCAGACCCACCTAGAATGGCATGCAGTGCCTCATAGAAGCGGCATGTCTGGGGCTGGGCTCCGGAGCGTCCGTTTGCCGCTCTGACTTTTTGGTAGCCTTGTCTCAGGTCCTTGATTTTCACGCGGCACTGCGTTGTATCCCAGCTGTATCCTCTGAGTGCCATGGCTTTGGAGACCTTCTCGTAGGTCTTTGCATTCCGTTTGTTGGAGCGCAGCTCCGAAAGCATAGACTCATCGCCCCACACACCGATCAGATCCAGGACTTCCCGGTCTGTCCATGCTGGGGACCTCTTTCTATTCTGGGATTGCATGGACTCCTCTGCTGGAGAGCTCTGCATCGTTGCAGGTGCTGCTGAGCTCGCCCCGATGTCCAACCAGGACATCAGATTCAAAGTGCCCAGACAGGAAAAGGAATTCAAATTTTCCCGGGTCGTTTCCTGTGTGGCTGGTCAGAGAATCCAAGCTTGGACTGCTGTCCAGAGCGTCAACAGAGTGGTGCACTGTGGGATAGCTCCCGGAGCTACTAAGTTCAATTTGCATCCACACCTAGCCTAATTCGAGATAGCCATGTCGAATTTAGCGCTACTCCCCTCGTCGGGGTGGAGTACCGAATTCGAACTAAAGAGCCCTCTAGGTCGAATTAAACGGCTTCCTGGTGTGGACGGTTGAGCGGTTAATTCGAATTAATGCTGCTAAATTCGATTTAAAGTCCTAGTGTAGACCAGGCCTAAGAAGAGTGGGTTGGTGACATTTTTGGAGATAGGATGCAAAGGAATAAAAAACAAAGGAAAAATGCCAGTGAGCGTATGGGCTTAAAGTCCACTGGTGCCCCTTTTCTCATGCCAGCCCAAGTGGGGTCGATGAATGGCCCAGCTGCTGACTGGCACTACTTTCTCCTGGCCGTTTGAAGCATTCTCTGCCCATTCTCCCCCAGCAATCAGGCAGAGAGTAGTCTCAGCCCACCTGAGTCTTCGCTTCAGCCAGCAGCTGCAGGAAGCGCGGCCCATGGTGGACACTTGAAAGGAAATTCTGCTGGCTAGCCAGAAAACCAGCAATGCAGGCCTGGAGCTAGAAAAATGCACTGAAAGCCTCAGTTTCCAGCCAGACACTGCCAGCTAGGCAGGACTGCACCCAGCAGCAGGAGGTGAGCAAGAGAGGTGAGAACAGGACAGGCCCTAGCCCAACTGAATAGCACCACCAGTCCAGGTGGTCCAGCTCTGGCAGGGGCTCTGGGGGGTGCTGTTATTTTTATGATAAATGTATAGCTTTCTTCTGCTCTCTGCTGAGCCAGCTAGTTCTTATGTGGTCTGTATCGCCACTGCATCTGAGCTCCTCCAGTAAAATAGTTTATTTGTAACGGAGTAAATGCAAGTATCAGAGGGGTAGCCGTGTTAGTCTGGATCTGTAAAAGCAGCAAAGAGTCTTGTGGCACCTTATAGACTAAGAGACGTTTGGGAGCATGAGCTTTCATGGGTGAATACCCACTTTGTCAGATGCATGTAGTGGAAATTTCCAGGGGCAGGTATATATATGCAAGCAAGAAGCAAGCTAGAGATAACGAGGTTAGTTCAATCAGGGAGGATGAGGCTCTCTTCTAGCAGTTGAGGTGTGAAAACCAAGGGAGGAGAAACTGCTTTTGTAGTTGGCTAGCCATTCACAGTCTTTGTTTAATCCTGAGCTGATGGTGTCAAATTTGCAGATGAACTGGAGCTCAGCAGTTTCTCTTTGAAGTCTGGTCCTGAAGTTTTTTTGCTGCAGGATGGCCACCTTAAGATCTGCTGTTGTGTGTCAAAGGGAGATTGAAGTGTTTTCCTACAGGTTTTTGTATATTGCCATTCCTAATATCCGACTTGTGTCCATTTATCCTTTTCCATGGGGACTGTCCAGTTTGGCCGATGTACACAGCAGAGGGGCATTGCTGGCACATGATGGCATATATTACATTGGTGGACGTGCAGGTGAATGAACCGGTGATGGTGTGGCTGATCTGGTTAGGTCCTGTGATGGTGTCGCTGGTGTAGATATGTGGGCAGAGTTGGCATCGAGGTTTGTTGCATGGATTGGTTCCTGAGCTAGAGTTACTATGGTGCGGTGTGCAGTTACTGGTGAGTATATGCTTCAGGTTGGCAGGTTGTCTGTGGGCGAGGACTGGCCTGCCACCCAAGGCCTGTGAAAGTGTGGGATCATTCTCCAGGATGGGTTGTAGATCCCTGATGATGCGTTGGAGGGGTTTTAGCTGGGGACTGTATGTGATGGCCAGTGGAGTTCTGTTGGTTTCTTTCTTGGGTTTGTCTTGCAGTAGGAGGCTTCTGGGTACACGTCTGGCTCTGTTGATCTGTTTCCTTATTTCCTCGTGCGGGTACTGTAGTCTTGAGAATGCTTGGTGAAGATTTTGTAGGTGTTGGTCTCTGTCTGAGGGGTTGGAGCAGATGCAGTTGTATCTCAGTGCTTGACTGTAGACAATGGATTGTGTGGTGTGTCTGGGATGGAAGCTGGAGGCATGAAGGTAGGCATTGCGGTCGGTAGGTTTTTGGTACAGGGTGGTGTTAATGTGACCATCACTTATTTGCACCATGGTGTCTAGGAAGTGGACCTCCCATGTAGATTGGTCCAGGCTGAGGTTCATGGTGGGGTGGAAGCTGTTGAAATCGTGGTGGAATTTTTCCAGAGTCTCCTTCCCATGGGTCCAGATGATGAAGATGTCATCAATGTAGCGTAGGTAGAGAAGGGGCGTGAGTGGACAGGAGCTGAGGAAGCGTTGTTCCAGGTCAGCCATAAAAATGTTGGCATATTGTGGGGCCATACGGGTGCCCATAGCGGTGCCACTGATCTGGAATATATATTGTCATCAAATTTGAAATAGTTGTGTGTGAGGATAAAGGCACAGAGCTCAGCAACCAGTTGTGCTGTGGCATCATCAGGGATACTGTTCCTGACAGCTTGTATTCCATCTGTGTGGGGGATGTTTGTGTAGAGAGTCTCTACATCCATGGTGGCTAGGATGGTGTTTTCTGGAAGGTCACCAATGCATTGTAGTTTTCTCAGGAAATCAGTGGTGTCACGGAGATAGCTGGGAGTGCTTGTGGCATAGAGTCTGAGTAGAGAGTCCACATATCCAGACAGTCCTTCAGTGAGAGTGCCAATGCCCGAGATGATGGGGCGTCCAGGATTTCCGGTTTGTGGATCTTGGGTAGTAGATAGAATAACCCTGAGGGTATGTTGATTTGCTCCAGTGTTAGTGTAGGGAGTGTCCTGAGTAGATGGTGCAGTTTCTTAGTGTATTCCTCAGTGGGATCTGAGGGAAGTGGCCTGTAGAATCTGGTATTGCAGAGTTGTCTAGCGGCCTCCTTTTGGTATTCAGAGCTGTTCATGATGACAACAGCAGCTCCTTTATCAGCCTCTTTGATTATAATGTCAGGGTGGTTTCTGAGGCTGTGGATGGCTTTGCAGTGCAGAACGTTCACTGTACTCCAGCAATCACTGGCTGGTGGCTGGACCCTTGTGGGCCATTGCAGCCAGCTCATGGTTTAGAGCAGGGATCAGCAACCTTTGGCACGCAGCTCACCAGGGTAAGCATCCTGGCAGGCCGGGCCGATTTGTTTACTTGCAGCGTCCACAGGTTCGGCCGATCGCGGCTCCCACTGGCTGTAGTTCATCGCTCCAGGCCAATGGGGGCTGTGGGAGCGGCGGCCAGCACATCCCTCGGCCCGCGCTGCTTCCTGCTTCAATCCAGATCTCAGACCCTAGCCAAAAGGGGCCTGATTTTCAGTAGTGCTGAGCTAATGAAATACAGTCCCCATCAGAGTCAATGGAGTTGCAACCTCTTATACCTGCACTGTGTTTGTCCCAAAGAGGCAAATCAGGGCTGTAGCAGAAGTGTGACATTAACAACGAGCACAGACTCAGAATACCTAACCCTAAAAGAGCTTTCTATATAGTCCACAAAAGGAGCAGAAACTCCATTATTTATGTACTTATATGGCCCTTATCACTGTAATTTCTGGGCACCTCGCAATCATTAATGGATTTACTATTATCCCCATTTTGCAGCTAAGGAAACTGAGGAACGGAAGGGGCTCAGATACCACAGTGATGAGTAGCAGTGCAAAGCACAACGCAGACAGATGGATGAATCCCCCAGGTCTGCTACAGTATGTCCAGCAGCAAATAAGACAGGACAAAGCCCCCTTTGGAAATGCACACAAAAATCAATGCTTAACAGGCATGTATTCATCTGAGACTCATCAGGAAACCAGCATCAATATTTAAACTGCCTCCAGTAAGGTCAATCGACTTGCCCTGCATTCAATCTATTTGACATGCCACAGCAGACAGAGGGCTGGAACAAAAGACCCAACCTTTCCTCCCTTCCCATGCTTCTGCATAGCCAGAGCATAACAATGCACTGCTGGGCCATCCGATACACGCTTGTTGCCCTGAAACAGGCAGAGCCTCAAAAGGAGGGTAATTGCCTTTTGTACTCAGACCTCTGACAGCGACCGTGTCTTTGCCACAGCAACAAAATTAATCGAATGACATCTCATTTCACAATGCAGCCAGGCCTCCTTTCAGCAGAAAGCAGCCTGGCAGGCTGAACCGATCTGGGCAATATGCTTCCCTTGCTGTTGGAGCCAGCTGGTATTTCTGATCTGTTTCACCTGCTATTTATGGCAGAATGTAAAGATCCCAACTCAGATCAAGGCCCCATTGCGCTAGGCACTATGCAGGCAAAAGGGTAGTAAAGGGCTCTGTAGGCTTGCGGAGAAAGGGAAAACAAGAACCAATGGATGGAGGTAAAAGCCAGACAAATACAAATTAGAACTAAGACATTTTTAACAATGAGGATGATTATCCATAGGAACAAACCACCCAGGGAAGTGATGGATTCTCCATCCCTTGATGTCTTTAGAGCTAGACAGGATGCCTTTCTGGACTAGATGTGTCAGTCAAACACAACTCTCTGGGCTCAGTCCAGGATTGAGAAGGTTAAGTCTAGCGGCCTGTAACATACAGGAGGTCAGACTAACTGATCTAGTGATTCCATATGGCCTTACAAAATCTATGAACACATAGTAAGAGACGAGGAGTGGGAGAGCTAAAGGCGTATGGCCCTCATTGCAGAGAGAGAGAATTGAGGCACAGAGAGAGATCAGCTGACTTGCCCAAAGTTACCCAGAGAGTGTATGCCAGAACTAGGAACTGAGCCCAGATCTTAGCCCCACGTCAGTGCCTTAATCACAAGCAGGGCCGGCTCCAGGCACCAGCAAAGGAAGCAGGTGCCTGGGGCGGCCAATAGAAAGGGGCGGCACTCCGTCCGTTATTGGGGCGGCAGGTGCAGGTCTGCAGCGGCAATTCGGTGGCGGGTGCTTCAGTCCCTCTCTTCCTCTTCGGCACCACTTCGGCGGCAGCTCAATCGCTCCACCTCTAGTCCTTGGCAGCACTTTGGCGGCAGCAGGGTTTTTCTTTTTTCTCTAAAAGCAGCAAAGAATCCTGTGGCACCTTATAGACTAACAGACGTTTTGCAGCATGAGCTTTCGTGGGTGAATGCCCACTTCGTCAGATGCAAGAGTGGAAATTTCCAGGGGCAGGTATATATAAGCAAGCAAGAAGCAAGCTAGAGATAACGAGGTTAGATCAATCAGGGAGGATGAGGCCCTGTTCTAGCAGTTGAGGTGTGAAAACCAAGAGAGGAGAAACTGGTTCTGTAGCTGGCAAGCCATTCACAGTCTTTGTTTAATCCTAAACTGATGGTGTCAAATTTGCAAATGAACTGAAGCTCAGCAGTTTCTCTTAGAAGTCTGGTCCTAAAGTTTTTTTGCTGCAGGATGGCCACCTTAAGATCTGCTATTGTGTGGCCAGGGAGGTTGTAGTGTTCTCCTACAGGTTTTTGTATATTGCCATTCCTAATATCTGATTTGTGTCCATTTATCCTTTTCCTTAGAGACTGTCCACTTTGGCCGATGTACATAGCAGAAGGGCATTGCTGGCATATGATGGCATATATTACATTGGTGGATGTGCAGGTGAATGAGCCGGTGATGGTGCGGCTGATCTGGTTAGGTCCTGTGATGGTGTTGCTGGTGTAGATATGTGGGCAGAGTTGGCATCGAGGTTTGTTGCATGGATTGGTTCCTGAGCTAGAGTTACTATGGTGCGGTGTGCAGTTACTGGTGAGAATATGCTTCAGGTTGGCAGGTTGTCTGTGGGCGAGGACTGGCCTGCCACCCAAGGCCTGTGAAAGTGTGGGGTCATTGTCCAGGATGGGTTGTAGATCCCTGATGATGCGTTGGAGGGGTTTTAGCTGGGGACTGTATGTGATGGCCAGAGGAGTCCTGTTGGTTTCTTTCTTGGGTTTGTCTTACAGTAGGAGGCTTCTGGGTACACGTCTGGCTCTGTTGATCTGTTTCCTTATTTCCTTGTGCGGGTACTGTAGTTTTGAGAATGCTTGGTGGAGATTTTCTAGGTGTTGGTCTCTGTCTGCGGGGTTAGAGCAGATACGGTTGTACCTCAGTGCTTGGCTGTAGACAATGGATCTTGTGGTGTGCCCGGGATGGAAGCTGGAGGCATGAAGGTAGGCATAGCGATCGGTAGGTTTTCGGTATAGGGTGGTGTTAATGTGACCATCACTTATTAGCACCGTGGTGTCTAGGAATTGGACCTCCCATGTAGATTGGTCCAGGCTGAGGTTGATGGAGGGGTGGAAGCTATTGAAATCGTGGTGGAATTTTTCCAGAGTCTCCTTCCCATGGGTCCAGATGATGAAGATGTCATCAATGTAGCGTAGGTAGAGAAGGGGTGTGAGTGGACGGGAGCTGAGGAAGCGTTGTTCCAGGTCGGCCATAAAAATATTGGCATATTGTGGGGCCATGCGGGTGCCCATAGCGGTGCCACTGATCTGGAGATATATATTGTCAGCAAATATGAAATAGTTGTGTGGGTTTTTTTTCCTCTTGGGGTGGCAAAAAAGCTGGAGCCGGCCCTGACCACAAGATCATAGTTCCTCTTTCTGCTTCAATTTAGTTTGTCATTTGTTACGGAGAGGGTCTTGCACGCACCCTAGTTGTGTTTTAACAGTAACACCACCTTGCTCGTAGGCCGTGCTTTTCATTTGTAAATCTCAAAGCACTTTACAGAGGAGGTAAATAGTATTAGCCCCATTTCTTAGACTGGATCACAGCTGGGATAAGTGACATAGCTATGGTCACACAGGATATCAGTGGCAGAGCAAGGAATAGCATAATTAAAATGTAGGCTGGAAAGGGAAATCAAGAAGTTGTCTAGTCCAGCCCCCTACACTGAGGCAGGACCATGTATACGTAGACCATCCCTGACAGGTATTAGTCCAACCTGTTAAAAACCTCCAGTGATGGGGATTCCACAACCTCCCTTCGAAGCTTATTCCAGATCTTAACTACCTTTATGGTTAGACAGTTTTTCCTAGTATCTAACCTAAACCCCTCTTGCTGCAGATTAAGCCCCTTATGTCTTGTCCTACCGTCAGTGGACATGGAGAACAATTGATCTCTATAATCATCCTCTTTATACCAGCCCTTAATGTTTGAAGACTGTTATCATGTCCTCCCTCCGGCTTCTTTCCTCAGCATGTCCAGTTTTTTAACCTTTCCTTATTGGTGAGATTTTCCAAACCTTTTATCATTTTTGTTGCTCTCCCCTGGACTCACTCCAATTTGTCCACATCTTTCCTGAAGTGTAGCACCCAAAACTGGACCCAGTGCTCCAGCTGGGGCTTCCCCCGTGCTGAGCAGAGTGGGACAATTACCGCCCGTGGCTTACCTACGAGTCTACGACACTCCTGTGAATACACCCCAAAATGATATTGGTCTGTTCCACAGCTGCATCAGAGAACCCATGTCTCTTGTTCACGCCCCAGCCTGAGCCCTGGACCACAATGCCTTCAGTAAGGAGTCCACTGCAGCTTAGCTTCTCTTCCTGCTTCATCCAGCAGCAGACTAATAGATAGATCGCTAACTCTATCACTGACGTTGCCATCTTTACACTGAGTAGCACCAGACTCCGTGTAGCCCCCCTGATTTCAGCCTGGGTACCAGTATCAGAATCAAGCCCTTAGCAGACCGTTTCATCCCGAACGGTTTTCCTCAGCGTGAAAATCTTTGCGTCAGTACAATCCAATCTACCTCCCTGACTTCTCTAGTCTTCAAGGGCCTGATCCAAAGCCAGGGATGCCACCTCTGAGGGACAAAAACCCAGGACATCCTGAGCCCACAAATCTGGGCAGCTGGCAGTGTGAACTGAGCACCCGCACAGACTTCCCAGAGAGCCTGGGAAAAGCTGGACAGCTGGCAACTCTATCTAAAGCCCACTGACGTTAATGGGAGTCTCGCCCCTGCTTTCAATGGGCTTTGGATCTGCTCCCAGGTGAAAAGAACAGATCAGGACTAATAATGGGTCACAACTTGAAGACCTATTCAGTGTTTCCTCAGTCAAGACTCTAGTGACTTCAGTAGGAGTTTGGCTTGAGCGAGGACTCTATAAAAAAACAAGGTTCTCGGATTTAACCCAACAGTAATAACTAAGATTTTGCTTTTCTACGTACCCTTCATCTCAAGCCCTTTGCTAACATGAATGAACTGATCCTCACGTGACTCCTGGCAGATATTATTATTATTTATGATCTGTACTGTGCTATGAAGTAGGAGCCCCAGTCATTGCCCAGTATCCCATTGTGCTAGGCGCTGTACAAGTTGAGACACTGAGATATTACAGCCAAAATGTTCAAACTTAGGTGCTTAACTTTAAGAACTCAAATCCTTATTTAGGAGCCTATGTAACTGTCTGATTTTTCCTCTGACTTTAACAGGAGCTGCAGGGGCTCCGAAGCATTAAAAAGTTCTTATTCAGTTTATTATTTGTATTGTGATAGCACCCAAGGGCTCCAATGTGCTAGGTGCTGAATGGATACACAGTAAGAGCCAGGCCATGTCTTGATGAGCATATAGTCTAATGACAAGGGTGGGAGGGGAATTGGACACATAGTGATTTGTCACAAGTCATGCAGCAGGTCAGTGGAAGAGACAGAAAGTAATAAATAAATAATAATATAAAAAAACCGAAGCCAAGTTTAAATTAGGCCTGTCTACACTAAGGGGCAGATTGATCTAAGTTATGCAACTTCAGCTACATGAATAACGTAGCTGAAGTAAACGTTCTTAGACCTATTCACCGCGGGGTCTTCACTGCAGTGAGTCGACTGCTGCCGCTCCCCCGTCGACTCTGCTTGCGCCTCTTGCAGCGGTGGAATACAGGCGTCGACGGGAGTCGATTTATCACGTCTAGACTAGCCGTGATAAATCTACCTCCGCTGGATTGATAACTGCCTTAGGTGCTTAAATCAGACCCGTTTTAAGTAGCTGCTCTGTTCCTAGTCCTGTTATTTCCAACATTCAAAGATTCCCCCTAAAAAGTAGGTTTTATTAGCATCCTTAATAATGATTGGCACTGTGGTGTAGTGACATAGTCCGAGACAGTCCCTGCCCTGCAGACCTTACAATCTAATTTCTAAATCGGAGTTGAACTATCACATTTGTGCCTGCGACACCCAAGTTTGCTCCTCCCACTTTTCCACTGCCCTGTTACCAACCGGAGCGGTAAGGTTACCCTTTTCTTATTTGTGAACTTAGTACTGGTGGGAGGTGCTCAGTTTGCTGCTCTGGAAACCGACATCCTCTCCCCACACAGAACAGTCACAACAAGGGTGGTGGCAGAACATCTTTCCCCTCAGTCTCGATCTGGAGGGATTATCTCCAAGGGTGAGAGGGTAATTCAGTCCCCATGGCCCAATCAGCCCTTGACCTCTCTTCTGAGGACTCATCTACACTGGAAATGTTCACTGGCATAGCTACTTCTCTCAGGGGTGTACATCTACCCCCACCCCCAAGAGACGTAGCTAAGTCAACCTAACCCCCAGTGTAGACAGCGCTAGGTTGACAGAAGAATTCTCCTGTTACCCTAGCTGCCCCCTCTCGGGGAGGTGGATTAGCTGCAGGGGTTCTCCATCTATTTACCAGTGTGGGCCACATAGGCAGCTGTGTGTGTGATGTGGGCCACATCCACACAATACAGATACTACTTGGATGGCCCTCAGGATGTCACAGGGGCCGCAGCTGTGTGCTGATTGAGCCGCAAGTGGCCCGCGGGAACCACTGAACGATGGGGGAACCCCCCTCCTGTCGCTGCAGGGAGCGTCTGCGTTGCAGCCGTGCTGCTTTTACATTTTTAGGCCTGGTCGACGTATCTTAGGTCGAATTAAAATTACTTACTTTGCGTCCTCGCAGCGCGGGATCGACGGCCACGGCTCCCCCGTCGACTTTGCTTCCGCCTCTTGCTGAGCTGGAGTTCAGCAGTTGATGGGAGAGCAATCGGGGATCGATGTATCGTGTCCACACTACACGTGATAAATCGATCCCCGATAGATCGATCGCTACCCACCGATCCGGCGGGTAGTGTAGACGTACCCTTAGTGTAGCCAGAGCCTAAGAGCCACAACCAAAATGCTCACCAGTCAATTCATCTGAATCAGCTGATCTCCCTGATCATGGCTCAACTCCTCCCTTAACGGAGATCTGACTCGCCAACATTTTTCAAGCTAAACCCAACCACATGGGCCCACATCACCGGCTGCTCTCGACCGCGTGACATCTCCCCCGAACGCTTGCAATTGTCAGTGTCTGGCTTGAGAAACAAACAGACAGATTCATATCGCTGTATCCCAAACGTCTCTTCTCCTCCTAGGCTCATCTTCAGCTGTGACAAAGGCTCACTCAGCAGCCCGGGCTACGTAGCCTGCAGGCTGGATTACTGCACCTCCTTACATGTCCTCTTTGGCAGGATTTGGCAATCAAGCGTGCGTCAGGGAGGAAATTACGTCCTCGCATTACACCTGCCTTGACAGAGCGTCCATCAGCTGCTCCCGACACGCCGGCAGATGGGGTTTAGCATTGCATTCTTTGTTTATAGGCTTCTGCAGGCGCCTTTACCAAATTACATGAACGATCTGTCAGCCCCTGCCACAAAGGCCAGCCTCGGGCCAGTCTGGACACACAGCCACAGAGGGAGCTTCTGGGACAGACTCTGTCTCTCACTCCAGCCCCTGGAGTAGTGTATGAAGACTGTAAAGGAACCACAACAGGCTGGGAGCCGTCCCCCATTACAGGCACAGCGTAGGGCCGCTAGAAGCCGCAGAGGGGACCCCCTCACAAGGCTGGCAGAGGGCACCATGGGGACCAAAGAGGTGGGCGTCACAGCCTATACGCAGCTCGGGGTGAACTGTTGTAAATCGGAGCTGCTAGAGAGTTGCTCTAACTTATTCCAGGGACCGTTTGGGGCCCCCAGAGCAGCCCAGAATCAACAGAGACACAGCACAGAGACAGGCCCACTAGCATCTCGCTCTGGTGATCTGTGGTACATGCTCCCTGCTTGTGCTCCTGGTTAGTTAGGAGTTAAGACCTGCTGCTGAATCCTTGCCTGCCTTTAAGAGCAACTAAGGTCCTGTCTCCTTCCTCAGGGGGTGCCTCTGATTGCCCTGTTCCCTCTCCCATACCTGCAAAGCACAGAGCACATCCTGGCTCGCCCACAAACAGATCATTGCATATGGCTGTCTCCTACCGCAGTCAAAGGGAGCCAGTCCCATTAATGCACAGCAATTACAATCTGACAATGCTACCTCAAGTAAGACAAATCAGATGTGCTTCCACCTAAGAGAGCCAGTATTAGTTTCTCCTGATCCCCCCCGCCACCCACCCATTCTGCTGGGCTCTGAAGCCATTCTCTGCAGCTCCAGGAAAGGCTTTGTTAACCTGTGAGCTGGCAATACCTTCATTAATCACAGAATAATCCTTTCCATGGTAACCCAAGGATTGTGAAGTCACAAGTTAGCAAGCATGAGACAGAGACACTGGACACAAACAGCTGGTCCAGGGAAAACAAAAAGTGATCGATATATCTTGCCCAGAGCTACAAGGGGCAAATTACTTAGAAATAATATGGGGAGGGGGGCAGGGAGAGGGTGTTGTACGTACGGAGCAGATTCTGATCTCAGCTCCACTGGTGTAAATCTGGAATAACTGAAGATAGAGGTTCTGCCAAACTTACCCCTGTGGAACTGAGATGAGAAATCTCATCTTATGTATTGAACTCATTCTGCATTCTCTGAATTGCTCCTGGCACAGCACAATTGTTCTAACAGTGACATGAAAAGCTTTAAATGAAAAAGTCAATAACCTCCACTGAAAAGCCCAGATCGCCAGCAGTCTATCATTGTGGACTCACAATGACTAATAAATACAATTCAGATAAAGCTATTTGGAAATCTGTGGAATTCAGAGTTTGCCATGCAACAGGTGATAACATTCCAATCCTGACCGCCCATCTACCTAGGTCCTGAAGTAGCCCTCATTACCATAGTACCTAAGCACCTCTTAATCATTAAAGGGTTTTTTTCCTTACCCGGTAGGAATTGAGGCACAAGGTAGACATACTAAGTGACTTGCCCAAGGTCCCACAGAGAGTCAGTGGCACAGCCAGGAGCAGAACCCAGCTCTCTTAAGCCCCTGTCTGGGGCCTTAACCACAAGACCATGCTGCCTCTTCATAGCTGTGTTGTGACCAAAAGCACTCCAGCTGTTCCCGGGAAGCTGTGGGTCCCTCACTGCAGAAATGGGTCTGGAACTGAAGTCCAATACAGCCAGGCTTGATAGAATGAAGCCACGTTTTCATGGAACAGCTTCACTAAACAGCCAAAGCCTGAATGATCAGTAGGACTCTTTCATGGGGCGAGCTCGAAATCCTCCCCACTGGGCCACGGATCCACTCCCGCATGAGCATGGCACCTTGGAGGCTGCAGGAGCGGCCTGGGCCCCTGCCAGCTCCCTCTGTGGAGGGTTTTGGCCAGGGGGCACCAGGAAGTCACAGATCCACTGGCCCATCCCAACTCTAAACTCTCTGTCCACATGGCTTTGGAGGGAGCATTGCTCTGCGGCGGAGAGGGGGATGCAGAGCGCTCCTGTGCGGTATCTCCACAGCCTGCCCACCATGCATTACAGCCACACCACTTCCATGGCACGCAGGGCCTGAAATGGCCACAGGGCCAAGAAGACAAAGGATTTTACCCCCGAGGGTCAGTGTAACTGGAATTGCCTTGCCATTTGGGCCTTTTACTTAGGTCAGAAGCCAACCGCTAACCGCCTGGGGTTAGGAAGAAGTTTCCCCGAATGGTAGATTATTCTATAATTGCCCATGCGAAACACTGGAACTGTCCACGATCAGAGACAGGCTACAGAGATGGACCCACCGGTCTGATCCACTCTGCCAGTTCCTACGTTCTACAAAGCGTTGATGTTGGCAAGTCTGTTCATGACATGGGATCTGAGGCCATTTTCTCTGTCGTATCATTATTTGCAGAATCTTTGGTCATCCTTCGGCCACAGGCTGGTGCTGGCGCTCCCCCCCCCTCACACCCACGCACAGCAGGTGGGGAGCCCGGCCCGAAAAGCAACGTTCTTCTCCGCCAATGAATTCAGCCTCCTTGTTGTGATGAAGTGACCCAAGCTAAATTAAGTAGATGCGTGGAAACGACAGCGCGCTTTAATCCTTGCTACGGAGGCAAAGCAGGACAATGAGTCCTGGACAAATATGGCTCTGAACATTTCTGAGAAGTTTTTACTTTGAGGCAGAGTTGATTTAGACTCAGACACTAGAACCGACTCACTTATCAGTGAATGTTTAATAAATCGTTAGGTATGCGGCGTCCCGCAGCCCAACCCTACCACAAATACTCCATCTGAAGCCTTCCTTTGCCTCACATGATGGGGACCCCTAAGGAGAGTATGGACACTGATATGTCTAAAAGAAGAACAGAGGATTCATGGGCATGATCCTGGTGTAATCGAAATCAGCAAACGCTCTGATATTAACAGCTACGATGGGAGAGCCTGAATGCGCTATATGACAGGCTTGGCAAGTGACCTGACAGCTTTCTGGTTAATAACCTACGTTTTAAACAAAGTGTCTGAGTGGGGCTGCATTGCTTCGAAAAAGCTCTGCCCCTGAGTCAAAGCCCATAAGGACGCCAGCAAAGCCAGGCAGAAAACTCCACCAGGCAAACAACTATTAAAGAGTAGCCACCGCCGACACAGACAGAGCTGGGAAACAAAAAAGCAAGCAAGCCACCCAGGAAAGTGTTAATGTATTTACCGCCTGTAGACCCAGCAGCTCTAAGAGGCTTTCCAGCAAATCCTTAAGAATCAAACAATCCAGACATCCTGTGCCGTACAGCTCCAGGCCGGCACTGGTTACTGACTTACCTTAGCAGTACATGGAACCACAGTCGCCTTGGGTGCTCAGTGAATAGTCCAGGTTCCAGGGAAGCCCAGTCTGCCTGGAGAAGAGATTAACGTCCCAGGTAAATGAACAGCCCCCGTCTGAGTTAAAGCACGGATCCTTCTCCTCGCTCGCCTGCCTGCCTGCCTCGCTCTCTCTCTCCGTGCCTGCTTTGCTTACAGTACCTGGTACAGTGGAACTGCCTCCCCATTCATACTCACTGATCCTTCTTATTGAGGGGAGGAGCTGAGGAGCGATTACAGAAGCGATGCTTGGGATTGCACTGACACAGGGTGCAGCCGGAGGCCTGGATTTTAAAGGGCAAGGTGACAGCTTCGCGCCCGCCAGAACTTCTCCAGCCCGACGGCCCGGTCCTGCTTTCCTGAACTCGCCGGGCGGTTTGGATGGTGGTTTGTTTGTTTTGCAGTAGCACCACAGGATCCAGTCACGGTCAGGGACCCATTCTTAGTAGGGACCTAATACAATGACAGGCCACAGTGAGCCTTAAAAGGAGACACTGATACAAGGAATGTGTGAAGAATGCAGGATTGAGCCCCGCTCTAGATACTGGTGCAGGATTGTACCTGCTCAGCTGTCCCAAGCCGGTGAAGCTCACAGTCTAAAAAGCAGGCACCAGTCCAAGCAGATGCACGGCCAGACCCCCTGGGGGTGGCACTGTAGCTTCGCCCATTTATCTGTGTGCTAAGAAGCTCCAACCTGCTAAAGAATTTGAAGACAACCAACTTTGTTATGACCGAGTTACTGAAAGGCCAATATTTCCAAAGCAGAGTGCCTAGGTTGGGCTTCCAAACTCAAACGGAGCCATGTAAACGGAACTGGCTTCATTTACAAAGGAGAGTCGAGCGTCCAGAAATCACTGGGAGCACTAGGTGCTCAGCATTGTACCGATCAAGCCATGTATATTTAAATGCCTCAGTAGCAGGGTTTAGGGGCTTAACCTCAGGCACCCAGGTTTGTACATTTTGGCCTCAGCTTGTAAATGCATATGAATGAATTCAATACCTAGAAACTAGGGCTGTCAAGCGATTAAAAAAATTAATCGCGTGATTAAAAAAACCCTTATCTATTAAACACTAATAGAATACCATTTATTTCAATATTTTGGATGTTTTTCTACATTTTCACATATATTGATTTCAATTACAACACAGAATACAAAGTGTACAGTGCTCATTTTATATTTATTTTTATTACAAATATTTGCACTGTAACAAACAAAAGAAATAGTATTTTTCAATTCACCTCATACAAGTACTGGAGTGCAATCTCTTTATCATGAAAGTTGAACTTACAAATGTAGAATTATGTACAAAAAATAATCTCTAGTATTGTAGTGCAATCACTATTATGAAAGTGCAATTTACAAATGTAGATTTTTTTTGTTACATAACTGCACTCAAAAATAAAACAATGTAAAACTTTAGAGCTTACAAGTCCACTCAGTCCTTCTTCTCATTCAGCCAATCACTCAAACAAGTTTGTTTACATTTGCAGGAGATAATGCTGTCTGCTTCTTATTTACAATGTCACCTGAAAGTGAGAACAGGCATTTGCATAGCACTGTTGTAGCCGGAGTTGCAAGATATTTAAGTGTCAGATGACGTTTTCTGACCTGTGTCACACAAGATGATTTAATGGGCCACAAAACTCTATGAGGTAGTAGCAACACTTCAAGAATGAAGCCAAGTCACAAGTGATTTTGGTTCCCCGGCCTGAGATTCTGCCAAAGAACCTGCTTGTCAGAAAGTGCTGAGGCCCCACCCGCTGGAAATCAGCCCCCTTTATGGGGTCTCTCTGGGCACCTGAGAACCCAAGTTCCCCCAAATCACTAGGGGCTTTTTGTGAACCTTGGCCTGAATACGTAACACCTGCAGGGAGAGAAATGGGGGAGGCGATGGATTTGGAAAGAGGGCTTGGGGATAGCAAACACGATGACGGCTGGGTGTACCCAGACCCTCTCTGGCTCAGGCTGAGGAAGGCAGCCTGGGCCGCACAGCGTTAACACATAGGGTCCTGCCTATGCTCTGGTCTGAAGTGAGCCACTCGGAAATGGATTACTGACTGCGATGCACAGCGGGGAGAGGAGTGCATGGACTCTGGCATAGAAAGGGTTACACACGCTAGGAAATGTGGGGCCATGCTTCACTGAGCAGAGATTCCCCTTCCCTGCAAACCTTCCAGTCTGTTCACCTGCCCAGCGCCCACCTCCTGTCTCCAGTGACCACAGCTGGAGCCCTGCTGCCTGTGCTGGGCTTTCACCATGTCTGATGCGCCAGACACCCCGACTCAGCTGTATGTGCAGCAGCATGAAAGGAGCCCCCAGGCACCCCCCTTGCATGCCTGTGAAATACTCAGTGTGTGTGAGATCGTGTCTCCCTCTAGTGGCGGGGACCAGGAATTATCACAGCTGGCCCACATCCAAGAGTTACTCCAGGGGTGGAGGGAGGTCTGTGGGTTTGGTGCAGGTCTCAGGTCCAGTCCTTGCTGATGACCCGTGTTCTCGGCGTCTAGCCATGGCCTCATACAGCTGGTCAGGGAATAACCGTGTGAAGCAGTCACAGCTTCTGCTATGTTAGCCTGAGCCTCCTGCCTCTCCATTTACCCCCTCAGGTCAAAACCGGGTCTCTCCCATGGGGGATGGTGAGGGGCAGTGTGTGTCCTTATAACCCACTGGTCAGGGACTGCTAGATATTGTCCTGGGTGCCCGATCCAGAGAGGGTCTGAGTCTGTCACAGCCCCCAGCTGGAGATGCTGGCTCTTTAATTCAAGCTGCGGAGACTCATGCGTTGAACTCTGGAGGTCCCCCCAGGTCAATCCTGGTGCTGGCCAAAATGGCAGCTGTTATACCTTACAAAGGGCTAGGCATTAAAATCCTGCTGGTGCCTTTTCTGCTCTGGAGGGGGCTGGAGGTTGCCATCCCCCACTCCCCTGGCAGGGCCGGCTACGTGATGAATCTGCCAGGGCCTCTCCCGTCCCCACCTCCGTCAGAGAGGGGAAGGTGTGAAGATGCGACTGCAGAAGGGGGCCGTGCAGCAGCGCCCACTCCACCACCCCCAGCATGGCCCAGGGACCGGCAGGGACACTGAGCGGTTCTCTGAGTGTGACAGCTGCGGAGCTGCGGGATTGAAAAGCAAAGAGACGAGCACAGGGGGGTGGAGGAGGATTGCTGGAGAGCCTGGGAGGGGATCGCTTGGCCTCTCACGACACAGGGCTGGCGGGCAGTCGGAAAGAATCACAGAGGCTCTTTCCTCTGGTACTGAACGAGAAACTCTAAAGAAAACAGTCTCATCCCTCAAGTCACTGGGTCTCACTTTTTGTTTCACTGTGGAGCGTCTGCCTAGACCCCTCCCCCTCCCGCCTGACTTCCTGCTGAGGGTGTAAAGGAACAGCACCCCTCTCACAAACGCCACCGTTCGCCACGAGAGGGACTGTCCATGTTCATCTAGTCTGACCCACATAACGCAGGCCAAAGATGCTTGGCCCTTTCCACTCAGCAGCTCCCGCTGAGCTGGGTGGAAGCGGGGTGTGTGGAAAGGAGGACGGGATTTGGCCTGTAATGTACAGTGCTTTGTGCAGAACCACATGGCTAACGTCGGGGGGAGAGGGGGCACGGCGTAATCAGCCCCCAGGGGATAGGACCCACCTTGCTGGGGGAATTAGTCAGTCGCATCCAACCGGCTTGCAGCGTGTGCGAAGCCAGCAACTGGCGCTCTCCCACGCACTTACCACCAATTTCCCCTGTGTGCACTCCAGGATCACACGTGTACGCATGTGGCTGGAGAGAAGCAGCGCAAGGATCCTCTGCCTTGGACAGCGACCACTCGGGACAGCCTCCCGCACCCCTTGGGTCACTAGCTAACCCCCAGCTATTTCATGCCTTGGGCACTGGCCAAATCAGGGTTCCAACTGGGCCCTAGAAGGTGCAGTGCTGGGACCAGGGACCTGACTGGGATTCTTGCCATCACTTAATCCAATAGGCCCCGTCTCTCTGTCGGGAGCCCCTCGATTCCTGCAGCCTGGCTCTGCTCCGGGCTGGATTAATGCTTAGGCACGTGCCTCGGGCCCAAATTCCTGCAGGGAGCCCAACCTGAGCAGCGTGGTGCCCCATGCGCCAGGTCATGACGCCGCTCGCTCACCTTTGGCCTGTCAGGATGGGGGAGCAGGCCACATCGGCCAGGCCAAACCTGAGTGGGCAGCAGGCCAGCGCTACCCCTCCTCGTGGCCGGCTCCTGCACCAGGGCTCCCCTCGGTGGCCTGACCAGCCTTGCCCTACTCCCAGCAGCCTGGCCCCTCTGCTCTGCCTCGCTCGGCGACAGCGCCAATGCCTGCTCCAGGGATGGGAAGCTGCAGAGGGTTCCTGCATGGGGCAGCCAGGAGAGCACTGCGGGGGCGGGAGGTGGACACAAGGTGGATAACAGGGCAGTGTCTGTGCAGCAGGAGCCAGTGGCCAGGGGCGCTGGAACAATTTGTATAGTGGGGGTGCTGAGAGCCGTTGAACCAAACTGTTAACCCTGTGCATGATGGAAACCACTTCAAGCCGCACCCCCTAGCTCCAGCACCTATGCCAGTGGTGGAGTGGCCTGGATCGGAGAGGGTTAACTAAGCAACAGCTGAGCAGCGGGAGCAGGCCCTGGGTTAACAGATCCCTTGTGCAGCTGTGCTGCTCAGCACCTTGCTAATATAAATGCACCCACAGTGCGGGAGCATCTCGATTAACTGTGTGCCTAGCCCCAGGGGTGGGTTACACCAGGCCTGGCTCCGATGACACATTCGCCTCCCCCTCCGGCAGTTCCCGCTCACTCACGCCCTTGTGCTGGGGACCGGGGGGTGGGGTGGGGCGAGGGGTGCAGGGGAACCAGGATCTCAGGCCAGGAGCTGTATTGAGGCTGGCAGTGGGGAACAACAGAGCCCCACAAAGAGGCACAACAGCGCCACCTTGTGGACATGGGCTACAATCCTTCCCTCCATGCGGTTGCTAATACAGATCACAGTGGGAGTTTTGCACACATCAAGGAAACATCAATCCATTTACCTCTTGTTAAATATAAGTGACTTGTGAGCCTCAGCAGGTTCTTCTAACTCACAAGCAAGGTCCTAAGTGGCTGTTGTCTTACTGATCTGCCCTCTCCTGCCTCAGTGGTGAAATTCCCCACTGTGCAGAGAGACCTTTGCAACAGTTAAATATCTCTTAAGATCTATTTTAAAGGGTTGAGAAGGGGATAAACGGTGCCTAGGTCTCGTGCTGGCTCTGCACTGGAGTGAATTTCACCCTATAATCCCAGCCAAAGATTAGCGAAATCAGCAGGTGTGGGGAAGGCTCGGGAGGTAGAAGGGACAGCAGCTGTGGCAGGAAGGAGATGAGAAAACTGGCCAGTCCTTGTTTTCTACCTCGTTCCATGAGCTGATGCATGTTTCACTCCAGAGGGGGGTGCCTTTCAGTGCCTGGTAATGCCATCCCTGTGTCCATAGTTGTAAAGTGCTGTGGGACCCTTTGGAAAGAAATGTCCTATATATATATGTAATACTACACGGTACACCCTATCCAAAGCAGCCTAAGCACAACACACCCTTTACAGAAGGATTACAAGCAAAGTGTTACCAAGTGACATAGGGATCATTTTGCCTGCCGCTGAAATGCAGCCACCTCTGGGGTGGAACACGGCAGCTCTTCAACAGCACACAGCAACAATGCACAACTGTTCAGGGCAGGCAGGGAAGAACACTGCACCCAGTTAAATGACAAGGAAATATTCAGCTAGGAAACTGACAACGCCCTGGGGAAAGTCTAATGGTAGCTGCTGAACTCCAGTCTCCCAGATCACAGGCATTCGTGCAGTTACACCCCGTCCCAGCTCTCCCCGCTCTGACGGTTTAAACCATTAGAAACACTGGGCTACACTGTGCACAGGTGAGACGTGGGCCCTCATGCGACTTTCTCCATCCCTTGTTGTTGTGTATTTGGTTGTCATGGTTTTGTTGCTATGGCAACTGAGTTAGATTATTATGGGTTAGCTCAACCGGTTTCAACCGGCTGAGGAGCTCTCTGTATTTATGTAAATAAAATGGAGGTTTTGGTTAGCTGCCTGCTCTCTGGCCTCAAGTGATTGCTTCCTACACCGGCTGCCCCAAGGATATAACACTAGCGACGAGGGTGGGATTCCGGTGCTGCTCCAGTAACAGAAGGAAGTAGAAGTTAAGGTAAAGAACAAACAAACAAAAAAGCTGCTTGTTTGCACTGACTGTGAAAGTGAAACTAAAAATCATGGCTACTCTGACCAGGCCCCTGGAGCCTTTTGATGAGAATACAGAGCAGTGGCATGTGTATACTGAGCGTTTTGAGCTTTTTGGTATTGCAAATGACATTACAGAAGCGAAGAAGGTGCCAATATTCTTAACTGTTGTAGGGGCTAAAACCTACTCTCTGCTACGCAGCTTACTACACCCTGTTAAGCCTGAGACTAAATCTTACAGTGACATTGTGGAAATCCTGGGGTCTCATTTCTCCCCAAAACCAATGGTAATTGCTGAAAGATATAGGTTCCACAAAAGAGACCAAAAGGAAGATGAAACAGTTGTACAATTTGTAGCCATTTTAAAAAAGCTAGCAGAACACTGTGAATTTAAAGAAATGTTACATGATGCCCTGCGTGACAGGTTAGTGTGTGGCCTGTACAGTGAAGCTATACGGAAGCGCCTACTGACAGAGGCTCAGCTTACCTTACAGAAGGCTGTTGATATTGCTGTCTCCATGGAACTGGCTACAAGGGAGGCACAATACATCGGTGCACTCCCTAGGGTGCAAAAAGTGTCACAAGAACCGACCCACAAAACTGTGCAGAGTCAAGAATGTTACCGCTGTGGTAAGCCGGGTCACCAGGCATCAGAATGCTGGTGTAAGGACCTGGTGTGTCGACACTGTGGCAAAAAGGGACACATTGAGTGTGCCTGTAAACAAAAGAAAAAGAGGCCTGTGGTCTGGCCGACAAAAAGAGGAACCTTGCATACCCTAGAGCAGACCCAGGATGATCAAGGTGACACCTCATCGCAAGAGGAAGTGCCACTGCATGTTTTGTCTTTGGCAATGGGCTCACATGAATACTGGGTAACCCCGTTATTGGATGGCAAACGTATACGCATGGAACTGGACACCGGTGCAGCCGTCTCACTGATCTCCGAGACTGTGTATAAAGAAAAGCTACAGCATCTTCCGCTTAAGGCAACAAAAACTGTTTTGAAGACGTATACGGGAGAAGCTGTGCCTATGCTGGGCACTATTGATGTTAAGGTGGAGCTCAATGGACAGGTGGCTAAATTGCCACTGTTTGTGGTGAGAGGTAACTACCCAGCCTTAATGGGTAGGTCTTGGCTTGGGAAGATTCAACTGAACTGGGCAGAAGTGCACCGGATGACTAAAGAAGAAACCAGTCTAACCCCTATACTAAGGAAACATGCTGCTGTTTTTGGAGATGATTTGGGAAGTATGAATCACTGTGACATTGAACATTAAACCTGGCAGTCCACCAAAATATCTGAAAGCCCGAACTGTGCCATATGCCATCAGGCCAAAAGTTGAAGCAGACCTGGAGCGCCTGGTCACCAATGGAGTCCTAATACCAGTTACCCATAGCTCATGGGCCACTCCTATCGTTCCAATCGTGAAGAAAGATGGCTCTCTCCGGATTTGCGGTGATTTTAAAGTCACTGTCAACCCAGTGTTGTGTGCAGAGCAATACCCGCTTCCCCGCATCGATGACCTCTTCGCAGGCCTGGCTGGGGGACAAAAGTTCAGTAAGATTGATCTGAGTCAAGCATATTTACAGATGCACGTCGATGAAAAGTCCCAAGAGCTGTTGACTATTGTGACTCATAAGGGGCTTTATCGATACTGTCGTCTACCCTTCGGAATAACATCTGCTCCCGCCCTGTTCCAGAGGGCTATGGACCAGATCTTGTGTGGCTTGTCAGGAGTTCAGTGCTATCTGGATGATATCCTGGTCACTGGAAGAAATGAAGAGGATCACTTAAAGAATTTAGAGGCTACCCTACAAAGACTGGAAGAGTATGGCCTACGAGTTCGCAAAGACAAGTGTGAATTCTTCAAGCCCTCTGTTGAATATTTGGGACACATCATTGATTCTGCAGGTCTTCATAAGGCCCCTGCAAAAGTTAAAGCTATTGTGGAGGCTCCCCCACCTCGAAATGTAAGCCAGCTGCGCTCGTTTCTAGGACTCCTGAACTATTATGGAAAGTTCATTTCACAGTTAGCCACACTGCTAAAACCACTTCATGAGCTCCTTGGGCAGAACAAGGCCTGGAAGTGGACTGAAGCCTGTGATGTTGCGTTTAACAAAGCTAAGGATGCATTGTTAAATTCTGAAGTTCTAACGCACTTTGATCCATCCTTACCACTGCAATTGGCCTGCGATGCCTCCCCTTATGGAGTGGGAGCAGTCGTGTCACATATTATGCCTTCAGGAGAAGAGAGACCTATTGCTTTTGCTTCACGCACTCTAAGCAAAGCAGAAACTAACTACGCCCAAATCGAACGTGAGGCATTAGGAATTGTTTTTGGAATTCGGAAGTTTCATCAGTACCTGTTTGGGCGAAAATTTACTCTTCTCACAGACCATCGACCTCTGACATCAATTTTTGGACCTTACAGGCATTCCCCCATTAGCTGCTAGTCATATGCAACGTTGGGCATTGTTACTTTCAGCACACACATATGAAATCAAATATCGGAAATCCACTCTGCACGGCAATGCAGATGGCCTCTCAAGGTTGCCTTTGCCGGTCAAACACCAAGATAGTGCCCACAAGGAAATCTTCTACTTTGAACAGGTAGAGAATACACCCATCACTGCTACTCAGATAAAGAAGGCAACTCGCGTTGATCCAGTATTGTCCCACGTTATGGACCTGGTGATGCATGGAACATCTCGACAAACCTCTCCGGTCTCATCCGACCTTGTTCCCTACATGTCCAAGCGGACGGAGTTATCGGTCCAATCTGGTTGTTTGTTGTGGGGGAGACGTGTCATTATTCCACCACCACTGAGATCACAGATGTTAGAACAGCTACATTCCGGTCACTGTGGAATAGTGCGCATGAAGGAAATTGCACGAAGCTATTTTTGGTGGCCTGGACTGGACAGCGCTATTGAAGAGAAGGCAAAAGCTTGTATGTCATGTCAGGGTGTGAGGAATGCACCCCAGTGGGCACCCCTACACCCATGGGACTGGCCTGAAAACCCGTGGCAACGTATTCACGTTGACTTTGCTGGCCTCCTTGAAGGAAGCATGTTCTTGGTGGCAATAGATGCCCATTCTAAATGGCCAGAAGTCTCTATAATGCAGTCCACTTCTGCAGAGAGTACTATCCAAAAACTACGAGGACTCTTTAGTCGTTTTGGTCTGCCAGAACAACTTGTGAGCGACAACGGACCGCAGTTCGTTTCTCAGGAGTTTCAAAATTTTATGAAAGCAAATGGGATACACCACATCACGTCAGCACCATATCATCCGTCCACCAACGGATTAGCTGAAAGATTTGTGCAGACAATGAAAAACGCTTTGAAATCAGCAAGGGGACAACACTCCATTCAAAAGCGTCTGGATACCTTTTTACTTTCCTACAGAAACACACCTCATGCTACGACCCACGCATCTCCGGCCTTTCTAATGATGGGACGACAGCTGCGCACTTGCTTTGATCTGCTGAAACCTTCTGAACCCCGACAAATTGTGCAACATCAGCAGCAATATCAAGTCATCAGACGGGCACCCAGAGCAAAAGACCGAACCTTTAGCCCGGGACAGCCAGTTTTGGCTCGGAATTATACTTCCAGAGCTAAATGGGTTCCGGCCACAGTCATCACTCAAACAGGACCTGTTTCCTACACAGTCCGGACTGCAGAGAATCTTACCTGGCGGCGACATGTAGATCAGCTGTTGCCAGGTCATGCCAGTCCTCAGGACCCATCTGCAGTTGAGGGGTCTGACTTCACCTCTTCTGGTGAGGGATCGAATCACGAGTCACCTGTTTCTGACTGTTCTCCTCCATTACTGCCGGCGGCTGAGATACCCCTTTGCCCAGCACGAGCTGATACCACCTCCTCACCTGTTCGTGCTGCGGACCCTGAGCCCCTAGTGCTTTCGGGTGCAATAACACCAGTAGTTCGCCGTAATCCACCTAGAGACAGAAGGCCTCCTCATCGGCTGGATCTTTAGCTAGGGCGAACCCACGGTTATGGGGCAAAATAATCCCCAGGGTTTAGCCGGGAATGGAGGCAGTCTACCCTCCTTCTCTAGTCTAGTGTGTGTTTTATTTAGGGGATGTTCTTATTAGGGGGGGAGGAATATGTTGTGTATTTGGTTGTCATGGTTTTGTTGCTATGGCAACTGAGTTAGATTATTATGGGTTAGCTCAACCGGTTTCAACCGGCTGAGGAGCTCTCTGTATTTATGTAAATAAAATGGAGGTTTTGGTTAGCTGCCTGCTCTCTGGCCTCAAGTGATTGCTTCCTACACCGGCTGCCCCAAGGATATAACACTTGTGACCCTGCACGGGGCCCAGCCCTTGGCAGGTTGATGAATGCGCAGACTGTGCCAGGGTAATGCCAACACTGGCATGAGGCACCCCCCTAAGAGGGTGAAAGTGCTGTCAGGGCTCCTCCCCCGTCCCCCCAATGTGCTGGCAGGCTGGCCAGGAAGAACCATGCTGCTGCAGGATCCACGTGGGACTCCTGGCAGAAACCCTGCTGGAGCTGTGGGAGGCTGCGCTGGTGCAGGGGTGGGACAGAACTGACAAGGTATCACGTGAAGGCTCAGCCCCAGAAACCTCAGCTCAGAGACCAGCCTTTGCGGGTCCCGGCGTTTGCAAAAGGCGAAGAGCAGCAGGTGCAAAGGGGGCAGCTCTGTCCGAGCAGGGCCCCTGGCAGCTCTGAATTGCCAAAGGCATTTCACAGGGACATTCGTTTTCAGCGCTCCCACCATGGACGTGCACACAAGTCTCACCGGCTGCGACTGTGTGGGCCTTGTGAGGAGGGATGGTGCCACTGGGGTGAATTAGGAAGCTTGAGTCCCTCTTCTGGAGGGGGGCTGAGGATGTGCCCAAGCCCATTGTTCTCAGGAGTGGGAGAAGTCTCCCTTCTGTTTCCTCCTTTCCCACTCGTCCCATAAAGGGCCGGCCAGCCAGTCTGCTAGAGGAGGTTAGTGCCTGATCCCAGCAGCCTCCTTCCCTTCCTGCAGGCGGAGTTCTGAGTGTGGCCTTAAAGCCCCAGACCCAACTCCCGCAGAGCTGCCCCCCTCCAGCAGCAGCCCCCCACCCAGCCTTCTGCCCTCCATCAGGCCCTTCCAGCATCAATTCTGGAGGCTCGGTGGTAGTAACCAGGCTGCAGAATATAGCATTGCACAGATTCAGAGGCTACACTGGTGGCCTCTCCCGCCCCTCGAGCAGCTCAGAATTAAGGCACAAAAGGGGTGCACGGGACAGAATCTCACACAATGTGGGGGCAGGGATCCATTGCCATTGGAATGCTGCTTGTCTGGCGTGAGAATAGGCGTAACCTTCAGCCACCGCAGCTCACACGACTCCCTCTTACCTGGACCCGATCCATGTAACGACGTGTGTCCTCCAGCACGTCTGTCTGTGCCGTGGCCGACTGTCTTCCAGGAGGAGAAGAGTCCTAGGGACTGGAAAGCGACACCCTGACGCCGTGTGGCTAGTGGCCAGGTACACCGTGTAAGGGTTCGCTCTCAGATGAGACGGATGCTCCCCAAATATATTCCCCCTCGCACGTTCCCTTTCCCTGTTGAGTGAATGTTCATTAGCGTAATCGGGTGCGCATGCCGGTAGCTGTTTACTGACTTCACCTACAGATCACGCCCATGACGTGGCTTGAATGAAAAGCTGACAGAGAAATCAATTCGAAATGGAAGTTTATTGAAGAGAATCTAAAACGGAATAACCCAACCCATCCAGTAGCCCTTGGGTTTGAGAAAGGGTTAGGGAAGACCACGATATCTGGGACCGAGGGCGTTCAAATACAATATATGCAATTTATTTATAGAAGGTACAAGCTGTACAATTTTGGCTTTTTTTTTTTCTTTTGTAACTGCATGTTTGGACTGTTCTTTGATCTGGTGCAGCATGACACTTGGATGCTTTTGGTATACAAAGGTGTTTTCCCAGCCCATTTTAACACATACACGCCACAACGTTTTATGTAATAAAGTGCAATACTGGATTCTTTGTGAGGAATGAAATGATTGACGGAAATAGCAGGCATTAAATCAAAGACAGCTCCTAGACCAACTAGGCTGACTGTAAAGTGCTGATCTGTTCCCAAAAAAACAAACAAAACTAATTTAACTAAAGACTTCTAATCATTTTACTGAAGTGGAAAAGACAGCAACATTTACAATGGGATGTCAACAACGCCCCTCCCAAATCTGCTTTAAAAAGAAAAGATCCAAATAAATGATGTAAGAAAAGATTCTTCCGGGGAGGGGGAATAAAGCCTACGTTTATCATTTGGTTTCTTGAGAGAAAGAAAAACGGACCTAAAAGAATTACAGATATTAAGACATTTGGGTCCTGATACAATATGATGAAAGTAAAAAGGCTGTAAAAACTCATCTGTCCTGTCATTATGACTTGCTTGTCTGTAAGAAATAGACAAGATAGTTTGTGTATTGTGTAACTTTCCCTAGGAGCTAGTTCAGTGGTCCCCAAACTTTTTCAATTGCACCTCCCCCTCCCTCCGGGGGGCAGGAGGTGAGTGGGGCAGGACAGGAGAGGGGGAGCCATGCTCTGGAGGTGGGGAGTGAGTGGGGGAGGACAGGGGAGAGGGAGCTGCGCTCCAGAGGTGGGGGGGGGGGGAGTGAGGCAGGATGAGGAGGGGGAGCTGTGCTCCGGAGGTGGGGGGGTTGAATGGGGCAGGGCAGGGGAGAGGAAGCCACACTCTGGAGATGGGGGGTGAGTGCGACAGGACAGGGGAGAGGGAACTGCGCTCCAGAGGTGGGGGGAGGGTGAATGGGGCAGGGCGGGGGAGGGGAAGCCACACTCTGGAGGTGAGGGGTGAGTGGGGCAGGACAGGGGAGAGGGAGCTGCGCTCCAGAGGTGGGGGGGGGGAGTGGGGCAGGATGAGGAGGGGGAGCTGTGCTCCGGAGGTGGGGGGGGGGAGTGGGGCAGGATGAGGAGGGGGAGCTGTGCTCCGGAGGTGGGGGGGGGGAGTGGGGCAGGATGAGGAGGGGGAGCTGTGCTCCGGAGGTGGGGGGGGGGAGTGGGGCAGGATGAGGAGGGGGAGCTGTGCTCCAGAGGTGGGGGGGGGGAGTGGGGCAGGATGAGGAGGGGGAGCTGTGCTCCAGAGGTGGGGGGGGTGAATGGGGCAGGGCAGGGGAGGGGAAGCCACACTCTGGAGGTGGGGGTGAGTGGGGCAGGACAGGGGAGAGGGAGCTGCGCTCCAGAGGTGGGGCGGTGAGTGGGGCAGGAGGAGGAGGGGGAGCTGAGCTCCAGAGGTGGGGCGGTGAGTGGGGCAGGAGGAGGAGGGGGAGCTGCGCTCCAGAGGTGGGGCGGTGAGTGGGGCAGGAGGAGGAGGGGGAGCTGAGCTCCAGAGGTGGGGCGGGGAGTGGGGCAGGAGCAGGAGGGGGAGCTGTGCTCCAGTGGAGGGGGGGGGAGTGGGGCAGGATGAAGAGGGGGAGCTGTGCTCCAGAGGTGGGGGGGGAGTGGGGCAGGATGAGGAGGGGGAGCTGTGCTCCAGAGGTGGGGGGGGGAGTGGGGCAGGATGAGGAGGGGGAGCTGTGCTCCAGAGGTGGGGGGGGGAGTGGGGCAGGATGAAGAGGGGGAGCTGTGCTCCAGAGGTGGGGGGGGGAGTGGGGCAGGATGAGGAGGGGGAGCTGTGCTCCGGAGGTGGGGGGGTGAATGGGGCAGGGCGGGGAGGGGAAGCCACACTCTGGAGGTGGGGGGTGAGTGGGGCAGGACAGGGGAGAGGGAGCTGCGCTCCAGAGGTGGGGCAGTGAGTGGGGCAGGATGAGGAGGGGGAGCTGCGCTCCAGAGGTGGGGGGGGGGTGAATGGGGCAGGGCGGGGGAGGGGAAGCCACACTCTGGAGGTGGGGGTGAGTGGGGCAGGACAGGGGAGAGGGAGCTGCGCTCCAGAGGTGGGGCAGTGAGTGGGGCAGGATGAGGAGGGGGAGCTGTGCTCCAGAGGTGGTGGGGGGGAGTGGGGCAGGATGAAGAGGGGGAGCTGTGCTCCAGAGGTGGGGGGGGGAGTGGGGCAGGATGAAGAGGGGGAGCTGTGCTCCAGAGGTGGGGGGGGGAGTGGGGCAGGAGGAAGAGGGGGAGCTGTGCTCCAGAGGTGGGGGGGGGAGTGGGGCAGGATGAAGAGGGGGAGCTGTGCTCCAGAGGGGGGGGGGGGGGGAGTGGGGCAGGATGAGGAGGGGGAGCTGTGCTCCGGAGGTGGGGGGGGGGTGAATGGGGCAGGGCGGGGGAGGGGAAGCCACACTCTGGAGGTGAGGGGTGAGTGGGGCAGGACAGGGGAGAGGGAGCTGTGCTCCAGAGGTGGGGCAGTGAGTGGGGCAGGATGAGGAGGGGGAGCTGTGCTCCGGAGGTGGGGGGGGGTGAATGGGGCAGGGCGGGGGAGGGGAAGCCACACTCTGGAGGTGGGGGTGAGTGGGGCAGGACAGGGGAGAGGGAGCTGTGCTCCAGAGGTGGGGCAGTGAGTGGGGCAGGATGAGGAGGGGGAGCTGTGCTCCAGAGGTGGGGGGGGAGTGGGGCAGGATGAGGAGGGGGAGCTGTGCTCCGGAGGTGGGGGGGGGGTGAATGGGGCAGGGTGGGGGAGGGGAAGCCACACTCTGGAGGTGAGGGGTGAGTGGGCAGTATGGGGGAGGGGGAGCCACGCTCCGGAGGTGAGAGGGGCAGGATGGGGGAGGGGGAGCTGTGCTCCAGTTAGGGGGTATCTGGGGCAGGGCGGGGGAGCGCTAGCCATGCTCAGGGCAGGGAGCCATCCCTGAGTGCTCCTCCCAGCTCCAGCAGCAGCAGCACCTGCTGCTCTTCCTGCCTCCGGTGGTAGAGGCCAGTTACTGCGAGTAACCAGTGGGCAGCTGGAGCTGCCTCCACAGATGTGTGATTAAAGGAGACATCAGTGATGATGAATTTCCATACGGTTGTCTAAAACCAAGCAGGTAGATTGAAGAGGCATATTGCTTGGTGGGATCAATCTGCCCATCTCTGGGGGTGCGCGACATCCCCATGTAAACAAACAGCATCAGGGCATCCCAGTCTGGCTGTCACAGAATGTACCATATGCCCAGTGCTTTCACACCGGCACGAACCACTTTAGTATTGCGCACAAACGATGCCTCGTGTGAGTAAAAGAATCATTTTGGTTCCCAAAAAGGCACCTTGTTTAACGTTGAAAACATAAGACTGGCCCCTTTAAGTGTGATGCATGCATAGTTCATGCCCTCTTGCAGACAGGACATACACTATATATATTTTATATTCACATATATGGCTCGAGAAGAAGAGTCCCGGAGAAGCTAGACATTGGTGAGTTTGTTACTGCTGAGCAGTCTCACGGCAATGCTTCCTGAAATGCCACTGGATTTTTTGTTCCCCTTATCTTGGAGATGAAGGGTTTGCTGTGACAGATGGTCATCGGGGTCACCAGTTAGGGCCACCTGGCCCAGGAACTCATCACTTATAATGTTATGGTTCCAGACCTAGAGAAACAAAACACAAAATGACAAGGCGTCCGGTGGCCCCTTGAAGGCTAACAGATTTATCTGGGCATAAGCTTTCGTGGGTACAAGACCCACTTCTTCAGATGCATCACAAAATGGGTGCTGCTCCTGTTGGGCCACATGCAAGCTTTCCGCTGCAACCTATTCTGCACGTACAAACGTCCGTGCAGGGTAGACGGGGGATGCCTTTATCATTCTAGTCTTGCTGTTATTGATGAGTTCTCTTGCAGTAGCACCGAGAGGCCCCAGATGAGATCAGGGCCATATTGTGCTGGGTACTGTACATACAAGAAGTGAGACAGTCCCTGAGCTGAACAGCTCACAGTCTAAATAGAGCAAACAGACAAAGGATGGGAGAAAGGACGTATTGTTATACATGGGGACCTGGGACACAAAGAGACGAAGTGACTTGCCCAAGGGCACTCAGGAAACCTGTGGCCAGATCTCCTGGAACTTAACCTCTAGACCAGCTTCTCTCTCCACCTCTGCAGCTGGTGAATCTTGATCTTCCTCCACTTTTGAAATGGTCACTGAGCTAATCGTTTTCCTGGGTGGACGAGTGGACTTTTTAACCCTTGTCACTGGCCACACAGAGGGTATTTTAATGACGTGATGACTTGTGCCCTTGCCTCTCCCAGGATTAAATACACACCTCCCCTGATCCCTGCGGACTGGGGTCAGAACGACAGCATGGAAGCGTGTAAGTGACTACATGAGCTGAAAGGCAGTGGAGAATCAGACCCCACATTCCTTTTGTTTTTAGGGCTCCCTTAAGAGGCTACACTTGATGTGAAAAGTATCTGTAGTACCTCATAATGAGCAACTCCTGAAGCCCTTACTGAATCCAAACTTGGGCAAACTCCCATTGACTTTAGTGGGAATTAGACCAATGAAGAGCTTAGTCAAAAAGCTTGACAATTTGTCCACTAGTACCTGCGCATTGTCTAAAGCGCCAGGCCTCCTTAAGCCCACATTTCTGGTTAAGAGCCTGACAAATTAATACTTTTCACTTAACATGTTAAATAACTGAGTCTCACAATCCCCCAGGAGGCAAGTATGAGCATCACTGTTAGGGAAACTGAGTCACGAAGTATTTTGATGAAATAGCCAGTGCTGCCCTGCAGATCAGGGAATAGAACCTGTGTCCTGCTGGCTCCCCACAGATTGGTCTTTTAGTCACCTGTACAATGATGGGCTGTCCTGCCTTCTTGCGATAGAAGAGACCTTTCACATCAAACTCTGGAGCCTGGGTGTTTTTCTGCACTGAAGATCGAATTTTGTTCCCTTCGCACTTTATGATCACATATGGGTCTGCTCCTGGGGAGAGGAAAGAGAATTAACCTCTTGCCACAGCTAACATCATTCCTCCTAGCCCTTGCTTGGGTCACTCCTGACAGTGGGTATAATAGTCTATAACCCACAAATGGCAGCAGGAAATCAAGCAAACTCTGTAAATAGGGACAATGATACTTGCCCACCTACGCATTGTCCTTTGAGATCTACAGACGTCCGGGGGCCAAGGCTCATTTGCATTATGCGTGATGTCACCCTGGATGTGGGCTAGCAGCTGAGCAAACCAGCTGAAGGTGGTTCCCAAACAGTGAAGTGACAACATCACTGTAACATACAAGCCCAGATGTTCCAAACTGACTAGTGATTTTGGGTGCCCAGCTTGAAACACTCTGAAGAAGCCTGATTTTCAGACAACAGGTGCGCAGCACATTCTGAAAATCAGGGGCCTTTCAGGTGTCTCCTGCTGGGCCCTCAAAATCACTAGCTGCTTCAGAGCATCTTGGCTGTAGGCCTTGACAAAAAACAGTCCCATAAACATGAACAGAAGAAAACACACCAAGGCCACACTGCAGTGCAATGAAGAACCTACCTTGTTACCCGCGCTAGGACCTCTCTTCACTGCTCAGTGAAAAAGATAAGCACATACGAGACGTAGGTAACTGTTTTTTCGTCTTCGAGTGCTTGCTTGCTCATGTCGATTCCAAGTAGGTGACTCCCAAGCCTTACCTATGAGGCGGGGTCGGAGTTCACAGAATCACTGATTGTAGCACTGCTCTGACGAATGTGGCATCGTCTCTAGCCTGCGGAGTAATGGCGTCATGCGACGTAAAGGCGTGGATCGATGACCACCTCACTGCCCTGCAGATGTCTTGAATAGCAACATGTGCCAGGTATCTTTGCCAAGTCATAGCACGCCAGGATACAGGACATGATACAAGAAGAGATCCTTTGGGACCAGACTGGAAGCCCTTTCATCTGCTCCGCAATTGCAATGAAGAGTTGCACTGATTTTCGAAATGGCTTCGTTCTTTCCATGCAGAAGGCTAATGCTCCTCTGACATCCAGGGAGTGGAGCATTTGTTCCCTGTTAGCATGCAGCTTAGGAAAGAACACAGGAAGAAAAAAGCCCTGGTTCGCGTGGAATTGAGAAACTACATTTGGGAGAAAGGCCGGGTGCGGTCGCAACTGCACCTTGTCCTTATAGAAATCCGTATATGGATGTTCCAAAGTTAAGGCCTTAAGCTCAGACACCCTCTTGGCTGAAGTTATAGCCAGCAAGAACACGACTTTCCAGGAAAGGCAGAGGAGGGAGCATGTTGCTAAGGGCTCGAAAGGAGGTCCCTGCAGTCTAGAAAGCACCAGGTTGAGCTCCCATGGGGGAATTGGCTGTATTGGAAGTATTTTCACACAACACACGGTCAACCTGTGGAACCCCTTGTCAGAGGATATTGTGAAGTTCACGACTGTAACAAGGTTCAAAAAAGAACTAAGTAAGTTCATGGAGGGTAGATCCATCAATGGCTAATAGACAGAATGGACAGGGATGGTGTCCCTAGTCTCTGTTTGCCAGAAACTGTGAATGGGCAACGGAATGGATCACTTGATGATTATCTGTTCTGTTCATTCCCTCTGGGGCACCTGGCATTGGCCACTGTCGGAAGACAGGATACTGGGCTAGATGGACCATTGGTCTGACCCAGTATGGCCGTTCTTATGTTCTTGACCGGAGTCCAGGAGAGCTCTGATGAACTCTATTCTCTGAACTGGGGTTAGGGTCAACCTTGCCACATTCAGTATCAGGCTGAACCTGTGGAACATCATTTGAATTAGGCTCACAAGGACCTCCACCTGGGCCCTGGTGCTGCCTTTGATTAGCCAGTCGCTGAGGTACAGGAATACTTGCACCTGCCGTTTCCGCCGGAAGGCTGCCATGACCGACATGGACTTGGTGAACACCCAAGGGGCCGCTGAGAGGCTGAAAGGGAGGACTGTGAACTGATAGTGGGTGTTGTTGACCAAAAAGTGGAGGAACTGTCTGTGGGACGGGATCATGGACACGTGGAAGTACGCATCCTTCAAGTCGAGGGCAGCGTTCCAGTCCCCCAGATCCAGGGAGGGGATAATGGAAGCCAAGGAGACCATGCAGAACTTTATCTTTTTCATGAATTTGTTCAGGTTTCGCAGGTCTAAAAACAGGCCTGAGCCCACCCTTGGCTTTCGGGATTAGGAAATATTGGGACTAGAATCCCCTGCCCCTGAATTCTAGAGGAACTTCCTCTACCGTTCCGAGTTGTAGGAGCATTTGCACCTTCTGCATGAGAAGTTGCTCATGAGATGGGTCCTTGAAGAAGGACGGGGAAGGAGGGTGGGAAAGCAGGAGGGAACAGAATTGGAGAGAATATCTCCTGTGCTCAAGACCCATCGGTCTGAGTTGATTTGTGCCCAGGCATGGTAGAAATGGGATAGACGATTCACAAAAGGGAGGGGAAGGCTCTGGAATCTGAACTGGTGTGTCGCCCCCGGGCGCACCTTCAAAAGTTTGGCTTGGAGGCTTGGAGTGCCGAGTGCCGGTCTCAGTGCCAGCCTGGCTGCCCATCTCTTATCCTTTCAGAGGTTCCCAGGCTACAGCTGTTGATGATGGAGGGGCCCGTGGCTCTGAAACCACCAACAAGGATCTGGACCCCGGTCCTTTGGGTTGGTCGTGGGCCCATGGGGTTCAGGACGGCCATTGAGCCAGCACTTGCCACTGCGGTGGCCATGACATCATGGGTAGTGGCTGTCCACCTTATCTGGAGTGGCCAGCTTCCCCTAGAGGTGTATGATTCTGCCTCCAAGTCCGATGAGGACTCCGACCCCGGCAACCATGGTGGTGCGGAGCGAGATGGTGCCGGGGAGCTGTGCCGAGGTGAGGGCGAGCGGTGCCGCATCATTGCCAGCTTTCCCCTAGAAGGCACTGTGCCTCTTTGCGGTAACTGTGACAGTGCCAGTGCTGGCACCCATGTGGGGAACTGCGCCATCATTGCTATGAGGTCCCTCGCCTCCTCGAAGGTGTCTGGCATGGCGGGAAAGTCCAAGTCCTCCTCCCGACACTCACACTGGGGAGTCCACTAGAACCAGACTCAACGGACCTCCCTGCAAGGCTGGAGACGATGGTGCTGGCTGAGTGGGCGCCGGAGCAGGGTGTCCTGGCATGGGACACATCCTGCCGGTGCCTCCTCGCTCCACTGCTTTAGTGAGAGAGAGACCTCTGTCAGCCTTCTTTCTTTTGTGCGGCACCGGCAAATGGGAGAGGTGTCGGGCACTCACACTGGAGGAGGTCTTCAGCGCCGGGGAGTGGCTGTGTCTAGGGTCCCTGGAGCCCGAGTCCTTTCTCGGCACCGCAGCCTCTCTTATGGAGGCTGGTGTGCTCCACACCAAAGTGTTGGGCTTGGGGTCGGACGCAACTGTGCTGACTGGGGACGAAGGGCTGACTCCATAAGGAGTCATTTCAGCCTAAATTCCCTTTCCTTTTCAGTCCTTGGGAAGAAGCCACTACAGATTTTGCACTTCTCAGTCTGTTGGGCTTCCCCCAAACACTTGAAGCAGGAGTCGTATGGGTCTCCCTTTGGTATAGGCTTCAGGCAGGACCTGCACAGTCTGAACCCTTGAGACCAAGGCATGCCCCGGTCCCCTGGAGGAGAATGTGGTGGGGGGAACCTCCAACTGAAGCTTATGTAAACTAATTAGGAACTACTTGAACTAATACTAAGTTTTCAACTATTTACAGGTATAACAAGAAAGAGTCCACTAGGGGGTCGCTTGCCATCGCCAGAGAAGAACTGCTCCAACGACCATCACTGGCGGTAAGAAAGAACTGAAGAGGCGGTGAGTCTGCAGGGACATATATACACCGCCGGGAAGGTGTCACTCAGCGGGCTCCACAGCCGAGCCGATGGGCACCGCTAGGGGGAAACCTTCCGACGACTGTGCCGACCCGACGGGTACCGCTAGGGGGAAAACCTTCCGACGACCGTGCCGAGCTGATGGGCACCGCTAGGGGGAAACCTTCCAACGACCGTGCCGAGCCGATGGGCACCGCTAGGGGGAAAACCTTCCGACAACCGTGCCGACCCGATGGGTACCGCTAGGGGGAAAACCTTCCGACGACTGTGCACGCCTACTTGGAATTGACATGAGCAAGCACTCGAAGAAGAAATGAGGGTTACAGAATAGTTGGATTATTTCTTGGGGGCAACATGCATCTTAGGGAGGGGCTTGAGTGCAGAGAGGGTGGTGGCTTGTGGCAAGGGTGACCAGATGTCCCGATTTTATAGGGACAATGCCGATATTCGGGGCTTTTTCTCATATAGGTGCCTATTACCCCCCACCGCCTGTCCCAGTTTTTCACACTTGCTGTCTGGTCACTCTACTTGGGACAGGCATTCTGTACACTGGGGGGCGACACAGAGACGAGGCTGCAGATTGGAGTGGGAGGTGGGATGAGCAGGGGTGGAGGGGGGAGCAGGATTCTGTGAGGTCTTGAGGGTGAGGAGAAGAGTTTAAGCTAGACGTGATGGGTGGCAGGGGGACTAGGGAGAGGCTCAAGGATGGGCGTGTTACAAAGTCAGCCTGCCGGGCAAGGTAGATCATTGTAGCAGCTATGCACTGGCTGGACTGGAAGGAGGTGTCCCGGGGGCCGGGGGCAGGCCAGGCACAGGGTGAAGCAATCAAGTCAGGGCCCGGGTGAGTGCGTGAGCTGCAGGGCCAGAGAAGAAGGATCCCACATTAACCAACATTTCCCCGTTAGGAAGCAGGCCCACGTCCCCGTGTTTGTAGTGGGGAATGAATCATTGTTCGAGGGCCAGAGCAGCCAGGCTGCAAGGTTAATGCTCTCACAAGAGACTTTGGTAACTGCCAAGGAAACACAGGCAGGTGTCAATGTTCCATCCAAGTGCACACTGGGAATGCTGAGGAACGAACCAATCCTCTTCCCAAGGCCAGAGACTGAACTTCCTCATCTCTTGTTCCCAGAGGAAACTTGGCAGTGATTTACCGCCCCCCTACTCCATAACTTTCCACTTCCCGGGGCTCCTTGCTTCCAGGATTAGAAACAGCTGCAGGATTTCGCAGCCATGTTTTCCAAACGCTTCTTTGGAAAGACCCACGAAAGCCTCATTTTCCACCAGCCAGAGCCAAATTCCACCCATAAATCGCTGCCCTCAAATGTCCAGGAAGGGTTGGGAGACAGGAGAGACACAGTTGCCCTGGGAACCACCAACGCACATGAATTGCTGGCTGTGGAGGACATCTTGCTGCTGGTATTGCTCTGCCCTGATCTCAGTGATCTCACATGTAGTCAGAGGGCAGCATGCTTTGCGGCTTGAAGCCGGGGAATCAGAACAGCTGGAATACGGCAGGGAAATGCCATTCCAGAGGCTGCACTTGGCATCTTGGTTTAAAAGTCATCACCTTGCAGCTGCCTCATCACACTGTACCCGGGACCCGGTTCTTCAGAGCCAAGATCTCAGAGGGTGTAGAAGAGGCTCTGTCAATTGATTTCCTTTTCAAAAAGAGCACGTCGTTAGAACAGCAGCAGGGTACGTGATCCCAGAACACTGGTTATCCATGAAAACCAGAGCACAGGGAGGATGAGGAGAGAAGAGCCCTACACCCTATGATCCAGATGTCAGGCTGGATTCTCCGTTCACATCGTTGGAGTGGGAGGTGGGATGAGCAGGGGTCGAGGCGGGAGCAGGATTCTTTGAGGTCTTGAGGGTGAGGAGAAGAGTTTAAGCTAGACATGATGGGTGGCAGGGGGAGGCTCAAGGATGGGCGTGTTACAAAGTCAGCCTGCCGGGCAAGGTAGATCATTGTAGCAGCTGTGCAGTGGCTGGACTGGAAGGAGGTGTCCTGGGGGCCGTGGGCAGGCCAGATACAGGGTGAAGCAATCAAGTCAGGGCCCGGGTGAGTGCGTGAGCTGCAGGGCCAGAGAAGAAGGATCCCACATTAACCAACATTTCCCTGTTAGGAAGCAGGCCCATGTCCCCGTGTTTGTAGTGGGGAATGAATCATTGTTTGAGGGCCAGAGCAGCCAGGCTGAAAGGTTAATGCCTTAGCATCTGTTGGATCATCAGCGTGTGCTGGAGGCCTTGGAACATGATCTGAAAACAAAGGATTTGGTCCTACTCGCCTTGTAACAAAACCAAAGCTCAACACTGGCTCCCTGTCTCTCAGCGAGTGCAGAACAAGCAATAAAATAAGCCCGTACCTCCTTGGGAATCCTGGTTCTTCAGCCCAGCTGCTGCCAGGACATGGACCTGGGACACCACTTGTGGATAGCCACACATTCCACTCCAGCAGGTGCGGGGAGGCTCATCCAAGGTCAGCTCTCTGCATGGGGGATCAAGAGCAAGGGAGACGTCACGTCAGACACGCCTGGGCTCCCAGAGCTCATGCCTCTTTCTAACAGCAGAGCCGTTGGCTCCGATTCTGTGAGTGCTCCGGGGCTGGCGGAATTTACACCTCCCTACCGACCTTCCTGGCCATTTTCCTTCTTTCTTGCAGAGAATAAAAAAGGGGCGAAAGAAAGTGCAAATTCTAGGGCAGGGTACATGTTAATTGTGGAGCAAACTCCTTCTATCTAGCTAGCTATTGTACTGACATGGTGCCCATCACCCCAGCCTGTGAGCACCTCCCCATCTTTAACGTATTATCCTCTCAGCGAGGTACTCTTCTCCCCATTTTACAGATGGGTCACTGAGGCACAGAGAGACTGGCTCAAGGTCGCACAGAGCAGGGAACTGAAATTGGAATCCTAGGACCTCCCAAGCCCCCAGTTAGTGCCCTAACCACTGGGCCATCCTTCCCTTCCTCATTTGTTTTACTAAGAAACACCTTAGTTTGCACGTTGGGTCATTAATCCACTAGGTCACCCAGTGATCATGAACATCTATCAGATCCTGAAGCAGCTTTGATCTGCAAATTCACCTGCAAAGTCACATTGTGCCAGCACACTCCTACAGGAGGCCTTTGCTGAGAGCTTCCTTCGGGCCAGGGCAGGGGTTGGGATCCAGTCCAGGGAGTTTACCCTGTTCCAGTTTGGCGTGTGACGCTGAGGATAAGAAGATGGGCTCCTTACCGGCAATCTGCAGGCACATCTGTGAAAACCCGGAGAAGGAACTCTCCCACGTGACCCGGGTCGAAGGTAGTTGGAATGATGACGTAGCGACCTTCCTTCAGGTCTGTCCTCAGGAAGATGCTCCGGGAGTTAATGTAGACGGAGGTGGCCACTTGCTGCTGCACAGTGTGCATCCTGTAATTCCGGTTCAGTTCAACCTGGGCATAGGTCACAACAGGATACTCAGCCCCTCCTTTCAACACCCATGGAATGACAGCCCCTTGTGTGGGTCCATCTGGAGGGACTGAACCCACGGTGTCTGGGTCTAGAAGCAGAAGCCTCTGCAGCTTGAGCTAAAGCATCAGCTCCAGCGGAGGCAGGAGCAGACTCAGAAACCACTGTATGTGGTCTAGCTGCTAGTGAGGGATGGCGCACCACACCAGGTAGGTTACAGGGAGGTTCAGTGCTCGGGGTAACAGATCCCTTCTGCTTTGCTGGGTGTATGTGTATTTACTGCCCTACCTCTCTGAAAGCTCGCCCAGTGTCCCAATCTTTCCGATACTAACACCCTCGGTGCCCTCTCCTACCGCTTTCATGCTGGCAGGTATGACTAAGCCAGTGGCACCCACTCATTTCCCACTCACTGCTGCATGACCCAGGCCAGGCTTACAATGTAGGCACCTCCTCCCTCCTCCACCATGTCTCCCCGCGGTGCTTTTTCTACTACAGGTCTTTGGTCCCTCCGACCTCAGGCCCAAGATCTGGTGACCACAGACCCTGTCTGGGCGATGCACTGTCTTCGCATGAGTATGAGTTCCTGACACCAGCGATCTGTGTCTGAGAGCCTGACACTAGTGGGCAGTGACACCGTGTGTGGGGTGCAATCCTACCCTCCCCGTGTGCTACCAGCTGCAGAGAGGGGAGGGGCCTCGTAAGACCTTCAACTCAGCTGACCATGTCCCCTATAGTCATGGGGCAGCTTGACATTCCATCTATCCCCTACTTATGCACTGGGGAGCGCTACCAACAGCAGCGTTCCACCAGAGTCCTGCTCGGGTAGCGGGGGAAGCTTCCTCAGCGATCTGCCCCCTCTAATGCACCCAAGCAGCAAGCACTCAGGCCAACAATGCACATACTCCAGCTTACCTTCTGGATCTCAAACCCGATGGCCAAGTTCTCTCCTTTGCCCTCTTTGCGGCTGGTCCTCTTTGGTTTCTGCTGGATGCTGATGAGCACTTCGTCTTCTGCCTTTTTCACGTCAAACACGTACTAGAAGTAATGACACAGCCGAGAGAGGAAAGGTGAGAGGCCTTCCGTTCTGTAAGGCGTGCCGACGGCGAGGGGGAGCCGGGAGAGAAGGGGTTAACTGTGCCAAGAGGGGTGCATGAGCTTTCTCACCTCTGGGTATAACCTGGGCCCAAATCCTGCAAGTGACCATGTGTTGAGTAGACTAAGCCTGATGTCTAGGGGACTTGCACTTGTGTGGGAAGTTCAGCACCCAGTCTGACCTGGCTCTCTCTGGGCAGGCCCAAGC
The DNA here is from genome assembly GCF_020497125.1 of Mauremys mutica. NCBI lineage: Eukaryota > Metazoa > Chordata > Testudines > Geoemydidae > Mauremys > Mauremys mutica. Next base: position 349,264,665 of record NC_059072.1, read on the forward strand.
ATGGGTTGTACAGGATTTCTCTCACCTGTCCATCCTATCACTCTTGGATCTGAGCCCCTCACAATTTGTAATGTATTTATCCTCACAGCACCCCTGTGCTATTATCCCCATTGTACAGATGGGGAACTGAGGTACAAAGGAGTCGGGCGGAGCAGGGACTTGAACCCAGGTCTAGTCTTAGGCTAGTGTTCTAACCACTGGACCATGCTGCCTCTCGTTTCCAAAAGGCAGAGGGTTTGCTGCGCACAGACGTGTTTCCTTTGGTTTTGATGCACTGGCTAGCTCACAGCAAAGCTCTCAGCACCACAGATGAGCTCGTTACAGGTGGTTAACCCCAGGACAGCACCATGGCTGGCTGCTCTGTTTAGGAGTCTGGCAGCCACTCCAGACTTTGACCTCCAATGGCCCAACTAGGCTCCTGTTACCCTGCCAGGCCTCAGGTCACTTCTGGCAGGTCCCCTTCATCACTCCTCTCTGCTGTCTCACCTGGGGGTTCTGCAGGAAGGTGGCTTTGTGGTTGATACAGCCTCCGGAGCGGTTCTTGAGGGGCTCGTCATGTCTTGTCCATGCCCCGCGCATCACCGCCTCCTCCCATGTCTTGTGGATGCTCAGGTGGGAGGTGTTTATGAGACGGCACTTGATGATGTCGGTGAAATATTTGCAGAAGTCTTCAAATGTCATCCTACGACAGGAAAGGGGTCATTGGCAGCGCTGAGCCTCGTGTGCCTACAGCTCACGTTGTGTGGCCAATACACTGCAAGCAGCCTGTGATCAGCTGTTATATACTGGGTGCGTGATCCTGCCCTAGAGTGGCTACGGGACATGGTCTCAGAGAAAGCAATGAGAACAATCCTTTAGCTCAAGTGGCAGAGACTTGTGCTTTCTGGAGCTGAAGGAGCAGCGTTCTAGTCCTGTCTTCCCATGCATATGCGGGTGATTTATCTACTACTTGTGTCTGTTCTAGGTGGAACACCAGAAGGATTTGAACTCAGCACTTACAGAGCGAAGGCTGGATTTCCAAAGATGCTTAAGGGAGTTCGGCACCAAAATCCCATTGAAAGACTCCTTTGAAAATCTCTACTTAAAAGTAGGGCTGTCAAATGATTAAAAAAATTAATCGCACTGTTAAACAATAATAGAATACCATTTATTTCAATATTTTTGGTTGTTTTCTACATTTTCAAATAGATTGATTTAAATTACAACACAGAATACAAAGCGTACAGTGCTCACTTTATATTTATTTTTGATTACAAATATTTGCACTTAAAAAACAAAAGAAACAGTATTTTTTAATTCACCTCATACAAGTACTGGAGTGCAATCTCTTTATTATGAAAGCTGAACTTACAAATATAGAATTATGTACAAAAAATAATTGCATTCAAAAATAAAACAATGTAAAACTTTAGAGCCTTCAAGTCCACTTTGTCCTACTTCTTGTTCAGCCAATTCCTCAGACAAACAAGATTGGTTACAATTTGCAGGAGATAATACTGCTCGCTTCTTGTTTACGTCACCTGAAAGTGAAAACAGGCGTTTGCATGGCACTGTTGTAGCCGGCGATGCAAGATATTTACATGCCAGATGCACTAAAGATTTCTATGCCCCTTCATGCTTCAACCACCATTCCAGAGGACGTGTCCATGCTGATGACAGGTTTTGCTCAATAATGATCCAAAGCAGTGCGGACCGACGCATGTTCATTTTCATCATCTGAGTCAGATGCCACCAGCAGAAGGTTAATTTTCTTTTTTGGTGGTTCGGGTTCTGTAGTTTCTGCATCGGAGTGGTGCTCTTTTAAGACTTCTGACAGCATGTTCCACACCTCATCCCTCTCAGATTTTGGACGGCACTTCAGATTCTTAAACCTTGCATCGAGTGCTGTAGCTATCTTTAGAAATCTCACATTGGTACCTTCTTTGCATTTTGTCAGATCTGCAGTGAAAGTGTTCTTAAAACGAACAACATGTGCTCGGTCTTCATCCAAGACTGCTATAACATGAAATAAATGGCAGAATGCGGGTAAAACAGAGCAGGAGAGATACAATTCTTCCCCAAGGAGCTCAGTCACAAATTTAATTAATGCATTGCTTTTTTTAATGAGCGTCATCAACATGGAAGCATGTCCTCTGGAATGATGGTTGAAGGATGAAGAGGCATATGAATCTTTAGCACACCTGGCACATAAATATCTTGTGATGCCAGCAGGCACTTCGGCAGCAGGTCCTTCACTCACTCCGGGTCTTCGGGTGAGTAAAAATTAAAAAGGCGCCAGCACGGGGCCCTCTTAGGCGCGGGGCCCAATTCCGGGGAAATCGGCCTAAAGCCGGCCCTGGATGCCAGCTACAACAGTGCCATGCAAATGGCAGTTCTCACTTTCTGGTGACATTGTAAATAAGAAGCTGGCAGCATTATCTCTGGTAAATATAAACAACTTTTTAGTCTTAGCGATTGGCTAAACAAGAAGTAGGACTGAGTGGACTTGTAGGCTCTAAAGTTTTACATTGTTTTGTTTCTGAGTGCAGCTATGTAACCAAGAAAAAAATCTACATTTGTAAGTTACGCTTTCATGATAAAGAGATTGCACTAAAGTACTTGTATGAGGTGAACTGAAAAATACTATTTCTTTTGTTTATATTATTTTTATTACAAATATTTACACTGTAAAAATGATACAGTGAGCACTGCACACTTCGTATTCTGTGTTGTAATTGAAATCAATATATTTGAAAATGTAGAAAAACATCCAAAAATACTGACTACATTTCAATTGGTATTCTGTTACTTAACAGCGCGATTAAAACTGCAATTAATCATGATTAATTTTTTTGAGTTAATCGCATGAGTTAACTGCATTTAATTGACTGCCCTGTTTAAAAGCATGGGCTTCTATGCCTTGAGTGAAGGACTACAAGTGAAAAACCCCAAATGCGGAGCAGCCACTAGGGGGCAACAAAGAGCCATACTCGCCTAGGGTTTCAGCCACACAGCGCTAATTCCACATGGTCTGACGCGTTCCCCTGAGGTTGTGAACTGGAGCCTTCACTGAAGCTTGTCTGGCATGGATTATTTTCAGACCTCCCTTGCTACATGCCGCGAGTCCCGTGCCAGTTCAATGGGAAATGGTTGGGTGGGAGTCATCAATCCACACAGCTCCCCCTTGACATTGTACAGAACCCAGCAGGGACTCACCAAAACTCCCCGTCGTCATCCACTGTCATCCCCAGCTTCTCTCTCTCGCTCTTGCTCACCTTCTGCCACTCCTCAGAGCTGCCGAGGGGAACAGAAGGGAATCGTTACTGAGCGGAAAAGGGGAGACATCCTGGGGTTCAGCTGTTTATTCAGCGTGGGGGAATCTGCCCTGAATGGGGGCCAGCACGAGGTCTGTGCATTACTTTAGCCACATTTGAGCCCTCCTGTGGAGCAAAGGGGATAGACAGCTGGATGGCATAACGCTCATGTAGCCCCTAGGCTGCTCTAGATTACACTGGGGGCTAGTTCAACCCCCAAGGATCAGGGGAGTGGGTAAGTGGCTTTGATCTAACATTTCCCTCCCCTCCCTGTGTCCGGAGCAGAGCACACCTCGGCCAGACTGGGGATCTGGCCCACAGAGTTTGCAAACCCCACCAGCTGTGACAGAGGAGCTTGCAAACTTGAACTTGCGCAGCCTGGCTGATGCACTTAGAGCAACCACTTTATGCTCCACCCGTGGGGCTAACAGATTTCACGAGCAGCACGGCAGAGCTGCTTGGCTACCCCAGCAAGGCCAGATCCGTGGCTCCAGTGCCAGCCTCAGCAGCACAAAGCAGCTGGAAAGCTGCCTGGAAAGGGGCAGTGAAGGGGCAGCTGAGGTTCCCCATGACACAAAGTGTGTGTGTGTGTGTGTCAGGGGGGAATAGATCTATGCTGTCTCTACATCATTTGCTCCCCCCACCTGCACGGAGGGGGCATCCGGGTGGGGTGTGCCAGGGCAGAGCATACAATTCTCCCACAATTCTCGCCAGCTCTAAGGTTCCTAGGGGTGCCGCAGGCTGAGTCCTACTGGGGGCCATCTTGCCTGGCCTTGGATTGGGGGAGCCAAAAGGTGACTTCAAGCCACCCTCTACTCCCTCCTGCAGCTGCGCTAGGTGTAAACAGGCAGAGGATCTGGCCCATAACACCCACTAGACCCTTGATGAACCGTATAAAGTCTGCTGGGCCCCAGGGAGAGTGTTCAGCGCTGCGCAATCCCATCACAAACAGCCCCTGAAGCGGCGCCCGGCCTCCTCAGGAAAAGGCCTGTGTACATGGGTGTTGGAGAAGCCAAACTGCCCATTGCTTGGCTGAGACATCATGTGGCATCAGAAACATTTTCAAACAGCGAAGGGCTCCTGAGTTTCACCAGCTCCGGCACCCCTGGGAGACAGTCCATCCCATCTGCCCATAACACCCCTCGTCACACCACAGGCCCCACAAACACATAGGATCTTGGCTGAGGAACACTGGTGGGTGGGTAGCTGGCAACCCCCTCGCCCCAGCTTTACTCACGTGTCGCTCCACGGGCCGTTCCACTCCCTCTCCCCCCAGGGGTTCCGCAGCCGGATCATATCCAGCTTCTCCGACTTGAAGAAGGCCAGCAGGCCGTGGCCCAGGCGGACTTTCCGCACGTCCGTCACGGCATAGGCGTGTCCTTTGACGAGGCCGCAGCCCAGGCGGGCTTCCATGTCAGCTGCTGTGGTGGCCTGGCCAGGGAAAACACAAAGCAGAGCCACGGCTTTCAGCTCCAGAAAGGTTATCATAGAATCATAAGGGTTGGAAGGGACCTCAAGAGATCATCTAGTCCAACCCCCTGCTCAAAGCAGGACCCATCCCCAAATTGCCCCCTCAGGGATTGAACTCACAACCCTGGGTCTAGCAGGCTCAAACCACTTAGCTATCCCTCCTTCCTATGACAGTCTGTATCGCTATGTTCACCCTGTTCACAAAACTATAATGGATTTTGTACAAAGTAAGCCTTGTGAGGTATCATTTGAAAACCCATAATATGCTGTTTATTATTGTCCTGGTAAAATATGAGTCACAATATTAACATAAGAACGGCCATACTGGGTCAGACCAAAGGTCCATCTAGCCCAGTATCCTGTCTTCCGACAGTGGCCAATGCCAGGTGCCCCAGAGGGAATGAACAGAACAGGTAATCAAGTGATCCATCTCCTGTCGCCCATTCCCAGCTTCTGGCAACCAGAGGCTAGGGACACCATCCTGCCTAATAGCCATTGATGGACCTATCCTCCATGCATTTATCAAGGTCTTTTTTGAACCCTGTTATAGTCTTGGCCTTCACAAGGTCCTCTGGCAAAGAGTTCCACAGGTTGACTGTGTGTTGTATGAAGAAATACTTCCTTTTGTTTTTTTTTTAAACCTGCTGCCTATTAATTTCATTTGGTCACCCCCAGTTCTTGTATTATGAGAAGGAGTAAATAACACTTCCTTATTTACTTTCCCCACACTAATCATGATTTCACAGACCTCTATCATATCCCCCCTTAGTCGTCTCTTTTCCAAGCTGAAAAGTCCCAGACTTATCAATCTCTCCTCATATGGAAGCTGTTCCATATCCCTAGTCATTTTTGTCACCCTTTACACTGTATGGAAAGTTATAAGACTCTACGTTATCGAGACACATTCCAAGTTTAGAAAAGCAGGCACAAACCGGTTCCTCAGAGACAAAAGGCAAACTGACAGCTCAGCCAGGTGTCAACAAAATCAGATGGACTATCACCTGGTCAGGCAGCCATTCTTTGGCGGGAAAAAGAGTATGAGTGAAAAATGGACATTTTGGCAAAGAAGCAGCTGGAAGTTCGCATCCCCACAGGCTTGCTGTCTCCTGCACCCCAGCCGGAAATGAACCCACAGATCCCCACCGCTCTGGGGGTCTCCAGAAGGCAAGAGGCCTCTGAACTCACTCCAGGACCTCCATTACCAGGGTCTCCCTAGCTGTGGCTGCCTCCCAGCCCACCCCTACCCCCCACACCGAGGGTTTTCCCCCAGTGCGGAGGTGCTTGCAGAAGGTAACACAGCTTGGGGCTGTAAGAACTTTTCCTAGCAGGTTGCATGTGGCTAGGGGGATGGAGAGATTTTACTTCTTTAGCCCTGTCCCTGCCCCTGCCCCTGCTCCCTCCCTGTGCAGGTCCCTAAAACCAGGGCGAGCCCCTCCATGGAATCCCAGGAAAATGGGGAGGGACGGTGCATGTGGATCCCAGGTAGAAGAGCTGCCCCATGACAATCGTCACGGGTCTGCAGCTCCCGAAGGCGGAGAGTGAGAAAGCCGAATGTCCTGCAGGGGGAAAGTGAGCGAAGGGAGATGCGTGCTGGCTATCAGGGAACGCTGACGCAGTCCGGCCGTGACACAGTCTCCTGAGGGAAGTGCTGGATGCCTCAGCACCCGAGACAGTTAAAATAGGACCAGGCTGGAGAATACACTGTAGGGAACACGCATTCGTTTGCAAAAAAGCAGGGGGGTGGCTAGATCCCGTACAGAGACTGTCCCTTCTCCAGGCGCTATGATCCCTGACGACATCAGGAGAGGGGTTCCGTTGTTACGGGCGAACCCAGGATGCACTAGCATCGCAGTGACCGAGCGACCATGTCCACAGCGGGTTGAAAGCCAGCCGGCCCAGATGCACTGCAAATCAGCCCAACCTTTTGTAAACCAGCCCAGACGCACTGCAATAGGGACTCCGGAAATAAAATTCTCCCTTAAGTGTCTGCATCACCAAGGGGCCCGATTCTGATCTCCCCGGGGAAGATCAGGCATCACTCCGTCAGCAGAGAGAGCTAAAGCAGGCTCACACTATCTACCTGGACTGTCAGCTCTTTAGGGCACAGACCATCCTTCCACTGTGTGTGTGCACAGAGCCCAGCTGATCCCTGACTGGGACCTCTCAGTGCCGCTACCAGACAAACCACAACAGCTGCACACGTCTTACTTTGATAGAGGAACTGATGAGCCCTCCCCGGTTGTGGACCTTCAGCACTCGCTCAAAGAGGAGATTTCGTTTGGCTTCGTCGTTAACATAGTTCCCTTCGATCAGGTCAATGGGCTCAGAGACGCCGCCGGTAAAATCTACTAGTGCGTCCGCTGTGTTGCCTCCATCTAGGGCCTCGTAGCACCCGGAGAGCCTGCAAGAGGGGGGGGAACGAAAACAGCACGTGTGGAGGTTAGCAGCAGTCACAGGGCTCTAGGAGAGGGTTGGAGCATCATGCGTGCCCAATAATGCCCCCCCAGGTTGGGCTCTGACAGCACTTCCAGGACTGGGTGAGCCTCGACTGGTTTGTGTATTAAACAGGGGTGGACAAGCAGCTTTTCACTGTGACTGTCCCTCTTCCCGCCTCCTTATCTCTGCCCCCGGTTAAAAAGACAAAGCAAACCCCAAACCACACGCACGTAGCTAACAAAGCTGGGCCCATCCTCCATCAGATTTGTTGGCTTGCAGGTTGTTTCCCTACCCGCTCCCCATTGCAAGGACTGTCTTCCCCAATGGGGCCCCGATCCCAAGGATGCTACCCTACTAAAATAATAAGTCATAAAGAAGAGCCACCAACCACCACCAAATCTTCATGAAAATCTCCGGCCAAAACTTTCCTGAGGTTAAAAGGTTTGATGGACTTCCCTCCCCTTGGATTTCTCATGAGCAGGGACAGGAAATGCTGAATGATTCTTCCCACCCGATTTCTGGCTCAAGCAGAAGTGAGGAGCATCAGAAATCTCTCTGTGTGGCCAGCCCTGCACGAGTTTGGATAAGCAGCAGCGTTTGGTCTTTATCTGAACTGAAGCCATGGGCCAAGATTCTCCTCCTGGCCACCATTCCCCTGTAATTAATAGCAGCAAATGGTTGTGGGGTTTAAGGCACGGGAGTGGGGTCCCTAGACCTAGGCTCTATCCTCAGCTCCGCCTCAAACTTCCTCGAACCACCCAGCAAGTCATGCAGGCCAATGTTGAACTCAGCGGGAGTCGTGGTTGCTCTGAAACTCAGAATGATCATGTAGGTGCTTAACGTCAGGCATGGAAGTTGGAAAATATTGTCCTTAATCGCTGTGCACCTGTTTCAGTGCCTGTAAATTGAAGACACTAAAACTTACATTGCAGGGGGGTTTGGTGAGATTTCACTTGTTCGTCACTTTGAGAGCTCGGGACGGAAGGTGAAAAGCACAATTATTACGTTCGTTGTTGTCAAACACACCACAGGGCTGTTCCACACGTTCAGTTCTACGGGAGCGTTTTCTCCCCTCACAAGGAATCTTGATCAAAAGCTGGTAACAGCTGGAGCGGACTGAAAGATGTAATTTCACTTCCTAGGGGCTCCCCCAAATGCTGCCTGGTTTTGATCCAGATGGATATATGTCCCATCTGAACTTCTCTAGCCAAAACCTCAATGAAATATCACACAGAACTGCTGAGCAGCCCCTGCTTCCATGCAGAAAACTTGGGAAACCACAAATTTTGCCCCATTTGGACACAAAACCTTAAAATCACGCAGGGTGCATGACGAACAATCTGGACATAATGACGAAGTCTTGGGATGAACCAGGCCTCAGTTCCGAGTTTGTGATGGCGAACACCACCAGAGAAGGTTTATCGGTAGCATTTCAACAGGCACTGGGGGAGCATTTCATCTTCATACCAAGCAGGGATGTAGTCATGGGCAGGCCTGGGTGGGCTGCGGCCCACACACTTAGCATATAGGCCCACCTAAATCAGGGCCAGAGCCCCCCAAATCCACAGGCTGGGACTCCCGGACCCTGGCTCAGTGTCCAGCCATGTCCCTCTCCTGCCGGTGCCACATGCTGCTGCCCCAATCTCCAGAGTCCCAGCTAGGGGTGTGCCTCGTGGAGGCGGGTCTGAGCCAGTGGCGAATTAGGAAGTGCTCCTACTGGGGAGTGGGGCAAGCTCCCACGCCCTGACCCTGCTCCCTGGCAGGAGCGCCGGGCGGGTGGAGCAGGGCAAGTCCCCATGCCCAGCCCCATTTCCTGACAGGAGCACGGGGGAGACTGCAGGCGGAAGGGATGGGGAGGGGCCCCCACTTGTCCTGGCCCAGGGCCCCACAAAATCGTAATCCGCCTCTGGCACCAGGGGGGAAGGTGACCCCCGTGTCATTGCCACCCACCCAGTTTTCCTGTCCTAGCTACATCACTGATACCAAGGTGGGGAAAATTCAGTGGTGGGGCCAATGGACAGGTGACAGCGTCAGAGTTCACAGTGCTGGGGCACTCCAGACACTCCAGCCCCCAAATGACTTGGACCCTCTAGCTGGGCAAGCTTTGAGCAGATAGCGGAGATGATGTTAACTTAAGGTGGCAGTAAGAAGAACAGACTTCCCGGCTTGTGCACTAACAAGTCCCCGAATGGACGAGCCAGGAGGCTATTGGGAGAGTGGTCTGCTGTTTCCTTCTTAGCCGGAATGAAGATGCTGGTAACCATCTGTGTCTGTTTCCTTCTTAGCCGGAACGAAGATGCTGGCAACCATCTGTGTCTGGGAAATGGGAGTGGGGGTGGTGGGGAGACAGCAGTTTTCATCCTGTGTCTGAGCCTGGAGTCCCCAGCTCCCTGGGCTAGTGTCAGGCCTCCCAGCTAAAAGGAGCCGTTCGCTGACAAGCCCGGGAAACTGGAGCCTCTGGGCCTGAGTCTGATCTCACTTGCAGCAGGAGTAATGGCCGAAGCCAAAGGGGTGATACCGACGCAGAGTGCAGATGTGGAGAGAACCGACGAACTCACTCTCTGTTCAAGGGAAAAACCATTACATGGAAAGCAAAACTCTGGGCTAAGTGCGTGTGATGGCAAACTCCAGGGGATGTAAAGGCTCTGCTCTGGTTTGCAACCTTGCATGGAGAGCTCATGCAGGAGGTTCCAGGTGATTTCAGGGAGGTGGGGCAAGCAGGACGGGGAGCAGTAGCACACATATGGCACCAGCTGCTTTCAGCACGTCGAGGAGAGGCCATCCAGACTCCCCCTGAGCGCTGGGTGTCCCCGTATCCACTGCAGGAGGGACGCCTGCAGTGGGTCCTGATCAGAATTAGCATGCGGCTAGGATTCAGTGCGAGGCCACGTTAGGGCTAGGTCTCAGGTTTGGATTTGTCACAGCGGAGCTGACGAGGATGCTGCCATCCTGACGGTGTCACGAGCTCAGCAGTTCTCCTGAGATTTTGGCTGCATTCAAGGCTATCACGGGAAACAGCCCCCTGCCCACTTTTTAGACCTAACCTGGAACCAGAACTGGGAAGAGTGGGTATGGATGTGGGGGCTTGACTGGAAAATGCTCCCCACTCCTTTCTGAAATTCAGAGGGACTCCACTAAGTTCCACTAAATGTCCATTAAAATAGTTCCAAACTTTTAGCAAGCTCACCCACTCCAGGGAAGATGACAATCATCCTCCACCTGTAAGGAGAAGGTTTGCCAGTGCCTCCCTTCGCCAGGGATAGATACAGAACTTTACAAAGTAAGGACCCATGATCAGTAATAATCATACCTAGCGTTTATACATAGGGTTGTCAGGTGTCCAGTTTTTGACCAGAAAGGCTGGTCAAAAAGCGACCTGGCAGTGTCTGGTCAGGTGTGCTGACTGGACACCAAAAGTGTGGTTACTGTGGACTGCAGGGGAGGTGTTGGGTCATCAACCCTTGCCAGCCCCTGCTGCCTCCTACCTGCATCTCGTGGGCAGGCAGACTGCAGGCTGCAGCTCCTGTCCAGCCTGGGAGCAGAGGGAGCCCAGCTGGGGGAGGAAGCAGGAGAGGATCTAGTGAGGAGAGCAGCGAGCAATGTGGGGGGGAGGGAGGAGTCAGCAGGCGCAGGGTCTTGGGGGAAGAGACAGGGCAGGGCAGTTCGGTTTTCAGAAATTAGAAAGTTGGCAACCCTTTTTATATGGCATTTGTCGTCTGCAGATCTCAAAGCACGTCAGTATTATCATTCCCATTATACTGATGGGACAAACGGGCACAGAGAAGGACTTGCCCAAAGTCAACCAGCAGGCCTGTGGCAGAGCCAGGACTCAAACCTAGGGCTTCCAAGTCCCAGTCCAGTGCTCAGTCCACGAGGCCACACTGCTTCCTATAGAGATAAATACACAGAGCAACAGGCAGGGCTGCAGTTCGGCCTCAGTGGCTCCTGCTCGTATACCTACTTGGCATAGGCCTTCTCCACCAGGGCACACCAGAACTCGTTCTTGGCGTTGGAATGGCAGTAGATGAGCTGGTTGTGAAGCGTCGGCAGGCGGTCGTCTATCACCACGTCCACCCAGTCGCCGAATCGCCAGAACTGGAAGTGGAAAATCCCAGCATAGTTCTCTGGTTTTTCAGCATTCCACTCCTGTTCCTTCCAGTCTGGGATGACCTGTGTTAGTTGGGGGAACAACGGATTATTCCCTTGTCCTGGAAAAGAAACTCCTCCCTCCAGCACTAATGCAGGGAATATTAGAGTGTCGTGGAGCCTGTTAGAAACGAGGGGTCTGCTTCAATGGTTCTCCTAGCCCAATATCCCATCTCTGCTATTGGCCAATAATAGCGGCTTCAGAGGAAGGGCAAAGCACCCGGCAAACAAGCCTGACTGGTGTACGGGGCCTGCAGCAGTTTAACACTAAACAGATTGAAATGCAGTTACATTGACACAGGTGGCTGTAAGAAAATGGCATCTTCTTAGGTCCCACTGGGCATGACTCTGACGTGACCTGTTGACTTTAGTGCTGATTGACAGTGGGGGAGGTGAGAGGAGAATCGGACCCTCTATGTCTAGAGTCCGAGGTGCGCACATTACTGACTGCAACAGAGCAGCAGAATTCATCTCATGAGCCCCCCTGATAGCCGGTGCTAGGACCCCAGGGTCGGCTTATTCACTCACCAGGTACTAGAGAAGCGGGGACTGTAGGGCCTGGGCCAGAAGAGATTCTGTAGGGGACAAGTCAAGGTAGGGGAGAAAGCTTAGGCCGAGGCCTTGTTATTTGTACTGTCAGTTAAGCTGTATAGGGACAACAGGCTGACTTGACTGGGTGAACTCCACCAGCTCAGACTTCCATTAACCCTGAAGCACCAGCACTGCTAGAGCAGAGACAGATGTTGCCTGTTTATCCTCAGCAAAATTGTCGGCTCAATTCCAAATGCAAAATCCTTCCAACTGGTGATGACGTTTGAGCTGGTGACAGCCCGCCTAGAGCTCAGACGCCAGCTAGGCCTTGTGGTGCTGGCAGCTTTGACTTGTACCCTGAGGTCACAGAAGGGTCGAACACTGAAGCCACCAGCATCTAGTGTAATTCCGCTGGTTTCGCTGCCATTGCGCCCGATTGACAGGGTGGGAGCAGAATCAGGCCTAGGCTGCCTCAGTGCTGCTTCACTTGGCCCTGTGATGGGCAAATTCCCTTCCCAGTGACACAGGCAGGAGAAGCGAAGTGGGAGGAAGCCTCCTGGGGGATGGGGAGGAAGAGGAGAACCTCCGGAAAAATCCTGAACAGGAATGAACAGGCAGAAAATACTCTGCGAGGAAACAACGTCACCAGAGGCAACTTCTTAATAAGGGATGGCACTAGAGGAGACCTCAGAATCCCCCAGTTTGAAGTACAATTTCCTCTGATCTTCACCAGGCCCGAAACAAGATTGTTGGTGACGCTGATGCATGTAGCACAGGAATTGCTGAAGAGAGTGGATGGGCCTGGCGAGGCAGGTACCCAGCTCGCCTCTGAGTCGGCCTGGAGGAAAGAGAGGGTGACCTACTGTGAACTGAACCCCCATGTGCCATTTCAGGGAGATTCATCTGAAGCCCAAACAGCCCGGCAGGTGGGCTGGGAAATGCCCCCCGCAAAACTCCAGCTCGGCGGCAAACCATCTCTTGGAAGCTAAAGCCAGCAAGAGCCTTGTTTTGTGCATTTATTTACTGAACCCTCTTCCAAAGTCACATCAGCTAAACTGGAGAAAGGTCCCCATGTCTGAACAAGAATGTCCCTACTCACATTCACCCCTTACCTCACAGACGAGTTACCAAGGGATCTCACAACCAGCATAATGTCCCATGGAAACAAGCCCTCAATAAGGATGTTCCTCTGGTTGTGCCCTGGGAAGGCTGGGATCTCCCTTTGTGGCAGGGAGCACCAAAGCCTCCACAGAGCAACTCCGCAGCCACAGCACACACTGGGTGCTTGTGTGGGAAGATTCCTCCCTCTTCCCGTGCATCAACTCAGCCTAGCTATTTGCTCCGGGTGCCAGCCTGAAGCTGTGGCCCTTGGCAATGACCCTCTCCACAGAATTCATTTTAGTTTCCATGCTACAGTGGGCACCATCCAAACCATGGCCTGTACCATTCCTGATAGTTAAAGGTACATCAAGATATTAATTATGCCTTCAGTACCACACCCTGCCAGCGCAGCTTGCTGCAGGACCATATCCCACCAGCACAGCTCGCTGCAGTACAGCAGTTCACCGCAGTACCACGCCCCGCCAGTGCAGCTCGCTGCAGTACCATACCCCACCAGCACAGCTCACTGCAGTACCACGCTCCGCCAGTGCAGCTCGCTGCAGTACCATACCCTACCACCACAGCTCACTGCAGTACCACACCCCACCAGCGCAGCTCGCTGCAGTACCCTACCCCGCTGCAGTACCACACCCGCCAGCGCAGCTCGCTGCAGTACCATACCCTGCTGCAGTACAACACCCCGCCAGTACAGCTTGCCACAGTACCACGCCCCGCCAGCGCAGCTCGCTGCAGTACCACACCCCACCAGCACAGCTCGCTGCAGTACCATACTCCGCTGCAGTACTACACCCCGCCAGCGCAGCTCACAGCAGTACCAAACCCCACCAGCGCAGCTCGCTGCAGTACCATGCCCCACCAGCGCCGCTCGCTGCAGTACCATCCCCCACCAGTGCTGCTTGCTGCAGTACCATACCCTGCTGCAGTACCACACCCCGCCAGTGCAGCTCGCTGCAGTACCCTACCCCACTGCAGTACCACACCCCGCCAGCGCAGCTCGCCGCAATACCACGCTCTGCCAGTGCAGCTCGCTGCAGTACCATACCCCACTGCAGTACCACACCCTGCTGCAGTACCACGTCCCGCCAGCGCAGCTCGCCGCAGTACCATGCCCTGCAAGCGCAGCTCGACACAGTACCACACCCCGCCAGCATAGCTTGCTGCAGTACTATACCCTGTTGCAGTACCACGTTCTGCCAGTGCAGCTCACCGCAGTACCACGCCCTGCAAGCGCAGCTCACTGCAGTACCACACCCCGCCAGCGCAGCTCGCCGCAGTACCGCGCCCCACCAGCACAGCTCACTGCAGTACCATACCCCACCAGTGCAGCTCGCTGCAGTACCACGTCCCGGCAGCGCAGCTCGCCACAGTACCACGCCCCACCAGCACAGCTCACTGCAGTACCACGCCCTGGCAGCGCAGCTCGCCGCAGTACCACGCCCCGGCAGCACAGCTCACCACAGTACCACGCCCCGGCAGCACAGCTCACTGCAGTACCACGCCCTGGCAGCGCAGCTCGCTCCCTGAAGTGGTTCTGATCAATAGAAACTGAATAGAGAGAGCCCTGAGAATGAGTCACTCTGGAGGGTTTCGAGATTTCCATAGCAGTTAGTGTCAGTGAAGACATCTGCACTCCCTCTGGGAAGCTGCCAGCAAGGGATTACAGAGCACTCAAACCCACCTCCCCATCGAGTCGCTCCTGACTGCAGATCACACTAATTAATCATCCTATTGGGCCATTGTGTTAATCAACTCACTATTCATGCAGGACTGTGAGTCATTAAAACATTTCTTCCAGGTGGCTTCCCAGCCAGGGTTTAACACAGCCATGCCCAGAGCCCGTAGCCCGAGAGCTCTTGAGAAATCTCAGGAGCCCAACATCTCCACATAAAGCCCTTTATTCGGAAAGGCTGGTGAAAATGCCCTGCACCACAGACATCAATGGGAGCAGTGTGGGAGCCGCAGAGACCAGCAACAGCACTGCAAACTCTCTGTGCAGCCTCACCAATGTGTCTCCCCAGCCTGTTCGGTCCTTGGTCTCACTGCATTGATTCCCAAGGGGTTAGTGAGGTGGATCCTAGGCTGACACCACCAACTCCTTTCACCCGGGGCCCAGAACCACTGTTAAGTGATGAGGGCTGTTGCTCACAACTGCCTTGGGCTGGGCTTGGCTTGACCTGAGATACAGGCTCTGAACCCCAGAAAACAGTGCTTAGCTGGGCAGGAGGTTGAGGGTTGTAGTGTCCCCTAGAGGTTCCAATCAAGATCCCCCTTGTGCTAGGTGCTGTACATACACATAGTGGGAGATGGTCCCTGCCCTGAAAAGCTGACAAGATGAAGGATGGGAGGGGAAACTGAGGCACAGAGAGGTGATGTGACTTGCCCAAGGTCACACAGGAAGCCTGTGGCAGAGGAGGGAGAAGAACTTAGATCTCCCAAGTCTCTGCCCAATGCCTTAGAGTGCCAGCTCATCCCTCCTCTCAGAGCAGCACTAGCTATGGACTTAGAAGTAGTTTGTGGGTTTTACACCGTTCCTCATAGAAGGGGTGCTGCAGTGTGCCATTATAATAATGAAAACACCCATCTCATATACAGGGCTTCTGATCCATAGATTTCAAAGCACTTTACAAAGGAGGTCAGCATCATTGTCCCTATATGTCGATGGGGAAACTGAGGCACAGGGCGGTGACATCCAAGACCACCCAGCAGGCCAGTGGCAGAGATGGACTAGCTCCCAGCTCGCCCAAGTCCCAGCCCAGTGCTCTACTCATCAGGCCACACTGCCTTCCTCTCTTCCAGACGCTAAGTGGGAGCGCCCAAAGCCCCAATTCCTCAGGAGGAACAGAGGCCCAAGCCAACGTTAAGGATCACTCATGGCAGGATACACTGAGCTATAGTAGATTCACTCTGAGCAGCTCTAGCCTGTAATCACAAGGCTTCAAGGAGCTGACTTCAATTTCACTTTGCTGTAGAGAATCCTCTGGCAAACTTCAAATGAAGGCAGAAACCACACCAGAAATGACTAGTTGTGGTCAAGGAAAAAGGCAAAGTCATTCAATATCGCCTTGAAAGCCCATTAGCAACCAATCAAACAGGAACAGAGGGCGAGAGGGGAAACTGACACGCAGCTAATGAAGCTACAGTTAAGTAGTGTCAGAAAGACAGCGATATTTGTGCCATTAGCTGCCATGGGTGCAGGAGGGACATGTACTAATGAGGGCAAAGCAGCCGTAATTTAAGCATCAAGCAGATTAAGATGAGGGAATAGCCACAGGATTGTAAATGGAGCCACTGCTTTCAGGCCTTGATTCAGGAAAGCGTCCCTATTCAGGACAGCATTCAAACATGTGCATAAAGTTGAGCAAGTACTGAAGTGTCTTCCTGAACTGGGGTCTTAAATCCTCTGTCCTAATACCACAGGTCATTCCCAGCTGGTACTGGGCAGGAAAGCAGCCAGCGGAGACTTCTGCTTTTTGGCTAATTCCAGTTCTAGTGTCTCTTCATCCTTCTCTTCACCCAATCCTTTCTTGCCTCTTTCCTGTCTCTCCCCTTTCCACCTGTTGCTTCCTGTCTGACACAGAGAGCGTAAGCCAGAGGTGGGCAAACTACGGTGGCCCGTGGGACCATCCTGCCCGGCTCCTGAGCTCCCGGTCAGGGAGGCTAGCCCCCGGCCTCTCCCTTGCTGTCCCTCCTCCCCCACAGCCACACCGCCACATGGGCAGCGCTCTGGGTGGCGGGGCTGTGCGCTCCTGCAGAGCAGTGCGGCAGCGTGTCTGGCTCCGGTCGGGTGGCACAGCTGCCAGAGAGGCATGGTAAGGGGGTTGGATAAAGGGCAGAGGTCCTGGGGGGCAGTCAGGGGACAGGGAGCGGTTGGATGGGGCGGAGGTTCGGGGGGGGGCAGTCAGGGGACAGGGAGCGGTTGGATGGGACGGAGGTTCTGGGGGGGGCAGTCAGGGGACGGGGAGGTTGGATAAGCGTGGGAGCCCCGGGGGGGCTGTCAGGGGGCAGGGGTGTGGATAGAGGTCAGGGCAGTCAGGGGACTGGGAGCAGGAGGGTTGAATAGGGGTTGGGATCCCAGGGGCGGTTAGGGGCGGGGGACCCTGGGAAGGGGATCCCTAGGGACCCCGGGAAGGGGATCCCTAGGGACAAGGAGCAGGGGGGGTTGGAGGTTCTGAGGGGGCAGTCAGGGGGGCGGATAGGGAGCAGGGGCCAGGCTGTTTGGGGAGGCACAGCCTTCCCTACCCGGCCCTCCATACAGTTTTGCAACCCCGAAGTGGCCCTCGGGCCAAAAAGTTTGCCCACCCCGGCGTAAGCTGTCTTCAGAGACTGTTTTCTTTGTTACCTGTCTGTACCACCTAGCAGAATGGAGTCCTGATCTCTGAAGAGGGTTCCTAGCTGCTACTATAACCGCTATCCTAAAGAAAAAGAAGTTTGGAGGGGAATAAAAAGCCAAACAAAAAAGTTTTCATGATTTCTAAAAGATTAACAACAGTGAATATAGATTAGAAAATGTGACCATTCCTCATGTAGGGCAGCGAATCTAAAGGAGACTGTGGAGAGGACTTTGTCATGGTCTACAAGGGGCTGAGATTTCTGACTGGAGACGGGCTCTTGAATCTAACAGAAAAAGGGCTGGCTAGGATTGGGAGCCTAACTTCCTTAAACTCCTTTCAAAAGCCCAGTTTAGCTCATTACTTAGATACAGAGGAATAGTGAAATAGTGCCTTGTTGACCGGTACTGTCTCACTGTTTCCTTGTTCGCCCCATCTCTGGACTCTTGCCTTATTCTTAGACTGTCAGCTTTCTGGGGCAGGGGCCGTCTCTGTGTTCTGTTTGTACAGCACCTGGCGCAATGGAGTTTTGGTCCAGGATTGGGGCTCCTAGCCACTGCAATGATCATATGAACAAGGCTGAGAAAAGCTAGCAGGCTGAACTCTGACACAGTACAGCTACTTGTTGTGCTGAGGGAGTGGAGATTGGGCAAAGTGGAGCTGTTTGGAAAGCTGGGGGCAGCTGGGTGTGTATGGGGGTGTGATGGGGCACCTGCCCCACACTGGGCTCTAAGGGGTTAATAGAGCCCTTGGGAGACTGCGCAGGAGTTGGAGGGGGCGCCACAAGCAGCTGCCATGTACAGGGTCCCTGGGCTGGGACCCATAGTGGGCAGGCCCGGCTCCCGCCCCCCGTCGCCTCCACTCGCTCTAGAGAAAGTGGCTGGACTAAGGGACTGTGACATTCCCCCGGAAGGAGGGAGCACAGAGTGTGGCGCAGACGGAGGGCTGTGTCATGATGAGGATGCCGCAGTCCTAGGAGTGACAAGGGTCCCTGGAGCAGACGTGACTGTGGCGAGACGCCACCAGAAGAGGGCGCACTGGCTAGCAGAGCTGATCCCCGGGACAGCCAGCAGGGGGCACTGCAGTGATGAGTCCCACCCCATCCCAGGAAGGCAGAGGGGAGAACGGTGTGATGATCAAGGATGGGGGGTTGTTGGGGTAAATCAGTGTTATGCAGGCAGCGAGGGAAGCCCAGTACGTCTGTGCCAAGGCATTTGCACTTGAAGGGATCCCCATTGTGCTGCTTTCTTACCTCCCCAATGCATCAAGGAAGTAGTGGCGTAGGTGGCTCTTGATGTGTAAATGCCTGGTTGGTTCCTATGGCTCTGCTCCAAGGCATTTGGTGCAGAGACATTGACCCTCCCTCTGCCCCAAGCTCCTTGCCCAGCCACAGACCCCTCCACCCCTACCCCACCCCCTGCATCTCCAGTCTCACCCACACACAAGCCTGTTTCCCCATCATCCCCTGCTAACCCTGTCACTGGCTCAACTTACCTGATACCCCACCCCCGCTGTGCCCCCCATCCCTGCTCATCCCCCTCTCCTCCGAGTCCCATCTCTCCCCAGCTGCCCAGTTTTGCCTCCACAGTCTCTATGTGAGATGTTATCAGAATAAGCGCTGGCATTTGATTCATGGTGTTCGTGGGGACTGGATTTGTTCAGCCAGAGGACGCCACAGAAATGAGGGGAAAAGGAGCATTTTAAAACGCTGCCTCTTGCAAACACCAGTAGCTACTTCACTCAGAAAACAGCACGGATTGTGGTGCTAAACCTGGAGCCTAACTTCAGTCATTAAAGCGCAGCACTGAGGGACTTCAGAGCAAATCCCAGGAGAAGCCGAACCATGAAGTCGCTACAAACACCTCCATGATCTGCAGGCCACCAGGTTCTTACTTCCTTAGTAACCAGGGCAGCTAGCCCTGGATCGTCCTGACAGAGGCATGGACACATGACTGCCTTCAGCCACCACCCCACTCACCATTTACTTTGTGCACTGTAGACCGGTTTAGCCAGCCCTTCTGGCTCGCTCTCAGAATACAAGTCACTCCATGGGACAGCCCCCTGAAATTCCCAGGAGGCACTGCTCCAAACACAGGGTGGCGGGTATGTGCACACGGTTCAGTGACAGCGGAGAAGGCCCAGCCCAAGCCATATTTGCTGCAAGAGGGTCAAGTCAGAGTCACACAATGATCACAAAAGCACGGTGGTGGCTGTAGTGTGGGCAGGGCCGCAAGGCGTTTGTACATTGTGAGGTGATTTGATTTATCTCATAGCCCCCAAGCGTCCCATGGGAGGCCACGACATGGTTGGTACACACCACTGAACCAGCAGGTCCCATTCATGCCCTTGTAACCTCTCCTCCTAACCACGACTTTGGAACAACTAGAGAAGAGACTGCCCCAGAGAATCCACCCCAGGTTTTCCACTGAGCCCAGGGCAGGCTGGGACAGATTGTGGGAATGAGTGGGTGCTGTGGGAGCTCATCTCTGTGCCTCAATTCAAGGAGCCCCCAGTCTCCAAGGGGGAATGACTGACAAAGGGCTCCAGCGAAGGAAAGCAGAGGTCCAATAACCGCACAGCTCCGGGGCTGATTTTCAGGAGAGCTTGGGGAATTGTTTGTTTTTTTTAAAACAGTAAATGCCAATTAAGAATTGAGGCATCTGTGACCGGGAAGAATGGTCCTGGGTGGGGAGAACTCAGGGATTTCATTTCCTAACAGGAGGCGGAGAGCGGGGCTCTCTCCAGGGGGGCTCCCCAACTCCGAAGGAGGGAGACTCAAGCTGTGCCTGTCATGAGAGCCACATACAAACCAGGTGAAGCCCATCTCTGTGCAGAAAGGCTGGTGCATCACTTAAGGGGTGCTTGGGACTTTCTGCTCACCCCTGTGCAGACGGTCAGTTTCTGTAATGAGGCCAGACCCTCGGCTAGTGGACATTGGTACTGTTCCAGGGGCATGGAGATTGGCTAACGTCCCATCCCTGAAACCGTGTCATGTGGATCTGAGATACACCGAGGAATCAGAAAATTCTCTCTCTCACTCAACAGCTACACAAGCAGCTAAATATCCAGCTACGCAGCTCACTCCAGGAATGAAGTTATTACGTTTTACAGATCTTAAGCTTTGCAGTGTGTGTGTATGGGGGAAGACACCTAAAAATCATGGGGTGAAGACTGATGGGTTCTCCTTTATTGTGAGTAAGACCAGGGCATTTTAGGTCAGAGGGAGACACATCCAACCTCATTCCTCAAGGGCTTTTATTTTCCATTGTACACAAATACATACCCAGCAGGATAAGCGCAGCATGAACTCGACACAGGCGGTGAGACACAATGAATTACCATTAAAGTGTCCTGACGACTCATAACAGTGATTTCGGTAATGGCTAGAGCTGGGACAGTCTGATTGGCCCATGTGGCACTTCAGGCCAGGAGCCAAACTCCGCTCTGGGATGTGTGTGGGTGGTTTCAGGGGAAGGTTGCTGCTAAAATCCCAGAGCAAAATCTGGCTCAAAGTTGCTACATTTTGTGACAAAAGGGAATAGGAAAAACTTCAATTCCTGATCACCGGGTGTCTCATTTCTTCAGGGAACGGCTCTAAACAAAGACAGAGAAAGTGAACAAATAAAAGTGACAGCACAGAAGAATGCACCTGCCATGTTGTTATTTACCGCATTACTCTGGTACCGCAGTGAAGGGAGCTCTCTTCCGCATGTGTCTGATGTTGTCTCACCAGCTTGCGTGACTCTCCGGCACATTGGCCTGCCTTCCTGCCCCACACCATTTCTGCGTACGCAGCGGCTGCCACTCCAGCCGCTTCCACGGTCGCCTTGCGGTTCAGAGTCTCTCTTTGGCAAAGAAATGAGCTTTCCCCATCCCCTGCACAGGGAAGCTTGTATAAATCAGCTATAAAAATAAGGATGAACTGTGGGTGAGATCAAAGCTTGAGAACTGAGCTGAGGTGGGTTTGTTTTTCATGCAATGACATAATATATACCTCCGGAACAACCAGTACTTTGTCCTAAAAACACTCTCAGGTGTAATCCTGTTCAGGACCATGGGACAAAGAGTAGCATGTACTGAGCATTTCCATAGCACTTTTCATCTGTGGCTCTTAAAACTGCTTTACAAAATAGGGTCCATATCATCACCTCTTTCACAGAGGGGAAACTGAGGCACGGAGCAGTTCAGTGACTTGCCCAAGTTCACATACCAAGCTGCACAATGGTAGTGCTGTGAAGAGAAGCCAGGTCTCCAGCTTCCACCCATGTAGCCTATACACCAGACCCCTACAAAGCTCTATGCCTGGCAGGAAGTGTTCGCAGTAACAGTCCCTTAGGTTGTAAGCAATTTGGTGCGAGAGAAGTTTCTTATTCTATTGCTTGTAAAGCACTGGGCAAGCTTACAGCCCTAGGTATATAATTAATAACCAATATATTTCTATGTGAGCTTGGAGAGATCACATTCCTGGACTGTACTCTACAAAGGATGAGCGCTGCACAAGACTCACATCTGGCTCAGAGCTACAAAGGGTTAAACTCTGCTCAGAAACCTTTGCTTTGCCCCTATAACTTTCCTAGCTCGGCACACTGCAGCAGATTGACCTTCCAACGGTCTTCAATACATAACATCCCCAGGCAGCGCACTGTCCCCGAGTTCAATTTGTACCACAGCAAGGCAAATGCACCATGAGAGTTACTCGCTGTGCAGCAGGGAACAGATGAGCTGCTGACATTAACATGGGTCCAAAGCCTGAAGTCCTCACTGGAGTTTGACCAGCAGGCCTGAAATTTGCAAAAGTGGCCATTGATTTCCGATGCATTAGCTGAGGGCATGAGGGGCACCTTGAGACTCCCTGGGGCATGATTTTCAGAGGTGCTGAGCTCCACAGCTCCAGCTGAGGTCAACGCGAGCTGCAAAGGCTCAGCCCCTCTGAAAATATGCTGCCTTTGGAAAGCCGGGTACCCAAAGTCACCAGACACGTTTGAAAATGATGGCCTTGAGAGTGGAGCTCAAAGCGCTGGTCTGCGGCACCTCCCTTACTCCACACGACGACGTGCGACAGAGATCCTCAATATTTCCACTGGACCTTTAACGTCTATGTAAGGCAGTCGGTCGGGTTTGATCAAGGCAGCCCCACAGCTTCCAAGCCAGCTCGTCCCCATCTCGGCAAGCTGCCAGTCAAACAGCTCGCCTTGCACAGCTGAACTAACTAGCGTGCAATACTGCGTTCTAGGCTACTAAAGCAACCGTCCTCTCTCTCTCCATTCAGCCACAAGACACAACCTGTTGGGGAAAGTCTCCCGGGACAGTGGGGGCAGCCAGGGAAGCATTATAGTCACTTGGCTATTCTCAAACCATGACTGCCGGCTGCAAATCAACAGGGCACAATTCTTTTGTCGTGCTGTCCCTTTAAAAGAAATGACCAATCACTGAATCGAAGTGAAGAGAAAGAAACATGAAGAGAGACACGGCTGGGGGCAAGAGGTGAGGGATCTGCCCAGGATGAGATGGATCAGGCTTTGAACACTACAGAGCACTTGAGGTGGGCTGGGTCGAGGCCATCGGTGAAGGAGAGGAGGAAGTACATCACCTTGCGGATCTTGGCCAGCTCCATCAGCCTTTCCCCGAACTCCTGGGCATCTGCCTCGTTACACTCCACTTCCTTGGTCCCTGGCTTCTTCCAAAAGATGCCCACCGGCTCCAGCAGCTGCCTGTTCATGAGGTTGGTGAGGTCGGGCGTCCAGTGCTGGGAGGTGCCCGTCACCATCACCTTCCCCGCTTTCTCCATCTGGATCTTCCAGTGCAGGAAGTGCAGGTTGTGCTGCCGGACGAAATCCACCCGGTAGATGTACTCGTTGGGCCGCAGCAGCTTCTCGCCATCCTGCGGCCGCTCGTTCCTCTGCTGGAGGCTCTGCGCCCGCAGCCGCATGCACTTGGTGAGCTGGACGTCCTGGACGAGGGGGAGCTCAAGCTCCGACGCATCGCCAGCCATCGCCTCTGCCTCTCTCCTCCCCGGCTCAGTTCTCAGCACTGTTTGGCTCTCAACAGGCCACCCTGGGAAAATGCAAACCCGAAGCCAATCGGCCCTCCCTCCCCAGTCCCAGCGGTGCTAGGCAACCTGGGTCAATGACGCAAAGTGCCCTCAGGGTTTCCTCTGGGTGCCCTCTTGTCTCATTTGCAGATGAGGAACAGATCCTGCCACTGTACAATAATCTATAGGGACAGGATCTCTGATGTCAGCCTCCCTGACAACCTCCTTGACAACCGCTCCCATGCAAGCCAGAGCACAGTTGTTTGTATTTAAATGAGGCCTCTTGCAGCGGGGCCACCACGTTACAGTGCTGGGCAGCAGGACACACAGGGAAGCAGCTCCAAGGGCCACCTGATTTCTCAGGGCAACCATCTCTGAGCACAGAGGCTACTTCCTGCTAAGGGGGCAGAGAAAGTGGCCCTGCCCAGAGGCATGATGGTACTGAAGGGGTCTAGCAGTGGGGTGGGCACGCTCCCCCTTACAGCTGCTGTGAAGCTCCTGAAGGCAGTGGCTCCCTGTGAGAGGTAAAACCTCCCAGGGCCTCTACTAGGGTGGGACAACTCAGAACCATCCCACAACGTAGAACAATGGCTAAGCGCTACGACTGGGCTGGGAGTATTTACATCCACAGTTCTAGGAGTATCATGGGATAGGCCTGAGTTCCATTGGGTCTGTCCTGCCACCTTGGAGGACAATCGTGGGATCCTGCATTTAGATGATCAGAGTGTGTCTCTCTAGTGCAGACATGGGCAGACTATGGCCCACAGGCCACCGTCCTGTCCGGCCCCATAGCTCCTGGCCGGGGATCCTAGTCCCCGGCCCCTCCCCCGCAGCTGGCTCTGGCCAGGTGTCACGGCTGCGAGCTCCTGCTGCTAGTAAGGCACGGGAAGCAGGGGAGGTTGGGTAAGGGGGTGGGATCCCAGGGGCAGTTAGGGGCCAGGGGTCCCGCGAGGGGCTGGTCAGGGGACAAGGAGCAGAGGGCGGTTGGATAGGGAGTGGGAGTACCAGGGGGGGCTGTCAGTGGGTGGGGGTGTGGATAGGGGTCGAGGCAGTCAGGGGACAGGGAGCAGGGGGGTTGGATGGGTGGAGGGTTCTGAGGGGGGCAGTCAGGGGGCAGGAAATGGGAGGGGGCGGATGGGGGTGGGGGCCAGGCTGTTTGGAGAGGAACAGCCTTCCTCACCCGGCCCTCCATACAGTTGCGCAACCCCGATGTGGCCCGAGGGCCAAAAAGTTTGCCCACCCCTGCTCTAATGGTTGCAGCACTGGACTGAGGGTCAGGACTCCTGGGTTCTTCTATTCCCAGCTCTGCCGCTGACTCGCTGTGGCCTCTGCTTATAGGGGTGTTGTGGGACTTAACGTTTGGAAACTACTTTGGGAGCATGAAATAAAAAGTGCTGCATAAACATGAGGTATAGTTATTATTCTAGGGCAACAAAGCACCAGGCTGCATTGTCACATCAACTCGCAACAGCCTGGCAATGACACACAGCCACACAACGTCATCCCTCAGGGGCATGATTTCATGGGGTCACCATGGTGTTGCTCTCCAGAAGACACACGTGCTCGGGTCATGTCTGAAGCAATGGGCTCCTGAAAAGGCATCGAGAGCTCATCTCAGTGCAAAAAGCGACAGAGACCAGGAACTCAGACAGGGTCGTTTTACTGTGAATGCCAGGGATTGACCCGAGCTTGGGGAGATCGGCACCGAGGTTGCTAAGAGCTGCATAGAGGGACATCGTGATGGCACCACAGCAAGGAACAAGGGAGGTCTAATAATAGCCCCACGCCTTCCCGCTGTCCTAGGCTTGTTTACTGGCTCATAGGCACCTTTAGGACCAACTTTCCCTCCTGCCCAAGGGCTTTAAAGTTAAAAATGTATTCAGTGACCCTGGAGAACATTCCGTAGCTGAGCTCCCGGGGCTAGTCACAGGGACCTAGCGGGGCATGTTCTGAACGGTGATGGATCTTTTACCTACTAACCCGTCAGTCCCACATGCGTGGCAAGGGCAGGAGGAACAGAGCAGCCATGCCGGTACACGGGGTGGGAGAGGGGTTCCCCTGCAGGACTTTGAAATGTTGGCAAAGCCGAATCCTGTGGTCATTACACAGTCAGACCTTCCACTGAGTCAAGTTCTGTTCTCAGCTACCTACAAGGATGCAACCTTCATGAGTCTGGATTACCCCTCCTGGGGATATGGCAGCTGGGGAGAGGACTCGGAGGGCAGAGACTCCATAGCATCCCCTCATGGAGTTTTAACTTTCATCATTCCACTGGGGCACAGGATTTGCCCCCAAGTCCTCCTCATGGAACGGCCAGTGGTTCTGAGCCCAGGCCCGGGGGAGCCAGGTACCAGCTCTGGGATCCCTGGCCCCTCAGCACAGCTTCATTGGAGCCACTCTATCAAGGTTTCCCCCAGCAGCATCTGCCCCTGAACACACTCCCTTGGAAGGCACAGAGAGAAGCAACAGAAGAGCGAATGCAGCCACAGGCTGATTTTTCCAGTGTAGCCCATATAGATATATAGACACATGCTAGGTCAGTGGTTCTCAACCAGGGGTCTGGGGCCCCCTGGGGGGCCATGAGCAGGTTTCAGGGGGGCCACCAAGCAGGCCGTAAGTCTGTAGGACAAAGATAACTGAGCCCTACGGCTTAAAGTCTTAACCTAACAATTAACCAGGAAGTGACCTTCTGTCATAAGGGGCCACAAGACAGCAGTGACCCTGTATCACAAATGCCACCAGTCAGAATGCTCCATCTAGTGCTGCTGAACAGCTGACAGGTAACCACAAGACAATAGGTTGTAGCAGCTTTGAATATGTTACAGTAAGAGCATCAGCTTGAAGTAAATGGCCTAGTAACCTATGGAAGAAGAGCCCCCCAGCGTTAGTAGGGTGAGGTAGGATAGATAAGGAAATGAGGCTGAAATCCCTACTGCATACGCCTGAGGTACAGAGGGCATTAGCGTAACCCAGTGGTCCCCAACCTTTTCGTCTGGCGGGTGCCAGACAAAGGACCGTGGCAGCGGTGGAGCATCCGCCGAAATGCTGCCAAATTTCTGCAGCATTTCGGCGTCGCTGCCTCTCGATGATGTCGCTTGTCGGCGGCAAGCGGCATCATCGAGATGCGTCGCCGCTGAAATGCCGCCGAAATTCGGCAGCATTTGGGCGGATGCTCCACCGCCGGCCAGGATGCGGGCGCATTTAGATGAGCGTAACCCATTATAAAAGTGGGTACTTGGCCAATGAACCCCAGGGAGATTTCCGGGAACTCGCCAGGCCAAAGACTACTCGATGGGAATATCTGAGCGCTGGATTACCCTCAGGCTGCTCTGCTAGGTAATAGTGTTTGTGATTAGCTAATGGTGCGAATACGACCCTGACAAATTCAGACGGCCTCCCAAAGTGCAAGCGCCATTCCCGCCTGCACAAAGAGCCTCGCTCTCAAACAAACTGCCAGGCTGTGGCCAATCTGGAGGCAGCTGAACCCTGGCAACCACCATCACGTTAAATTGGAAACACTAAATAACATCCAACCCATAGGTCAGGCAACACCGCAGGGCTTCTGGAGAAGACGTGCATCCTACACCACCACCGATCCAGCTCCAATGATTCTCCTCATGCTACTCGACGCCTGCCCCATGCCGGCTGCAGACCCCCGCCCGCACTGACTCTCCTTGTGCTGCCCGCCGCCTGCCCCACGCCAGCTGCAGACCCCCACCCACACTGATTCCGTGCTGCCCCACGCCGGCTGCAGACCCCCACCTGTACTGACTCTCCTCGTGCTGCCCGCCCCACGCCGGCTGCAGACCCCCACCTGTACTGACTCTCCTCGTGCTGCCCGCTGCCTGCCCCACGCCGGCTGCAGACCCCCACCCGTACTGACTCTCCTCGTGCTGCCCCACGCCGGCTGCAGACTCCTGCCCGTACTGACTCTCCTCGTGCTGCCCCACGCCGGCTGCAGACCTCCACCCGCACTGACTCTCCTCGTGCTGCCTGCCCCACACAGTGGCTGCAGACTCCTGACCCCAAGGAGGGGGGTCTCCGAGGTCTAAGGAGAGTGGGGCAGGCCCCCTATGTGCCCCTCCTAGATCTAGCCCCACAGGCTTTAGCGAGAGTTTTGCCGGTGTATGGCCTGCAGGATAGGAGCCATTGTGACTGAAAGGAATGCAGCATTCCTTGCTCTAGACAGAAAGAGACTGGGAGAGAGAGTTACAGACAGGACCGTCAAACTATATGATCCAAAGTCCTGGTCCAAGCAAACTGCCCCATTGCCATCCCCCCCGCTACCACAGGAGCTGTGAGCGATCACCGAGGTACTGAACGCTCATCATGGCAGCGCTCCGATGAGCTGAGGCAGCAGGCGACGCGTCCAGTACACAGCCCAGGGAAGACCAAAGGCTGCTGCCTGCCCTAGCCACTGCAATGCCATATCCGCTGCTAGGAGGAAACCCGGGGGGATTTCTGGCACTTTGCACATGACGCACATGAACCACCAAGGCAGATCAGCCTGAATCGGAAGCTGCTTCCCAATTACATCCATAACAGGCCTCTCAGGTGGCTGGGGTAAGGGCTGTGAGGAAGGGAAAAACATGAAAAGCCAGTCTCCTGGGACACATGCAGTCTCACTCGGAGGAATTTGTCCCCAGCTTTGCCCGGGTGGAAAAACACCAGCTAATGCTCTTGTCAAAGCCAGGTAAAATATAGAAGCATTTGGTCCTATCTCATGTATAGCCCTGAACCTTGGACCACAGTGGTGTAGAGGTAAAAAAAGAAGTAGATAAACTAACCTAAACTAAACTCCATAATCCCCAAATGAGAAGTGGGTTTACCCACATTTACCCTCAACTACGCTACTGCTGGGCACAGTTCTGGTCTCACTCTGGTGTCAATCAATGGATTGTAAAAGCAGAACCTGGCCCAGGATCCCTACCCCATTCTTTCAGTGAGCTTTATCGGCCAGGTTAGTATATTTCCTCTTATCTGAGAGTCTGAATCAGAAGGGAAGAGCTTGAAGAAGCCCGGGCTGTGCTTTCCTTTCTGATATTTGCACTCGCGTATTTATTAATCAGTTAGAAACAGATTCTGCTACTGAAGTATACAGGAACAGTATTCCTTTAAATGGCCTGTGAACCCGCTAGTGGGGCTCACTGCGTTTTCTATGTTAGAAGCAGTCAGAAGCCAATCCGCATGTACGGAGCTAGCCCTAGCATGGTTGTGTATATTAAGTAAACACAATTACTGGAGCTCCAACTGCACTCATGTGGTTTGTTCCCATTGTTATCGCTGTGTAAAGAGCCGAAGACACAACCATTCCCCTTGCCCATGCTTAGGTTGGATATTAGGAGAAACTTTTTCACTCAGAGAGTGGTGAAGCACTGGAATGGGTTACCTAGGTCCTTCCTTAGAAGTTTTTAAGGTCAGGCTTGACGAAGCCCTGGCTGGGATGATTTAGGTGGGAGTTAGTCCTGCTTTGAGCAGGGGGTTGGACTAGATGACCTCCTGAGGTCCCTTCCCACCCTGATATTCTATGATTCTATGAACAGCCCCTTGTAGCCACGCTGATTTCAACAGAAGCCTGGAGTTTCAGCATAAGTAACGGGGGCAGATCACAGCCCTTAAAGTGCTTGCAGCGCTATGAAGTTCCTGATCCCTTCGGAAGTACTAAATGAGAATGATCTTGACTCGTAGAGAAGGACCCAAGTTGCAACAGTTGGATCCCAATTTGGGGTCTGATCTGACTTGTCTCAAAGTTTGGATGGTGTTACGATTGAGGGTTTGGGTCAGCCCATTCAGGAGGCAGCCGGAGTTAGAGTGGTCAGACCTGGGTGTGGACAGGAAACTGTCCGAAGGTTTGGGGGGCAGGGTTTAGATCCAGTGTTTCTGTTTGGACCCATCTGAATTTCTCATTTAAAAGTCACGTGCTATCTGGCTTGGTACCTCTGCAGTTAGTGCTCTGTGCTGCCATGAAAAACCCAAATTGCCAAGTCAGTTTACAGATGGGGAAACTGAGGCACAGAAAAGTGAATTGATTTGCCCCAAGTCACACAGCAGGCCAGGCAGAGCTAGGTATAAAACACAGCTCTCCTCGCTCCCAGTCCTATACTCCAGCTGCAGCACCTTCCTGCCTCCCCACATCTTCACAGCCAGTTCCTTTGGCCAGGGCTGTTTGAGCTGCAAGCCTGGGATGTGCCTCTTGCCGTTATTTGGAGACAGAGGGTGCTGACAGGCTGTAAAATGATGCTGCTGCAGGGCAGAGAAGAAAATGCAACATAGGTCTCCAGAACCTCTCCCCCAATACTGGGACTGACGAAAAGGCAAGCCGGCCCCTTGAACTGAAGAACCAAAGGACTTCAGAGCTCTCATGAAAATTATTTTGGCAAGGATCACTAATATAACAACTCATGGCTTGGGTTAGCATCTCCTTTTCTGGAGTGTCCCACTGAGCACTCAGCAAATGTTTGATCTCTTCCCTTTTTTATTATAATACTCTACAGTACGGGCCTGAACAATTCAGCTTCAATTGACAGTAGTAAGCAAGGCACACATTTTTAACAGTGAGGGTGATTAACCACTGGAGCAAACCAATGGTTTTCAGATCAAGACTAGATGTCTTTCTGGAAGATCTGCTTACTCAGACACAAGTTACTGGGCTCCATACATGAATGGCTGGATGAAATGATTTGGCCTGTGCTAGATCAAGGGTGGGCAAACTATGGCCCGTGGGCCGGATGCGGCCAGCCAGTCATTTTAAACCAGGCTTTGAGCTCCCATTGGGGAGTGGAATCTGAGGCTTGCCCTGCTCCGGCGCTCCAGCCGAGGAACAGGGTCGGGGAAGCAGCGGCATGGCCCCCCTCCACCTCCCATGTGTATGGGCAGCCATGGGTCTCCATTCTGCACGCTGCTCCCACCCCGAGTGCTGCCCCTGCAGCTCCCATTGGCTGGGAACCGCAGCCAATGGGAGCTGCAGGGGTGGTGCCTGCGGATGGGGCAGCACGCAGAGTCACCAGGTCGTGCCTCACGTAGGAGCCGGAGAAGGAGCATGCTGCTGCTTCCGGAAGCTGCTTGAGGTAAGCACCGCCTGGAGCTTGCATCCCTGAGCCTCTCCCTGAGCCCCCTCCCACCCTTCGAACCCCTCCATCCCAACCCAGAGCACCCTCCTGAACCCCCAACCTCTCATCCCCAGCCCCACCCCAGAGCCTGCACCCTCAGCAGGAGCCTGCACCCCTTCCCACGTCCCAACCCCCTGCCCCAGCCCTGATCCCCCTCCCGCCCTCCGAACCCCTCGGTCCCTGCCCGGAGCACCCCAAACTCCTCATTCCCAGCCCCACCCCAGAGCCCACAACCCTAACCAGAGCCCTCAAGCCCACCCCTGCACCCCACTCCCCTGCTCAGAGCTCCCACACACACACCCTGAACTCCTCATTTCTGGCCCCACCCTGGAGCCCGCACCCCCAACCAGAGCCCACATCCCAACCCCAATTTTGTGAGCATGCATGGCCAGCCATACAATTTCTATTCCCAAACGTGGCCCTCGGACCAAAAAGTTTGCCCACCCCTGGCCTAGATAACCTAATGCTCCCTTCTGGCCTTAAAATCTATGAATCAGTAGCAACACTGCAGTGGGCTCTTGGCCGGCGATGTACAATGCTGCCGCATTTTCCAGATTACTAGAAAGAGGAGTGTTGGGAGAAGATTCTAGCCTTTGCCCCAGACCTGAACACAGCTCCTCTTTAAAAAAATAAATAAATAAAAAGGATACAAGAGGCAGGCAGGCAGGAGCCCCTGAGAATTATGGGCTTGGAAAATTATGAACAAACAGAACAGAATTGCCAGGGGACAAACAGCAATGAGACAGGCAAGCAGAAATAATTAGCTCTCTAATGGTCACTACTTCTGCGAGATCGGAGGCTCTTAAGGGAAGGCCGGAAGCGAATGGTGAGTGGCGAAGGCAATTTGTATACTGCATTTAATAGCCTCAAAGTTAAAAAAAAAAAAAAAAGCCCAATCTTGCATCACACACACGCAGAAACCCTGAGAGGCAGTGAACTGTCACTGCAATGGGGGGAAAAGCTTAGAAAAGCCTCGTTGATTACCCAGAGAGTGGGTCTGTCAGACAGCCAGAGGTCCCACTGAGGGGAAGCAGGGATGCTTTAACAAACATCCCAATACGGAGCTTCAGTCCACAGGCTTGATTAGGCTAACCATGCTCTAAAAGCTAAACATCAGGGCTGTGCTGCTTCTTGGTTACTGGCAGCACAAAAGGGAAGACAGGGAGGGCTTATGCGCCTGCGACGTGGGGCCTGATCCCAAAGCTCCCCGCAGAGGCTGATGGGAATACTTGACTTCCATGGACACTGGATGAGGCTCTTAGCACAGCACAGCAATGCAGAGTGCAGCAGCACGGGGCTTCCTGAAGGCAACACTGCTACTGAGCTTCTTAGCATACCCAGCACTCCTGTAATCGGTGGCGGACTACTGCACGGGCCAGCGGGGCTCGTGCCCAGGGACCCTGGCCAATTTGGGCCCCACAGAAAAGTCTCCCCCTGCCACGGCCCCAGGGCTAGAGGAGCTCTCGCTTCCTGCCGCGGCCCTGGGACCGCAGTGGGGGCACAGAGCTTCTCTAGTCTCAGGGCCACCGTGGGGAGGTGGGACCTGGAAAAGAGCGAGCGGGGCCACGGGGAAGGGGTGGAATGGGGTGGGGCTGTGGGCAGGACAGGGGTGGAGTCAAGGCAAGGGGCAGAATAGGGTGGGCGCATGGGCGGGGCCACAGGAGAAGGGGTGGAACACGGTGGGACCAGGGGCGGGGTTGCAGCAGAAGAGGTGGGAGGAAGAGAACAGGGGTGGGACTGCAGGCTGAAGGGATGGGGCAGGGCCACGGTTCTGGCGCTGGGCCCCCTCCCCCCACTTGCTCCGGCCCAGGGCCCCAGGAGACCTTAATCCGTCTCTGCCTGTAATACAGGAACTAGCTAAAATAAGAATAATCAAAGCTCATGCTCCAGGGTGTAAATCTCACCCTATACACAACCAACCACAATGGGCCCATGCTACACAGCTGCTTGCATTCCTTGAACCAACCGGCCTACAGTCAGTCTGGGGGCCCCTGCTTAGCTTCTTGATTGAAGCTCAAGATTCAAGGCCAGATCCTCAGCTGATGTACATTAGCATCACTCTGTTGGTATCGATGAATGATCTGGCTCTCAGTGTACAGGCTGCCCCAAGTTTCTCTGCCAGGCAACATTACAGGACAGGAGATGCATGTGTTTTGGAGATGGCAGAGGCAGCAGAACTGTGGGTAGAGGGGACTCGTTATTTTCTACAATTCTGTAGGTTTTAAAAGCCATTAGATGCCTCACTCCCTCCATCATAGCGTTCCTGTTATACCATTTTTCTCAAATTAATTTAACTGCCTCACACGAAATTCCACCTTGTGCTTGCCACCACGTTCCCTCTGCCACCCAGCAGCACCCCGATCCCACTCACAGAGCAGGGGCTGCTTTCGCAAACAGTGCTGCGAGGAGGGAATATTCTGCAGGAGCGGCAGGAATGCATTGCATTGCATTACAGCACAGGGAGACAAGGTGAAGACAGGCATTACTGTCTGACACCTCTAGAGGGCACCACTGGCTGCCTACTGCCACTGGCATCTGGGAAAGCCTTCTGTAAGCTGCATTTACACCAGCACTTTTGTCAGTGAAGCTTGTGTCAGTTGGGGGAGGGGGGATGGGGGGGCTGTTTTTCCACACCTCTGACCAACAAAGTTTTACCAACACAAGTGCTAGTGTAGACAAAGCCTAAGTCAAGCTTCAGCCCTGATTTAGCTTCCTCTCGCATATCCTTTGTAGATGCTCAAATATTGCAACAGGCGATTTTGTAACGTTAACCAGACTATGGGTTAATACATCTTCCCCCACCCAGCTCCAAGCCTCGGGGTGCCTGACAATAACTCAGGGGATAGAATCCCCATAGGTAATTAAAACTGTCATGAGAACCTCTGCACTCTGCCCAGGACCGCAGTGTCTGAGCTGCATTAATTCAGATATTACAGAGATGGGTGCAGTTTAAATAACGAGAGAGGGATTAGATATAAACAAAGATAGGGCCAAACCAACCCCCTGGATCCAAACATCCTGAAATTTGGTGTGCGTAAAATCTGGACCCTAAATGTAACTTGAGCTTGGTTCTGGTGTTAATTCATTAAAACAAAGAAAGGGCCAAAATCCTCAGGTGATGTAAACACTGATTTACACCAGTTAAGGATCTGACCCAAAGAATCAGATCTGGTGTGGTGACACTGAGATCAGTGGAGTCACTTCTGATTTACACCAATTTAAGTGTGAGGAGAGTCAGGCCTGAAGTATTTATCAGGTGTATAATTTTAAACCGTTTTCCAGCAGGAGACATTATTCAGGAGACGACCTGTTAACTTCCAGAACAGGTGACACCAAAGCTTTGCAAAGGTGCCTTCACCAAGCACAAGGACTTCCCTACCTTCTGCCACAGAGATTCCCGGGAGGCCAGAGAGGAGCAGGCTGCCACGAACCAGCAGTTCCCAACTTGGCCCTGGTGCAAGTCATGGGAACTGATTCCATCCACAAAGAGATAGGGGTCGTCACAGATCTCCTAGAGGAAGAGAGGGGAAAAAAAACCCACAAAAGGTGAATGGGAAGCAGGGTTAGGCTTGAGAATTGGGGTTACCCTTGTCTTCACTAGTGGCACTGTGCACCCCTCCCCTGGCGCACACACATACACCCCTCTAACTCCAGCTACCATCCTATCCAGTCTAGGAAAGCAACCTGTGGATGAAACCAAGGACCACATTCTTCTGTCTGTTGCACTGGTGTCAATCCAGAGTCACTCCACTGACTTCAGTGGAGACGCTCCAGATTTACGCCCTAATTTAGCAAGGTATCCTTGCCCATGTGTGACGTGCTCATGAGCAGCCCCAATACTTTAACAAGACAACTCAGGTGCTTGAGGACCATGTGGGATCATGGCCATCCCCAGGTGCAACTGAGAGCGGAAACGGCCTCTTGGTGCCAAGCATCATCACCTGGGGGCTGCTCGAGCTGAAAAGGCCAAGCCATTTACAACACACCTTTTGCAGAAAGTGTGTCGGCTCTGCAGCAAAACAAGGCAGACTCTAGTCTCCTGTCTACAATACGTGTACGGCGTTGTGCTTGGCACAGCAGAGCCTTTATCTCAACTGGGCCCTCTAGGTGCCACTGTGATACAAATAATAGGTTCTGTACCTGTTAGCAATGGGCGTAGCTGAACCAGCACTGTTAGAGAAATGCTAAAAATCCACAGAGCAGACAGACTGCTGGGAAGGGGCTTTTTCCCTGCTATTCAGATGCATTTTCCCTTTGTTTAACTCAATTCCACTGACCCCATTCTCCTGCCTTGCCCTTTGCACTCTTCAGATAGGTGGGTTGTATCCCTCTGCTCCTAACCTCCATTTTCACTTAGCCGAGCTACAGATATTTTCTTCTTTTAGCCTTTCCTAAAAAGTCAACCCCTCCAGCTCCTTCCCGGTTTTGGCTGTTATTATTATTGGTTATTATTTGTATTGCATTAGTCCCTGCTCGACTAGCACTCCTAGGCGCTACCACAACACACAAATAAACAAACACGTGGTTTTGATTTGCCTGGGGGGGAGACTTTGGCACACACTCAGGGGCAGAGTCATAGGTTCCTAGGCTAGATGGGAGGACTGTGATCCGCTCTCACCTCCTAGTCACCCCTAATGCAGGTCTGCCCCATGCTCTTGAGATGACACCAACAGGGTTCAGCCCAAGCGCTGCAGCAGGAGGGTGAGATGTAAAGGCTGAAGGAAAATGGCTAGGAAAAGCCATGAAAACAGGGTGGATAAAAATTAATAATTTAAAAAAAAACTGATTTTTTTATTTAAAATTGGATTTTTTTGATAAAATGCTTTTTGAGGAAAAAACCTAGCTAAAGATAGTTTTAACTAAGACACATTATAGCTCAACAATATCTCATCACGGAATAGGGATTATAAATTCTAATTCTATAGCAGGGGTTGGCAACCTTTGGCACGCGGCTCACCAGGGTAAGCCCCCTGGCGGGCTGAGCCGGTTTGTTTACCTGCCACGTCCGCAGGTTCAGCCGATCGCGGCTCCCACTGGCCGCTCCAGGCCAATGGGGGCAGCGGGAAGCGGCAGCCAGCAGGGCGGCCAGCACACCCCTCAGCCCGCGCCGCTCCGCTTCCTCTATACTATGAGAGGATTTATTCATGTAATGTTTAAGAACAGTTTTGTAAATGAGTTCCAATAGTTCATGGATTAGAGATCCAATCTTATGGGGCGCCAGGGCTTCTGTATAGACTATTTAGGTTAATCTTTCTATCTACCCAATGGGACTCAGTGCTCTGTCTAGAAGATACCATCAGAGATGCTTAGTTTTGCAGTTCTCAGACTGTGGGTTTGTCTCTCCAGAGATAACATGCTTGTTAACAGCAAAAATGTTTTTAAATAAATAAATAAATAAAGGTGAGAAATAACAGACGTCAACCCTATTGTCCCTCTGCAAAGTCAATCCCTTGCCTCTCTCTAAAGGTGCAAAGTTTCAAAAAGTTCAATGAATAGAAGATTGGTGGGGGCGGAATAGATCTGGACAAGGAGAAGAAGTCTGGAGATACAAGAGTGAAACTGTTTGAGCAGCATATTCCAGAAGTCTTGAGGTCTTTCTGAGTGTACCCTTCATTAATTTGAGATCTATCATGCCATTCTCTCACTAGAAGGGAAAACCTATAATGGCAGCAGGCCATAAAAGAGACCCAATTTGGGAATATTTTAATGAAATTCCTCTACCTATGGGTAAGACAGGCATGCGTGTAAAATGCAAACAACGCAACAAAGAAATGCAAGGCCTGGTTGCCCCAATGAAATAACATCAGGAGAAGTGTTCCTTCTCGGGAGGAAGTTGCGTTGAAGATGAAAGAAGCATGTCTGAACATGCAGGATCTTCCAGTTGGCAAACTTTTTTATTTCATACTTCTTTCTTAGGACTTCCTGTCTTCCTTCTGGACTATTCTTGAATTCTCATGTCTGAGCAAAAAAAGTAGCAGTAAAAGCTATAACAAACTGAAAAAAAAAATTCAAATGGCTAGTACGCAGCTTGGTCACAGACAATTTTGCAAATGCATCCAAGATGAGAAGAAACGATTTAGAAGAGAGCAAAGAGAGTCCCAAGCTAATATCATACGGTTGCAGTGCTCATTTGATGCACCTCCTAGCCAAAGACTTCAGTGTTCCAGAAATAAAGGCTAATGTTGTTGAAATTGCAAAATACTTATGTAACAACCACTCTGCAGCAGCCACTCCAAAAAAAGTGGGAGGAACCAAGCTAACTCTCCCACAAGACGTGCGATGGAACTCAGTAGCGGACTGTTCTGAGCACTATATCAAGAACTGGCCTAATCTGATGACAGTTTGTGAACAAAATAATGAAAAAAATAGATGGCACTGTCACAGCCAAAGTTCTCAACATTGGGCTTAAGAGAAATGTTGAACACATGCTGAGTATCCTGAAGCCTATTTCTGTAGCCTTGAACAAAATGCAGGGAAATAGCTGTTTTATTGCTGAATCTGTTGAAATTTGGAAGGAACTGAGTGAGATCTTAAAAAAAGAGAAATATGCAATGACAGAGTTAAATTACAAGCATTAAAAAAACAAATGGGACAAGCACTATCTCCAGCTCATTTTCTTGCAGGTTATGAACAAACAGGAAAATGAAGGTGAAGACGGCTGAGTTAGCTGCAGAAGCCAATATTTTAAGTTTCTCATGTTGACCTGGCTGACATAGTTGATTTAATTTTTGGTTTTTTTTTTTTTTAAGATATTTAACTATTTTAGTTAAAAACAATTTTTAACAAAAACAAACTGGATTTTAAAAAACTTGAATGTTTAACTAAATTCAAAAATTCATATGCTTGTTTTGTTAAAATATTAGATGTTTTCTGTTGAGGAAAAAAATCCAGAATACATAATATTGTCGTTTTAGTTAAATAAAACAATTTAAATGCCTGTCTGGTAATGTTCTCCTCCTAATACAGCATGACAAGAAAATACTCTAAATATAATGATTAACCTGTTGAATTGGAAATAATTCACCTCCCAGTGACCTCATAAATATCTGCTTCAATTACCTTTGGTAAATGAAATAACCAAACAATCATTCATTTTCTGATATAGCTGTAAAACTAATCTGAAAAGTTTTCAAAATAAATCAATTAAAAAATGTATAGAGTGTACCTTCTAAAAATAAAACCTACATTTATCTCTGAGTCGTGAAGAACATGTATTAACGTTATAAGAAATAACAAGAATGCACTTTTATGTAGAAATCCATGATTAAATCGAGTTTTCCTGACTACTGATTTAAATCAAATCCACCCTGCATGAAAAACACCAAGGACTTCCCCCTTTTTTCTAGATGGATTTCGGTCAAAGGGCACATTACAGATGCAGAGGTGAATGACACCACCATGCTTTTGATTTCAGAGGGAAAGGAGAAGGGAGGAAGCAGCGACATTGTCACTGACCCTGTAAGGCCCAGAGCAGACATTTCCCCTTGAGGCTGGTTTATCACACACATACCCCGCACTGCCTGGCTCTGAGAGAAGGAAGCCAGGTGAATCCTAACATTAACACAGCCCCACCTGAAAGGCAATCAGTGAGTCAGTCACTCTCTTGTCAGGCTGTGTGTGATCACCAGAGTCAGACACAAACACATGCACCCAGGGCTGTGTTAAGCCTTATGGGTCACGCCAGCGGGAGCGCAGGCTCCCAGGCAACCAGCTCAAACAATTCTCAAGGTGCTAACCTGCCTCTACCTGGGCAAGAAGGTGGGTTTTCAATCAATCAAGGCCTCCTCTCTACAAATGTTTACAACACAGGCATTATTTAACAGCAGTGACAAATTCCGGGTTTGAATGCCAGTGAGCTACTTGGAGAAGGAGAAAGTGTCCATCTTATACCCAATTGAATACCCTTATAGACAGGGCCACAGTGTATGTAGAATAAATGAGCCCACAGGCTCTGTCCGGCCCTTCTGACTCACGTGAGCAGGCCCACTGACCCCAGTGGAAACATGCACATGAGGAAGGCTGGTAAGATGCAGCCATCATGCATTGGGCCGGATTCACCATCACTCACTGGCTCCTTTGCACCAGAGGGGCATAAACTTGGCGCAGCTGTTTCTGCCGGAGCAGCACAAAGCGGGCAAGGCATCTTCATAACGATCATTCCCCACACTGCTCATACAACACTTTCCACCCCATCACAGTCAATGCCATTGCACCAGCGAGCAAAGTGAGACAGCGTTTAAGTGACTCCTTCAAGAACAGACGGTGGGGTGAAATCTTGGCCCCCTTAAAATCAATGGGAGTTTTGTCATTGACTTCAGCGGGGGCTGGGATTTTAACCCTGCAGTACCACACGGCTGCTGCTGGAAACTGGCCAGGGAGCCAGCAGAACCAGCCCCACTGCAGAGGATCCTCCAGCAGCACAGAGCCAACGTCCTGGCTCCTACCCACCTGCACTCCCTGCTGCAAGTTAGAGGGCAAGGACAGAGATAAGGGGGAATTTGCCCTGTGCCGTGCCGATCCCCAGTGACCATTTCACCCTGGTGGCAGCACATTTCATGTTGCTCTTATTACCGCACAGGGTCCAGCTCCACACACAGCTACTCCAGAATGAGGCTCAGGATATGCTACCTTTGCACCGCCTGGCGCCACCCTACGCAACAGGCTTCTTGGGATCTAACCCAGTGGAGTCAATGGCAGCACCGGCAGCAGAACCCAGAACTCACGTGTCCTGGTCCCATACCCGACACAACGGACCACCCTGCCTCCACCAACTCAGTGTAGCCACCAAACCCACCAAGTAACAAAATCCCCTGGTGCACCAGAGCCCTGAGCTGCGGTGATTTATATCACAGTGATGCCCAGAGGCTTCAGCTGAGCCAGGGCTGCAGTGTGTTAGGTGCTGTACAGCCAGACAGTAAGAGCCAGTCCCTGCACCACAGAGCTACATAGACAAGAGTGGCAAAGGAACGTGAGATGAGCCCAAGCACAGCTTTTGCTATGGAGCAGGACCACACGCTGTCCTGGCTGTCTTTTAAAATCCATTTCTACCCACCACTGTAGATGTGTCCACGTGCAAACAGCTCTCCGGGAGCACAGCCTGCAATTGCCCTTCCCTTTAAAGCAGTGGTCCCCAAACTTTTCAGGGTTGTGCCCCCCTTAGCCCTGTCCGCCCCCCACCAGCCCAGGCTGGCAGCAGGGACATGGCTCCGGTGGGGGGAGGGGAAGATGCAGACAGGGGTAAAGGGGCTGAGGCTGGGGGTGGGTCTGGGGCTAGAGCAGAGCCATGGCTGGGGTTGGGAGCAGAGTCCCAGCCGGGAGCCAAGGCTGGGGGTGGGGCAGGGAACTGAACTGAGGCTGGGGGCAGGGCCAGGGCCACGACTGGGGAAGAGATTGGAGCAGAGCTGGAGGCAGAGCGGGGCTGGGTGGAGCTCCCTCCCCATCTCATTCCTGGACCGGGCTCTCCCAGACTCCCTGAACGTTCCTCTGTGCCCTCCTGGGGGGGGGAGCGCCCCACAGTTTGGGGACTTCTGCTTGAAAGGGTTGACAAGTCTGGGTGGCATTAGAGGACCCTAC
The DNA here is from genome assembly GCF_020497125.1 of Mauremys mutica. Taxonomy (NCBI): domain Eukaryota; kingdom Metazoa; phylum Chordata; order Testudines; family Geoemydidae; genus Mauremys; species Mauremys mutica. The sequence goes on from NC_059072.1 coordinate 349,304,704, forward strand.
AGGTCAAGATTTCAAAATCAAGTAAGATTTTGTAGCATTCCCCTCTTAGCTACAAGCATGTGTAGGCTCATGTCTCAGAAACTAGCTCCTGGGTCCTTTTGTTCTGTGCACAGTGCCCAGCAGGATGGGCTCCTGGTCCGTGACGAGGGTTGCTGGGTGCTACTGCACTACAAATAACCAATGAAGAATCTGGGAGGGAAATGGAGCCCAAAGTCGGGGTGCTGGGGAAAGAGAAAATGTCTCCATCCGGGGTGTTGCAATAGCACCCACCGCTGCAGCGTGTGGGCACTGAGCAATCTGAGTCTCGATTCCACTGAGGTCAATGGAGCTGTGCCAGTTTACCCCAGGACAGGGATAGGGGGATTCCCCCTTGTAGTCTCCAGTGTAGGGAGCACGTTGTGGGTGCGGCAAAGGAGCATGCCCAAACTGCTACAGTGCTTTGGCTAATATTGGCTACTTCAACAGACCCTGGGCCATTGGCAATTAAGCATAAGTTAGGGCAGCCCTGAGACTGCTCTAATTTACACCAGGAGGGGGTGTGTGACGTCAGAACACAGGGAGGCAAAAAGTTGGCTTAAAGTCATATTTGATCCCCTCCCCTCTGTTTCTGTGCTAAGTGGAACCTGGGCAGAGCTGAGAATCAGGCCCAGAGCCTTTAAAGCATTTTGGGTCCTTCTGGATGAAAGGTGCTATGCACAGGTGTGATGGGGCATCTGCCCCACACTGGCCAGTAAGGGGTTAATAGAGCCCTAGGGAAGCTGCACGAAAAGCAGCCAATAGGAGAGAGGCTGTGAGGAGCGGCCAATCAGGTCCCATATATAAAGAGCCTCAGGGCAGAGCAGGGTCAGTAGCTGCCTGGAGCTGGAGGAGGGTGGCCTATGTCTGGAGTGGGCTGTAACCCTGTAGCCCCTTGGACAGAGCAGTGCAGTGCAGACAGGAGCCCGGGGAAAAGAGAAGGTGCTGCTGAGACTGAAGAGGGCGCTGTGGCTGCGGGGAAGTGACCCAGGGAAATGCAGCGATAGCAGAGGCAAAGGAACGCAGTAAATGACGGCAGTTCGGAGTGTCCCTGGGCTGGGACCCGGAGTAGCGGGTGGGCCCAGGTTCCCCTCACTTGCCTCTGGGGAAGTGGCTGGACTAGGAGCTTAAACTTCTCCTGGGGGGGGGATGGGGGAAACAGTGACATGGCAAGAGGGCTGAGCCACAAGGAGTCCCTGAGGCTGCGAGAGGGACCGCAGGCAGACGCAGTGATGGTGTGCAAGCTGTGCACGGGGGGCGCTGGCCTCGAGCTAATACCCAGAAAGATCAGGAGATGCCAGACTAGCAGTGACACGACCATGACAAGAGCCACACCCCAAAAGTGACTGACTTCAATGGAGCCATGCCACTGTACACCAAGTGAGTGCCTGGCCCTTGGATTTAAAGTCCATTATGAAAAACAAACGTATTGGAGCAAATGGATGTGCTATATTTTGTGCATCATGGCATGACTCTGTCTCCTAAAGAAAAGCATCTGCATTATTCCTCTTCTTTCCCCAGTGCTGAGTTGTTGGTTTTTCCCCACCATTATTTCAGCGACAATTAAGCCAGAAACCATCCTCTTTGCACTTTTCTGCCAGTCTGATTCCATAGCGGGATGCGCTCAGTAAATCACCCAATGTAACTGGCTTCTTAATTGGTCACTGTCCCCTTGTAAATATATCCCGAAGCGGAGTATTGCCCTGGATTCAAGCAGGGGTCTGCTTCATCTAAAGCCATCTGTCTGCGGGCCGCGGGGCGGGGAAATAACCATGCGCAGGCTGCATGCCAAGATCACTTTCCATTAACAAGGTTTTACAAGAAACAGACCATTCCAGTTCCTCTGCCGAGCTGGATCATCCCAGAAGAGTCCAGCTCAGGGAGTCCTGGGTAAAGCCGCTGCAGTAGCCCAGGCTGTCAGATAGGCTTATCCTTCTCTGGTCCACAGCACCATGCTCTCTACTGAGAGACGGTGAGATGGGAACAAGCCTCCTATGCTGCTATGGCAGAACTGTAAGGATGTCTCTCCACTGTAGTTTACTCAGGGGTCACCCCAACCCCTCATTCTGCCCACACAAAACGCCCTCTCACCTGAGGTTGGTGGTGCTTTAACCCAGGTGAGCTGGCCTGGCTGAGAGGATAGGCTAGAGCAGGGGACTCAAACTCAAATGACCACAAGGGCCACATGAGGACTAGTTCATTGGCCCGAGGGCCGCGTTACTGACACCCCCCCCTCGCTGCCCCCGACAATGCCCCCACTCCACCCCTTCCCTGCCTCCATTCCAACCCCCTTCCCTGAAGTCCCCACCCCAACTCTGCCCCCTCCCTGCCTCCAGAGGGTGCAGGAGGGTTGTGGCAGGCGCTCAGGGTGGGAGTGCAGGAGGTGTGCAGGGTGCAGCAGAGGGCTCAGGGCAGGGAGTTGGGGTGCAGTCAGAGGGCTCAGGGTGCAGAAGGGGTGTGGGATGCAGCAGGGGGTTAAGGGCAGGGAGTTGGGGGGCAGGAGCGGTGTGGGATGCAGCAGGGGTTTGGAGTTCAGGCAGGGAGCTCAGGGCAGGGGGTTGTGGTGCAGAAGGGGTGTGGGATGCAGCAGGGGGCTCAGGGCAGGGAGTTGGGGTGCAGGAGCGGTGTGGGATGCAGCAGGGGTTTGGAGTTCAGGCAGGGAGCTCAGGGCAGGGGGTTGTGGTGCAGATGGGGTGTGGGATGCAGCAGGGGGTTAAGGGCAGGGAGTTGGGGGGCGGGGTGCAGGAGGGCTCCGGGCCAGAGCCCGAAGCTGCTTACCTAAAGCAGCTCCGGGGTGGCAGCGGTGCCCACCGGGGCCAGGACAGGCCTGCCCTGGCCCCAGCAACCAGCTGGAACCATGTCCCTGCGGCCCCTGGGAGAGGCGGGTGCAGGGCTCCGTGTACTGCTTGCCGCTCCTCCAGGTACCTCCCCCAAAGGTCCCATTGGCAGCAATTCCCCGTTCCCGGCCAATGGGAGCTGGGGGGGGAGGCGGTGCCTGGAACCAGGGCAACACACCGGGCCCTCCCCCACCCCAGCTGCAGGGACGTGATGCCAGCCACTTCAGGGAGTGGCGCAATCTGCTGTAGTTTGCCCACCCCTGGCCTGGAGGTAGGCCGGGGGGGGGGGCCACGGGCTGCTTGGCGGGCCGCAGGAAATAGCCCCGCGGCCCTCGTGTTTGAGACCCCTGGGCTAGAGCTCGGCCGGTAACCCGCCCACTGTGCAGTGAGGATGCAGGCTAAATCACTTGAGCGCTGATAGTCCTCCAATGCCTTCCCACAATTCCCCCTCGAAGGACAGACGAGTTCTCAACAATTCACTTGGAAAGCGTCAGAGCGGCTCAGCGTTACTGCAGCACAAAGAACCCTGGGATACACCTGCGGGCGTCCTAGGGACCCGCGTGGGGGAGCGCGGCACTGGTGAGGCACAGTAACCTGGGCAGGGCTTCGCGGTGGGGCTGCTCCCACCTATCATCCGAGAGAACGCTGCAGGGAACACACACCCTGTGACTGATGACACACGAGGCTCCATTAAACACATGGGAAAGGCGGCTGCTCCTCTTCTGCAGTGGTCCCTGCCCAATACCTCCAAAGAGAAGCCCGTATAGCTCCTGGATACCTCCTCTGAGCAGCATTCATTAGTACAGTAGTGCTTGGAAACCCCAGCCAATATCAGAGCCCCACTGTGCTAGGCACGGTACAGATCACAGCAAGAGACACTCCCTGCCTCATAGAATTACAATCTAAATAGACGGGGCGGGACTGAGGCACAGAGCAGGGACGTTACTTGCCCGAGGTCCCCCAGCAGTGGCAGAGCTAGGATTAAAACCCAGATCTCAATTCCTAATCCGGTGCGCTCCCTACCACAGCCTCCACCTGATGGCTCTAATCACTTAGCATCCCACTGAACCAGTAGCCCTAATTCCAGCCTCTGTCTGGACCATTTGCTTAAAGGTAACCTCCCTGCACTTGCTATCTCTTCGCTGTTGCCCCTTCCTGAAATCACTAGAGGAAGAGCCCATAAACCTCACAAGCCCCCAGTTTCAGCTGCTGCCACCTTCCTACTGCAGCTCCAGCCCGGTATCTCTGCATGGGAGCCCATAAGCCCCGCTCCACCGTACTCCACTCACGGCGGCTCTCGCTGAGCCATTGCTGCCCCTAAAGTTACTATTGTGGGGAGTCCATACAACTCTGCTGCAGGCAGGGCAGACACTGCTGCCATCTCTGCACCACAGTCTTTGCCCAATGGACGGGGAGCAGTTCTTAGTAGCTCTTCCTAAGGGAGCGGAGGCCAGGTCTGAGAGGCTTCTGCAACTGGCTTTAACTGATGAACCCATTCATCCCTGGGCCCTGGTTAGCTCATGTTTGCTCCGTCTGATGGTTCCTTTCTCTGTCCTCTCTAGCTCTGTGAGATTCCCTGGCTGAAGGGCTGCGCCTGTTTGCTTTGCAACCTGCTCAGTGGCTGGAGTTCTCTGCTGAGTTTTGAAACCATTCACCCTTATTCCCGGGGTGTTGATGGATCTGTGAATTCCTTTGGATTCAGTCCAGGATCCTTGGGAGGGGGGTTGTTGTCCTCTTTCTTTCTAGACTAACGTCTGGCTAGTGATGTGATTTAGACCCTCATCCTGCAGACACATCACTACAAACTAAACTTTAAGCACATGACTAATTTAGTTCAGTAGGTCTAACCATACGCAGGCTCACGACTGGCCATGTCAGGGACATATTGGTTTAACTCAGGCTTGCAAAATCATCAAGAAAATTTAATAGCCCAGGCACAAGATAAACTTGCCCGTCCTTACCGCAACAATGACAAAACAACCTGTATAGAAGTTACTCAACTAGGCGAGCAAATACAATTTCGGCTCCAAAAGGAGATGGGAAAGGGTCAGATGGAGTGATCAGAAATGTTTGGGCCAATGTTTTCCAAGTGTTACTATTTCTGAGGGCCCCGGCATGATGCGCCTTCGGGAGGTGTGGTTTTCAGAAAGTGCTGAGCCCCTCCCCTCGGAAAATCAGGGCCCGGTACGGCGTCTGAAGTGGGGGATCCATAAACAGAGGCATCCAAAATTGCTAGTCACTTTTGAAAATCGTGGCCTAGATACACTTGTATCTGCTACTGATTCCGACCCCACACACAAAGACCTGCAAGTTCCGTGCAGCCCACAGGACCTGTTTTTAAGGTCACTTTCGAAAAACACACTCACAATGAACTGCATGGTACTTTCCTCGTGTACCTCAGAAGAAAGCCCTGGAGAGAGGACACTAGAGTTGGCAAACAGATCTAAAAGGTCATTTTTCGGGCTTAGCAATCTCAACAGCGTCCCTTTAAAGGTTTCTGTCGGTATCCAAACGTCTCACAAAGCAACGCAGAAATCATGGTCAAAGCAATTAACCAGAGAGAGCGCCGCAACCGCCAACGTGCTGTGAGCACACCGCGCTCCATTGAGACCAGCTGCTGGACAAGCCGAGAACAAGGGAAGGAAAAAAGATGAAATAAGAAAGGCTCCTCTAACAGCAAAGCCTCTCCTGACACTGTTGTCCACTTCCTCTCGCCCACGCTCTCGGCAGTCTTGGAAAGCACATGCATTATTTATGGCCAAGGCCAATGCGAAGTGCTTTGGGGGCTGTTTCAAAGCCCATGAATGGAAAGACTCTAATTGACTTCAGTGGGCTGGGATCAGGCTCTGAGGATATACACAGAACACCAGCTGCCTCTAAGCCACGTTTCTGAAGATTAGTTGTGTTGATATTTGCAACCACAGACCCATTAATAACAATGCTACATAGATCTTACTAACACTTTTCAGCTATAGATCTCACAGTGCGCTTTAAAAAGCAGGGAAGTGTCATTCACTTCCACCCACCCCCCAACAGGGCAGTGGCAGAGCCAGGAATGGAATCCAGGTGTCTCGAGTCCCAGTCTAGTACTCTGACCACTGGCTATAGCTGCCTCATTAATTCACTGCAGCACTTTCCTGATGCCAGGTTTCATACTGACAAAAAACACAGCTTGATTCCCAGTCCCTTTCCATCGTTCCATCTTAGGGAAACCCTCCAATGGCACAAATCCTTCTTTCCACCCCTTTTGACATGGAAAGCAGGCCCACGCTGTTTTCCACTTGATCCTTAGCCAGCAAAGTGGTCCCTAGGGGGCCGCCAGCTGGCACAATTTAGAGCAGCCCTTAGGTTGCTCTATGTTACACAGGGGGTCATTTCAATTGGACTGTGGATTGAGAGGGAGGCACAAAAGGTGGCTTAGAGCTGTCTTTTCCTACTCCTATCCCTGAGCTGAGCCCACCAATTTGTAGAACAGATTTAAAAATTTTATTAAAGTTAGTGTTTAAAATTAAATATACACAAGTTAAGAGGGGGTACTGTACATCTGGGGTCAGGCTTGAGTTATGAGGGATTACAGGTATCGGCTGCAAGGATGAAGAGATACATACATATTGGTAGATTTTGACTGATTCCTAGAACATCTTTTCCCCTCACTTAGTGCATTTAGCACTGGTGAACGATGCCTAATGACCAGGCGTGGCTTTAGCGTGGGATCATTTGCACTCACAGAAATCATGAAACCAGGCAAACATACACTTCTCCTGGCCCAGTGTGATGGGGAAGTCCCAGTTAGGAGTATGTACTGTGCCCAGGAAGAACCAGTTGAAAGCAGTCTAGAGTCATCTTAGCCAGATACACAGGGAAGAGCACAAACTAGCAATCTTCTTAAACATTGCAGGACTTGAGGCAGTTGATATCTTTAATAGCATGCAACTAAGTCAGGCAGAGAGGTCAGGTTATGACACAATTTTGCAGAAAGTTGAAGAGTGCCGTATACCTAAAAAGAACGTAGACCTTTCAAATGTTTCATTTCACTTTAGAAGACAAATGAAGAAGGAGAGTCCATTGAAGAATTCCTAACAGAGCTGAAGCTAACGAGCCAAACCTGCAACTATGAACAGTTAATTGACTCAGTTAGAAGGGATCCAATTGTAACAGGAATCAGAGCTCCAAAGCTGCAAAAAAAGACTAATGGAAGATATGGATCTCACTTTGGATAAAGCAGCACGACCTGTGTCAGGCAGCAGAAATCACTCGCAACAGAATAAAAATAACGGAAGGAACACAGGACACGGTTACTCTCGATAGAGTGATGAGAGAAAAAAAAACCCGGCAAACACTAAGTCAGTACAAAAAACAAAGAGGAGCAAAGCACAAGAGTTTGCAAGAAACACTTCAAGGATTGCACGAAACGTGGACACAAACACAGACCTCAACAGTGCCCAGTGTTTGGGAAGCACTGCAATATTTGTAAGAAATAAAATCATTTTGCCAAAGTCTGCAACCAGAATCAACAACTGCAGAAGGGGAAGCAAGGCAGGTATGCTGATACAGTAATCCAGGAAGCCAGCACAACAACACAGGAGAGGAGCTCTATCTAGGAGCTGCATCTGAAGAGGAAGGAACGGATGAATGGACAGTTTCTTTAGAGACTAATGGGCTCTTACAACCTACAGATTGGACACCAGTACTCTGGTAAATGTTGTTTCAGATATTAGTGTTAAACGGCTAAATTAAAAACCAGAGAACATGATGGGCAAACAGGACAAAGCGAAAGCTTATAATGGAGACCACATTCCTATCAGAGGTACATGAGTACTAGAAGCGAAGGTAAAAGATCAAATAAAATGGATCAACTTTGTAATAGTTCAAAGGAATAAACCATCTATACTGGGTTTAAAACACACCAAGCCCTTGGGCTAATCCAAAGATAGAGGAGATGAGAGACACATTGTCCGGAACATTTGATAAAACTGTAGTTGAAACAGAGATGGAGTCAGACATAGTGCAAGTCAATTGGATAAAAAAGAATTGTCCTGTCTCAAAAAGGAAGTGCAATGAATTTGCTGTAGCTCTGCTAATGATGCGACTTAACAGAGGGTAATTAAGGCTAATTGCCACAGGGTGGCCAGGACATGACATACCAAGTCCATATTTCCAGTTCAAACCAGAACTGTCTGTTATTGATGGCATATTGTTTAGAGGAAATAGAACAGTAGTGCCAAAGATGTTACACGCTGACATGCTCACAAGGTCACTTGGGCATGGAGAAATGTAAACACCGGGCCTGAGAGATACTGTGTTGGCCACAAATAAACAATGAGAGAGAGAGAAAGCTGTTAAAATGGGTCAAACGTCAAGAATACCAACCTAAACAGAAAAAGAGACTATTTTGAACTGTTAAGAGCCTAGTCTAAAGTTGGTGTGGATTTATTTACATATGCAAGACTATGTTTTGGATTATTATTCTCATTATCCAGAGGTTGTTTTTTTAATAAAACACCACATCAAAACATGTAATCATGTGCATGAAAACTATATTTTCCAGACACGGAATCCCTGAAGTGATCATGTCTGATAACAGGCCACAGTTTGATGGATGTGAATTTAAAAGATTGGCTAGAGAGCACGGGTTTAAGCATGTAACTTCAAGTCCCAGGTATCCTCAATCAATCCAACGGTCTTGTAGAGAATGGCGTGGAAATTGTTAAAAGGACTTTTGAAAAAGGCCACTGACTCAGGAACATATTTGGCTACACGGCGCCACAGAGCAGCACCAATGAATCATGGACTGTCACATGCAAAGAGACTGTTTGGCAGAAAGTTGAGAACAAGACTCCCTAACTTAGTATTGCCATTTGGGATCACTACTGACTTAGATGTGCATAAGCAACGTCAGTGTAGAATTGAGGTAGGGGCACCTAATCCTTGTGCTGTCTGACATACACCTCTGGAAGTGCAGAGGTGGTCACAAGGGTGCAGGGACAAAACAGGAAAGTGTGACATTCTAGTGATGCCACAAGGGCCCAGGAGCTGTAAAACCCCACAGCTCATTAATGAACAACAATAGTTAACAATAGTTGGCTTATCTTCAAGGCCCTTTACAAACCCTACCTAACCCTCACTAGAACACTATTAGAAAAGCATCCCTTCCCCTCCCCATTTTACAGAGGGGGTGGAGCTGAGGTATAGGGCCCAATCCTTATGAAGACATCTGCATTTGAAGAAAAAGGGGGAAGTTGACAGCAATGAATATAAATTGGCAGCTAGGAATAGTAGAAAGTTGATAAAGGAAGCAAAAGGACACAACAAGAAATCTATGGCCAGCGGAGTTAAGGACATTAAGGAAGAGTTTAAGTATATTAGGAACAAAAGGAACCCTAACAATGGTATTGGTCTATTACTAGATGGAAATTATGTATGTAGGAAAATCCAGATGATACGCTCATAATATGATGGTGAAATACTTTCCATTTCAGTAACCTAGAAGGATGTTAAACAGCAGTTCCTAAAGTCAGAATTTTTAAATCATCAAGTCCAGATAACTTGCATCCAAGAGTATTAAAAGATCTGGCCAAGGAGCTCCCTGGAGGGCTAATGTTGATTTTCAACAAGTCTTAAGATATTGTGGAAATTCCAGAGGACTGGAAGAAAGTTAATATTGTGCCCGTAATTTAAAAGGGTAAATGGGATGACCCTTGCATCCGAAGAAGTGGGTATTCACCCACGAAAGCTCATGCTGCAAAACGTCTGTTAGTCTATAAGGTGCCACAGGATTCTTTGCTGCTTCTCCAGGTAATTATAAAACCTGTCAGCTCATAATCCCAGACAAAATAATGGAAAGGCTGACACAGGCCTCTATTAATAAAGAATTAAAGGAAGGGTATGTAATTAATGCCAATTTTTATGAAGAATACATCCTGTCAAACTAACTATCATTTTGGGGTGGGATTACAAGTTTGATAAAGTTAATAATGTTGATGTAATAAGCTTAGACTTCTGGAAAGCATTTGATTTGCTATTGAACTAGACTTTGCTATAGGAAACTAGGAAAAGTAGATGACCAGCAGAGCTGGACCCTGCAAAGCTTCACATGAGCAATCCTGATTCATAGGGCCTGATCGAAAGCCCTGTGAAGTCCATGAGAGACTTTTCGCTGACTTCAGTGGGCATTAGAGCAGGCACACAGGCAACGCCATTGATGTCAATAGAACTTCTTGCATTAGCAGGCTCAAACCTGACCATCCTGGTGTTGAGTGTCCTCAAATACCATCAACTTCAGTGGGACCTGAGGGCTAAGTGCAAGCACCCCAGGGGATCCTGCCCAGAGCTAATCTGAACTTGACATAAGTAAGTGAACACATGTACTGGTCCCCTGTGTTCCCAAGAGCCCCATGCAAACTGTGAGTATGGATGGCGAAAGGGCCAGCTCCCCAACATTAAAATCATTATCAGTTCCAAACCGTGGCAGCTACGCTACGAATCAGTTGGTTTTAAAGCTCTTTTTTTTACTGGTCTTGCTTGCTGCAGAAGTAAGGTCAAGATTAACTCAGGCATCAAATTGGAGCTCCAGCCTCTGAAGCTATTTTATCAGCAAGGCGCCGAGGAGCATGGTGCAGAGTGTTAATTTTAGAGTTTTCATGCCTGGCTGAAAATGAAGGGATAATAGACCAGAAGCAAATTAGCTGCCACATTCAAGCTCTCTCCCAGGAGTATGCATGTCTCAGAGGCGGAATAAAGCAGTGTCAGAGTGGATGGGAGTGTGTGCACATCTCCACAGAACTCCACACAGTATATATTAAACCAACAAGGAGTCCAGTGGCACCTTAAAGACTAACAGATTTATTTGGGCATAAGCTTTCGTGGGTAAAAAACCCACTTCTTCAGATGCATGGAGTGAAATTACAGATGCAGGCATTATATAATGACACATGAAGAGAAGGGAGTTACCTCACAAGTGGAGAACCAGTGTGGACAGGGCCAATTCGATCAGAGTGGACGTAGTCCGCTTCCAATAATTGATGAGGAGGTGTCAATTCCAGGAGAAGCGAAGCTCCTTTTGTAGTGAGCCAGCCACTCCCAGTCCCTATTCAAGCCCAAATTAATGGTGTTAAATTTGCAAATGAATTTTAGTTCTGCAGTTTCTCTTTGAAGTCTGTTTCTTAATTTTTTTGGTTCAAGTATGGCTACTTTTAAATCTGGTATAGAATGTCCAGGAAGATCGAAGTGTTCTCCTACTGGCTTTTGAATGTTACCATTCCTGATGTCCAATTTGTGTCCATTTATTCTTTTACATAGAGACTGTCCGGACTCCTTGTTGTTTTTGTGGATACAGACTAACACGGCTACCTGCTGATACTTGACAGTATATATCGTTTATCTGCATGGTCCTGTGGCTCTCAGGCACTGCTGCAGAGGGTCTGACTAGATGGGATATCATGCGTGGATTCAGTAGGGGAGTTTTCAAGTCACACAGCAATGCAGCACCCAGCAGATATCACTGCAATCAAGGCCCAAGTTCAGGAAGGTACATACACACACACATGTGAGTACTCTCATGCTAGCTTAGGTACTTCTGCAGCCTCCATGACCATAGTATGTGAGCACCTCACAGTCTCTAATGCATTCATCCACACAACATCCTCTGGGGGAGGGAAGTGCTGTTTTACAGATCGGGAACTGAGGCACAGAAAAGGAAAGTATCTTGCCCAAGGTCACACAGGAAGCTTGTGGCAGAGCAGGGAATTGAACCTGGAACTCCCAGAGCCTAGGCTATGGCTGTAACCACTGGCCCATTTTTCCTCCACTGTCTTCCATGGCCCACACATGTGCTTATGTACCTTGCTGAATCAGGGCCTAGCTCAATATCTACCTGCTACACTAACGCTGCCACTCACAAACCATGGGGCCAATCCTACGAGGTGTTCCCACTGATTTTAAATGGAATTGAAGGCCTTCAGCAGTGCTCAGAATTCAGCCCTATGTACTTCTATGACTGTTACTGCTGTATATTAACACTGCTGTAGGAACTGCTGGAGAGGGCTCCCTCACCCTGCTTTTAACGCAGTTACATTAACATGGGGAAAGAGTCTGAGCCTGCTGACTGCAGTGGGAGTTTTGCCTGAGAACATTCTGCAGGATTGATCCCGTCCCTCTGGTGCCTGTAAGATAACAGGCTCTTTTGCTAATTTCTTATCAGAAGCTTGCTGCTGTGAGCCCCTGGTGCTGTGAATCTTATCAGACCAGGTCCCCTGTGGGGGCAAGGATGGATGTTATCTTTGTACAGCACCGAGTGCAACAGGGCCCTGAGTCAGACTGAGGCCCCGGGCTCTGCTGGAATACAAATAAGGTCATGTAAAAGCAGGGTGGTTTGTCAAGACCCAAGAGCTATTTAAATAAGAACAGAGAGAGGCTGAGAGGTGACAATCATGTCAGTACATTTCATAGGCTTCAAAACAAGGTAGACTAAAGAAGCAAGTTAAATGACAGGCAGACCCTTTGCTGGCAAGAAGCAAAGCTTTTGGATATGCAACCGGCTGCACATTTTATTGCATGCCACAAATACATTAACAGCCAAATGGTTCATAATAGGCAGCAGGTTTAAAACAAATAAAAGGAAGTTCTCCTTCACGCAGCGCACAGTCAACTTGTGGAACTCCTTACCTGAGGAGGTTGTGAAGGCTAGGACTATAACAATGTTTAAAAGGGGACTGGATAAATTCATGGTGGCTAAGTCCATAAATGGCTATTAGCTAGGATGGGTAAGAATGGTGTCCCTAGCCTCTGTTCGTCAGAGGATGGAGATGGATGGCAGGAGAGAGATCACTTGATCATTGCTTGTTAGGGTCACTCCCTCTGGGGCACCTGGCATTGGCCACTGTCGGTAGACAGATACTGGGCTAGATGGACCTTTGGTCTGACGCGGTACGGCCATTCTTATGTTCTTATAGCTCAGAAATGCGAAGGCTGGAGGGAATGCTATTCCTTAATTACAGCTTCTCGGGTAGGGGATATTTTGCTGGGCTATAGGAGGAAACTACAGGTGTGGATGAGCACCACTGAGCTCTTCTGGAGAGAATCAGAACGGCTCAGCTGTGTGTCAGAAAATCTATACTGCACCCAGATAAAAGGAGATTCTCCTTTAGCTCAAGTGCTAGAGGTCTATAGTTCTGGAGCATGAGGATCTAAATTGTAATCCAGATGTTGCCATGAGGTTTGGGTCATCATGGTATGCAGCACAGTGGCAATTATGAAGTCCTAGGCAGCCACTGATTTGTTACAATGCTATATTGGTTTGTATGGATGGTTAGAATGGCAAAGTGCTGCTTCACTTTCCAGAGTTACCTTCTTCTAGCAGAGTGAAGGAGGACAGGAGGAACTTAACCACTGACTCTTCCATTATCTTTACCCTCCAGCCTCTGCCTGCATCCAGATGGGAGAATATCAGATCCTGCTTTGAGTGAATCAGTTCACTGACTCCCGTCCCCTCACAGAGAAACACTCTTGTGACACCCTAGCTGCAATTGTGCATCCCTTACTCACCCTCTGGTGCTGAAGGGAATGGAGTTACTCACATGAAGAAGTGCTTACTAACATGAACAAGGATCCACAATGTCGTAGGGTTAAAACAGAGTAACATGCTCCGATCTTTGAGCATCTCCTAGCGGTCAAAAAGGGGAACACCAAAGTTAGGAGGAAATAAAGAGGACTAGATATAATGGGAGAAAAGCATCTGATCCAGAACAAAGCAGATGGGGGGAAAAAAAAAACAGCCACAATAGGTCAACCTCTGAGTGATAAAATTGCACTTTGCATAGCAGCGGCCATGTGTCTTTACAGAGTTAAATAATATCAGACAGAGAATAATGAAGGGATGTATAAGGGAGAAAACCCACTAAGGGGAGCGATATATATTTTGGCAGAGACCTGAACTGAGATGGAGGACTGGCGAGGAGGAGGATGCTCCTGATCCCAGGAGCTGCAAAGACGAAAGGGAATTTATACACTGGCAATAGCAAATTCCTGTGGAGCACAGAAAGGAGGGGAATGGAGGCTGCGCGGTGGGAAGCAGAGGGAGAAAGCGGTATCTTGATCGGTATCTGCAGCTGTTATGGGACACCAAAACCACTGCAAGGCATTGAAACCAACTACCGAAAAGGATTTGTGCTCCCCGGGAGTTTGCTGAAGGCACTTGCTTGTTGGGGTCACAAACCTGCCCATAAATTCATCTGGAATCTCTGAGTACAGTGCTGGCACCACCTCTACAGTGCCATGGCAGAGGCTTAGTACATCATTAGCAGTAAGTCTGATTCAGCAAGGAGGAGATGGTGCTTCTGACCGTGAGCAAAGCCAAATATTCTAGCCCTGCTGTAATAACGATGAGGGCATAGGCAGCAAAGAGTCCTGTGGCACCTTATAGACTAACAGATGTTTTGGAGCATGAGCTTTCGTGGGTGAATGCCCACTTCTTCGGATGCTTGTGATGAGGGCATAATGCTCTCTAAGACATCAATTGCCAAAACTCCAGTAAAATGGGAAAGGGTATCAGTGATTCAGATAAGGCAATAGGCTTTTGTAGGTACAGTTCTGCCTTCGGGCTTTGTCACTCCAGTTAAAGGCAAACCCATACATGGAAGCACTGGTCCTGGGGGGTGGGGATGGGGGGGGTGTATCAGTTTGTGGGGGAGGGGAGGGATGCATGGGAGAATGCCTGGGAATTCTACCCATTCACACCAGCCAGGCTAGATTTCTGTGAAGTGAAAACAGATTATTCCCCAGTTGTTACCAGGGTGGATAAAAATTGATATTTAAATTTAAAAAAATCTGATTTTTTAATTTAAATATCGGTTTACTAAAAATAAATGTATTTTAAATTGACAACCTATGTTAAGGCCTAAATGTATTATGATCTATTAAAATCATTTAACAAAAATAATATTAAGCAGTACGTGTTTGCTGCCAAGTTTTAAAGCAATTCAAACCATGGAATTGGGGGAAAATCACTGGCTAAGCACCTGGAACCAATGGTTTTGAGGAAGGGTGGTCCAATAGTTAGGGCTGCAGCCTGGGATTCAGGACACCTGGGTTCAATTCCTTGTTCCTCCACAGACTTCCCATGTGTCTTATCAAGCGGAGTGCCCCAAGGGTCGGTCCTGGGGCCGGTTTTGTTCAATATCTTCATTAACGAACTGGAGGATGGCATGGACTGCACTCTCAGCAAGTTTGCAGATGACACTAAGGGTAGGGATAGGAAACAGAGGGACCTAGACAAATTGGAGGATTGGGCCAAAAGAAATCTGATGAGGTTCAACAAGGACAAGTGCAGAGTCCTGCACTTAGGATGGAAGAATCCCATGCACTGCCACAGCCTAGGGACCGAACGGCTAGGCAGCAGTTCTGCAGAAAAGGACCTAGGGGTTACAGTGGACGAGAAGCTGGATATGAGTCAACAGTGTGCCCTTGTTGCAAAGAAGGCTAAAGGCATTTTGGGCTGTATAAGTAGGGGCACTGCCAGCAAATCGAGGGACGTGATCATTCCCCTCTATTCGACATTGGTGAGGCCTCATCTGCGGTAATGTGTCCAGTTTTGGGCCCCATGATACAAGAAGAATGTGGAAAAATTGGAAGGAGTCCAGTGGAGGGCAACAAAAATGATTAGGGGGCTGGCTGAGGGAGGAGAGGCTGAGGGAACTGGGATTGTTTAGCCTGCAGAAGAGAAGAATGAGGGGGGATTTGATAGCTGCTTTCAACTACCTGAAAGGGGGTTCCAAAGAGGATGGATCTAGACTGTTCTCAGTGGTACCAGATGACAGAACAAGGAGTAATGGTCTCAAGTTGCAGTGAGGGAGGTTTAGGTTGGATATTAGGAAAAACTTTTTCACTAGAGGGTGGTGAAGCACTGGAATGGGTTATCTAGGAAGGTGGTAGAATCTCCTTCCTTAGAGGTTTTTAAGGTCAGGCTTGACAAAGCCCTGGCTGGGATGATTTAGTTGAGGATTGGTCCTGCTTTGAGCAGGGGGTTGGACTAGATGACCTCCTGAGGTCCCTTCCAACCCTGATAGTCTATGATTCTATGAACCAGAGTTTGTGGAAGTGCTAAATCAGCTTTTGACAGCAGTAGCCTCCTCTGAGGTGCAGAGAGAATATTTTCTTCATTTCAGTTTATTCAACTAGTTCAGTTCAATGGCTAGTTCTTCAAAGAAACCAACTGAAAATTAAAAAAGCAGAAAAAGCTTGTTTTCCTTTTCCAATTTATGAATAAAAATAAGGCGTGAGGATGAGATCTACTAGTTCTATAATCTTGAAGGACACGGTGACCAGAAACAATCAGTTTAATTAGCTAACTATATGTTTTGATAAATTTTGATAGAAGAAAGCTTTTCTTACTGTATCCATCACATCTAAGGTAGTTTAATAAAAAAATTAAAATGCTTTTTTGTGCATTTTAATTGAATTCCAATTTCCATCCAAACAGAGCTTGACACAAATCACAAGTTAATAAATCAATCATCTAATAAATATGAAATGCATCATTCATCATTTTCTAAAATAATAAAATGTAAAAATTAGGGCTGTGAAACGATTAAAAAAATAATCACAATTAATTGTGAAATTTAAAAAATAGTTGTGATTAATCGCAGCTTTAATCACACCATTAAATAATAATAGAATACCAATTTAAATTCAGCATGGAAGCATGTCCTCTGGAATGGTTTTCAAAGCACGAATGGGCATACGAATGTTTAGCATACCGGGCATGTAAATACCTTGCAATACCAGCTACAACAGTTCCATGTGAACGTGTTTTCTCACTTGTGACATTGTAAATAAGAAGTGGGCAGCATTATCTCCCATAAATGTAAACAAACTTGTTTGTTTTAGCGATTGGCTGAACAAGAAGTAGGACTGAGTGGACTCGTAGGCTCTAAAGCTTTACATTGTTTTGGTTTTGAGTGCAGTTCTATTAAAAAATAATTATTCTACATTTGTAAGTTGCACTTTAATTCTTTTGTTTCTTTTTTACAGTGCAAATATTTATAACAAAAAATAATATAAAGTGAGCAGTGTACACTTTGTATTCTGTGTTGTAATTGAAGTCCACATATTTGAAAATGTAGAAAAACATCCACAAATATTTATAATCAAATTAAATTGGTATCCTATTATTGTTAAACAGTGCAATGAAAACTGTGATTAATTGCAATTTTTTATGTAGTTAATTTGTTTCGCATGAATCGCTTGCATTAATTGCAAATGACAGCCCTCATAAAAATTAAGAATAAATATAAGCTAAGCTATATAATTGCTTAAATAAATGTGTACAGATATAGTGTATCCTCCTGGTTAACAAAAAAAAAACAAAAAAAACCCACCAAATTTAGTACAAAGGGAATATTAGGTTGCAAATCAACATGTTTTAATGCAGGGATCTCAAACGCAAATCACCACGAGGGCCACATGAGGACTAGTACATTGGCCCAACGGACACTTCACTGAAACCTTTTCATACAATGATACAAAAGTATAGTCAAAAATGAAAAAAAGAATAAAAGTAATATAGTATGCTATTAAAAGTCAATGTATTGGCCCCGGAGCACCCACGGAGTTGGCACCTACGGTGGGCCACAGGAAATAGCTCTGCGGGGCCAGCTGTGTGTTTGAGACCTGTCTTAATGGTTACCAACCAATGAGAATCAGCATTTCTTTAGGAAAATAATTAAAGCACAACTGCAAAATACAATTAGAAATTGACGTTTTAAATCAGCAAACAAGAAACCTTGATTTAAATCAGTCCCCCCGGATCCTTACAAGAGACATGGATAACACCGAACATCTAAACAGCTGCTAACCTCATCCCCACTGCCTTGTTCAGCCCAAACAAGGCGAGTGGGGAGAGGAGAGGAGAGGTGGTGGCTTCACAAGAGGAGGAGCTTATGTGGTGCTCTTAGGCCTCTCTGCCACTAATCCCCTTCCCCATATCTCTTCCGCAGCCTCCCAACACCTCCCCCCTAACCCCACTGCCTCCCTCTGGCCTGAGCTCCACCAACCCCTCTCCCTTATCACCCATCCTTCTTCCCTGGGCACAGCCCCAAACGCTTCTCCACCTGTTCCCCGACACTTCTCCACCTCTGATTCCCCTTCCCAGTCCCCAACCTGCCCCCTCCCCACATTCCCTCCCTGCTTATGATTACATTATCCCAACTGTTTGCTTGAGTCTTTCTTCCTCCCTCTAGTTAATCAGTGCTCATTTCCCTTGACAATTCTTCTGAAGTAAAATCAGAGTCTGCTGGTGGGTTTTAGGCACTTTAAAATATCACTCAAACCAGAAACTTTAGTCTAATATCAGACCTTTCAAAAGCAGCCCCCCCCCAATGCAAGGAACACACACACAGAGACATTTGCTGAAAGCTGCCATGATTAGGGCTCGAACCCACAGAGTATGGGTGCAACTCAGGCTCAAGGACCACGGAAGGTCATCTTGAGCCACTCAATTACTGACACAGATGGTCTGGCAACCCACTGGCTTCAGTAGAGCCCTAGTCTTTACTGCACATGCACACTTTGCCCTTTGAGGCCCATCTGTTTACCACGTGCTGACCTGCAGTGCCAAACTTTACCACAGTACTGGTTCCCTGAAGGGGCAGTGAATGCCAGACACAAGCCGAGATCAATCCCGAGTAACAGATCAGTTTAGGAAAGATCAGACCCATAGACTGTACCTATGTGTGCACTAAGAGAAGACGGAGGGGATTTTGTAAAATGGTGGGGTTTTAGGGAAGCTGTATCTTGGGAACCCCTTACTCAAGTGACCCAACATTTGAAACACTAACACTACTCAGCAGTCCCATGAGGCACGGAAAAGTTCAAGACAATCTACTTCAGCATGTGGATTTTAAACCACTTCGAACAGTCCACCTTTAAATGGAAAACAATACCGAAACTGAACTATAGCAGAGCTGGCACTGGGCTAGAACAGAAGTTGCACCCGTGTAAGATTTTTTGGCTGCTGAAAGAAACTATTTGGCTGGAGTGAGTTCACACTGTGCTGCTTGTGCTAACCCATGTTGTCAAGGGTATGTCCATACAGCAGCACACCAGATCACTAAAAGCATAGTGCATTGTGGGTAGGTAAAATACACTCAGGGTTCAATCAGAACATGAAATACGTCCAGTCGACATACTAGTCTACATCGGGCCACAGGCCAAGGTCATAAGGACCTAAGGATACTGGCTTAATACACCCAAGCCCAGCTCCCACTGGGAATTGCCTGCATGCACCTGAAGGCAGAATTTGGCCCATAATAGTTAGAAAAGCAGATTGTTCACCTCTCACATGGGTTCCCCGAGTCTTTGCGTGTTCCAGGCTGTACTCAGTAAAGGCCCTGGTTTTGCTTTCAATGCATGGGCAGAATGTACAAGTTTTAGAAAGAGCCACAAACTCCACTCCAGTCTACTTTGGCTCAGTGAGGAGAAAAACGAGCCCCAGCCTTTTGCTTAGCTAATCATATTTCTAAATGGATACGGCTAAAAGCTAAGCTCTTCCCCAGTCCCTGCCAGGAGCAAGCCAGCCACTTGATTTGTTTTCTCCCCGAATACATTTCCCAAGAATGAGCTTTCTGGCAACGCTTCGTCATCTCGCAGATTAACGCAAAGGCAAATGGTAAACAACGCCAAGACCAATTACAGAATTAAACAGCTGTTGCCTCTGCAAAGTTTTTGGCATCCCCAGTGAAACTCCAAGTCAGAATGAAGAGCAGGGAGGGGGCGAGAGCCGTGCTGGAAGGAATAATGCTCATCAATTCCAGGAAAGGCTACCACACCAGATGTGAGAGAAAGGCCAACAAAACAGCAACACACCCAGAGGGCAGGCGTCGGCCTGTAGGTCACGAGCTTTGTCCCTGCAGTTTGATCAGTTGTGGCTTTACTGAAGGTCTAGATCGGGGTCGGCAACCTATGGCACGCGAGCCAATTTTTAATGGCACGCTAAGGCCTGCCGGGACCCCAGCGTGCCATTAAAAATCCTACCGCAGTGGCAAGCTGCAGGGTCTGCGCTCCCGGGCTGGAGCGCCAGGCCGAGCGCAGCAAGCCGCAGGCCCCTCCCCCGCCTTCTCCCCTCCCCCGGAGCCCTGCCGCCGCGCACAGCGCTCTGGGGGCCGGGGCTGCGCGCTCCCGCGGGGCAGCGTTTGGCTCCGTGGGGAGGGAAAGACGCTCCCCGCTCATCAGGAGCCCCGCCGCCGCGCGCAGCCCCATCCCGCCCCTCAGAGCACTGTGTGCGTGGCGGCAGGGCTCCGGATCAGTGGGGAGCCTCATGGTAAGGGGTCCGGGTCTGGGGGGGGGGGGTTGGATAAGGGGTGGGGGCATTCAGGAGACAGGGTGGGATCCTGGGGAGGTGGTTAGGGACGGGGGTCTCTGGAGGGGGCAGTGAGGGAGCAGGGGGGGTTGGATGGGGCATGGGAGTCCCGGGGTCTGTTAGGGGGTGGGGGATGGATAGGGGTCAGGGCAGTCAGGGAACAGGGAGCAAGGAGGGTCCTGGGGAGGCAGTTAGGGTGGGGGGGGTCTCTGGAGGGGATGGTCAGGGGACAAGGAGCTGGGGAGGGTTGGGAGTTGGGAGGGGCTGTCAGGAGGTAGGGGTGTGGAGAGGGGTTAGTTCTGGGGGGGTCCTGTCTGGGGGTGGGGAGCGGTTGGATAGGCATGGGAGTCCCGGGGGTTCTGTCTGGGTGCAGGGGTGTGGATAAGGGTTGGGGCAGTCAGGGGACAGGTAGGGGGTAGGGTCCTAAGAGAGCAGTCAGGGGACCAGGGGCAGGGAGACTTAGATAGGGGGTGGGATCCCAGGAGGGGGTAGTCAGGACAAGGAGCGGGGGGGGGATTGGGGGTTCTGGGGGGGCAGTCACCCAGCCCTCTGCCCTGAGCCCTGTCCCCCCCCCCACACACACACACACCCAGGCCCTCTGCCCTGAGCCCTGTCCCCCCCCCCCACACACACACACCCAGGCCCTCTGCCCTGAGCCCTGTCCCCCCAACACACACCCAGGCCCTCTGCCCTGAGCCCTGCACCCCACACACACCCACCCAGCCCTCTGCCCTGAGCCCTGCACCACCCCACACACCCCAGACCCCTGCCCTGAGCCCTGTACCACCCAGCCCTCTGTTGACTCCTTCACACCCCCCCCGCATGACCCCAGCCATGACTCTGGCACCCCCACACATCCTCTGCCCTGACTCTGGCATCCCCACCACATCCCCAGCCCCCCACGTCCCATGCACCCCGCTCATCCCCACCCCCACCCTGAGCACCAAACGGGAGCTCCTGCACCCCCACTCACATTCCCACCTGCATCCCTCACACCAAATTGGAGCTGCCCAGGTAAGTGCCCCCACACCCAAACCTCCTGCCCCAACCCTGAGCCCCCTCCCTCATTGTAGCTCCTGGCCAGACCCTTCACCCCCAGCCCTGTGCTCAGTGCACTCCCACCCTCAGCTCAGTGCAGAGAGAGGAAGAGAATGGGCCAGAACCAGGGAGAAGGTAGGTACCCACTGTATGTGGGCAGGGCCAGGACCCCAGACCGGCAGCAGGCTGAGGGGTCCGGCAGCTGGGATCCCGGCTGGCAGGAGCCGGCGGATGGAACCCCTGAGCGGCAGTGGGCTGAGCCGCTCAGCCCATTGCCCGTCTGGAGTTCCATCTGCCGGCCCCGCACTGCCTGCTGCTAGTCTGGGGTTCTGGCTGCTGGACCCTTGCCAGCTGGGGTCCTGGCCGCAGGCCCCACTCAGCCCGCTGCCGGCCTAAGTGAACAGAACCCCAGCCCAGCAGTGGGCTGAGCGGGCCGGTGGCATAAGAGCAAAATTTTAATTTAATTTTAAATGAAGCTTCTTAAACATTTTGAAAACCTTGTTTATTTTACAATACAACACTAGTTTAAAAGCAGCAAAGAATCCTGCGGCACCTTATAGACACCCACGAAAGCTCATGCTGCAAAACGTCTGTTAGTCTATAAGGTGCCACAGGATTCTTTGCTGCTTTTACAGATCCAGACTAACACGGCTACCCCTCTGATACTTGTTGAGATGAGTTCCTGTCTGCATTCTATAGAACTTGCCCATGCCGGTATTGCCCTGGCCTCTTCTTTTGTCATTCAGTGTTGAACGCATTCTAAGACAATATGCATTTCCTCACCTTTTGGGGGCGAAGCCAGACTTTAAGGCACCTGCTCCCCTACATGGTGTAAACTTTGCTTGTGCCAATCAGAAACGAACACAAACAGGTTTTGGGCCCCGTCCCCTATGACACTTCTATGATGTCATAGTGGGTACTTTATGGCCTGCCTGCCATGTGCAGGCAGGGAGAGGAGAAAGAAAAACAAATCCTGTGTATACCCGTGTATCCTGTGTATACCCGTAACCGAGCCTGATCACCTCGAAGCTTCTCTCTCAGCTCACGTGTTTCAAACAGAGCTTCTACGTTTGCCGGTCGTTATGCGTTGGTTTGTATTTGTAAGTATCAGTTATTACTAAATGCTGCATCTCTGTTTATAAATATTGTTAATAGATATTTTAGTCATTGTGTGTTTTAAGTTTCATTAACTCTATTAGCTAATCATACGCTGCTCCCTTACCCCTTGTAATTATCCCCAATAAAACTTTTAAATTGATTAAGTTTAGTGTGTGTGTGTGTGTCTGCAGTTTGCATCGTGACCCACACTCTCCTTGCATCCCTTACCAATATAGTCTGTTGCCACGTGCAGCCTGGTAAATAACAGGCCTGCATTTTCTTTCGCCCCTGCGAGCCCGTGGCAATCCACAATACTTAACACTAGTTTAGTTATATAATATATAGACTTGTAGAGAGAGACCTTCTAAAAAACATTAAAATGTCTTACTGGCACGCGAAACCTTAAATGAGAGTGAATAAATGAAGACTCAGCACACCACTTCGGAAAGTTTGCCGACCCCTGAGCTAGATTTAAACCAGCCACACAAGCCAGGCAAAGGGACTCCAGGTAGTGGGCCTGATTCTCCCTGCACACCACCTATATGCCGGTGTAACCCTACTTACGTCAGCGAGGCTACTGCTGATTTACACCAGCATAAGCAAGAGAAGGATCAGACTCCATGAATCTGAAAGGGCTCCCTCCTTATACAAGAGCCCAGTCTGATATGGGGGTGAGTGTTACCTGAAATTGGGACAGCTAATAAGTGTAGGGAGGACTAACGACTCACCAGAGTTTGGCAGAAAGCTGCACGTTTATTATACCAATAGCTAAGCTCAAAAGAAGGCGAGGGGTGTCCACACTCTCACACTCACGCTCCCAGGACAGGCACGGCACTGGAGATGTCAGGATCCTTCAAGGTAAGTGTCCCACAGCGCAGCGACGGATGGTGTGATGAAGGTAAGTCTTCCCGAGGCACGATGGAATGCAACACGGCGAACCACTGGCCAGGCGGTCCGGGCGAAGGGCCTTCACGGGAATTACAATCTTGTGAGTGTACTGCTGAGCACATGGCCCCTTCCCCTTTTAAGGACTTGCTCCTCATGGCCTGCGACTAGAGATGGCCGCGTCTGATTGGTCACACTCCACCTCAGGCAGTATCCAAGCAGTGTCCATGCATTTGGCGTGTGATCGCTGCCTAATCAGAGTCCCAGACATCTTGTCTATCTAGGAGCTCTTCTGATCTTCCAGCTGCTCAAGCAGCCCATTCATCCCACAAGCATCCCAGGAGGGAGGGGGAAAGCCACTTCACAGGTATTCAAAGAGAGAGAGGAGACGGGGTGGGGAGGGCAGTGTCACAGACCTTTTGAGCATACAGATCACTGCTGCTCCTAGAGTACCACCAAACCCTAATGATTTCAACAGAAGCTGAGGGCAAGCAGCAGGTCAGTACTTCAGCACTAACACAGGCACTTCCAAACTCCCACAGACTACAACTGGCCCACTCCCACGTGTGCATCTCTGCAGGCCTGGGACCCTCAACGTTGTTCCGACTGTATTTTTCAAAGGGCTTGGCTACACTTGCAAGTTGCAGCGCTGGTAGAGGCTTTCCAGCACTGCAATTAGTAACCGTCCACACCTGCAAGGCACATCCAGCGCTGCAACTCCCTGGCTGTAGCGCTGGCTGTACACCTGGCCAGGTTGGGGTGTAGCGATTGCAGCGCTGGTGATCCAGCGCTGCTCATCAAGTGTGGACACACACCAGCGCTTTTATTGGCCTCCAGGGAATAAGGAGATATCCCAGAATGCTTTTAACTAAATTACTCCCTTTGTTTTGTTATGCAGCCTCTCTTTGTTTTGTTGTGAACCTCCGGAGCTCCGTTTCTACCGGAGTTTCTACAGGAGCTGCTTATCAGCTCCTGTTTGCTGTGATCAATCTGTGAACAATCAAATGAGATCCTCCTCCATGTTGTGAACGAGCTCTGTGGAGCTCCTCCGTTGCCGCTGCTGCTATCTAAAAAACAAACAGAGCTCCTGTTTGCTGTGATCATCTGTACCTGGCTGTAAACAATCAAATGAGAGGCAAGCAGGGAGGGGGTGAAACAGTGGGGAGTCGTGTTGGCTGCAGGCTCTTTGCAATTAAGAGTTAAGACTAAGGGGTCAGAAACATGTTCTGATTTTTCAATGCAGGAAGCTAAACACACAGTGTTGGCTCCAAAAATCCCCTCTCTCTTTCCCCCCGCTCCCTGTCACACTAGACCCCACTCCACCCCCCTCTTTTGAAAAGCACGTTACGGCCACTTGAACGCTGGGATAGCTGCCCATAATGCATCACTCCCAACAGCGCTGGAAATGCTGTAAATGTGGCCACACACCAGCGCTGGTAGCTGTGAGTGTGGCCACACACCAGTGCTGCTCCTACACAGCTGGATGACCAGCGCTGCAAACCGTAAGTGTAGCCAAGCCCAAAGACTATTTTATAAATGAAACTAAACGCACTTCAGAACCTTTCCGCAGCATGTTTCCAGCGGACTGCGCTGCCTCAGCAGGGAGCCAAGGTGCGTTCTGGTCCACACAGCCGCATGGCTCGCCCTGTGTTACTGTTTCCGAGAAGGGAGATATGGATCAAAGCGTGATCGCTAGCAGGGGCTCAGGATAGCAGTGAATGTTTCCAGTGACGATTAGGCTGGGAGAACAGCTGCGTGCACTGCTAGAGCCCAGTGGCACCTACCACATTTGCTAGAATGTTTCTAGCCTCAAGATTCAAGGTAACTAAGGCTTTGTCTACACGACCACTTTTGTCAGTAAAGCTTTGGTCGGTCAGGGGTGGGAAAAAACCCCGCTCGTTGGGGGTGTTTAATTATGCCGGCAGGAGAGCTCTCACCTGCTGGCAAAGAGTGGCTACATGGAAGACCTTACCGAGGTACGTAAGGTCTGTAGTGTAGACAGAGCCGAAGTTCCACGGTCAGTTTCTATTCATGCTGTTGACTTCTGACAGCCTCTGCTGAGTGGTAGCAGATGTCTGGGGCCCTGCAGGTTGGCTTCCCGGGGGAGAAGTCAGGGACGTGCAGTCTGGCTGTGCTCTAGGTGTAATTTGTTTTATTTACACGTGCGCACACAATTCCTCCCTCCAAGAATCTCAGCCACACGGGTACCTGATTCTGCCTTCATGACTGACTCTAACCGGAGACCACGGCAGAGAGCAAGCAAGCCCTGAATCTGCGCTGCTCTGACTCCCAATGCTCTGAATTAACAGATCATTGGGTGTAAGGGAAAGCTGGTTACTGAAAGCATGAGGTGAAAGATGCCTCCCTCTGCAGCTCCCCACAAGGCAGGGGCTTTTCTAGAAACATTCTCTGGCTCCTCCCCTTAGCCGCCTGCAAATACCTCAATCAGTAGGGAGGGCAGCTTGGAGAGTTCCCTGAATGGCAGCAGAGTAGCCTCAGGCTCAGAGATCATGTTCAAGAGCGGGGCCGGGGGGAGGGCTTGGATCATTTTCGCGAAAGCTTAATAGCAAAAAAAACCCAACAACCTTGGAGAAAAAGCCAAGGAGAAACTCAAGCCTCTTTGCCGGATTCCATCAGCACAGCTCAGAGAATCCAGCTGCCTGAGCAATGAAGAGGCGGCTCGCTCTATAGCGAAGACGCCGCTGTAAACATTTCCCCTGCAGATCTGAGGCTGGAGACCGCAGTGGGAGGGATGAGAGGAGAAGCTCTCCATTTCATGCACTGGAACAGCTCCAGGGGGCACTTGGAAGAAGAACACTGAATAGCCATATGATGGTAGCGCACAGATCCCAGTCCACACCGGGGACCTCTTGTGCTGTGCAAACACATGGGGTGAAATCTGATCCCTCCTGAAGCCACTGGCAAAGCTCTCATTGACCTTCAGTGGGGCCACGATTTCACCTACAGGGCCCGCCCAAATTGCGTACAATCAAACAATGAGCAACATCAAGGGTGTAGGCAAGGGAGACAACCAATAGCCAGCATATAATGTTTACATGTGTACAGACATTTTGAAGTGTTGTAGCCGAGTCGGTCCTTGAATGTTACACACACAAGGAGGGGAAGAGAATATCTTTGACTGGACCAACTTCTGTGGGTAAGAGAGAGAATCTTAAATTTATAACTTTGCTGGACACTAAAAATCATGGTCGTAATACAGACGTGGGATTTATGGCTTATTGCAACAACCTGTAACCCACTAACCCCCCTTTTTGTCCTTTGACTACAGGGGTGTAAACAGGCCACTTCACCTTGACTGGTCATATAGTTTAGCATAAGTAGTTACCACATGTTCCATCTGTTTGGTTTTGCATGTGGTTATGACACTCCGGGTACCTTTCCCAGACCTGAAGAAGAGCTCTGTGTTGTCTCTCTCATCAACAGAAGTTGGTCCAATCAAAGTTATTGTCTCACTCTAGTGCAGGGGTTCTCAATCTGGGGGTCAGGACCGCTCAGGGGGTCACAAGCTGTCAGCCTCCACCCCAAACCCCACTTTGCCTCCAGCATTTATAATGGTGTTAAATATATAAACAAGTGTTTTTAATTTATAAGGGGGGTGGGGAGAGTTGCACTCAGAGGCTTGCTATGTGAAAGGGGTCACCAGTACGCTAGTTTGAGAAACACTGCCCTAGTGGACAGAGCATTGGTTGGGACTCAGGAGATCCAGGTTCTAGTCCCAGCTCTGCCACTGGCCTGCTGGGTAATTCTGTGCCTCAGTTTCCCCATCGGTAAAATAGGGGTGGCGATACTGGCCTCCTTGGTAGAATACTTTGAGATCTGATTAAAAACACTGTATAAGAGCCAGGTATTGTTATTAACAATTTCAGTAGGAGCAAGACTAGGCCCCACTTTATGAAGTTTACACACACACACACACACACACACACACTGTTGTAAGAATTAAGACAGAATCTGGGCCTGTAATTAAGAATTTCATCTTTTGCAGCAGAAAGTAGCTATTCTCCCCACTAAATCCCAAGCTTGGCTGGGGTGACTGACAGGAAGGAAACCCACTGGGGCTTTATGAAAAAACCCATGAAATCACTTGTGGAGGCTTCCTGACCTTTAGAAGATTTGCCTTCTGTTTACAAACAAGCGAATGGAAGCTGCAAATGAGGCTGATCTTTGTTTCCACGTACGAAAGAGTCTCGTGGATTAAAGTGGCAGCAAAGGAAGGATTTGGGGCCAGATTCCCTTTGCTGAATTTCTGCTCCGCACAGCAGGGCTGCCTTGGAGCTGCTCTGATTTACACCATTTGGCAGTGGTCCCTCTGGATCATCTGCCAGCTGAGCACAGCCAAAGTGCAGTCCGTTTAAACCCCTCCTCCCCACCCCTGATGCACCTGGACCCTCAGGGGGAATTCTCAGCCAGCCAGATCCAACCACTTTCCAGCTCTGTCTCCATGTAGTTTGCAGGCAAGATTACGAAATTCAAAGCCTGATTTTTGCAAGCTTCTCTCACATGAGTACGCCCAACTCATGCGATTAGTGCTATTGACTTTCTCCTCATGTGAGGAAAGGTTCTAGGATCAGGCCCTAAAGCGTATATACTGCCCTGAGAGCTTTACTGACTAGGTCAAAGTTGTCCATGCTCAGACTGAGCTATCATCAATGACATTAGCACAGCTTTCTGTCAGAAGGCTTGAGCTCCTCCCTGCCACTTCTGGCTCTAATGCTGTTATCAGACGATCTCGCAAGACAGACACCCAGGGATTTCCCATTTCAAACTCCCCTCCCTGTAGAAACACCCCCCCACACACACACGCACACACACAAAATACCTTTCACCCTAGCATGGGGCCCACAAAGGCTAAGAGCGAGAACTGTCACTGCTTGGATTCTGAGTTTTCTCCCTGGGAAGGGAGGTTTGCAAACACATGAAGAGGACAGGAGTGGACTGTAGCTACTGTTCTGATTTCCACAGAGGTATGGGGCACAGATGCTCAAGAGCAGAGGTAGCCAAACTTTGCCCAACTGCAAACGGCATAAGCTTGCCAAAAGTCAGAGAGCTGAATGTAACAAGCATGAAATGAAGCAGATTGCAGCCATCCTTATACTTCAATGCAGAGCGGATTAGCAGTGCGGTGTGCATTAACAGTCACCAGTGTCTTTCGGGTAGATTGCCTATTGCAGAAATATTTTCAGAAGAGCTAGGAAAAAATCCTCCCCTGCGCCCCCTTCAAATAACGACCCTCTCCTTTCTTCAGGACCAGTGAGTATTCTCTGAACAGTTAGGGCCAAATTTTCAGTGCAGACCTCTGTTTTTATGGGTACAATTACACACCAGCAAATATTAACAGTAACGGTTAGACATTTGGATGAAATGTAGGTTATTCTATTGATGAAAAGAGATATTACTATTTGGTCAGTGACTCTCAACCACTTCTGTTCTCATGACTTGAGAAAAAAAGGGAGAGCCCCTTTCCCATCCAGCCATAAAAAAAAAGGAGGGTAAAACTGGCTTATGATAGCCCCACAGTAAGGTGATCAGGACTAATTCACATTGTCCGCTCCCTATTTATTTGCTTTATCTGTGTTTAGACTGTCTGCTCTTCGGTACAGGGATTGTCTTCTTCTTATATGAATGTACATTACTAAAGCAATGGGACCTGACCCCCATGGGGGTCCCTTGGTGCTATCATAATAGAAATAAACACTAAAAACTAAATACTAATAACTAATATATACATACTATAATAGACATAATACCCATGCATAGAATATAATACCACAATACTGTAGAAATAATAACTAAATCCTAATAAATATATAAATACTGGCATATATATATATATATATATATATATATATATATGCATTATGTATAATATATACAAATATTTCATTAATAAAATAAATAACTATAGACCAATGAACTGAACACTGATAATAACTAAGTACTGTAATGAACGGCATCTGCATGGATTAGTAGGTGCTACATTGTGCCTGCAGAAATGAGGGCTGGTAGGAAAGCATTGGCGAGCTCTGGAAAGGTCAGTTTCTGTTGTCCAGCCCTGTTTGTGTCATTCCAGTGCAGGTTTAACAGGGTTTTCCACATACCATGTGACATCCCAGGGCCCACACTGTTCCAGGAAAGCTAACAAACAAACAGCTGCCTTCTCTGTCGACGCCGAAAACGGACAAACACGGAGAATGGGCCCAGCTCCCCTGCAGTGAAGAATGGGGAAAGCGAACCTCTTGGGAGACAAATCCTGCCCCTGCCACCCGAACGGCCTCTTTGCAGTGGAACCGGTCTGGCTCTGCCGTGCAGAGGGAAGAGGCCTGGATGTGGGAGAAACCTCCTGTGTGACACCGGTGCTCCCTTTCTTGCAAGTCCCCTGAGCAGCAGCACACAGGGGACGGGAAGAGCAACTTGGTAGCCACTCCACAGCCACAGGGGAAGGATTCTTCCTCCAACCCACACAACTTCCTAGCATTCACCACCCCTGCAAATCACACCAGGTGCTGGATGGACCCTTCACTGCAGGAGACAAGCTAACGAGATGGGAAGTCCTCTGACCCCCTTCCTCTCCCAGTGTCGTAACTGGATGTCGGCAGGAGCTGCAACACAGCATGTGGATGCGGCATTATTGATCATACACAAGGTGACATGTGGTCCTGCAAAGTGTTGAGCACCCTGAACTCCCAGTGACACCCACCAATGCACAGAACAGGACCCCGAGACACTTCTGAAGCAGTACCCCATTAAACACATACAGGCACAGCACTGCTGGAGGTGCTGTCTTCCAGATGAGACTGAGCTGCTGACTCCTTGCAGCGCTTATCCCAGCCTCCTGCAGTTTGGCCAATTACTCTTTGCCTGCGTCAAAGTGCCCCCAGCTGTTGCACTTCCTGTCTTGGGGCCCAAGTCTGCAAAAATCTCAGTGACTCCAACAGTGCAGGTTACACTTGTAATGTCACCTGGTTTCGCCCTACACGCAGCTGCATTTCAACCTTGGACAGATGGATGCATGGATGGAAAACACGAAAATTATGTTACAAGAATGTTAAGGTTGTAAAGTCAAGCACTCAGAAGTTAGGACATGCCAGGATTCAGGTTGCCTGTGCAACCATAATTCAGCCTCTTGTGCATATGCATTATGATTAAGGCTGCGGGTTTGTCACAGAGGTCACGGATTTTGTGATTTTCTGTGACCTCTGTGACTTCTGCAGTGGCTGGTGCGTTTGGTCCAGGGGCCGCCTGAGCTGCTCGGGCAGCCCCTGGGCCAGCCGCACCAGCCGCTGCTGGGGCAGTCTCAGGCCACTGCCCCCTCCACCCCGCCCCCCATAGCAACAGCATAAGTTTGGGTATGGGAGGGGGGCTCAGGGCTGAGGCAGGGGGTTGGGGTGTGGGAGGGAGTGAAGGCTCTGAGCGGCACTTACCTCAATAGGGCTCCCCAGAAGCACCAACATCCCTTAGCTCCTAGGCAAAGGCACAGCCAGGCAGCTCTGCGTGCTGCCTCCGCCTGCAGGCACCGCCCCCGCAGCTCCCATTGGCTGGGGTTCCCGGCCAATGGGAGCTGTGGAGCCGGCGCTTCAGGCAGAGGCAGCACACAGAGCTGCCTGGCCACGCCCCTGCCTAGGAGCTGAGGGAGGGGAATGTTGCTGCTTCCGAGGAGGCGTGGAGCCAGGCAGGGAGCCTGTCACCCCCACCCATCACCAGTGTGGGGGGGGTCTCGGGCCGCACACCCTCCCCTCCCCCCATCCCCCGCAAGCACCCATAGCACACGCACATACACACACGCCCGCCCGCAAGATTTAGTCAGGAGTATATAGTACAAGTCATGGACAGGTCACGGGCCGTGAATTTTTGTTTACTGCCCGTGACCTGTCCATGACTTTTACTAAAAATACTCATGACTAAAATGTAGCCTTATTCATGATACAATCTTTAATTGCATGATCATATACTAGTTTTTCCACAGGACCCCTGCCTCATTTTGTGCACAGAACTGGCCAGCTCTGGGTCCTGGGGATTTCCCGGGAACTGTATTTCATTAGCTAAACACAGATTTGTGGGCCAGAGTGATGAATGGAACCACGTCTAATTAGGGAAGAGGAACACAATAAAAGGCAACCACAAGCTGCCAGTGTTGCGAGAAGATGCCCAGTCTAGGGGCCAGTCAGGGGAGAAGTGAGTCCCAGAGTTCCTCTGCAAGAGCAAGAAGCCAGCAGGGAAGAGCCCTGCAGCACCAACTACCCAAGTCAGCTTTTGGAATAGCTTTGCTCAAACCTGCAGTACAGGGAGCAGCCCCCTAATGGAACTATAAAGAGTCACCCACTTTGGCCTGGCACCGGGCCTCAGGACCTGAGCCCTTCCCTGCCAGAAAGCGGGCCCAGCCAGAGAGCTGCAGAGTCAGAGCTCTACTGGGGCATCTCCAGCACAGCCCAATCCTTCTCCCAGACCAGCAGGAGATTGTTCGTGGTGAACCTGATAGGGCTGCTCCTGTAACCCACAGGCTCGCCAGAGCAAGCCAATCGGTGTCCGTTGTGCTCTTCGCCCAGATTGAGGAAAGGGTGAGGGCGTGTGACCCTTTGAGCACCCTAATGCCAGATGGCACGGAGTTCCCTGGTACGTCCCAGTGAGTCCCGGCTGGCCTGACCAACGCAGTGCACCGCACACACTGATGTCGTGGTATTTATCCCAAGGGTGGCATGTAACAGATCACTGGAAAACGAATAACTCCCCAATCGTTGATATCCGTGTGTGGTGTATGTACAGCTAACCTACCCAGACAGCCTGGAAATATGGGACTTAAACTAGGCATGTCAGGGGAAGTTGATAAATGTTTTTTTCCAGACACAGGGAAGGGGCTGACACCTCAAGCCAGGTGTGGCAAGGACAGAGAGCTACTGGTTTGTGTCGGAGATTGGAGGAAGATCATCTGCACTGTAAAAATCACAAGTGGGAGAGAAGCCAGCTTGGCATCGGCACAGCGTCTACACCAGCCGGCACAGCGCCTACACCCAGGAGGCGGAGGGAGCCTTATCTGGGGCTACATTTCAGCAGAGTACATTTCAACGCTTACTGGACTATGAAGAGAGGGGAGAGAATCCCTAAGTTATCCTTCACTTGAGGAGACATAAAAAACGAAGTGCTTTGGGCGGTGGGATTGGGTGCCAGAAGAATGACTATGGTGAGAAAACGTGGAGCAAAGGACTCTAGTTCGGTAAGTTGCGTTTCACTCTTAGTAGTGAATTTTGTGGCCATTTCTATCCCTATTACTTCTACTTGGTATCACTGAAACCTGGGTCCTTTTGCTGATAAACGCATTTTACTTGCACTATACACCAACTCCGTGCAGTGACTGAAGAGGAGACTGTGTTAACGCCAGTTGAGCTAACAGGCTGCTGTGTACTGTCTCTTTACTTATGAGGAGAGGCTGAGGGAACAGATTGTTTAGCCTGCAGAAGAGAAGAATATGGGGGGATTTGATAGCTGCTTTCAACTACCTGAAAGGGGGTTCCAAAGAGGATGGATCTAGACTGTTCTCAGTGGTAGAAGATGACAGAACAAGGAGTAATGGTCTCAAGTTGCAGTGGGGGAGGTTTAGGTTGGATATTAGGAAAAACTTTTTCACTAGTAGGGTGGTGAAGCACTGGAATGGGTTACCTAGGGAGGTGGTGGA
Source organism: Mauremys mutica (assembly GCF_020497125.1). Taxonomy (NCBI): domain Eukaryota; kingdom Metazoa; phylum Chordata; order Testudines; family Geoemydidae; genus Mauremys; species Mauremys mutica. The sequence goes on from NC_059072.1 coordinate 349,337,615, forward strand.
ATCTCCTTCCTTAGAGGTTTTTAAGGGCAGGCTTGACAAAGCCCTGGCTGGGATGATTTAGTTGGGGATTGGTCCTGCTTTGAGCAGGGGGTTGGACTAGATACCTCCTGAGGTCCCTTCCAACCCTGAGATTCTATGATTTAAGGGAGCAGTGAACCTGTTACAGTGCTAGGAATGCTACAGCGAGAGGGGCTATGCACTGCACAAAGACATTTCTGGGGTGGGGGAGAGCTGGGCCTGGAAGGGTTGTTGAGGTCCCTCTGCAAGAGTAACTGGGCGATGGAAGCCTGGGTGAGACCTCCATGCTCCTGTGCTGAGAGCCACAGCAGAATAGTATTGTAGGCACCCTGAGCCCCTTACTTTGGGTTTTATCCAGGTCAGTATTGCAGGGCTGGATACCACATTGTCACAGAGCCATAACACCTGGCTATGGCAGACACCCACTAGGCCAGCTGGCCAGGCCCTGCCCAAGTGTTCCCTTGAGCCCATTATGTATTTATTTAGATTTAGAGTAACGAAGATGCCTCTCTACGGGTATAGGAACCTGATCATTAATTATACAATAAATACCAATTCAATTAAGCCTCAGCAGCATTAAAATCATCAGCTCTCCAGGAACTCAGCCAGTTGCTTGCTCCGGCCTATCCATCCAGCCATGTTTTTATGTAGTGCCCAACACCACAGTATGGCCACATCCAAACGCGCTAAACACAGAAAAGGCCTATTGGCCCAACCAGTCTATTCCTTGGGGCCAGCCCAGGTTTGTCCCCTATTGTACATTTTTCTAGTGCTTGGTACAGACTAGCCCCATAGTGTAGGCTGGAAGCAATGGGGCTCCCGCCAGTCCCCATATGAAAACTGACTGAAAAGACACCCCAACGCATCCTTAACGTTACATGGGAGCTTCCCATAGAGCAGAGGTCCCTAAACTGTGGGGCACCCCCCCCCACAGGGGTGCAAAGCAGCGTTCGGGGGGCACGGCCGGAGCCTGGGCTAACCCCCATGGGGGGTGAGGAGGGAGCGCCACCCAGTTCCACTCCTGGCCCCGGCTGCCGGCTGCACCCAAGGCTCCACTCCCAGCCCTGCCCCCAGCCTCAGCCCCCTTACCGCGGCCCTCTGCCCGGAGCCGCGGCCCCATTCCCAGCTCCGGGGGTGCGGCACGGACAGGGATAATGGGGGAGGGAGGGAGCAAGGGGAAAAGGTTGGGGACCAGTGCCATAGAGGAACCGTGCTGGTGCAGCCAGTCCGTTTTCAGCAGGGCAGCACGACCGCTTCGGCGGTGGCCCGGCGCGATGCTGCTCCTCCTGCCATGCACGGCACACAAAGAATCAATTCAGCCCTCACCCTCCCTTTACACAAAGCCTTTTTATTCCCTCCCCCACTCCCTCCTGGATAAAGGCTCCACTGTCACTCTGGAAAGACGAGCCGGCTTTCTAGAGACTCCCAGCTGGGGCAGAGAGAGACGCGATGGTTGCTCAGAGCAGCTCTGAGAAATCTTGCCGGGTAGCCTCCCCGCCCGGCACAGCGACCAAGGCAGCGCTGGTGGCGTCTCCCTGCAGCCAGGGGGTTGCTCTGGGAGGACCTAAGGTGCGTTACAGGCTGGGTTAGAAAGTGAGCCCAGCAACAGCTCATCAGGCTGGTAATGAGCTACACAGCAGAGCCCCAGCCAGGGGAGTGAGAGAGGGAGAGAAAGCAGGACAACCACACTACTCCCTGCTCTCCTCCTCCCAGCCCCCAGGACTGCTGACCCAGTACGCTGCCCCCACACCAAGCAAAGGTGACCCCGCAGTCCCTCCAGCCAAGAGTCCCAGCTCCCCCGCTCGGCTGGCTCACAGGCCCGGAGGCAGTGCTGGGTGGGAGCCCAGAGCTCAGCTCCACTCAGGCGGCCTCAGCAGCTCCTCGCGCACTGCTCCCATCCCATCCTCATGGCCCTGCGAAAGGTGCTCCCTGCCCCATGGCTCCAGACGAGGGGGCTCTGGGTCCCCAGTGGCTCCCCCATGCCTAGCACTCTCTGAGGGGCAGGGTAGGGCTAGGCCCCGGATCAGTCAGGACACGGCTCCATGACCTATTGCCCCCCTAGGCAGCCTGCTAGAGCAGGCAGGGCCCAGATTCCCAGAGGTTAAACACCGACAGAAGCTGAAGCGAATGCCTCAGTCAGGCACTGCACGCAGCACTGGGAACACGGAGAGCACCCCGGGGAGCAAATGCCAGGTGCATCAAACTGCTGGCAGCTGATCACAGCGCCCTGCGTGACCTCCCTCCCAGCCAATGAGAACGTCGCCAGGTGCAATTTCCTTGTGCTGAGGAGACACGGACAGACAGAGACACAGGACCACAGGTGACAGCCCCGTCCTTTCCACGTGATCAAGGATGCACCATGCTGCTGGCCCCTCTGCACCCTGGCCGTGTTCACCTCGCGTCCCAGCACCACCCCCTGTCTCTCTGTGTATTTCTAACCCATCCATCTCTGTGGTGTGTAGGCATCTCTGGGGCTACATGTGGAGCAGAGAGGAAAAACAGCTCCTGAAGGGGACCAGCAGGTAACAAAGTCCAGAGCTATAGAAATATCTGGGAGACCTTTGGGACAGAGGCTGCTGCAGCTGACAAGCCATTAAATAAGGGGTTAGGACTGCGTGATAATCATCCCAAACCAAATAAATAAAACCCAAGCACTAGCATCTTAGCAGCACTTTGCAAACATCGGTTAGTCCCTGAGAGGATTAGCAACAACATCGAGCCCTCCTATAGCTCAGAACTATTATTATATTCACTTTACAAACACAGTTGAGTTACGGTTACAAGTCACCGTCGAGGGACAAGCCCACGGTCGTGTGCTGAGCTAGTGGCAGAGGAAGGACAAACATCCTGAACATCTGCGACCCCAATTGGCTTCAATGAGCCAGATGGGACTGCCATTGAAGACAATGCTGAAACTCCCACTGACTTCAGTGGAGCAGAACCGGTCCCAGTGGGAGCTGCCGGTATCCGGGATGTGGCCTGTAGAACTCAGGAGTCCTGACTCCCAGCCTCCTGTTCCACCCACTAAACACACTGTTGTGCCACATGTCCGACAAGCCATGCTGCCCTTCAAACAGCTCCCTTGCTCTGAGCGCACACCAGCAACGTACAAGAACAGAGGCTCTTGCAGAGGGCGAAGGTAAAGGAAGGGTAATCCAGTGATTAGCGGGCCGGCTTGAGAGTCAAAAGACCCAGGTTCGGTTCCCTGCTCTGCCACAGACCTCCTGTGTGACCCTGGGCAATCTCTCTGTGCCTCAGTTCCCCGTCTCTGCAATGGGGATAATAGCACACCCCTACTTCCCAGAATTGCTGGGAGGATCGCTACATTAGAGCTGGCGAGGAACTCGGATACTATGGTAACCCGTTACCTATGGCAGATAGCGCGCTGGGGAGCAGAGTTACTCGCTTTTTAAGGTGTGACCCCAGGAGAGCAGCACAAGGATGTGCACAGGGAGGACATCCGAGCCTCACTTACATTCGGACGTTTCCACTGGACGCCCTGAAGGCGTGACTTGTAGAAGAGGGAGTCGTCAGTGGCGGGGAAGAGCGGGTCCTCGAACAGCACCTTCTGCCGCTGGCAGTCTTTCTTCAGGGCCGAGAAGTGCTGGTTCCCGTAGGGCTTCGCCGAGGAGAACATCCTTCACCCCAGCCGCTAGGGGACAAAGCAACATGGATGAGATGGGGTGGGATGAGACACAGAGCCATGCCCAGGACCAGGCTCACCCATCCCGCTCCCAGCAAAAACATTCAGATACATGGACGAAATGGGCCACCTGAATGATGGGAAACAGAGGTTTCCACTAGGTTAAAGCTCATCTAACAGGCCACCAAACAGCACGACGAGTGGATCCCATTTGCCCACCTCCGTGACACCTCAGGTGCTCAGATACCATGGTGCCGGGTGCAGTATAAAAACCCAAATAGTGCTATGCCTGCAGCCTCCGGTGTCCTAGTGAAATAACCAAGTCCCTGTCGGAAGCATGCAGCCCTTCAAGCCAACCACAGGGAAGACGCTGCCATGAAAGGTCCCAATAAGGGAGCGGGTGTGTACCACATTTTACCAGGGCTTTGATGAGCGGGGAAGTTTGCATTGCGGAAGGACATTGGCCCCGCACACCCCATCTATGCCCCAGTGGGAGAGAGGCAGAAACACTCACCCGCCCCCCACCCCCCACACCCTGTGAGCAACATACGCGTCTAAGCCAGGCAATAAGGAACATCAGGACCCAGCCCAAAAGGCTGGTTCAGCTACTCCTCCTTCCAGGCCCTATACCCCCAGCAGGGCAGGAGCACTGCACCAGCATTGTTCAAGGCACGGGCTCCCATTGCCCTGTTACTATGAACTGTAACAAGCTATGCCTGAGCTGTGTCAGCAGCCAGCTTCACCCCTACATCCCTTCAAAGTCAGCAGGAACACAGGAAAAGTCACACGCTTGCAACGGGGAGGTGTGCGTGGCCCCAGAGGTCTGCGACACAGGACACGCCCCCAGAGATGTTAGCAAGCAAAATCACACCCTGTCCTGAGATGACGCAGGATGCTCTACCCTCCCCGCCATCCACATTTAGACACACACACACACACACACACCCCATGACTTCAGTGGCGACGCCAGGTTTAACAGAGATTCTCAGATGCCCCAACCTCTTTTAATTAAAAAGGCCTCCTGGCACAGAGCCACGTCTTTCTAGATGAATTACACTCTCGCAACAAGCAGCTGGATTCCTGGGCACAGACGTGATTTTACCAACCCAGAGGAGACATGGAAATCATATCCCACGTACCCCCATGAGATGCAGCAGCACCTGAACCGGTCCACCCTAGTTCTCCACCAGCGTGGTGGCTCCCACGCACTGCACACCGGCTCCTTTGATTGGCATTCTAGACTCCCCCGTCCATGCCTGCCTCCCACAGGGTAAGAGTGTCCTTACACAGGGCCTCTGCACCACTTGATCCACAGGGTAGAATATGCAGGGGTCTTGGTGATGGGCAGCAAGTGAGCCAAAGTATTATTCTGGTAACTAGGCATAGTCGCCCAAAGACATTGGGAATCACTGATTAATGGCTAGAAAAGTTAGAACAAGAAACTGTATAAGGATTGGTGACGAGTAGCTCTTTGTCCAGGGGATTAGGCGATGGACACATCTGGGCATCTGTTTGGAAGCAATTAATTTAGTTAAATGATTAGGATTAGTATGGAGAAAAAAACCTGGCTTCTAATCCACCCCTATCCTAACCGGGGTAATTATTCATGACGACTGCTGAGCAAATCTGCCTCCTCTCGCCTGGGTGAGATGAAAACACTTAATTTAGGAGACTTCTGCTGAGAGCAAACCAAAGATTTTAATTCGCCTTATTTATCAACCTGATTAGCAGCAAAAATGCTCATTACTCAGCACCTAAATGAACCCAAAATAACATCCATGCTGATTGCACTGGAGGACACTACCCAGGTTCTGCCGCAGTTATGGCTCATTTACTGAAATAGTCATTTTCTTCTGCTTCACCCCAGTCACTCTCAAGGGTCCTGAATCATCTCACGTGATGTGGACTCTCCTGGGAGCCAGGAACAGCAAAAGGCTTTGTGGATTCTGTTCTTTACTGTGACCTGAGAATATAGGGCTTACATCATGCCTTGAAGTCGCAGGGGTGCGTGTGGAAGTGCACTGCCGGCGCTTGAGCAGGTATCAGTGTCCCCAGAAGGAGCCTGGGACATTCCAAGGTGCAGCATGGCCGCCTTCTCCTCTGCTCAGAGCCAGCTTTGATGACTGGTGTGGAGCAAGAAGCCTTGTACCCACTGGAGAAGGCTGCCACTGCCAATGGCACAAACCTCAAGCAGGCCTTCCACTCGCTGGGCTATAGATGGGGAGACAGTGTGGGCTCGTAGATAGGGCATGGGTACTGGACAGGGGCTAGCAGACAGGGCACGGGTACTAGACAGGGGCTAGCAGACAGGGCACGGGTACTAGACAGGGGCTAGCAGACAGGGCACGGGTACTAGACAGGGGCTAGCAGACAGGGCACGGGTACTAGACAGGGTGGCTCAGGAGACATGTGTTCTATTCGCAGCTTTGCCACTGACCTGCTACGTGACCTTGGGCAAGTCACTTCATCTCCATTTCCCCTCCTTCCTTTGTCTGCCTTGTCTATTTGGGTGGGATTCACCAGGGTATTTAGGCACCTAACACCTACTGATTTCAAATTAATGAGCATTAGGTACCTAAATACCTTGGTAAAGCCTGCCCTTGGATTCTAAGTTCTCCAAGGCAGGGACTGTATGTTACTGTGGCCAGGTCTACACTACATACTTACATTGGTATAGCCACATAGCTCAAGGGTGTGAAAAATTCAAACCCCTGAGCAACACAGTTATACCGACCTAACTCCCCATGTAAACACCCTATGTTGACGAGAGAGGAGCTTCTCCCACCAGCACAGCTACCGCCTCTCAGGGAGGTGGATGAACTATTCCAACAGAAGCCTTCTTGGGTGTTTTCACTAAAGCATTACAGCAGTGGAGCTGAGCCACTGTAGCTCTGTACGTGAAGACAAGCCCAATGTCTTTGTACAGTGCCTAGCGCAATGGAGCCCGAATTAACATTGAGGCCTCTAAGTGTTCCTGTAATAGAAATCCATTCTGTAGACTTTTGAAGCCATCTAATAGAGAATCTCAGAGACTTATATCCCTGCTACGTAGCATTTTATGGGTCTGTTTGAAAACTGTATAGAAAGATTCTTCTTCTTTATTAAATTCTACGCACTTTTTGCAGCCTTTGGTCACACTTTATATTAAGGATCCATTGTCAAATAGTATATGAAGGATTAATAAACGATTATTAGATGTTTTAATAAATGGTTAATCACTTGTTACATAATCCAACAGGTCAATAAGTGGCTTTTAACCATCTTCAACACCCACTACTTATGTTTGTAGCAAGCGTATAACATCTGCTTATTTATTAACCCTTTATAAATAAAACCTTAATATCAAATGTGACCCATTTTTCTTTTTTTAACAGACAGTATTTCTAAACCATGAGGATATTCAGCTTTTCACTCTTTTTGTATCCAAACTGATTTCCATTCCCTTGGTGAGAAGCATAGAATCATAGAAGATTAGGGTTGGAAGAGACCTCAGGAGGTCATCTAGTCCGACCCCCTGCTCAAAGCAGGACCAGTCCCAACTAAATCATCCCAGCCAGGGCTTGGTCAAGCCTGACCTTAAAAACCTCTAAGGAAGGAGATTCCAACACCTCCCTAGGTAACCCATTCCAGTGCTTCATCACCCTCCTACTGAAATAGTATTTCCTAGTGGCCAACCTAGACTTCCCCCACTGCAATTTAAGACCATTGCTTCTTGTTCTGTCATCTGCCACCACTGAGAACAGCCGAGCTCCATCTTCTTTGGAACCTTCCTTCAGGTAGTTGAAGGCTGCTATCAAATCCCCCCTCACTCTTCTCTGTTGCAGACTAAATAACCCCAGTTCCCTCAGCCTCTCCTCGTAAGTCATGTGCCCCAAACCCCTAATCATTTTCCTTGCCCTCCGCTGGACTCGCTCCAAAGCATAATTCTGAACATAGAACAGCAGATAATCCAGAAGAGTGGAGCATAGCAAATGTTCTTAGATTTGAAATGGGTTCTATGGGTGATCCGAGAAATTGCATGCCAGCCAGCCTTGTATCTGAGCCTGGCAAACTGGATGAAATGATCATAAAAACCAGAATAGTGAAACACCTGGAAGATTAGGATATGGCAGAGTATGACCAGCATAGTTTCAGCAATGGAGATTCGTGTCTCACTAATCTCTCTGAATTCTTTAAACGTGTCAGCAATGCAGTGGATAGAAAGGAGAACCTGATGACAACTGATTTTCGCTCCGAAATACCCTGCATAAGGTCCTGCACAAGAGGCTGCTAAAAAAGCTAAGTAGTCATGGATAAGAGACCAAGTACTGTTGTGGATCAAAAACTAGCAGACAGACAGTCAAGAGTAGGATTAAATGGTGAATTCCCATCATTACAAAACAGCAGGCCTGAAGGTTCCATACTAAGTCCTGGGTTGTTTAAATGTATTAATCAACGATCTGGAAAGGTGGGGTGAGCAGTGAGGTAGCAAAATTTGCAGATGACAGAAAGTTATTTAGTTTAGCCAGGATCTGAGCAGTCTATGAGGAACTTCAGGGAGACCTTCCCAAGGTGCAGGACTGGGGAACGCTAGGCAGATGAAACTGAATGCTGATAATGCCAAGGAGAGGGGGAAATGTAAACCACTTATACAAAGGCACCAAAAGGAAATAGTCTGTCTCACAACATGTGATTAAACCGAGGGGCTCATTGCAGCCAAGAACTAAACGAGATTCAACAAGGGACTGGCTGTGTCTGTGGATAGCAAGGCTATTCAGAGTTACAATTAAACAACAACAAAAATTTTGGAAGGGATATTAAACCTCGTGCTTCGGGTCTGAAGCCAATCTACCCAGAAAGCAGGAACCGCAGCAGAAAGCCTCAGAGCCAGGGTCTGCAGATCTGGGCTTGCGTTACAGCTCTACAAATATCTATGGATGTTCGGGCTTGGACTGGAGCTTGGGCTTTGAATCCACCCCTCTCCCCAGGCTTCAGAGCCTGAGCCCAAACGCTTCCACAGCTATTTTTCGTGCTGTCCTGCAAGCCCAAGTCTGCAGACCCAGGCTCTGATGCTCGCTGCTGCAGTGCCAGCTTCTTGTGTAGACGTAGCCTGAGGGATTGGATACTCTGAGGGTGCATCTACACAGCAGAACAAAACAACCAAAACCCACCCGGCAGCGAGTCTCAGAGCCCAGGTCAGCTGACCCAGGCTGGCGGGTCTATCGCGGCAGGGGTGAAAAGAGCAGTCTAGACGTGCAGGCTGAGTTGGGAAGGTCTCAGAGCCCAGGCGTCTACACTGCTATGGTTAGCCCTGCAGTGCGAGCCCCTGGGCCCGCGTCTGTTGACCCAGGCTCTCTGACTCCCTGCCGTAGGGGGCTTTGCTGTTTAGACGTACCCTCAGAGATCAGGATGAGACACACACGGGGGGCAGAGAGAACCCTACTTTAGGGCAAGGTGGGATTAACACCTTCTTAAGCCCCTGACACTGGCCCCTTCCAGAGACAGGATACGGGACTAACCAGACCTTACGTCTGCTCTGGTCTGGCAGCTCCTATGGGAGGAGAAACAATCAAGAAGCACCAGGTAAACCAGGTTCTTGTTCAAGTCTGAACAAAACACCTGTTTTAGGAACCACCAGCCATCCAAATCCTGCCGCTAAGGGGAAAACAGGCTGGGACTCCCACATCACAGGAGCCTGCAGTGTTTGGCTTTTGATACAGTGCTTCATACTGAGTCAAGGGTGCAGCAAGCATGGACTTGCACCTGCAAACCAAACCCTTCCCTGTTCCTCCAAGGTCCTGGTCACATGACTAACCCGCTGTCAGGCAAGCAAGCAGAGGAAGGTGGTCTGGTGGTCTGAGCACTAGCCTGGGGTTGGGGAGACATGGGTTTAATTCTCTGTTCTGCCAGTTGCTTCCCCCTGTGACCTTGGGCAAGTCACTTAGCCCCTCTGAGCTTCACTTGCCCACCTGTGCAATGGGGATACGGCACCGCCCTGCCGCACAGGGGTTTTGTGAGAAGTACAATAAGATAGTGAGGCGCCCAGATACTGCGGTGATGGGGGCCGTGTGCTGATTTGGACATCATGCTGAGCCTGTCCTCACGTGCAGAGCATAGGGGAAAATAAACCCTCCAGCCAGACATGAAGCTACCCCCAAAGCAGAGCACAGGAACCAGCTGCACTGCACTGGGGGCTGGAAAGACATTCTGGATCCTGGAATATTGGTCAGGCGGAGACCTGAGCCCTGTGGAAATCGTGCCCCATGCAGGGGAGGTGCAGGGCACCAGTAGAGTCACTGCACAGCCACTAATAGAGCTTCTGCACTGGATGCCCCTGAGCTCTCCAGGAGCTGCACCATGTCACTGTGCCTCTCCCATCCTGCCTCTGCCCTCCTGTCAAATCCCTCCTGGATACTGACTTGGACAGTCAGTGCTCCATAGTGCACAAAGGACGGTCTCTCTGCAGCTGGCAATCCAGCACCAGTTCCGCTGTCCTTAAGGATACCCAAAGCCTCTCCCACTGGCCCTAAAATCCTGCCATGACTGTCAGCACCCATACACAGGCACCAAGGAGATGCCCAGCATGAGCAGCTTTTAAAAATTAAAATGGCTTGACGTCAACCAGGACGATAACACTGGACACATCAGTACTCAGAAAGATAATGGAGCAAATAATCAAGCAAGCAATTTGCAAACATCTAGAAAATAATAAGGTGATAAGTAAGAGTCAGCATGGATTTGTCAAAAACAAATCATGTCAAACCAACCTGATGGCTTTCTTTGACAGGGTAACAAGCCTTGTGGATAGGGGGAAGCAGTAGATGTGGTATATCTTCACTTTTGTAAGGCTTTTGATACCGTCCCACATGACCTTCTCATAAACAAACTAGGGAAATGCAACCTAGATGGAGCTACTATAAGATGGGTCCATAACTGGTTGGAAAACCGTTCCCAGAGAGTAGTTATCAGTCGTTCACAGTCATAGAATCATAGAATCTCAGGGTTGGAAGGGACCTCAGGAGGTCATCTAGTCCAACCCCCTGCTCAAAGCAGGGCCAATCCCCAACTAAATCATCCCAGCCAGGGCTTTGTCAAGCCTGACCTTAAAAACCTCTAAGGAAGGAGATTCCACCTAGGTAACCCATTCCAGTGCTTCACCACCCTCCTAGTGAAATTTTTTTTCCTAATATCCAACCTAAACCTCCCCCACTGCAACTTGAGACCATTACTCGTGCTGGAAGAGCATATCAAGTGGAGTTCTGCAGGTATCAGTTCTGGGTCCAGTTCTTTTCAATATCTTAATCAATCAATGATTTAGATATTGGCATAGAAATTATATTTATAAAGTCTGCGGATGATACCAAGCTGGGAGGATAGGATTAAAATTCAAAATGATCTGGAGAAATGGTCTGAAGTAAATAGGATGAAACTCAATAAGGACAAATGCAAAGTATTCCACTTAGGAAAGGTAATAAAGGTAATAATTGGAGATATACCAATGTCCTAGAACTGGAAGGGACCTTGAAAGGTCATTGAGTCCAGCCCCCTGCCTTCACTAGCAGGACCAATTTTTGCCCCAGACCCCTAAGTGGCCCCCTTAAGGATTGAACTCACAACCCTGGGTTTAGCAGGCCAATGCTCAAACCACTGAGCTATCCCTCTCCCCTTCCACAGTCAGTTGCACATAAACAAAATGGAAAATGACTGCCTAGGAAGGAGTACTACAGAAATGGATCTGGAGGTTATACTTGATCACAAGCTGAATGTGAGTCAACAGTGTAACGCTGTTGCAAAAAAAGCAAACATCCTTCTGGGATGTATTAGCAGGAGTGTTGTATGCCAGTGGTTCTCAAAGCCAGTCCTCCGCTTGTTCAGGGAAAGCCCCTGGCAGGCTTGTTTACCTGCCGCGTCCGCAGGTTCGGCTGATCATGGCTCCCACTGGCCGCGGTTCGCTGCTCCAGGCCAATGGGGGCTGCAGGAAGTGGTGCAGGCCGAGGGATGTGCTGGCCGCCCTTCCCGCAGCCCCCATTGGCCTGGAGCAGCGAACCACGGCCAGTGGGAGCCGCGATCGGCCGAACCTGCAGACACAGCAGGTAAACAAACCAGCCCGGCCTGCCAGGGGCTTTCCCTGAACAAGCAGCGGACTGGTTTGAGAACCATTGTTGTAAGCAAGACACAAGAAGTAATTCTTCTGCTCTACTCTGATTAGGCCTCAACTGGAGTATCATATCCCAGGTCTGAGAGCCACATTTCAGGAAAGATGTGGACAAATTGGAGAAAGTCCAGAGAAGAGCAACAAAAATTATTAAAGATCTAGAAAACATGACCTGTGAGAGAAGAGTGAAAAAACTGGGTTTGGACATGACAACAGTTTTCAAGTACATAAAAGATTGTTACAAGGAAGAGGGAAGTAAATTGTTCTAGTTAACCTCTGAGGCTAGGACAAGAAGCAATGGGCTTAAATTGCAGCAAGGACTGTTTAGGTTGGACAATAGAAAAAACTTCCTGTCAGGGTGGTTAAGCACTGGAAAAAATTGCCTAGGAATCTCTGTCATTGGAGATTTTTAAGAGCAGGCTGGACAAACACCCGTCAGGGTGGTCTAATGCTTAGTCCTGCCAGGAGTGCAGGGGACTGAACTAGGTGACCTCTTGAGGTCCCTTCCAGTCGTACAATTCTGTGATGGTGGCTGCCCACTGGTGGGGTGAGGAAGAAATGCCCCATTACCTACATTGCCAATTGTGCAATGCTGTATGTGGTAAAGTGCAGTACATGAGCCTGATTCTTCCCTCTGAATTCAGTGGAGTTACCCCACCTTGAGCCTGATGTAATTTGGGGAAGAATCAGCCCCTTTGGAAAGCGCAGTTACTGACCACTACTGGAATCCAGACCCTGACTTGATGAGCTAGCCTGTGCTCTTAGCCAGTTTGGTGACACCGATGAGCCTGATTCCCTTCTCGGTCAATCTTTAACTGGTGCAATTCCAGTGACTTCCATGAGTTGCTCCTGATTAACACCAGGATCAGATCATGGAGAAGATTATTAATAATGAATTAAAAGGAATTGGTGCCAGCCGCCGGGAGATACGTTTATTTCCTGCTCCCAGCCGGTTCAGCTTTCCGTGCAGACCATTTGGGAGCCTTAAAATTCCACCGGCCTTGCAGGAAGGGAAAGCCTTTACACACAGGACCTCTGGGAGGTTGCACCTCCAGTGCATGGCACAGCGACAGTCCTGTACACTTTGATGCGTCACCCAAAAGGTGTTCCACAGTCTGCCAGGAAGCCCCCTGGCCTGGACAATACAACAGAGTGATACGTTTTGAGAGAGGAAACAACCTGGTCTAGTGGTCAAAGCACAGCCTGGGAATCAAAGAGACCTGAGTTCTGTGCTCTGCATTTCACTTCCTTTGAGAGTCACTTCACTTATCCCTGCCTCAGTTTCCCCAAGAGGCTAATATAAAACTCACCCACTACCTCAAAGCGTTGTGAGGGTAAAGGCATGGGGGGTTGGAAAGGACTTTCATATCCTTTAGACGGAAAGTGCCAAACTTTCTTTGTTTTAACTCTGCACTATTCTGTGGCCAGACTTACATCTGGTGAATTCCGTCGACTTCAGGGCCTTAACGCTAACGAGGCATTTGCTCTTGACCTCAATGGGAGCAGGACTGGGCACTTACGCTGTAAGCCCCTTGGGACTGCAGCTCCCTGTATTTATTGTACAGTGCTGTTTACACGCTGTTATTTGTCCAGCGTCATCCGAGCCCGTGCAGAGCAGAGCTGGGGCGCTGGAAGAAAAAGGGGTAAAGAAAAGCCGAAATGAAGAGCCCCATAAGGGAATCTGGGTATGAGCAATCCATTGACCCTAGGTATAGATGATTTGGATGGCAAAAACTGGTGATTATTATTGTTGTTTGTATTACCGTACCACCTAGGAGCCCTAGTCACGGACCAAGAGCCTGTTGTGCTAGGTGCTGTACTAACACAGAACAAGGAGATGGTCCCTGCCCCAAAGAGTTTACAATCTAATATAAGACAAGAGACAACAGCTAGATGACAGACAGACGAGGAAATACAAGGAAACACGGATAGTGCTGTCAGCAGGACAGCCAGTGGTCTCAGCACATCCACAGACTGAACTGTTGCCAAGTTTTTTCTAGGCAAGACGTCCAAGGAAAGTTTTGAAGGAGGGTTTTGAAAGAGGATACTGAGGTAGCTTTGCAGATGTTTACGGAGAGCAACTCCCAAGCACCAGGGGAAACAGGGGAGAAAGCACGAAGGTGCTTGTTTGAAAATTTAACAAGAGGCCGCCGGAGGCTGGGATCAGTGCAATCGGAGGCGGAAGTCGACATCTTGGTAGTGAAGGAGGGCGGATGGGAAGAGGGATATGAGACTTATCTTGACCTTCACAGCCTTGATAGGATAGAGGAGGGGGAGGCAGGGGAAGGAAGCAATGAGAGGGGTGACATGGTCAAAGCAACAGAAACTGGGTATCAGCGGGGCAAGATTGCATTTGTCCAGGGCAGAGAGAAGGACAGAGGATGAGGAGAGCCTGGACGAGCATTTTAGCTGCATAGATGGCTAGCAAAGGCCATAGCTTAGAGATGTTATGTAGAAGGAATCAGCAAGATTTAACCCCAGTTTGGATTGGAGATTGGGTATCTTTCTAAGAGACGTGCTTTAGCTCAACTAGAAGTTTAGCTGATGCAGAAACCACTTGGTGAAATGCTATGGTCTGTGTCTGTAGGAGGTCAGGCCAGAGGGACTGTAATAATCCCTCTTGGCTTTAAAAATCAATGCCTACATGGTAATTACATCTCCCAGCGTAAGAGCTCTGGGTGTAAACCAATCGCTTTAGGCTGTGCTTTTTAAACGCTGAGGTTTGTGTTTCCTTTGCAGGCTAGAACTCTGAAAGGTTTCTTCCCACCTACAATCTCCACTGTGGTCCTCAGAGAGCTGTGCTAAGCTCCTATGCTATGATTCAGTAGGTGGCACTCTCCCCCTTAGCCAGTATGGTATTAGGGGACGCTATTACTGGATGTACCACCATCCATGTAAGATGTAAAACATGTAAAACAGAGGTCCCAACAATCTGTGATCACTGAGTCTACACAGCAGCTAGACACCAGCTGACTCTGGCTCACGGGCTTGGGCTGCGGGGCTGTTTCATTGCGGGCTGGAGCTGGAGCCTAGGCTCTAGGACTCAGCGAGATGCGAGGGTCCCAGAGCTCAGGCTCAGAGTCTATACGAGCCCTGCAAGCCTGAGTCAGCTGGCACAGGCCAGCCACAGGTGTTTAGTTGCTGTGTAGACATACCCAAAAGAGCCAATGCCAGTCTTGCAAAAGTAAGGTTATTAGCTTGTGAAATTCCAGCTTAGGCAACTACTGCCTATAAACATATATTCCCCCTACACTTTTAGTTGATACAGCATGCTTCAGTTCCTGACCTAAACATTGGCAGGGTGTTGCTGTGAGCTGTTAAACAGCTGGTACTTTCCACCCAAGAGGTGGCTGTATTTCAGCATGGAGAGTGAAGTGATTCCTGTTGGTAAAGTCCTTTGGGAGCCCCTGGGATGGTAGGCACTGTGTAAATATAACAACTTTAATTATTATAAACAAATGACTCACTGACGGAAATCAATTTGGTTTGCAAAGGAGACTCTCAAGTGAAACGAGAAAGAATGTTGCAGTTCAAGAATATTTGTTAAAACCCATTAAAGAGCAAGGCAGAATTCTGACACTGCCTGCTCTTAAATCCATCATTGCCTCTAATTTACACATTAGATTTGGCACATTAAAATGCTCTAGGCAGCCTAACTGCTTTTTTCTCTTGCACAAAAGCCAGGAGAACCAAGTTCAGAAACCACAAAGGAGTATTGGAAACAGACACTTCCATGGCTGAGGCAAAATAAATACACCCTGGGCGAGAACAATCAAGACCATCACATCTTAACGACAATGGAAAGAGGATGCACAGACCTGTGGATTAAAACACTGGTGCATTAAAACACAGCGTGAATCCAGATGTGAGGCACAGCAGTTAAGAGGCTGAAAGGGCTACAATGGGAGAGACATTGTCTTGGAGGAGGTCAGTCATATGACTCAGGTATATTATGGAATTCCCTTTATCGCCTCCAGAGATTTGGGGGCATTGGAGCCAGCCAGCACTGCCAGCTGGTAGTGATTATGCATATAAGTGCTGAAACCAGGATAACTGTTTATTATACGGGTAGGGGCCGATTGCAAACTAAAAGACTAGTCTCTTCCCCCTGCAGAAATTCCACCCCTCCAGAAGCGGGGCTGCTACGGCACATCATCTGGGTTTAACGACATGACTCTGCATGCAGTCTGGCATGGCAACACATGCCACTTGGGGCAGCTTCTAGAATTCAGTGGCCTGATACCAGCACGGTACAGTGGGAAGTTTCCAGTAGGTCTTTAGCCTTCTGATCATAGGGGGGAAATCCTGGTCCCAACGAAGTGAGAGGGAGTTTTGCCATTGACTTCAATGAAGCCTTGATTTCAACCAGAGCGTCTTATTTTCTAGCTTCACGTTATGTTGCTAGCAATACCTGAGTTCTTTCAATGTTTGCGGTCTGCAGTGAAGCGGAAACTCTGCACTTGATCAAAGCTCATGTGACCAGATTCCCTCCTTATAAACAAATACATTCAACAAAGCTGGGAAAATACCACACGCGCAGCAAGGCAATACTGCGTTGTGTGTCCTCGCTCCCACTAAAGACACAATCAAACAAGCAGTGAGTCAGCCAACTTGTTTTTCCACCTGTTCATGGGAGACTCAGAACAGCTTGGGTGTTACCAGATCCACCAAACCATAAAACAAACTACTTCACCCAGTTTCTACACAGAACATGGACTGACAGAAATCTAGGCTGGAAGGGACCTCAGGAGGCTGAGTCCATCTCCCATGCCCCACACTGCAGGTGGTTTACGTACATCTCCTAATTAAACCATCCCTGACAGGTACTTGTCTAACCTATTCTTAAAAACTGCCACTGACAGGGATTCCACAACCTCCGTTGGAAGCCTATGTGACACTGGCAGACCAGGTGTCAGCTCATGCCAAGGTCCCTGCACCTCAGCTGAATACGAACAAATACATAGTTGGAGTCCGTCGGGCTCACCTGTCAGTATTGTTAACATGGGCATTAGAACTGTAAGCATGTGTTTAGTCTTTACGGCACGCTTGTGAGTTGCTAGCTGCATTAATGTCACTTATAACATTTGCACCCCAGACTGTAGGGTAATATTTGAGCATTTGTACTGTGACTATGCAAATCACCAGACAGGAGAGAGACATTAACCAGTGTGGGGATGTCCCTGGGTGTTCTGCCCAACAGGGAAGGCTAATCAACACCAGATGGACTATCCCGCCATGACAACCCCTACTAAGTGGGAACTAGATCTCCATGCTGCTTGGACTCTGAGTGGTATATAAAGGACATATGGACCTTGCTTATTATAGAAGTTTCTACTACCTTTTGAAATTTAAGATTGTAATTCATTTGTGGGTTTATATGTTTACCTGCTTTAACCTCGTAAATACCTCTCTTGTTTCCTTTTCCTGTATAATAAATCTTTAGATAGTTTATTATAGGATTGGCTACAAGCGTTGTCTTTGGTATGAGATCTAAAATGCAACTGACCTGGGATAAGTGACTGGACCGTTGGGAGTGGGAGTAACCTGAATATTGCTGTGATTGGTGGTGTAAGGGACCATCTATCACAAAGGCAGGCGTACCTGGGCGGCAAGACACATCAGAGCACCCCAGGGGACTGCCTGTGACTCCATGTTAAAGCTGTTATAGTGCCTGAGTAGGTTACACTTCGGGATGTTAAACATTAACCAGTTAACTGGTAAGCATTAGTCTTACTGGCTAACCCGTCTTCACTGTTAATCCCCGACCGCGCCGGCCCTTTAATCGGTTAACCATATGAATGAAATATTTTTTAATCGTTTAAATGGTTCACTTTTTAAACTGCATTTACATCCCTAGTTACACTTGATAACTGGCTGGCGAAATCTAAGATTAGAACTCTCAACCAGCCTGGGGTCTGTGCCCTGCTTCTTCACAGTCTGCCCTGAGGTTGGTCCACGTGCTCTTCCGAGCCGCCGCCAGACAGCTGGTCAGTCTATTCCAGAGCGTAACTGCCCTTCCAGTTAGAAAGTGTTTCCTACCATCCAACGTAAACCTCCCTTGCTGCAGATTAAGCCCATTACTACTTGTCCTACCATGGGTGGACATGAAGAACAATCATTGTCCTCTTCATCACAGCCCTTAACACAGTTGAAGACTCTTTTCAGGTTCCCCATCAGTCTTCATTTCTCAAGACTAAACATGCCCAGGTTTTTAACCTTTCCTCACAGGTCTGGTTTTCTGAACCTTTTAATCATTTGTGTTGCTCTCCTCTGGACTCTCTCCAATCCTTGCAGTGCAGCGTCCAGAACGGGACTCCTGTCGTCACCACCACCTCGCTGGCTGTGTGCACCCTGAGGAGCGATGGCGCTGACGACAACAGCAAAGTGGCAGTGGCGGCGGCCAGCAGGAGCGAGGCACACAGCCAGCGCTGCACCTACCCCGCAGGCAGGAGATAGCGGAGACAGATCACGGGCTTGGGGAGTCCCACCAGGCAGCAGCGCTGATACACGTTCAGGGGCCAGTGTTGGGTGCGGGTCAAGTCTGAAAAGGACTCAACACACTCAGGTCAGGCTCAGGCTGGGTTTTAAACTGAGGTCCAAGCAAACCTCTACCCTGTATTGCTAAGACCTGAAGAAGACACCCCTGGAGCAAAAGTGTTAAAGGCCTGTGATTCCGAAGCAGCAAGTTCTGGGTTCGAGTCTAGCTCTAGAGTCACTGAAGTTCCAAGGGGCCATGGGATTATTCTTACTATTTGCCTAGAGGCCTCAACCAAGATCACAGCCTCATTGTGCTAGGTGCTGTACAGACACAGTAAAAGCTGATGTCTGCCCCCAAAGAGCTTATGGTCTAGTGAGACATGGAGTGGGATGGGAAACTGAGGCACAGAGTGGGGCAGTGACTTGCTCAAGGTCACCCTGCAGGTCAGTGGCTGATCCAGGAAGAGAATCAAGGCGTCCTTCTGGCCCAGTGCCCCACCCTGCCTGTCAGTGGGCTGCAGGTTCGGTACACTCTATTTTATATATCATGGCACAGTACAAATGTGCTAGTACAAAAATATCTACACAGCAGCTTTATTTTTGCAAAGCAGTAAATTAAGCCATCTCTCAGCAAATGTGGGGACATTCTTCAGAAGGTGGGGATACAGCCATGACAAGAGGCCCCGCGTCCAGTGATGCCCAGTATGTGCTCTAGGAAAGGAAGAGGGAACAGGTATGTACCTGGCAAAATAAACACACAGCTGCCCAGTGATGGAAGATGGAGGAAAACACATTGTCACTGCTACTCTCTTGGCAAGAGGGTACAGGCAGGAGGCGAATTAACCATCGGTGGAAGGAGGAGCGGGGTCACAGAGCCACTTGTTCATGCCTCAGAGGCGACTGGGTGGGAAGTTCTCCTTCAGGTGACACAGATGAGACTGTGCAAAATGAAAAACATTCCCTGCCTGAGAATCACCAGGAAATTCAGAGACACAAAGCGGGAAACAAAAGCCGGCTGGGAGAGCCAAGCCCTTGCTGCAGGACACAGCTTGCGTGAGTCTGTCACAGAATGAGAGCAAGGAGCCCTTTGCCAACCATGATTCTGCACAGCTATGGTGCTGGGCAGGTCAAAAGAATGATCCATGTAGTCCCCTATTTACTAGCATCTCTCAGCACCTCACAATATAGATCAGGGGTCGGCAACCTTTCAGAAGTGCTGTGCCGAGTATTCATTTATTCACTCTAATTTAAGGTTTCGCATGCCAGTAATACATTTTAATGTTTTTAGAAGATCTCTTTCTATAAGTCTATAATATATAACTAAACTATTGCTGTATGTAAAGTAAATAAGGTTTTTAAAATGTTTAAGAAACTTCATTTAAAATTAAATTAAAATGCAGAGCCCCCCGGACCAGTGGCCAGGACCCGGGCAATGTGAGTGCCACTGAAAATCAACTTGTGTGCCGCCTTCAGCATGCGTGCCATAGGTTGCCTACGCCTGATATAGATTGTATTTATCGGCCGAGCCCTCCCGGGAGGTAGGACAGTGCTGGTATCCCCCTTTTATCGATGGGGAACTGAGACACTGGGAGAGTAAGGCCTGGTCTACACTAAAAAGTTAGGTTGACCCAGCTTTGTTGTGCAGGGATGTGAAAAATCTGCACCCCTGAGAGATGTAGTTAAGCCGACCCAACCCCTGGTGTGGTCAGCGCTAGGTTAATGGAAGAATTCTAGCTACTGCCTCTCGGGGAGGTGGATTCCCTACACAGATGGGAGAACTCCTCCCGTCGGCATTGATAGTGTCTACACTGAAGCGCTACAGCGGCAGCTGGAGTGTTTCAAGTGTAGACCAGCCCTATGGGTGTGTCTGCACTGCATCGTAAACCCAGGTCTGTGGGACCCGCGCTTGTGCACTTGGTGTTTCCAAGCCGGCACTTGAGCATCCACTCTACAATTGCTGGACCGCACTAACACATCCACACTGCATTGCGTAGACCTTCTGACTCAGGTCTGTGGCTTGAGCCACGTCCACACTGCAAAGTGACGGGGTTGGATCTGAGTCACAGTGGGCCCTAGGACCCAGGTCTTGAGTGCTCACTAATCTGAGTCAGACTGATTTATGTGTGGATGGAAGGGGAGCTTGGGCTCAAACCTGAGTCAGAGCCCAGGCTTAGAGTGCAGTGTAGACACACCCTAAGTGATCACCCAAGAGGTCTGATGCAGAGCAGGGAATAGGGTCTCCTGAGTCCAGCTCAATGCCCTGCCTGGACACAGCTTTTTTTTGGTAGACATTGTGGAGAAACTGTGTAAACCTCATTTAAATCGGGTTCCACTTGAAAAGGCTTTTGGCCTGCAGTGTTGGGAATACACCTAAGGGAAATTGCTGAGAGTCACTGGTTTCGCCTCACTGATGCAAATACCAACAGGACTCCCATTTATCAGAACCTCTTAGAAGTTCCTCATTCCTCACACTGAAACATATACGAATCACTGGCCCATTACCAGACGGTTGCTGTTGGATACTAACAACTCTGAGGAAGTGGGAAGAAAGCGACCAACAACAAACAGCCTAGAACAACATGTTTGCTACGTAGCTTGTGGTGTGTCTGGAAAACACAATTCCCTGGCAGCTCTTACGCTTTCTAAAGCAGCAGAGCCGATTTCCACTGTGCCCAGATCTCATCCCACAGCAAGTTCCCACGGGGAAACAGGGTCCTTTCAACCCCATCTCAATTCACTTACTTCGGATCTTACACCTTCATCACAGCTGGTGACACACAGCTGTCTCAAATCAGTTTCATTTTTCAGTTTCTCCTGTGGCATCACAATGCTTAAGCATTTTGTTTCCTAACTCCCCAGGGGCAAGTTTCTTTTCAACCCGGTTTCCACTGGAATTAAAATAAATAAATAAAAAAATTGCAGAAACATGTGGTCAACCTTTTTCTTGTTTTGTTTTAAACCACAAAAGCTCAGAATAGGAGCACGTGGCCAGCCCCTGCTTATGCTCCAAAAGAGCCCCGGCAACACAATGCTGGAGAAACTATTCTTTATGAGTATATTTGTGTGTGCACGCAAAATTCACTTGTTTCACTATTGCAGCACCTTTTAGACAAATTATTTCAACTATTCAGAAAAGAAATAACTGGAGATATACCTATCTCCTAGAACTGGAAGGGATGTTGAAAGGTCATTGAGTCCAGTCCCCTGCCTTTACTAGCAGGACCAAGTACTGATTTTTGCCCCAGACCCCAAAATGGCCCCCTCAAGGATTGAACTCACAACCCTGGGTTTAGCAGGCCAATGCTCAAACCACTGAGCTATCCCTCCCCCCTCAGAGACAGTAAGGCCAGAAGGAACCACTGCAATCATCTCATCTCACCTCTTGCATAACCCAGACCACAGAACTTCACCTAAAAGCAGCAAAGAATCCTGTGGCACCTTATAGACTATGCATCCGAAGAAGTGGGTATTCACCCACGAAAGCTTATGCTGAAAAACGTCTGTTAGTCTATAAGGTGCCACAGGATTCTTTGCTGCTTTTACAGAACCAGACTAACACGGCTACCCCTCTGATACAGAACTTCACCTAGTAATTCCTGCATCCAGCCCTCCTTCCTGTTTGAGCCATAGCATATCTTTTAGGGCTTGGCTACACTTACAGTTTGCAGCGCTGGTAGTTTGCAGCGCTGGTCATCCAGCTGTGTAGGAGCAGCGCTGGTGTGTGGCCACACTCACAGCTACCAGCGCTGGTGTGTGGCCACATTTGCAGCATTTCCAGCGCTGTTGGGAGTGATGCATTATGGGCAGCTATCCCAGCATTCAAGTGGCCGCAACGTGCTTTTCAAAAGAGGGGGGTGGAGTGGGGTCTAGTGTGACAGGGAGCGGGGGGAAAGAGAGAGTGGATTTTTGGAGCCAACACTGTGTGTTAGCTTCCTGACTTGAAAAATCAGAACATTTTTCCGACCCCTTAGTCTTAACTCTTAATTGCAAACAGCATGTAGGCAACACGACTCCCCGCTGTTTCCCTGCCTGCCTCTCATTTGATTGTTTACAGCCAAGTACAGATGATCACAGCAAACAGGAGCTGTGTTTGTTTTTTAGATAGCAGCAGCAACGGAGGAGCTCCACAGAGCTCGTTCACAACAGGGAGGAGGATCTCATTTGATTGTTCACAGATTGATCACAGCAAACAGGAGCTGATAAGCAGCTCCGGTAGAAACGGAGCGAAACGGAGCTCCTCCGGAGGTTCACAACAAAACAAAGAGAGGCTGCATAACAAAACAAAGGGAGTAATTTAGTTTAAAGCATTCTGGGATATCTCCTTATTCCCTGGAGGCCAATAAAAGCGCTGGTGTGTGTCCACACTTGATGAGCAGCGCTGGATCACCAGCGCTGCAATCGCTACACCCCAACCTGGCCAGGTGTACAGCCAGCGCTGCAGCCAGGGAGTTGCAGCGCTGGATGTGCCTTGCAGGTGTGGACAGTTACTAATTGCAGCGCTGGAAAGCCTCTACCAGCGCTGCAACTTGCAAGTGTAGCCAAGCCCTTAGAGAAGTAGCCAATCTTGGTTTACAGGCTGAGGAATTATCCTAGCGGTGGAATGAGCTTGTAAATTGCAGCTCAAGGAGGAGCACCAAGAATCCCTGGGTTCTAATCCTGATGCTGTCAGGCTCTGACACTGACCAGCCTGCAGAATATTTTGCTAGCACATTACAAGCATTACTTAGGCTTTGGCTACACTTGCACTTCAATGCGCTGCCGTGGCAGCGCTTTGAAGCGCTAAGTGTAGTCAAAGCGCCAGCGCTGGGAGAGAGCTCTTCCAGCGCTGTCCGTACTCCACCTCCCTGTGGGGAATAACGTACAGCGCTGGGAGCCGCGCTCCCAGCGCTGGGGCTTTGACCACACTGGCGCTTTGCAGCGCCGCAATTTGCAGCGCTGGAGAGGGTGTGTTTTCACACCCTGCTGCAGCGCTGCAAATTTGCAAGTGTAGCCAAGGCCTCAGTTAGGACTCCTAACATCACCATCAAGCGGATAAATACTATTGTGCCCATTTCACAGAGAGGTTCAAAGAGGTTAACCGCCCAAGTCACAAACCAAGTGTCAGAATCAGAATCCAAGCCACCTGAGTCCCAGTGGCTAGATGAGACAAATGAAAACAGGCATGTCTGTTTCACAGGCATCTCAAGTCAGTTTCAGTAGCCCACTTCTCCTACTATCACCTATCACAATGGTTCAGCATTGGGGTTCCTAACACCACAGGGGCAGGTTTCACTTCAAACCTGTTTACAATGGAATCTTAAACCAAATCAATAAATCAATCAATAAATACCTGCAGAATCATTTGTGCTGGGCTCCGCTGTGGTAAACAGATTTTTTTAAACCACAAAACCTTACAATTTGTTCTAAAGTGGAGTGTCATTAACTAATGTTTGTGAAGCGCATGAAGATATTCTAATGAAAGTTTCCAGGGGCCTGATCCAAAACCCACTGGGATCAAGGGCAGAACTCTCTCCGGCTTCAGGGGGCTCTGGATCAGACCCTGTTACTAACAGCAGTGTCATTAGCATCATACACCGCTAGACACTTGCAGACACGTTGTCTAGATAGAGTCTCTGCAGACACTCTGCTCCCTATTGCCGAGGGCCAGTTTTGTCAGGCGGTTTTAACATTGCGAGTGCGGACCCTGATTTCATCTATGTGACATGTTTGGACAAGTTAGGGCCCTAGCCATCCGGGCCCTGCAGCCCCGGGCACCAGTTACTTCTTACTGCAGAGAATTCTTTCCTGGGTGTCTGGCTGGTGAGTCTTGCCCACATGCTCAGGGTTTAGCCGATCGCCATATCTGGGGTCGGGAAGGAATTTTCCTCCGGGGCAGATTGGCAGAGGCCCTGGGGGATTTTCGCCTTCCTCTGCAGCGTGGGGCACGGGTCACTTGCTGGAGGATTCTCTGTAGCTTGAGGTCTTCAAACCGCAATTTGAAGACTTCAATAACTCAGACATAGGTTAGGGGTTTGTTATAGAAGTGGATGGGTGAGATTCTGTGGCCTGCTTTGTGCAGGAGCTCAGACTAGATGATCATAATGGTCCCTTCTGACCTTACAGTCTATGAGTCTATGAGTCAGGCTGGCATAAAGGGGGTGCAGGACTCTATAGCAGGGGCACACGTCAGGGAGGTGCTCTGGGGCAGGGCGCGGGGGAACCAGAGGGGCAGGAGGGGGCATGCAAAGGCAGACTTGCTCCTGGGTGAGTCCTTGCCATGCCAAGCTGTGACCCAGGGACTTCCAAATGCAACTAGCAGAGGGCCTAAGGGTCGCATAAGGGTTACGGGAATCCCCTGTGCTGGTATTTACGGTCTAGTTTACCGAAGGGGGTCGTGCAAGGTGTCTAATGAAAGCCTGTGTCGTCATCCCCATTGCAAGATGTATGTGTGGGAACAGATGAGGAGCTGAGTATATACACTTCATGGGAGGTTCTCTAGGTCTGCAGTTAAAAAAACAGGCCACTCAAAGGAAGCGTGTCTGGAGACAAACTCCTCCAGACAGGGGATGGGAGACACTTATCTCGGTGGGCGGGCACTGCTGCAGAGACTTCAGAAGGAAGCTAACAGGAGGAGGTAAGGGGGGGCGGGGTAAACAGCAGGAGGTGGGGGGAACCTATCTTGAGCTAAAGAACAAAGGTCTATTCTGGTATATTGAGGTGTGCAAACAGACACCCTGGCATCCTTCACCGAGGAGGTAAACTGGCAGCAAGTTTGCTTCAGGAAAAAGGGATCTCAGTCAGGCTTGGTGGCAAATGCTGAAGAGAACATTGGGCGAGATCAACTTCTTTAGCCGAGAGGTTAATCGTTAGTTAAGATTTGTCTCTAGAAAGCGTGTTACGATTTTGCTTTCTCCGTCACCATTTTCCCATCTCTGCTACGGGTTATTATTTGACCCTCATTTCTTTCTTAAATACATTTCCTTTCATTTTCTAATTGAACTCAAGTGCTGTGTGTAACACAGGAGCGGTGATCTAACGTAAAACCAGGGTACGCTGTCCTGCTGGGAACACAGGATCTGGGATTTCTGTGGGTATCCAGCGATCGGGGCTGGATACCACAGGGGGACACTTTGAAGGGACTCAGAGACTGTTATCAACCTGCAAGGCAAAGAGGGGGCTGGCGGAGCGCAGAGGAGAGTGGCTGACAGGCTGGCTGTGTTAGGGGGCTGACACCCAGCTTGTACTGACAAGACTCCCTTGTGCCAGAGGCAGGGGACAAGTAGGTGATTCTCAGCCCTGAGATGGGTCACACAAGGCCCCATAGGGGGATTTGAAATAGGGGCACGAGTTAGGGCAGCTTTCAGGCTGGGGCAGCCCCAGTCACCCCTGCATGGGGGAGGCTGTTTGCACCTCCTCTCTATCCCTGCACTACGCAGAGCTGGTGTAAGCATTTCCACAGGGGCACTCTGCCTTGCCACGGGTGTCGCTCCCCTCCTCTTATCAGCACTGGGGATATGTGGAAAGAGCAGGACCCGAGCACCATGCACAGCTCTGACAATGGCAGGATATCCTCGGCTCAAGAAGCACTTCCACCTAGGGAGTCACTGGAGGGCACATTCCTGGCATTCACTCGCGAGCTGCCAAGCAGCGCACAGACGGAGCCCGCGGACACTGCTGGCACACGGTTCCAGACCCCCAGTGACGCGCTGCTATCTCCTGGGAGCGGCTAGTTCTCCGAGAGATGCTGAAGGAGATGCGATTGCAATGATGCAGTCCTAGGCCCTGATCCGAAACCCACCACAGGCAGCAGAAAGTCTCCCGTTGACTTCAGGGGGCTTTTGTGGTTATTGAACCCTTCTATTGCAACAGCACCTGAAGGCCTCAACCAGGGAAGGTACTGTGCAAACGTGTGGTAAGTGATGGTCCCTGGCCCACGGAGCTGACAGTCTGAACCGCAAGACAGGACAGGGGAACGCGAACAAACAGGGGGAGAGACAGAACAACAAATCTGACAGGATGTGCACAATGCTCAGCCCCTCAGCAGCGATGCTTCCTGCAGCTAGCAGTAGAGGCAGATATGCTAGCGGACAGACCCTTGGACTGGACCTCAGCAGACTTTGTGGGGGTGGATTATTTATTATTGTACTACTGTAGTCAGCTCTAGTCAGGAGCAGGACCCCATTGTGCTAGGTGCTGTACAAACAGAACAAAAAGCTGGTCCGTGCCTCAAGGAGCTTTCAGTTTCTTCCAGCTCAGCCACTGACCTGCTGGGTGACTTCAGGTAAGTTATGTCCTAACCCGTGCCTCAGTTTCCCCATCTGGTCATATGGAGATCGCAATACCTGGCCTTCTTTATAAAGTGCTTTGCGATCTACTGATGAAAAGCGTTGAGTAACAGCAACATATTTATTTTGCACGTTGCAGTCTCCTTCCTGTATTCTGGGACTTGGACTAGGGTGTGGTGGTGGTTTTATGCATTGTGACTGGGAGCTCTTCCCACTCACAAGGGAGAGAAAGCAGGAGAGTGCTTGTCAAAGAAAGGCAGACTCAGGCAACAGAGGCTTGAATCTCAGGGAGTTGAGATAACAGGATGGAGAGGGAAAGTAGGGCTGAACTGAGGAGGACTCCGTAAGTGAGGACCAGGTGTATTTGACAAGGTGAAGGGGGGGGCAATGGAGTGATTTAAAGATGGGGTGTCAATCAGAGTGACAGGCCAAGAAGAGGATCTTAGCTGCAGCACTGTGAATGGGCTGGAGGGATGGCGGGAGCCAGCCAGGCTAAAGAGCAGGAGAGGAGGTCAAGCCCTGAGGCTCGGACAAGCGCTTTGGCAGCATGGGCACAGAGCCGAGGTCTGACTGCTGAGTGGCTGCGCAGGAAGAAGTGACAACTGGAGACGCAGCCTGGACGTGGGGGTGGAAGATGAGGGCAGGGTCAAAGACGAAGCCAAGATTACGGGCTTGAGTGACAGGGAAAACGATGGTGCTTTCCACCGTGGTAGAGAAAGGACCCTCCAAGCAAGGACCAGTTTCCCACAGTCCTAGATGCTACACAGACAAGCCACCAGGAAGACAGTCCCTGCCCCAGAGAGCTCACAATCTGCATATCAGCGAGGACACCACAGGTGGATGAAAAGCACACGTGGAATGGGAGCCGGCTAGGAGAATAAGGCTACAGACAGAAGAATGTAGCAGAAAACCCACCTCATCGTCTGCCTGCCCGGTGCCGGATGGGAATGATAGCAGTGGAGTTGCGTCTGCTCGGCACATCAGAAAAACCAGGGTCTCTGGCTTCTTTTGACAGCACCCGCCTGTGAAGTGCGGCTAAAACCTGCCTCCCCCTGCCACGCTGTCGCCAATGAGCTGTAGGCGCGGTGCTCGTACAATGTAAAGTCCTAGACCACTGCTATGCAATATCGACCATGTGGTCCCATGGCTCGTGCGCTCTGAAGTGTAGCCGTTTGCCTCACACCCTGCCTCCATGGGCTACGCTCAAACCACAGCTTCCTTTCTGTGCCGCCGGCCAACTCGTAACACCAAAACCACCTTCCGGTGAAAGAGCTGCACGGTGCAGACAAGGGGGGAGGGACGAAGAAGTGCTGGGGGGCAAATGTATCTGCCTTTGTGACGTTATTGATATAAATGGGGACCATATAGAACATGGGTTGCAACCAAGGTCCTGTAGTGGCTCCAAATCCTAAGTAAAGGGGGTCATATAAGGTGTCTAAGACCAGGTTCTGGGTTGCTGATTATAATTATGCTGTCTATATGTCTGTATCATTTTTAGTTGAAGTTATGAATGTTGGCTCTATGCTGTCTGTATTTCAAGTTTGTGCTGTGCTTCTGGGGGAAGCCTCCCAGACAAGCTGGTGTTAGCTCTGCCTAGCCTGTTTGATGGCCCATTAAGGACCGTCAGCTACACAATGGACCCATGGAGAGAAGGCAGACACGCCTTGTGACTCAGCAAAGTATGCAGGGACTGGCCCATGTGACTCCAGGCTCCATTTTGCTGTAAATTTCCACAGTGAAGACAAAGAGATTCTTACACCTGGAAAAGTCTATATAAGGCTGATGCTTCATCTCCATCTTGTCTTCAATCCTGCTTCTGACCTCTGGAAGGACTTTGCTACAAACTGAAGCTCTGCATGAAGGACTGTTGACCCATCCCAGCGGGGGATGTTCCAGAGACTTAATCTGAACCTGCAGTTTACTCCAGCACTGCTGCAAGCCTGAACTAAGAACTTTGCCATTACTGTATGTAATTGATTCCATTTAACCAATTCTACCTCTCTTCTCTACCTTTTTCCCTTTGTAAATAAACCTTTAGATTTTAGATTCTAAAGGATTGGCAACAGCGTGATTTGTGGGTAAGATCTGATGTGCATATTGACCTGGGTCTGGGGCTTGGTCCTTTGGGATTGAGAGAACCTTTTTCTTTTATTGGGGTGTTGGTTTTCATAACCATTTATCCCCAGGACGAGTGCACTGGTGGTGATACTGGGAGACTGGAGTGTCTAAGGAAATTGCTTGTGTGACTTGTGGTTAGCCAGTGGGGTGAGACCAAAGTCCTTTTTGTCTGGCTGGTTTGGTTTGCCTTAGAGGTGGAAAAACCCCAGCCTAGGGCTGTAACTGCCCTGTTTGAGCAATTGGTCCTGATTTGGCACTCTCAGTTGGGTCCCGCCAGAATCGCTCTGTCACAGTGGCGTAGTCGTGCTTGGATCCACAGAACCAGGTCAATTAAGCTTTGGGTCAGAACCCCACGTTATCCAAATTTTAACTGTGGGATTGAGAGTTTGGTTGGTTAAAGATCAGTGACCATGAGACAGAAAGCATCAGGAAAAGCAAGGAAACTGCAAGCCTTGAGAGACAGCCTGCAGTTTGATTATGAGCAAGAACTGGCAGAAATTCGAATGGAGAAAGAGGCTGATGAGAGAAAGAAAGAAGTTGCTAAGAGAGAAGAAAAAGCTCGTAAGAGGCGTCTGGAGCTGCTGGCTGCTGAGGAGAAAACTCGACAGATGCAACAGGAGACAGCTAGACTCCAACCCCAAGTCAAAAAAGCAATGGAAGAACAGCAGAGACTGTATCCTCTTGAAAGTCCAGTTTGTAACAATGTTGGTATGTTGTATAAATCTGAGCAGTTGTCTGGGGGTAACCAAATGTACCCCAACAATGCCACCTTTTATGTCAATGCTGTTACTGTGGGTTCAGTAGGGGGTGGCCCCATAAATTGTGCCAGTGCTATGGATGGGAATGGTAATGGAAAATTCATAGTGTGTGTAAAAGTCAATGGTAAAAGCTGTTTAGGGCAAATTATGGCTTCTAACATCACTCTTGTTAGAGCAGATCTGGTCAAAGAGGAAGATTATTTACCAAATCAGAGTGTGAATGTTGTGATCCTCTGTGAGTTTACTGTCCGTGTGCCTTTAGCCAGAATCCACCTTGAGTGGAATGGGGCTCAGCATGAAGTGATAGCTGGTGTCAGGAAGTTATTGCCTAAAGATCTTTTAATTGGGGAAAATGTTAAAGCCTTGTTCAGGCCAGGTAGCCAGTCACAGGAGAGGAATAATCTTAAACCTGTGTCTATTGTGGGCAATGATTTGCCTGAGGAGGGTTGCTCCAAAGGTTTGTCTGTGCAAAAAAGCAGTATTTCTGGGAATGAAGTTTCTGAATGTCTGTCTGATGTCTCAGAAGGAAATCTGGAGTTAGATCAAGAGCAGAAAAATCTCATTGGTGAGGAAAAGGTTTCTCAGGAGCAGATTAAAGTAAATGGTCAGGTTAAAGCCCTAACTGAGGAAGGAAAGGGTAAATTTGTAATGGGTAATGGATTGGTGGCTAGTGCAGCTTGTAGAAGTAAACCTGAAATGGGTAACTGTGATTTGCTAAAAGTAGCTCAGTGTAGTGAAAAGAGCAGCAGCTTATCTGTTGGAAGAGGCAATGTGCCTGGAAGGGAAAGTTTGGAGGAGCCTAGGCAGCCTTGTGAGCTGATGGCTTTGTCTAATCAGCAGTTTGGGAAGGGAGGGATAGTGGAAGATGAGTGTCCATATCCCTTACCTGTTTCCTGTGTGGAGAAATGTGACAGTGGAGGGAATGTGCCTGTGTCTGTCAGGAGTATTGACTTGCCTATAAAGGAAGCTACCCCAGTCTCCAAGCAGTTGTCTGTGAACAGCCCTGTGTGCTGGGACAAGGGAAGTAAAATCCCAAGCTGTGTGTCTGGTGAAGGAGAATGTGTCTCCGGCTCTTCTGTGTCTGTGGAGCAGACAGAAGGTGCCTGTCAGCCTGTGATGGTTGAGGGTGATTCAGTTGTCTCGAAGTTGGTTGTAAATACAGCTAAAGCCCAGGAAGGGAATGGTCCTGAGTTTGGGTCTGCTGGGGAGAATGGCACTGTGACTAGGTTGCATCCAGTTAGTGTCTTAGCAAAATCCCAGAGAACAGACAATTCTGGTGCTTGTGGTTTGCCAGTTGCTAATGTGTGGTTGGAAAAGGGTGCAGCAACTCTGTCTGATCAGGGTGATACCCCAGCCAGGGCACAAGGAGAGCATAAAGGTGATTTAATTGTGTTACCGACTGACAGTTTGACAACTTGTAGCAAGAAGGAAAAGATTCCTGAACTTGTTCATGGCCAAGGGAAGGAGATTGTTTCTAACCTGTTATCTAGAAAGTCTGTAGCATCTGTGGTTGCTCAGGGAAGTGTTCCTGTAGAGCAAGCCCTAGGTGAAGAGGGGAAGGGCAGAATTTCTGTGAGGGGTGAATTGCTGCTTAGAGAAGCTCCTAGGGAAAGGAATCCTCATGGTAGCCTGTGCAAGCAGTTTACTGCAACTGAAGGGTGTAAAAGTGATTTAATCAAGAAAGTTTCAGTTCCTAACAGCCAGAAATTTTCTGTTGTGAATGGATCCACTGACTTTCCTTTTGAGAGATCCAGTGTGGGCAGCTTTGAAAAGGTCTCAGGTGGAGTAGAAGCTGTTAAGGAAGTTGAGCAGCCCTATAACCACCTGGCTGTGTGTGGCCAGCTTGTTGGTGGGGAGACAATGCTGTTGGGACAGGAATGTCTCCATGCTGAATCTGTAAGTGAGCAGTCTGTGCTTCAGGATCTGAGGACAGATTCAGTTACTGGTGTTTCAGAGCAGAACAGTTGTATGGCTAAATGCTTGAGGAGGCAGGGGAGAGCAAGCCAGCTCTCACCCTCAGACTCTTTGGATTTGTGTGGTACCTCTGTGAGACAAAGTCCAGCCTTGGAATCCATAGCAGCTGAAGAGTTAAAAGCTAGTGTCTGTGTTGATGCGAATTACTTGGCTGGCAGGGAGAAGACAGAATTGCTAATAGCTGTTAGCACAGAGGGCCCGCCCCATCAGCCAGTGAATTCTGTTAAGCAAGAGAAATCAGGGTTTAATCCAGAAGGAAAGAGAAGACTGAATTTTGCAAAGGGAAGCCACAGGTTAACCCTAAAATGCCCAAACTCCAATGGTATTGAGCCAAGGGTGTGGCATGACAAACATGATTGTAAATGGACACTTGCAATGAATTTGTTGTTATTGCTAATGCTAATTTTTGTAACTAATGTGTTGCTATGGCCAAGAACTGTAACAATGTACAATGTGCCTAATCTTTTGGAAAATCCCTTAAACATGTTGAAAGGAATACATGAAAACACACTTTATGTTAAAGGGCCTTGCTATACTGATGTTTCACAGTTAATGCATGTAAACAGTGTTGGAACTTTTCACAGGGGAAAATACATTCCAGACCTGATGTGCTGTATGAAAGGGGAAACTGAGGCACACTACCATATTGCTTTCATGGCTAAATGCCAAGATTCCTGTACTATGAACAACCTCAATATCTACATTGGTTTAATGTTATTTGGGTTCAAAACATTGGCCAGAACTAGTATGGATAAAGTAGCTATTTTCTTTAGCTCTTGGCAAGATCACATGAAACATACAGGAACCATGCTGCAAAAGCTAACCAAGTTATACCTTGAGTTTGTAAAGAGATCCATTCATGTTATTGAACATGACTTTGATAAACCATTTCGGTTATACACTGGTACGGCCTCTAGCCCAACACTAGCTGTAGTGAGACAGACCCAAGGAAAGGGGGCTCTTGGGATGCAGTCAGCGATGTTTTGTCATCCCTTCCTGCATCAATTTTGCGTTGGGGGTGTGACGTTATTGATATAAATGGGGACCATATAGAACATGGGTTGCAACCAAGGTCCTGTAGTGGCTCCAAATCCTAAGTAAAGGGGGTCATATAAGGTGTCTAAGACCAGGTTCTGGGTTGCTGATTATAATTATGCTGTCTATATGTCTGTATCATTTTTAGTTGAAGTTATGAATGTTGGCTCTATGCTGTCTGTATTTCAAGTTTGTGCTGTGCTTCTGGGGGAAGCCTCCCAGACAAGCTGGTGTTAGCTCTGCCTAGCCTGTTTGATGGCCCATTAAGGACCGTCAGCTACACAATGGACCCATGGAGAGAAGGCAGACACGCCTTGTGACTCAGCAAAGTATGCAGGGACTGGCCCATGTGACTCCAGGCTCCATTTTGCTGTAAATTTCCACAGTGAAGACAAAGAGATTCTTACACCTGGAAAAGTCTATATAAGGCTGATGCTTCATCTCCATCTTGTCTTCAATCCTGCTTCTGACCTCTGGAAGGACTTTGCTACAAACTGAAGCTCTGCATGAAGGACTGTTGACCCATCCCAGCGGGGGATGTTCCAGAGACTTAATCTGAACCTGCAGTTTACTCCAGCACTGCTGCAAGCCTGAACTAAGAACTTTGCCATTACTGTATGTAATTGATTCCATTTAACCAATTCTACCTCTCTTCTCTACCTTTTTCCCTTTGTAAATAAACCTTTAGATTTTAGATTCTAAAGGATTGGCAACAGCGTGATTTGTGGGTAAGATCTGATGTGCATATTGACCTGGGTCTGGGGCTTGGTCCTTTGGGATTGAGAGAACCTTTTTCTTTTATTGGGGTGTTGGTTTTCATAACCATTTATCCCCAGGACGAGTGCACTGGTGGTGATACTGGGAGACTGGAGTGTCTAAGGAAATTGCTTGTGTGACTTGTGGTTAGCCAGTGGGGTGAGACCAAAGTCCTTTTTGTCTGGCTGGTTTGGTTTGCCTTAGAGGTGGAAAAACCCCAGCCTAGGGCTGTAACTGCCCTGTTTGAGCAATTGGTCCTGATTTGGCACTCTCAGTTGGGTCCCGCCAGAATCGCTCTGTCACAGCCTTACAGTAGCATCTACCAGAAGCCTCCAACTGAGATCAAGACTCCAGTGAGCTGGGTGCTGTACATATGTACACACACACGCACCCCCGATGTAATTAGACAAGACAGGCAAGGAATCGGCAGAGGAAACAGCGAGCCAGAGAGGTGAAGTGACTTGCCCAAGGACTCCCAGGAGGTGAGTGGCAGAGCATGGAGAGCGGAGACCCGCCCAGTGTTGTACCCACTGGACCACACTGCACCAGCAAGACCAGTCCCTTTCTCTTTGGAGATCTGGGGGTTCTTGGAGTCTGAAATTCAGGGGGAACCTTGCGGAAGAGGCAAAAGCCAAACTCAAAGCAGCAAACAAGTTCCCACGAAACTCCCGGCTCCTTCCAGCCCAGTTAACCTGTCTGGATCAGCTAAGCCTGTCGGCAACAGCCTCTCCCCCACACCGGAGAAACCTGTGCAGGGCAGGAAGTCCCACGCCTTCTTTCCCAGCTTTTCTATCGGGGGAAGGGTCAGGAGTTCCTCCTGTGCCAGGTGTAGGAGCAGGGTGCTTCAGCCCCCTAAAAGAGCAAATAACCCGAGACCCACACATCTCAGCACAGCCAGATGCCCAAACCACCCCCCACTACAATGCTGGCATTAGCTACCCTCTGTGTCTGTGCAGTAACAGCCGGGCAGTGGCCCCAGTGGGAACTAACCCATTAACCCTGCTCCAGTATCAGAGGGATCTGCAGCGGGAGCTTGGCATGGAGCATAGCTCTTCCCCGTGAATGCCCAGGGAGCAAACACTCTCCTCTAAAGTCTGGTGTGACGGGAAGGCTCCCTCTCCTTGCTGGCTCCACTCCGCTCACCTTAATGGAGAGGCCATAATTGGCCCATCTCCGATGACCGTTCCTCTTTGCTGTGCACAGAAACTGCACATACAGCACACATGGCCTCCCGGGCTGCTCCAAAGCACTAAGCACATATCAGAACATGGAAGAAGCTGTTATGTCCCAACCCCACCCTCCCACCCCATGACTTTTCATCTAGAGCTCAAGATGCAGCATACAACCAGTAAAGAAAGATCTATTACTGAGCTCTGCAGAGCATAGAATATCAGGGTTGGAAGGGACCTCAGGAGGTCATCTAGTCCAACCCCCTGCTCAAAGCAGGACCAATCCCCAACTAAATCATCCCAGCCAAGGTGCTGTCAAGCCGGGCCTTAAAAAGTTAAGGAAGGAGATTCCACCACCTCCCTTGGTAACCCATTCCAGTGCTTCACCACCCTCCAAATAATATATGGAGATATACCTATCTCGTAGAACTGAAAGGTCATTGAGTCCAGCCCCTGCCTTCACTAGCAGGACCAAGTACTGATTTTAGCCCCAGATCCCTAAGTGGCCCCCCTGGGTTTAGCAGGCTAATGCTCAAACCACTGAGCTATCCCTCCCCCTGAATAATACACTTCTTGGCATATCAATTCCTCATTTCCTCCCTCTGTGCTCTCAGTGGCCCTGACCCACTTGCTTCCTGCCAAGCCAGTTAATAATTACAAGCAGCAGCAGGAGCTGTGAAAGAGAGAGTGGGCTCATGAAGCCACACATCCTGAGCAAGCCCAACTCCCCAGGGCTCGTAACAAATCACAGCTCTGGTAAATTACAGGAATCTTCTTCCAGGCCTCACTGTACAGACACAGAGACAGTCCCTACCCCAGAGAGCTTTCAATCCGGCTTGAGACAAGACACGAGGGAGTGTCACAAACGAGCATTTGGGGGATCATTATATTCTGGGAGGGAAGGGGGATGGGGACTATGACCTGGAGGATATTCAGACCCCTTATATACAAACATCTCTTCCCATCAACGTTCAGATTGCCTGGAGACGCACACCCCTTCTCCACCCAAAAGGAAAAGGCCTTTGAGTCTCTCTAATGGAACGGTGATACTCTCAGAGTTTCAGTTCAGCTCTAGGTTCATGACCTAAAGAGTTTATGGTCTAAATCATTGGGCATCTGACAGACCTGATTACTTATTAGCCTACTGTAAGCATTAGCCATCCCCTGACTCATGCTTTGCTTTGCTGTGGCTGTTTCCCAGGAACTCTCTGTTAGCACCCACATGGGTTACCCTTGGGATGTTGTCTTTGTAGGTGTGGACTGAACATACACTTGTGTTGTCTACTGCAAAAGAATCTCCCATTAAAGCTAATGGAAAGCGCCTCATTGTCTGCAAAGGGAGCAGGACTGGGCCCCTACCCAGTAACACCAGTCCGGACCAGTAGTTCTCAGCCAGGGGTACACATACCCCTGGGGGTACTCTGAGATCTCCCAGGGGGTACATCAACAGGCTCCATAATAAGCACTAGCGATGTCAGTACAAACTAAAATTTCATACAACCTGTTCATTCTGCTCTATATACTATACGCGGAAATGTAAGCACAGTGTTTATATTCCAATTGATTTATTTTATAATGATATGGTAAAAGTGAGCGAGAGTCAGCCATTGTTCAATAACAGTGTGGCTGTGACACTTCTGTATTTTTCTATCTGATTTTGTCAGCAAGTAGGTTTTAAAGTCAGGTGAAACTTGGGGGTAACACAAGGCAAATCAGCCTCCTGAAAGGGATACAATAGTCTGGAAAGGTTGAGAGCCCCTGGTCTAGACGTTCGACACGTGCCTCAATTATCTGAATGGTACGAGGGTAAGGGGAATAGTTCAGGTTGGGCGGGAGAGTTTGTAGTGGAAGTAATGGACTTTGGGGACCAGGACTGAGAGGTCTGGAGTTCAGATAACCGAAGTTTCACGGTTCCAGAGAATTCCTAGCGTAGATAAACTATAGCACAAGGCTATGCCCCCGCTCCAACTGCCGTTGGTCCCATTACTGTAACAATCATTTATAGAGCTGTAAATATGCACTGCTGCTAGCTCAGTGCCAAAGACATCACAGGTCACTGCTTTATGAGCACAACACTGAAGTGTTGATAGGGCACATTAATGACCACTACTACGGACGGCATTGACACACACCACACCACTTCCTGATACAAGGAAGGTCTAGGCTGTCTGCAGACTCAGGCAGACATCCCTGCCCCGGGTCACATCTTGAAGGCTTTCCTTGAAACTCCAAAGGTTAGAGAGAGTTTCAGTCTCCTTTCAAATGAAAACAGAGAAGGAAGACCACGCTGTTATACTCATAGGGAAGCACCTGCCCAGCTCAACCTTTAGTAGTGACTCATTGCCAAGTGCCAACACAGGCTTGGCATATCTACAATGGGTGCACTCCCCTAATTAAGAGTTGATAGAGATCTAAACTGGCTTAATCACCATGGTGATATGTGCTCTGTCTATCTGGCACTGCATCCTGGCAGGACTGCCCTCAGCTGTTTTCCTCCTCACCTGCAGGTGTGGTAGGGCCATGGATTTTTTCCCCCATTGATTAAATTATGCAGCACTATAGACCCAGGGAGGTGCCCAGGTCACCTCCGGTTCAGGACAATCCCAGAGTTCCAGGATCTCTGCATCCAGGGTTTTAGCTCAACCCTCATAGACTAGTCACAAAGTCCAGATCTAGGTGAGACCGTCTCCCAGCGTTTGGGGATGTTCTGGCTCACCCAACAACTCTAGTGGAAAACCTTCCCCGAGCCAGGCCCCCAGTGAGAGTCTGCTCTGTACGCAGCAGACTCTCAGGGAGGGCCCGCAAGGCACATTGCCCCAGCCCATGTTACAGCAGTTTCTGGGCTGAAGAGTTCGTCCTGCCCTTTCTGCACTCCACAGCTCACACCATGCTGGACGGCACGGCCTGCATCCCCACTACAGAGCCGTGCATTGCTGCCCGCGCCAGAACGTGCCGGGCTGAGGAGAGTGTCTGAGGATCAGAACCGATCACGTTAAGGCCATTTGCGCAGTGGCATGGCACGGCAGGCACACCAGGCTCTGCCTATGAGACACAACGGGGGCATGTCCTTGCTTGTGGCAGGGGGCATCTACAGCAAAGGGCCGCGCCGCACACGGTGTTTTGGGTATGGGCCACACAGGCCCCCGCCCCCACGTGGCACATTTTACGTGGTTCCATAGGAGCGGTTCCCCTTACCCACACACAGCCCATGTGGGCGTGGCCGGATGCCCACTCCTAGGATGTGTGGGCGTGGCAGGACGCCGTGCCCCTGCCCAGGCTGCAGCGTGGCGGGGCGTTTTCCTGGAAGGGTTTGTTGAGGCTTCTCCTTAGCATTTCCCCTCAACATGATGGCCCAGAGCAGCACGCCTGGGCTTTGCTGGCTGCTAAGCACACCCACCCGGAGCTGTACATCCTGGCAAGGTATTGGCCAGCTCTTCTGCTGACAGACGTTCACTTTACAGCAACTCTGGGGCAACTTTAGTGGAGCAGAACAGTCACCTACCTGTTGTGGTGTCACTGTCCCTTTATAAACCCTCCTCTCTTCGCTCAGGTAACTCCTCGTACAGAGACTTTAACCACACATTTAATCTTGCATCCGACGAAGTGGGTATTCACCCACGAAAGCTCATGCTGCAAAACGTCTGTTAGTCTATAAGGTGCCACAGGATTCTTTGCTGCTTTTACAGATCCAGACTAACACGGCTACCCCTCTGATATTTAACCACATAGCAGCAATCCCCCTGCAGGCTTTATGCGCTAGTCACCAGAGCCGTAACAAGGAATTTTTGCATCCGAGGCAGGGGCCGGCTCCAGGCTATTCGGCAGCAATTCGGTGGCAGGTCCCTGAGTCCCTGTCAGAGGGAAGGACCTGCCACCGAATTGCCGTCTCGCTTCATTCTTTCTTTGGCGGCAATCAGTGGCCGGTCCCTGAGTCCCTCTCAGAGAGAAGGACCCGCCGCCGAATTGCCGCGGAAGAAGTGGCAGCGGTAGAGCTGCCGCCGAAGCACCGCCGATCGCAGTAGAGCCGCGCCTGTCCGCTTTGTGCTCCCAAGGCAAGTGCCTCACTCGCCTCGCCCTTGTTACGGCACTGCTAGTCACCTCCCTGACAGCCACACGGCACCTTGCTCCCACGTGTAACTAGAGAGAGAATCAGGCCTCGAACAGTTACTCAGGCAACAGGCTGCTTCTCACAGACTTTAAGGCCAGAACCGACCATTGATAATCTAGTCTGACCTCCTGCACGTTGCAGGCTCCAGAACCTCACTCACTCATTCCTGTGACAGAACCCTAATCTCTGTCTGAGTTACTGAAATCCTCAGATCATGATTTAAACACATCAAGTTACAGAGAATTCACTATTTGCACTAGTTTAAACCTGCAAGTGACCCATGCCCCATGCTGCAGAGGAAGGTGAAAAACCCAGGGTCTCTGTGAATCTGACCTGTGAGGAAATTCCTTTCGGATCCCAAATATGGAGACCAGCTAGACCCTGAGAATGTGGGCAACACCCATCAGACAGATACTTGGGAAAGAATTCTCTATAGTAACTCAGAGCCCTGCCCACCTCCCCTCAATCTAATGTCCATCTCCTGCCATTGTGAATAAACTTTACAGGCGGTGTTAAAAAGATTTCTCCAGGACTCCACAGGAGTCTTATCCTTGTGTGGATAAGAAGCAGCTGTCTGCATGGACCAGGGTGAGGAGGGCTTAACTCAACATATTTCAAAGACTTCTGCTAAACTACAGCCATTTAGCACAGCTAGTACCTCCTCCCACTCCTAGTGAAGTCAGCAGGACATTTTACAGAATCTCGTAAAGACCCACAGCGACCTACAAACAACAGAGCAGAGACAGACCTGAGCTACAAACTTGGGATCCACCTGTCCTAAAGCTTGGGAGTTCATTTGGATCCAGGGTTTGGGGTCAGGCTGATCTCTGAGCAATAGTTTCTATGGGTCAGGAGTTCCCCTCCCAACAGTCCCTAAGAGAGAGGGGAAGAAGGTCTTGTAGTTCAGGCACTGGACGCAGTCCAGGAGACCTGGGTTAAATTCCTGGCTCTGCCACAGATTCCCTGTGTCACCTTGGGCAAGTCACTTAGGTTATGTCCACACTGCACACTAAGCCCGGGCTCTGCCTCAGGTTTGAGCCCAAGCCCCTTTTCCATCCACACAAATGAGCCTGAGTTGGGCCAGCGAGCATTCAGGTCCTGTGTCCTAAAACTCTGCTAGGGGCATGGATCAGCGCCCAAGTCCCACTGTGACTCGGGTCCAAACCCTGTCATTTTGCAGTGTGGACACAGCTCACACCGCAGACCTGAGTCAGAAGATCTGCCTAGTCGAGTATGGACGTATTAGTATGGCTGTGAGACCCTGGTCCAGAAATTGTAAGCCCAGATTTACAAGCCAGTGTGGACACTCCAGCTCGGGTTTGGGAACACAGAGTACAAGTCCATAGACCCAGGTGTACAGTGCAGTAGACGTACCCACAGTCTCGGGGCTTGTCTGTACAAACTCTTAGCTCATGGCAAGCTGAGGTGTAACTGCCTTGCCCTGAGCGTCTGCTGCGAACTAGAAGTCCCCTAGTGCAGTTTGGTCCACTCCTGTTCCCAAGTAGAGTAGATCAAAGTGCATGAGGGAGCTTTTAGTGCGCGGCAGCAGGACCCACATGGACACGTAGTGCATGGCACACTAGTGTGAGGTAAACGGACACCCCAGCTTGCCACAAACAAAAGTTCGTATAGACAAGCCCTCAGACCCTCAGGGCATGACTGCACTGCGACAGAAGACCTGTGGCTGGCCCTGGTCACCTGACTGAGGCCGGCAGGAGGGTGGGGGCTGCAGGGCTATAAAACTGCAGTGTAAATATTCAGGCTCCCCCCTCCAAAGCCCAAACGTCTACGCTGATATTTTATAGCCTCCCAGCCCAAGCCCCACGAGCCCGAATCAGCTGACCCGAGCCATATCGAGGCTCCTTTATCACAGTGTGGACAGTACCCTCTGTTCCCCACCTGTAGGATGGAGATAATACTTCCTGTGCTGTTTGCACTGTGACCTCTCCAGGGTCTATGTGCACTCACATCACCTAGCACATGGGGGCCTGATCTCCGCCGGGGCCCCCTGCTGCTACCGTAACACAAAGAAACACAAGAAGCCCTGCTGACAGTCCTAACAGGCTGCGGGAGGGTACCTAGGTTACCTTCCCCTTGTTGGGGCGTGGAGAAACCCAGCCACAGTTCTTTGAAACAAAGGAACCAAGGTATCCTCAGTGGCAGCTGACAGAAATGTACACCCTCTCTCAGTGGGGGTTCGGAAAGGCCAGAGTGTGTCTCTAAGCACCCCCCATGCCTGCAGAAGACAAGCAAGTCACAAGGATCCCCTGAGACTTACCCTTGACAAGTGGGAGAATTTCACTTCCCCAGGCACTTGAGAAGTTTCCTTTAATTACATCAGCCTCTCTCGTGACCACTAATTCTGTTAACTCCCCCACCTCACCCCAATGTAACTGTCACTGGAGTAACGGCACCCTGCTGTGAGACATCACCAAGAAGAGCCTAGGAAATGATCAGCCGGGCGACTTCATAGCCACAGGGGCTGATGCTAGACCCCAGCAACAGGTGCAAGGCACCTGGGCACCTTGCGTAAGGGCTTGATCTTGCAGCCTTCACCTGAGCAAGCCTCCCACTCACTTTGATGGGAAGCTGTACTTGCGTAAGAACTGCAGGATCAAGCCTTTAATTGCTTACTGGCTGCTTTGTAAGCCAGCCGGTACCCCCTAGAGCACTGTTCACACAGCCCTAGAAAACCAGTAAAACCAGCTCTGCGCAGTCTGACTGTGCTGGGCTTTCCCGGACAAGGCCCTGCTAAGGAAGGTGTAGCTGCTAGAGGGTTTTTCTTGGGGCAAGAAGCGGCTGCTGAGGCCTGGAGGGACTAGATTTTTTAAGGGATTTTCTCTGCCCTACAGTGGGAATGAGGGACGGGACAGAACAGATCAGACACTTTCAAGCAGCTGAGGAAAGGAAGGCCAAAGAATATGGGTAAAACAGAGCCAGCTGTGTCCTGTATGCAGCCCTCAGACCAGACCCTGGGGGTAGCTAATGCCTGTGAGCCATCTCCAGGTGAAAACACATGGAGACAAGGCGTTTTAGCTTAATGCAGGGTAACGAGGCAGGGTCAGCCCTATACCTGTCAGAGGCTGACCCTGCCTTGTTACCCCACAGGAGAACACACACGCCTTGTCTCCATTGTGTTTTCACTTCAGGCTCACTCAGGGGTGTTCGTCACCCCCACACGGAGCACACAACCGGCTCAGCAGCCGACACAAAGCCACACACTAGGGTGCCTTAATCACAATTGGATGGTCATTGCATTACACTGTTGTTATACTGCCTAGCTCTTATGTAGCACTTTCCATCCAGTGATCTCAGGGTAACAAAGGACGTCAGCATCATTATCCCTATTGTACAGATGGGGAAACCGAGGCAACTGGTGGTGAAGTGACTCACTTAATATCACCCCACAAGCCATTCACAGAGCTGGGAATAGCGCCCAGCTCTCTCCTGAGTCCCGGTCCAGTGCTCCATCCACTATGCCACACTGCCTCCAACAGGGCAGAGTTAAGGTTTTTTTGGGTCTTTACTATGAATTCCTGAGTATAGTTGGATTGCTTTTAAGTGCAACTTTAACTCTAAATTTCCTGTGTTTATAATGCTTAGTTTGGGGATAATATCCCTGTAATGTTCGTTCACCCTTAAATTATTGATACACACACTGAACCTATCTCCATTTGAAGGTAATCTTTCTTCTGGGAATCTAGAGAGTTACAATTTACATGGTCTTCCCAAGTAACAACAGGGGAAAAAAACCCCTCTCTGTTCCTCAAGGGCAGGTCACAAATGCATGGATCTCCTCCCTTGACACTACTAAGGAGAGGGAAGGGCTTTCCCAAATCACCTGAATGCCCTCTCCTGGCCTGGGTACTCAGACCCTGTGCCAGAGCATTAGGACACTTGGTGAAGAAACAGGTTTAGAGTTACACTGCCTGGAACGATTAAAAGGAGCAGGATATAATTATATGGTGGGATAATACCTGGCACAAGTAATAAAAATTCACCACCTCTGGGCGTATCAGGGGACAGAAAAAGCCATTACATCGCAAGTTGCTTTCTAGGGGGAAAAAGTCAGCGTACTATTATCATAAACCACCTATAATACACCATAAGTATACGTAGCACATTTGCTCCAGAGTAGACCAAGGACCCACCCAACTTCCACTGCAGATAACTGGAGTTGGATCAGGTCCAACAAACAGGTCCCATGCCCAGATCATCATCCAGCTGGACCCCTGGTCAGTATGACTAGGCCTTGCAAAGGTATCTTCTCTAGCACTAGGGATGCCGGCTCCCCGACCCCACAGTGATTCCAAGACAGGTACAGTGATTCGTAGCAGCAGTTTAATAAAAACCAGCAGGCAAGTGTCAATCCACATCACCGGGGAGGGGGGGAGGCAGACGAGGCTGGGAAAACAACAGGCTACATCTAAAGGGAAAGAACAAGAAAAAAGATATCCTAGTCTCTTCCCAACAAAGAAAATCTTTTGGGGGGCAGGTGGAGAAAACCCCCTGCCGAAAGAAAAAGGGGTGGAGAAGAGTTAGGTCAGAAGCATGAAGGCAGTAATTCCTGTTTCCATTGTAGCCAAGGGGAGTTACCCATATCCTCAGGCTGGAGAATCAGGCCCATTGTTTAACACAATGACTCTACTCCAGCGGAGGTTTGCTTTAGATTCAGCCCAAGGTCAGTATTAAAGTGGCCCCAGCTACATACATAGCGATGAGGTGAATCAGAAAACTAAGGGCAGGAAAGGGCGAACTTTGCTGCAGTGGGGAATGGGAGGGACGGGCCACACACAGAATCTCAGCTAGTGTAAATCAAGGTAGCTCCAAAGAACTCAATAGAGCTGCTCCCATTCTCCCCTGGTGCAATCCTGGCCCACTGTCTCCAGGGCCAGCTCCAGGCACCAGCCCAGCAAGCAGCTGCTTGGGGCGGCCAACGGTGAGGGGCGGCACGTCCGGGTCTTCGGTGGCAATTTGGCGGCGGGTCCCTCACTCCCTCTCGGAGCGAAGGACCAGCGGCGGAATTGCCGCCGAAGACTGAAACAGCGGTGGTAGAGCTGCAGATCGCAATCACGGCTCTTTTTTTTTTTCTTTTTCTTTTTGCTGCTTGGGGCAGCAAAAACCTTGGAGCGGCCCTGACTGTCTCTAATGAACTGGAAGTGCTTGAGCCAGGGGAGTGGGAGCAGCTCTCACTGCTGCATCCATGCACGGTCCAGGCCCCTAAAGCTGTGTCTACACAGGGCTAAAAACTTGCTGCTGGCCTGGGTTCAAGGGCTGAAAAATCGCTGTGTAGATGCTTGGGCTGCAGCCTGAGCTCTGGGACCCTGCGAGGTTGGAGGTCTTTTATCCCTGTGTAGTAGATCAGGCCTTCTGCTGCCTCCCGTGCGCCTAGGTCTTCCCACAAGGCTTTGGGATGCTGGGGAGAGAGCCTGCCAGACTCGCCCTGTGACACCAGAGCACAAGAGAAGGATGTTCAGGACCCCATCCCCAGGGTCATATCCTATAGGATGCAGTTAGAGGAGGCTTCTTCTTGAGATAGTTGGAAGATGTCAGCAGGGGCTGAGACACTAAAGAGTTAAGGGGGGAAGCGAAGAGGCTATCAGCTACCCCCCTGCTTGAGTTAGGGGATCTGACCCTGAAGATTGCACCCTCAGCAAGTCTGCGGATAACACTAAGCTGGGGGGAGAGGCAGATAGGCTGGAGGGTAGGAACAGGGTCCAGAGTGACCTAGACAAATTGGAGGATTGGGCTAAAAGAAATCTGATGGGGTTCATCAAGGACAAGTGCAGAGTCCTGCACGTAGCACGGAAGAATCCCATGCACTGCTACAGACTAGAGACCGACTGGCTAAGCGGCAGTTCTGCAGAAAAGGACCTGGGGTAGACAGTGCTCAGGGAACGAGGCGGGGAATCCTGGAAATAACCAGCTGTGAGCATGTAACTAGAGACTGTACGGTAACCAACATGCACCAGTGGCCAGTTAGGGTTGCACTCAAAAGTCAGGGAAGCACAATCGGAACATGCTCATAGGGCCCAATCTAAAGCCTGGGAATCGATCAGGCTCTTAATGTGAGGAGGTTTTGTTCTTGATTTTCTAG
Organism: Mauremys mutica; assembly: GCF_020497125.1. Classification (NCBI taxonomy): domain Eukaryota; kingdom Metazoa; phylum Chordata; order Testudines; family Geoemydidae; genus Mauremys; species Mauremys mutica. The sequence continues at coordinate 349,382,166 of NC_059072.1, forward strand.
GTGTTTTGTTGTTTTACAAAAAGGTAAAAGCAAAGCCGCCCCTTAGCTAGGCGATGTGGCTGGACGTCGCCAGGTGCCAGAAGCAAAATTACATTTGCACGATGCAAAGTCAGAAATGTAATATACCATGAGGCAGAATGCTTTCCACGGTGCCCTTCCCTTCCTGGGGCATGCTGACCTTTATGCTCCGACAGTGGGAATTTTGCTGCCTTTACAGATGCAAAGTGTCTCCTCCTAAATCGTTTCATGCATGCACAGGCAGGCCCACAGGACCAGCGGCAGGAACATGGGAGATCAGGGTTGATTGCCTGCTCTGCTACAAACTTCCTGTGTGACCTTGGGCATGTCACCTAGCCTGCCTTTGCCACAGTTCCCCCTCTGTAAAATGGGGATAAGAGCACTTCCATAACCTCACAGGGGTGCTGGGAGAATGAATACATTAAAGAATTGTGAGGCACTCAGGTACCACAGTAATGGGAGCCATATGAGAACCTTAGATAGATGGGCAGTTCAGGGACTCCATATTCAATACTGGTATAACAGCACCTCTGACTGCGCTTGCTACTGTAAAAGCCAGGCACAGACTAAATAATTCGGGGGAAAGGGCAGCAGCAGGGTAGTGGTTTATCTGGCAAAGGGGCCTGAGAAGAAATGCAGGGGAAAGTCAATGGGGTGGGGAGGCCATTGCCAGCACAACGTGGTCCTGGCCCAGTACTAGGGCTCGTAAGTGATACTGCAATACAAATGTAAATAGCAGCAGCAGCAGCCTATCAGACCGTTGATCGGTCTGTGGGAAGTTTCACTTCCTCACACAAGTCACCAAAATGGCCTGTTAAGTCACCACCCAGATGGGCTCCTCAAGAATAACCCAGCCCTGTATTTTCAGTTTCTTCGTCTCGGCAGATCTCTGGCAGAAGAGAGTGGAGGAGCAGAGAAAAGGAGTCTGGACAAACAGCGCTTGTTTCAAAAGACGTCCAATGCATGTTAAGAATAACTATTACCCTACCAGTCAAACCAATAAGCAGCATGCATGTAATATGTGCATAGCTAGAGAACAAACACGTAATATACTGGTGTGTGTGTGCATGCACATGCGCACACACTGCTGCCCTCTACAGCATATATTTATAACTATTCAACTTTGGGTCATAGACCCTGTACTGCTAACAGCTAATGGAGATTCTCCTTTAGCTCAGATGAGTGCTACAAAGTACACCGACTGCACTTCTTCCAAGGAACAGTCCTGCAAGGTGCAGAGTGTAATCACCTCCCTGGAGGGGCCGTCAACAGGGATCAAACCCTGGCTCTTTAGCTTCAAAGCACAGATTCTACAACTGAAGCAGAAGGGCTAACTTCATTAGCTGTGAACGCCAGCCAGTGGCCTTTCTCTGTAGATCTGCCACGCAGCGGGACAGACACACATCTGGCCAGCATGCTACACTGACTGCCCACCCACAGAAGTTGATAGGAACCAAGGGAGCTATTTATCTTCCCAGATCAAGTCCCTGGTTCTTAGCCCTGTGCCAGCTCTTTTGTCTTTGACTTTCCATCATGACTGCCACTAAGGGTCCAATCATGGGATGATCTGACTGTAGGCACTCGCAGCAGGTGGTGTCACTGGTGCACGTAATTCCAGCCGGCGTAATCTGTTACCTAAAGAGAGGATTGCCTTGTGCTGACTCGAGCACAAAGTCAGCCACACGGAAGATCGCTATGCTAACAAGCACCAGCACATACAGCAACGCTCTCTGAAATCACTATTGGTTACACAACAGTGTAGCAATAAAATCGGGCAGCTGGAACACCGCCACCTGCCAGATAAAACACCAGCTCAGCCATGTGGCTACACACAAACATGCCCCTGCCTCTTTTCAGAGTGGTCCCCGAGCACTTTCCCTGTCCTCCTCCCTACTCCAGCCAGACAGATGCAGCAAGAAAAAGCAGCCAGAGACTGTAACAGGAATTTTCCTGCTCACTGCCCTGCTTTTACCTCTGTTTCATGGCTGATTATTCACCCCCACCCCATCCCCAAACAAACCGCTTACTTTCCTGCACCACAAGGCTCAGAACACGGAGGAGCGAATACTATGGCACCCCCTTGGCTAGGCAGTCCTGCTCTCGTGATAAATCCGAGTGCCAAACATGTAAGCCACACCCACACCCCCCTTCAGGACATGCAAGGCAGGTAAATTAGCTGTGTGCATTTGTGCCTGTGATCCCTACAGAGTGGGCAGCGTCCCTGGCTCCTAGCTGTCTAAGGGGAAGTCTATATGAGGCTTCTTTGCCAAAAGTTTCCCTCTGGCTCAGCTCACCAGCAGTAGCAGGGTTGGTGCAGGATCCAGGCAGCTCCTGGCTTTTCAACTCCGAGGGGCCTGACTTTCAGAGGTGTCACGCACCTGCAGCTCCCACTGACTTCAGCTGGAGGTGGGGGTACTCAGCACCTCCGTGAATAGACCCCTGGTCAGAGCAGGCTGCAGCAGCAGGACCCATTGTTGCCCTAACACAGGGCAGTGCATGGGGGTCTCTGGATGGGTATTGACATTAGGATTTTTTGCCCAAAATGTTCCCCCGTTGCTAGCCGCAGCACAGTGCCACCACTGGCAGGAGCGCAGGGGCCACCAGCGACATAGGGGCGCCTACACCGCAAAAAATGACTTGCAGCAGCGAGTCTCGGAGCCCGATCAGGTTCACGCGGCAGGGCTAAAAACAGCAGTGTAGGTGTCAGACCCCAGGCTCCGGTTCCAGCCTGGAAACCCAACCAAGGGGGAGGATCTCGGAGCCTGGGCTCCAGCCCGAGTCCAAACGTCTGCACTGCTATTTGTACCCCCACGGTGGGCTCTCAAACTCCCTGCCTTAGCGGTGTGTCTGCTGTGTAGACGGACCTAGGAGGCTAAGGCCCCGATTCAGCAACGTACTTAAGCAGGTGCTTAACTTGAAGCACATGAGCACTGTTGACTTGAGTGGGAATACTCGTGTTTAAAGTTAGGTGCTTAATTAGCTATGCAGCGTTCCTGAACTGGGGAGCTCTGGAGGCAGGGGATTCTCATCAGCAGAGGACCCTCAGCTCTGGAACCTCTCCCCCATCATCACTCAGAACTGCTGCCCCTCACCACTCGACTCCTTGAGTTCTGCAGTCCAGCTGGGTGTGGCTGGCGTGGTGATGGCTATTGCCTCCTGTAGGTAGTCGATACTGTGTTTACATTTGGAAAAGGCTCCTGCAGCCAGGTGTGCATATGAAATCCCTGTGCAAACACCAGCAAAGCCACTTACTCCAAGTTATCTTGCTCTGCATCTGCCTGGGTCCCAGGCAAAGGTGAAATGATGTGCTGTTTGACAGGGGAGTTCAAGTAAAGACCCTAACCCAGCACCCGCCAGAGCCCAGAGAGGAGGCAGAACACCTGCCTGCATCTGAAGAAGTGGGGTTTTTACCCACAAAAGCTTATGCCCAAATAAATCTGTTAGTCTATAAGGTGCCACCGGACTCCTTGTTGTTTCTGCCGCTCCTTGTGGCTCCTGCGGCGTGACAGACACGCTGCAAACTTGGGAACACATGGAAACCCAACCTGAAAACCCACAACCCGCCGCAGAAGAATAGACACGAGGCAGGGGGAGGGGGAGATGCTCCCCTCCCCACATGGAGCCAGGCAGGCACCAAACTCCGCATTTCCCTCTTCATTCGCCTTGAACACTGGCTCTTTAGTGGGAAAACATCCCCCTCCCACCACTTCCAGCCATATCCCCTGCAAGGCAGCCAGGGACCCCCCTACACACACACACACACACACACACACACACCCCTGCACCTGGAGGAGGATTTCACCCCCCTACACACACACACACCCCTGCACCTGGAGGAGGATTTCACCCCCCTACACACACACACACACCCATGCACCTGGAGGAGGATTTTTAGGCTGGGGCGGGAACACCCCATGCAAATGGAAACACGCTGGCGCCTGCAGCAACCCCTTCAATCTCCGTGCCACTTCCCCACCGCGGTGCGGTCTCCTAGCTGGGCGCCTGGCTCTGATGCCCAGCCCGCCCCCGCGGTGCAGCTCACCTGCCGGCGGGGCTCGGCCCGAGAGCGGCTCCTTCCGCAGCAGAGCGCCCAGCGGCGGCCAGATGTTGCCTCCGCTCTGCCGCGGCAAGGCTGCGTGCCCGCTCCAGGCAGCAGCGCCGCCCGGCCCCCACGGGGAGGGGCTGCCGCGGGGGTGGGGAGGCAGCTTGCGCCTGCGCCGGCTGAGACTCGTTCCCAGGGAGGGAGCCTAGCCTGTGTGTGTCTCTCTGTGCAGGGGGGATCTGGTGCAGCAAGGGGGGCTGGGACAGTGATTCCCCCCCGCTTTCACAGCTGTTCGGAGCTGGGATTTAAAGTGGCCAGGCTGGGGGGTTTAAGTGGGGGAGAGGCACTGAAACTTGAGTTCAGGAGGCTGTTGGCACCGTCCCACGTGACATGCTCACAGGCACACTAGGGAAGTGAGATCTAGATGCTGTCCCCACAGCGGGGTGAAGGACCGGACCCAAAGAGTCGTTCGTGGGTTTGCTGCCAAAGGGGAAGGATGTGGTGGGATCCCACAGGGGTCTGTCCTGAAGCAGGACTATTCACTGTTTTCATTAATGACTTGGATAATTAAGTGGCGTGTACACTTCTAAGAGATGCACATGACACCAAACGGGAAGGGGTTGGGGGCCTGTTGGAGGAGAGGATTGCAATTCAAAATGCCCCTGAGAAATGGGACAATGGGGCTGAACGGTGAGATTCAATAAAACGCAAGTGAAAGGTGCTGCACTTAGGAAGGAAAAAAATGTGACGCACAATTACAAAATGGCAGGGTGGGTTTGATTTAAATCACTAGTCAGGATGACTTGAGTTAATCATGGATTTCCACAGAAAAGTGCATTCTGGAATATGCTGCTCAAAGAGTTGCACTTTTGTTTCTACTGCCTCTCTCTCCCTCCTCACATTTATCTCCAGACTTCTCCTTGTCCAGGTCTATTCCGCCCCCACCAAGCTTTTATTCTTTGAACTTTTGGAAACTTTGCACTTTTAGAGAGAGGTAAAGGATTGACTCTGTGCACACACATTTGCAGAGGGACAATAGGGTTGAGGTCTGTTATTTCTCACCTCTATGTATTATTTATTTTAAAACATTTTTGCTGTTAACAAGCACGTTATCTCTGGAGACACAAAGCCACAGTTTGAGAACTGCAAAATAAGCATCTCTGATGGTATCTTCTAGACTGAGCACTGAGTCCCATTGGGTAGATAGAAAGATTAACCTAAATAATCTATCCAGAAGCCCCTGGAACCCCATAAGATTGGGTCCCTAATCCATGAACTATTGGAACTCGTTTACAAAACTTTTCTTAAACATTCCATGAATATATTGTCTCATAGTATAGAATTAGAATTTATAATCCCTATTCCATGATGAGATATCGTTGAGCTATAATGTATCTCAATTAAAATGATCTTAAAATAGGTTTCTTCCTCAAAAAGCATTTTATCAAAAAAATCCAATTTTTTTTATTTTATTTTTTTAAATCATTGATTGTTATCCACCCTGCAAAATGGGAAATAACTGTCGAGGTGGTAGCACTGCTGAAAAGGATTGGGAGCAGGGGCTATAGTGGATCACAAATTGAACTGAGTTGCAAAAAAAGCTAATATACTGGGGTGTATTAACAGGAGTGGGGTGCATGTAAGATACAGGAGTTAATTGTCTTCCTCTTATTGAGGTCGCAGGAACAAACCATCCCGATGTGCAGAGAGAAGAGCAAATATGGCAGGCAACCAGCTTGGCTTAACAGAGAAATCTTTGGTGAGCTTAAACACAAAAAGGAAGCTTACAAGAATTGGGAACTTGGACAGATGACTAGGGAGGAGTATAAAAATATTGCTTGAGCATGCAGGGGTGTAATCAGGAAGGCCAAAGCACAACTGGAGTTGCAGCTAGCAAGAGATATGAAGGGTAACAAGAAGGGTTTCTACAGGTATGTTAGCAACAAGAAGGTCAGGGAAAGTGTGGGACCCTTACTGAATGGGGGAGGCAACCTAGTGATATGTGGAAAAACCTGAAGTACTCAGTGTTTTTTTTGCCTCGATCGTCACAGACAAGGTCAGCTCCCAGACTGCTGCACTGGGCAGCGCAGTATGGGGAGGAGCTGAGCAGCCCTCAATGGTGAAAGAACAGGTTACGGACTGTTTAGAAAAGCTGGACGAGCACAAGTCCATGGGGCCAGATCTCATGCATCTGAGGGTGCAAAGGGAGTTGGCTGATGGGATTGCAGAGCCATTGGCCATTATCTTTGAAAACTCGTGGTGATGGGGGGACGTCCTGGACAATTGGAAAAAGGCAAATCTAGTGCCCATCTTTAAAAAAGGGGAAGAAGAAAAATCCGGGGAACTACAGACCAGTCAGCCTCACCTCAGTCCCTGGAAAAATCATGGAGCAAGTCCTCAAAGAATCCATTTTGAAGTGCTTGGAGGAAAGGAAGGTGATCAGGAAGAGTCAACGTGGATTCACCAAGGGCAAGTCATGCCTGACCAACCTGTTTGCCTTCTATGATGAGAGAACTGGCTCTGTGGATATGAGAAAACGGTGGATGTGATATATCTTGACTTTACCAAAGCTTTTGATACGGTCTCCTACAGTATTCTTGCCAGCAAGTTCAAAAACTATGGATTGGATGAATGGACTAAAAGGTGGATAGAAAGCTGGCTAGATCGTCAGGTTCAACGGGTAGTGATCAACAGCTCGATGTCTAGTTAGCAGCCGGTATCAAACCAGTATCAAGGGGTCTGTCCTGTGGCCGGTTTTGTTCAACATCTTCATTAATGATCTGGACGATGGTGTGGACTGTACTCTCAGCAAGTTTGCAGATGACACTAAACTGGGGGGAGAGATAGATATGCTGGAGGGTAGGAATAGGATCCATAGTGACCTAAACAAATTGGAGGATTGGGCCAAAAGAAATCTGATGAGGTTCAACAAAGACAAGTGCAGAGTCCTGCATTTAAGATGGAAGAATCCCATGCACTGCTACAGGCTGGGGACCAACTGGCTAAGCAGCAGTTCTGCAGAAAAGGATTTTGGGATTACAGTGGACGAGAAGCTGGCTATGAGACAACAGTGTGCCCTTGTTGCCAAGAAGACTAACCGCATATTGGGCTGCATTAGTAGGAGCATTGCCAGCAGATCGAGGTGTTATACCAATAAAATAAAAACCAGCAGGATCTTATTAAAGGGATAAGGCAAAATACCACGTTTATTGTGAATACAGAAAGGATCATAGTAAGCAGTCAGTTATGGCTATAACATTCCATTCAATTTCACATTCATTCACACATTCATTCATACACACACAGGTTCTGCAAGGTTGTTATCATAGTTACCAGCCTTAGATTTGCTCGTGCCAAGCCACTGGCCAGGTGGCCTGGACATGAGGATGGAGCCGAGTCTTGTCAGATTATGCTCATCCGATGCTCCTGGAGGGTGGTTGCAGAACCAGACTCAAGGTTCTCAGTCTTCGGAGTCTGTCTTTATAGGGATTCATCCTCATTCATATCTATAGGGTTTGCTTTGTTATGCTGTTCTCACATTTGAAGTGATAGTTCATCATGCAGTTGGTCCAACAGTGAAGGCTTGTTGTTATCTAGTTCTTTCCGTCCTTGGGGATGGATTCCGATTTGCCCTACGGGGTCATCTGGTTATCTCCATCCTGTGCATTCTGCGGCTGAATGTTCCTGGGTATTTATTATTTATTAGGCTGGCACTTCATCCTTTTATTACTCATTCAAACATACAATTACAATCACACCCTATTTCACTTAACATAACTATTCTCAAATCACTGGGGCATGACAGACTCCAATGAATCTATCCATGCCACTTGTCACACATGAAAAGAAAACAAGCAAGATAGGAATGTAAAAGTGGAGGAACAACAAATCTTGTTCCTGAGTTTAGAAAAAACATCTGTAATGTGTTGTTATCTTATCACTTTTAGGACAAACTCTTTGTCTCTGGATGTTTTTTCTACAATTAGCATAGACTGCAAACTGGCAGGCCTGTTTCAATTAGCACAAACTCAGCAGGTTGAGAGAGCAGACTGAGAGACATACTTCTTTCTAATGGTCAGGCCAAATCCAGGGTCTGTTCTGGAATCATTCTTTCTTACTTCTTCCACAACATAAATGTATTAATTATTACTTTTAATCCAACAAGTGATCAATTGTTCTCCATGGCCGCTGAAGGTAAGACAAGAAGTAATGAGCTTAATCTGCAGCAAGGGAGATTTAGGGTAGATGTTAGGAAAAACTTTCTAACTCTCAGGGTAGTTAAGCTCTGGAATAGGATTCCAGTGGAGATTGTGGAATCCCCCATCATTGAAGGTTTTTAAGAACAGGTTGGACAAACACCTCTCAGGGATGGTCTAGGTTTACTTGGTCCTACCTCAGCCAAGGGGGCTGGACTTGATGACTTCTTGAGGTCCCTTGCAGCCCTACATTTCTATGGAGAGCACGCCCAGGCTGGAACACAGGATGATCTCTGCAGGATACACAGAAGAGGGAAGCCCAAAATCTCGCATAAAACCAGGATCATACAAGAAGGGGAGTAACTGGGGATCCAGCACATGGGCAAAGGCTGCAAATTCCACCAGTGATTCACTGGCAGTGGAAAGTTATTATTGCATTGGTATTATGGGACCAACTGCAGGCTCCAGCTGGCTTTGTGCTGTATAAACAGATAGCATGTGCCACTCCCTGCCCCAAGAGTTTACAATCTAAACAGACAAGCCCAACAAAGGGCGGGAGGAAGGAAAGATTATCACCCCAATTTTAGAGCTGGGGAACTGACACAGAAAGACTAAACAACTTGCCGAAAGTCCCACAGTGAGGGATGGCAGAGGCAGAAACTGATCCCAGCCCAGCGTATTAGCCACCAGACCAACCTTCCTTGGACAAAGTGTTTGCAAATGAACCAGCACTAAGAAACTCGCCTGTCATGTCGGGATGTTTGCACAGGCAGAGCAGCCTTGCAGAGCTGATATGAAAATGGACAGCCCAAGAACCCAAATATACCCCAATGGTGGAGGATAATGAATACAAGCATGAGAACACACCCACTCACCGCAGAACAGAGTGGAGCTAGTACTATCTTGTAGGGCTGCAATCGTTGTAACGGGTATAGTAGACAGAGCCTGGAGGAGGGGGTCTGGTGCAAGATCTGAGGCCTGAACCCAAGTCAGGCCACGTATTAAAGCAAATGCTTATACGTTCGCTGTTCGGTACAGGAACTCGGCAAAGTTGCCTCTAGTGTACTAGGCACTAGATATTTACATCAATATATTCCAGCTAGTACAGATACATCCCAATCTAAAACAAGATAAAGTGGTCTGACAGAATAACAAATAGGGATGTTTTGTCCAAGAGATCAGGAACAAGAGGAGATAAGAAACAGATGTCATGAACCGAGTCTGTGGTCTTTCTTTATGACTAACATCCAGGACTGCTAGAGAGCAGGCTGCCTTATCGGCTGTTAGTAGTGATGCATGGGCGCTGTTAGTAGTGATGCATGGGCGCTGTTAGTAGTGATGCACTGGCGCTCCAAGGACAAGCACTGGGCAGCCTGAACAGCATTACTGAGACAACAACATCCCAGCCTTCAGCTCTTAACAACACTGGGCCAATGATTCCAGCTCCTGAAGTTGATTGTGATGCCCCATGAATGCCACAACTAGTGCTTGTGGGACAATCCCAGAAAATCTGGAACCGGTAGCAACTCTGCCAACACAACCCTCTTGCCAGACACTGGTTCCCGCTTCATTAGCTGTAAGTCAGAGCCTTAGACTGGAGTTTCTAGCCCACGTAGCTGTACTAAATGGATTCCAGCTGCCACCACCATAATAATCCGAGAAATAAGAAACAGAAACCCCCTTTTATGACATCTACAAAAAGTAACCCAATGAATAGCATTATATGGGCAGCAGTGAGGCCTAGAGGAGAGAGCTCTGGACTGTGACCCATGAGGTCTGGGATCTATTCCCAGCTTTGCTACTGAACTTGGGCAAGTTGCTTTGCCGCTCTGTGCCTCAGTTTCCCTGTCTTGTAGAATGGGGATAATGATACTGCCCTCCCTCAGTGCTTTGAGATCTGCTGATGAATAGCACGGTATAAGAGTCATTTACTATTATAAATGATGAATTGTTATAATAAAGCATCAGTAAAAAAAGTATAAGTGAATGAGATTAGATCTCAGCCAGAGCAGGATTGTTCCAAACGGCATACTGTGATGAACAGGCTACCACTGCCCTCTGCTGGATGAAATCAGATGCTTTTCCTCTATGTCGTAGGTCCTATGCTGCTAACAGCAAATGGAGATTGCCACCTCAAGAGGTATCCAAAGTGAAATCTTTCCAATGATGGTGAGAAGAGAACTCAGATCTTTCTGATTCAAGGAGCCATAGTGTGCAGCACATCAACAACCCAGGACTTGGTGGAAGTTTTGCCACTGATTTAAGTGGAAGTGGGATTCAGTCTTGTCTTGTCCACTCTAGTTTTAAAGATGGCAAGCAATGGAGCTTCCATCTCTTTTTGCAGGAGACTATCCCACTGTAGAAATGGTTTGGAAAGTAAAGAAGAGTCTATGATCCTACTCATCATCTCTTTCCTGTGTCCCCACCCTCCCACTGGCAAAACAAATAAATAAAAATGATATACACACACGTCTGAGGTTTTGTTCTGAAATGTCAAGTCTTTTGTTTTTAGCCTTTTTCCTGGAATATCCCACAGAGAAGGATGAGCTTCTGGCTGAGAAAAGCCACTGGCGCCTCCCTGAAGCCTACTCCTAAAATCTTAAAGCAGGAACTGCACTCAAGCCCCTATTCAACATGACAGCCCCATCCAAGACAATAAGACGTCTCCCCTGCTTGAAGATAGACACATGCCAGGGGTGCTAGAATGGGGCAGGGGGCAATGCCCCCCAAACTGCACCCATGGGCATCCTCAGCCCCGCTGCTCTGGACGCCGGAAGCCATGTGGGCGCATGACGGCTCTTGAGGCTTCCCTTTGCTTCCCTGTCATTTTCTGCAGGGAAGCAAATAAATCTGCAGAGGGACCTGAATTCTGCACCCGCGCAGTGGCACAGAATCCCCTCAGGAGTAGTTTGTACCACACCTAGTGCATTGGGATCCTGGTCCATGAAATGGATGCCTAGGCACTATGACAATATAAATAACATATAAATGAAAATTATTGTGATGTCCTGTCACTCTGGAGCAATGTGCAAATGTGCCTACGAAGAGGCCAAGTGAAGATGCTGGAATGTTGTTCAGTAGGGAACGGGAAGAGATATGATCACTTAAACACTAACCCATAAAAAGGATTAATAGCAGTAATAGGGAAAAACCAGAGTTAAGCCCAGACATGAGATAAGGCAGAGGGGTGGTAGTCAGCAAGTGATTCATTCAGCAAATACAAGGGCGTTTCACTGTTGTTTCAGGGAGTTTAAAGAATCAAGGAACCAGGTTTCTTTTTTATTCCCTGAATAAATATTTGTTGTCCCTGTTGGCTCTGGGGTCATAGCAAGGGCCCCAAAGGCCTGAGTCTCCTCACAGCTGTTTTAGAGCACTGTCACTCCGTTGGCTTAGGGAAGTTATTTCTGAACGACACTGGTACGACAGAGGAAAACCAGGCCCTGCACTGCCATAGGAATTACCATTCTGGATCAGGTCAAGGGATCACCTCCAGCACCAGAGGCTACAGAGGAAGGCACCAGAACCCTGCAGTGTTAGCTATGGAATAATCTGTTGTGAACCAGAGGCTCCTCACTGGCCCAGAGAGCTTAGTAGCATAAGATGGGATTTACTTTGGGCAGGTCACACTTAAAACGCTGCAGTGGTGCCACTGTAGCGCTTCAGAGAAGATGCTACTACTCTGATGAGAGAGCTTCTCCCATCGGCATAGTTAATCCATGTCCCCGAAAGGAGGTAGCTATGTTGATGGGAGAAGCTCTCCCACCGATTCATGCAGCGCTGTCTATACTGAGGGGTAGGTTGATATAACTGAGTCACTCAGGGGCTCTGAGCGACATAGTTATACCAGACCCTACTCCTGATTTCCTGGGGTAGTCCACTACCTACTGCTGCTTCTCGGTGTACTTGGGACTAGATCCTGAAAGGTATTGGGACTCCTAACGTCTATTGAAATCAATGGAAGTTAGGAGCATAAATATCTTTGCGAATCCGGGCCTTGGTTGTGAGTTTTCTAACATCCGGTGACAGTTAATTCTGTCACTCCTATGCACAAGGGACGTTTCCTCTTAAGCCGCATTAGCTGGAGGTTGGTTTATGCCCTGTGGGTTTATAGCCCTTCCAAAACTCTTGGGCCAAGACGAAGCAACTAGTGATCTTGGGTATCTTGATGCTACTTCACACACCGTAAAGGGGCCTGGTTTTCTGAGGGCAAGAGTCCTGCTCTGTCAGTAAATCAAGCCCCTTTGAGGAGACTCAAGCTGGGCACCCAAACTCACCAGCCACTTGTGAAAATCCTGCCCCACTGGTTTTGTATTTTGGTTTTGTTTAAACCTTTGCTATTGTATCTCTGGCTGGTTTTGTTATCTCTATAAATCTACAGCCCTTTTTGGCACCCTGCTAAGGTACAGATTAAGCATGTTTGTGTTTTCCAGCCAGTCCCAAGGGACATCTGTCCGCATCTCAAAAACCACACCCCCAGTAAATAATACTAACATTTAGCAATTATGTAGCTATCTAGCTTTCATGTGCCATCAAATTCACCCATGCAGAGGGCCAGCACAAGATCTGTGCACCATTTAAGTTCTCAAAGCAGGGCCTTCTGCACAGGGGGTGAATTTCAGCCACAAGTATTTGGTCTTCGTTCATAGATTTTAAGGCCGGGGGAACAATCAGATTTTCTAGTCTGGCTATCTGCATTACACAGGCCAAGGAATAAAGCACCTCTTTCAGAAAGACATCCAGTTTTGATCAGAAGACATCAAGAGATGGAGAATCCACCACTTCCCTTAGTAGTTTGTTCTGACGGTTAATCCTCACTGTTAAAAATACTTCTGAAGCTCACTGAGCTGTTTGCCTCAATAAAACCCCATAGACCATTGGTGGGATGGTCCAGTGGTTAGGGGGCTAGGACCTGGGAAATCTGGGTTCAATTCCCTGCTCTGTTGCAAACTTCCTGTATGACCTTGGCCAAGTCACTTAGCATCTGTGCCTTAGTTCCCCATCTAGACAATGGGGATAATTGCACTGCCCTACCTCGCAAGGTGTTGTGAGGATAAATCCATTAAAGATGGTGAGGTGCTCCAATACGCTGGTGATGGAGGCTGTGAAACAGGGGAAGTGCAGAGCTTATTTTATTCTAGCTATAAAGGAAGCAGTACAGTTCGCTAGTCACTTGATTTATTTAAGCAGACACTCTGGTGATGAGAACGATAGACATGCCGAGGCAGAGGGATTTATGTATTTATTGCTGATCATTTAAACAACTCCCCCTCTAGAGCTTGTCACCTGCCTGATTCTGAATTATTTGCTGTCAAGAATAGATGTTTAAGAAAACTAAGTGCTAGGCCAGGTCATTCCAGGTGATGTTGCATCACTCATGGCAAAGATAACGGATTAATTGCTTTCTCCACCGAAGCCACCAGGACCAAAAGAGCAAGAGAGTTACATGCAAAGGCCAGAAAACTGCAGCAAGGAAAGCATCTTGTTAGAAGCAGCTCTTGGATGAGGAATGAAATTTCTGGCCCCCAGCCAGCGCAGAGAAAGATTCATAGACGAGACTGTTATGATCGTCAATCTGACCTCCTGCGTAATGCAAGTCATGGATCTCCGCCTAGTGCTTTCTGTAACGAACCCATGAACTTGTGGATGAACAACAGATTGTCTTACAGAAAGACATCCAATCTTGATGTAAAGACTCCAAATGATGGAGAATTTACCACATCTCTTGTGAAGCCGTTCCAGAGGTTAATGACTCTAATTGTTGAAAACATGTATCTCATTTCCAGTTGTGATTGCTTCCGTTCCCAGCTTTTGGATGTTGTTCTGCCTTTTTTTGGGTAGACTTAAGAGCTGTTTGGTATCAGCAATCTTCTCCCTGCATTACATAGTGCCTGTCATGACAGGGAATCATAGCCCATATTAAACAGAAGAGTTTATTAAAGAAAACAACTGCAACCTAAGGGCTGGTCTACTCTGAAAAGTTATATTGGCATAGCTCCGTTGCTCAGGGATGTGAAAAATAGCAGTTTAGCTGGGGTAGCACAGGTCACAGCTTAGGTTAGCTCCCGAGAACGTACCCAGGGGATCCAGACAGGTTTCTACTCAGGCTACCCCAGCTACACTGCTACTTTTAGTGCACCAACTCAAGCACAGCTAGCCCGTGACTGTCTATCCACCCTGGGACGCACGATGCCAGCTGCTGTGTAGATATAGCCTCAGTGTCTGTCCCCCCTCCCCCCAGGACAATGGAGTCTTCTTAAGTGTGTGTGTGAGTGGGGTGGGGGGGGGCACAAGGCCCCGCCCCTGCCCCTCCTCTTCCTCCCGAGGCCCCGCCCCCTGGCCAAGCTAAAAGCCAGACCTGGGGTAAGGAGCCCGGGCCCCTCCACCTGCCGGGAGTGGGTGGGTCTGACAGCAGCCCCCAGCCTGTGTCCCTGCCCCCGGCAGGTGCGGGTCCTTGGCTCCCCACACCTGCCCGTGTGGTTCTTACCCCGACCCGACTTCCGGCCTGGCCTGAGGCCAGTCCTCAGGGGCCGAAAAGCCACAGCCGGGCCATGGTAAGAGCCGCCCAGGCAGCTGTGGGGACCCGTGGACCCTCCATCTGCCCTGGGCAGGGGTCCCGGGGGCAGGGACGTGGGCCGGGGCTGCTCTGGCCCCTTCCCCAGCCAGGCGGAGGGTCTGCAGCTCCCCCACAGCTGCCCACGTTCCCCAGGCCACTTTTACCCAGGATGGGGCCTCGGGGGGAAGGGGGCCAGGCCTGTTGCAGGGGGCCAGAAGTGGGAGTGCCATGGCCCCTCGACCCCCCCTTGCTCCCAGGGAGTCCTTTTAATTGTTTGTGGTCTTTTTGCTCTCTAGGCTTTGAGCCTTGGCAACCCAGCTGCCCACTTCATGGCCCAGCTACTGATATCTTAACTCCCCCGGAGCTGTTAACCCCAGGTGTCTTCTCCTGGGCATGGCTTCACTTCCTCTGCAGCCTGTAACTTTATGCAGCCAGGCAGGATAATATCAAAGGGGACGGGTCACAGCCAGGTCCATGACCCCTATTCACAGCGTGACCTTCCCAGCAGCATTCACCCCAGCAGCCCCTCATTCCCTTTCTTCACCGGCACAAACGGGAGTTAACCTCTTATTCACTGGGGACCGGTTCATGTTCCTGCACCTGGTCACGTGGATGAATTGGAATTTTGGAACAAGTGGGTCTGTGGGCCGCCTACCCCCCTGAAAAAATAACTGGGTAAAGGCAGGAAAGAAAGCAGGACCTCCCGCCTGCTTATTTAAGAGTGAGTGAGGAACAAAAACTCAATAGGTCTTTCTGTTGCTCTTGGCCATGCTGATCAGCCTCTTGTGAGTCCAGGGCACTCTCCCACTAGCAGGAAGTGCTGCTGTATGGGAGAGTGGACTCAGGGGTAACCTATATGCCTAATAGGGAGATATCTGTTTAAGAGACCCATTGGGGGGAGGTAGGAGTGAGCTGTGTCTGGGTCATTGTTGCTGGGCAGATTAAGCACTCCACATCAAGAAGCTTCTGGAATTGGCTGTGGTTAATTTTGGGTCTGCTCCAATAGGTTCCCTGTTGCTGGGGTCAGACTCCATGAGGGCAAGCGGCCAGGGCAGCTGCTTTGCAGAAGGCCACGTGCCCTGTGTGAGTTGAGAGAAGCTGAGCCCAGGAGCAGGCTGTTGTCCCTAACTCTGAAGCATTTTGCAGCAGGTCAGTGATATTGTTACCCTCCAACAGGGAAGCCTGGACAATGGTAATTATAGCAAGGGGAAACTGGAAGGGAAAAATAACATCTTCTGTTTTAATTGTAGGCTTTGAATGTTGTTTTGATTTTAGCCAAACTGTTCTAGTTAAATTGTCTCAACTAGTGCGATTCACCAGCTTGTCTGTAATTGTAGTAATGGGGAGTCATTTATACTTTGCTATTCTGAGTCTTGTATTTTCTTGCAACAGGGTTTTCTTTAAATCTATACACTTGTGACTTAACTGAGTGGGTTGGTTAATCAGTTAGCTGACGGGCTAGCAGTGATTTCAGCAGAGGAAGAGTCTGCCTGGATTCCAACTGAAGATTCCTACAAGCAAATGGAGGGAAGATGTTTTAGACTCAGCAGATTGTATTGATTTGGTGATCAAAGACTCTGAGACTTAGGTGAACTAAACCTAAGGGTTTGGGAAACTCTTCGCACTGTTTCTGTGGGGACTGAACTGTTCAGATTTTAATTTTTCTTTGTTTATGTATAACTGAAGATAATGGCTGTGGATTATAAAATAGCCATGTCATGCTGAAAAAATTAGATTGTTTCTTTATCATAAGATTTTGTAAAGTTATTTAATTAAATTCATTTCTTTAGTTCCTTTTGGGACTTGAATGTGGGGAGGTTGACCCTGTGCAATCCTTGCTGAAAATCCTTAGAGACTGAACTCTTGGTCTCCAGCTACTTTTCTATGGGCGTTGGGTTTTTTTTGTTTTTTTAGGCACTGGAGATGGGCAGTGAATGAACTCTAGCCCGCCCAAAGGTTACATCAGCACAGCACTGCCATATCTGGACAGAAGGATAACCCCAAGCATAAGAAGATTAAAGTTATTCCACCCTCTCTGGAGGCAGAGCAGCTGTGATCTTGAAGAGGGAGCATGGAACAAAATACCTCTTCTGCCACAGTTGCCTCCATACTATAATAAGGATACAGTGCAGCAACCTAGCTGATGAACAATTATGCAGTCCTTTCCAGTCCTTAAGAGTAAAGATCACAGTCACAGTTCTTCACATGTTCTATGAGCCAAGCCTGCACGTGGCATCTTTATACGTGGACATTAAAGCTTCAAGAGCCTGGAACGATCTTCACAACATGTCATAGAAGCCCCTAAAGTTTCCAGGTTTGAAAACATTAGCAGCGGATCCTGGAAACAACATATAATGACTGAATTACAAATAACCAATGCTAGATGGTCAGTTGTAAAAATGAATCTTCTGTGGGTATGTCATAAGCCTCACACTAGGCCAACATAGAATGTGTGCAGATAAGATCTCAGAGTGCACATGTGTCCTGACTAAATAATTCAGGACAATCCATATGATAAAAATTAATCTTTCCTGAAACACTGATGAGGCTCCATGCCAGAGCAAGGCACGTGTCAACATCATGGGTTGGATTCAGTGGTAGCTGTTTGAAGCACTGGGGATCTGGAGATAACAATTACAGGCTAGTGAGGAACGTGGGAAGAAGCAGATAGGAAAGATTATCCAAGGTATGTTTAAGCCACCTCTTACCATGGTATTTAAGTGCTCAGTGGGTTAAGAGCAACAAGCACTAAAAGCTTCTAATTTGCTGATTTATAGTAAGACTGGCAACATCAGGGACTCCTCTCACCCTGCATCTAGTAACTGGCTCCATCTATAGGCCATATTTAGTGTGGGAAATCAGCCCATCTTCACTGAGCTGACCTCCCATCACAAAGGGATCAGCATGGGGAGCCTTGGATTAAATCCACCTCTGCTTGTGCCGTACACAAAGTTTCAGGAGAGATTTCCTCAGTGCCTCTTTTTTCCATAAGTTTTTCCATCATAGCCAAACACTGGGTTTTCTATAATAAACAAGATGATTGGAAAGAAATCACTAACTCCACTCCCACGACTTAGGGAGACAGGGATAAAAAACCCAATTATTTATTTTGTCCTTTTTTTCAGTTGCTCGTGATTTATATCACCGAGGGATCAGAATCAGACCTAACGAACGCTGACTCTGAATGCAATTATGCCAAGTGCCTTTCAGATGATTTTCCTACAGGGACTGCTCGGGGATTCCAGGAAAACATTATTTGAAAAACTTCAGTTTCCAGCGAAGAGACTTCTAAAATTCCATTATCACCAGCCATTCACCACCCCAGAGTCTCCCTAAGGAGAATTATGAAGGCAAAGCTATAAGTTAGAGCCTTTTTCACTTAGGTCTGACTGCAGAGAACAAGCTTATCTGTGGCAATGGGACAAATTCTGATCTCATATCAGTGTTAATCAGTGCTGACTTCAATGGAATTACTGAATTTACAGTGGAGTAACTGAGATCAGAATTTATTTGGCCTTTTATCTAGTTCCTTCTGCTTCAAGTTACAAGTCACTGTTTAAAATGCTATCCCATCATCATAGTGATATAATAAAGACTTGGGGAAGGCCATTTTTCTAAAGTGAATCTTACTAGAAATTATAAGATTTGCTATATCTCTGTTACTTTGAAAAAATACCCATTTTTTTTAAAGTTGCGTCCCACTCTAACAATAAGCCAAGTCTATAGCATGTAAATATAACATTGCATTAATAGTTCTGCCTTAGATTGGCCACATAGCATTAAGATACATTTTATGAATAGCTTGAAGTGTGATTAACAGACTCTTATCTAATGTAACGTGTGCCACAAATACCTTCTCTTTCACACATGGACATTTTGGGCCAGATACTCAGCTGGTAAAAACTGGCATGTATTTCATGCTTTCAGTAGTTCCAGTACAGAAGGCACTGCTGTCTAAAGGTTAGAGCCATGGGCTGGACATCAGGACCTGCTCAGGCAACAAGACAGACCAATTATCCTGATTCAACAATGCAGGTTGAAACCGCTGAAGTAGAGAATGTGTGTATGTACGTATGTACCCATGGCTTCTACTGGAAGAAAATCAGAGCTGCCATAGCCCCTCTGCTGCTAACAATGGAGACAGGAGTTGACTGGAAAGAGTTCCAGGTTGGCACCTTTTCTGATGGGAGAGGGTCCTGGGGAGCCCAAGTGGCTGGGTTCTGTGCTTCCAGAGCAGGAGTATTTGAGTTCAGTCTCCACTATTGCTGCGAGGTTCCAGTTGCCCATGGTGAGCAGCGTACTAATGACAATGGGGAAGTCGCAAGTGGCTGCAGATTTGGCAGGTTACATAGTAAATTCTCTCTCTTGATGTATGGTTCACGGGAGTTTTCCAGTCCCTTGGAAAGCTGACGCTTCTCTGTGGATCAGGTTGTGTCTGCCTCCTAGTGGCCACTAGAATCCTCCGGATGCTTGCTAGACCCACTGTATGTGGTCCTTGGGTCCAATCCCACCCCCATATCTTGGGCCAGGACAGAACACTCCTCTCCTGCCTCACTCCAGGTGCCTAGGGCTCACCCAGTTCCACTAACACACCATTTGCCCCTCTTTGACTCTCTGTCCCAGGGATTGTTCCTCTTCATTCACAGGGCCCCACATTTTTCAGGGCCATCACCCACTTCCCAGTCATCAGAAGGGCACGGCTTGAACGCCTGTCCCACCAGGCCACAAGGAGTGGTCCTTCCCCTAAGGTGGTCTGACAAGCTTCACATACGCTTAGGGGACAAACTCAGCAGGAGTTCCCTGCCTTCCCTCTTGGCTGAAATAGCACTCTGCATAGTTTCACTACATTAATGGGCACTCTCCCAACATGCCTGGGTTTTCCACATTGGTAACCTCTTACCAGGAATTCCTAGTCACCCCCAGGCCTACCTGAGCTTCCCTCTCTAGGATCAACAAGATTCCCTGGAGCCCACTTCCAAAGTGCCTCAGAAACCACTTCTGTTGCTGGCCCCCTGGGAGAATTGCATGGGGCTGATTCTGCCATTCCTGGTGGTGTTGCTGCACCACCTCCACGAGGCGGAGAACATCCTCCATCTTTTCCCTTTCGCATTTAAAAAAAAACTAAGGGGGGGCCCCACCAGACACCCCCCCCAGCCCAGCTGTCACTTCTGCAGCAGTCTTTTCCACAGTTGTTTTTGTTTTCTCTTTTGCTGCCTTGATTTCCCCTGAGTTCCGGAGATCAGTCACGTGCTCGTGTTCTCCACCACATGTAGGGCTGCTGGGCTGTCTTCCCCAGCCCGAGGAGGAGTCACACTATACCCACAGGCTGTGCAGCCCGTCCATCAGGGCACAGTTTTAATCTTCAACAACAAAAAACCCTCACAAGGCAGGCTGCAGGGATGCAGAGGCCTGTCCCCTGGCATCTCTTCCCTCTTCTCCAGGGCCTGCCACAGGAGCTAACCACCTTCCTGCAGCCCGCTCCATCTGACATCTCTAAGCCCCCTGGATAAAACGTCTGAGCCCTTTGCAGCTGGGCCTGACAATCCAGCAGGGCTAGCTGGCCCCATGCCCCCTGGTTTTTAAAGGTGCAGACCACCCTGTTTCTGGGAGACTTCTGCTGGTCAGCCTAGCAATTGGAGCCCATCTCCTGTGTGTTCTGTTTACTGATCCAGCTGCATTCTTGCCTTCTAGTCATACCCACGTCCTAGCTGTTAGTTACATGGAGTCTTTCTGAAATAGATCCGGATATTGAAAATATACTGACAGTGCTCAAAACTACACTCACGTTACAAGCACAGAGTGCTTACTGATAGTGCTAATGCCTGTGTCTCAACATTTCCTAGCCTTTAAGGGCAGAAGGGTCCATTGGACCATCTACTCTGACTTCCTGTATTTTACAGATCACAGAATTGTGTCGAGTTACTCACGGTTTGAGACCAACAACCTGTGTTTGGCTAAATATCTTGCAGAAAGGCATCCAGTCTTGATCTGAAGACATCAAGAGACTGAGAACCCACCACTTCCCCAGTAGTCTGTTCCAGTGGATAATCACCCTCACGCTTAAAACATGTTGCCTTATTTCTAATTTGAATTTGTCTGGCTTCAGCTTCCAGCCATTGGTTCTTCTTATGCTGCTCTCTGCAACATTAAAATAGCCCTTTGGTAACCTGATATTGGCTCTCCACGTGGTACTTCTACAGCATAATCAAGTCACCACTCGATCTTCTTTTTGATAAGCTAAACCGACTGAGCTTGTGAAGTCTCTCACTGGTAGGTATTCCTCTCCCCCAGCTTTGGAATTGTTTTTCTGGCTCTCCTGGTATTCTGGGTAAATAGCACTGACAGGAATATGGAACTGACCTTATCGGTTATGAGATACCTTTCTCCACAAATTTCAGTAAGGTGCCCAGCGTTTTTGAGTTGACTGTAGTGCTGATGGAGGGTCCCAGACCAACAGCCTTGGAGCCGAACAGGCAATAGCAATGCGAGTCTCTTCCATACCATCCTGCCCCATCCCTCAATCCCAAAGAGAAGGGCTGAGACGGAAGCTCAGCCTCCATACTCCATTCAGCCCTTAGTTTCTCTACCAACATCCCCAGTGGGGGTGACTAGTAGCGCTCATTGTGGTGGTGGGTTTGTGACGCTTGCCCACTAAGAACTGGGCTGACACTCACTAGATTCACTTATCAGAAGGGTAGCCGTGTTAGTCTGGATCTGTAAAAGCAGCAAAGAGTCCTGTGGCACCTTATAGACTAACAGACGTATTGGAGCATGAGCTTTCGTGGGTGAATACCCACTTCTTCGGATGCATCCGACGAAGTGGGTATTCACCCAGGGAAAGCTCATGCTCCAATACATCTGTTAGTCTATAAGGTGCCACAGGACTCTTTGCTGCTTTTATAGAGTCACTTAGTCCTCTGATTAGCCATCGGGGCGGCTCCAGGCACCAGCACGCCAAGCGCGTGCCTGGGGCGGCAAGCCACGGGGGGTGCTCTGCCGGTCGCCGCGAGGGCGGCAGGCAGGTTGCCTTCGGCAGCATGCCTACGGAGGGTCCGCTGGTCCCGTGGCTTCGGCGGACCTCCCGCAGGCGTGCCGCTGAATCCGTGGGACCGGGTACTTCCCACAGGCAAGCCGCCGAAGGCAGCCTGCCTGCCGTGTTTGGGGTGGCAAAATACCTAGAGCCGCCCCTGTTAGCCATCAACTGCTAACCACTTCAGATCACTCCTAAATGGCATCCTGAGTGGTAATTAATGTGTATAAAAGCCCTCTGAGGGCAGTGTATTTATCTTCATTGCATACATGCTCCATTGAATTGTTTTAGGTGACGCATTCCAGTTTTTTTAGCAGTAGGTGGCAGCACCAGTCCAAAGTTACATCAAGTGGCTGGGAGTAGATTCAGCAATATTCAAAGTGGAAAACAGATGTAAATTTTTATCCAGGAGGGTAATTAACCATTGGAACAGCTTCCCAAGGGATGTGAGAAATCTGCGATCCCTTGGGGTCTTTTATAAAAGTCTGGCACTAGTTCAAGCCACAAACTGTTGAACTCAAAGCAGGGATGGCTGGGAGCAGTTCTCTGGCCTGTGGTGGTCAGTGGGGTCCCTTCTGGCCATGGAAAGTGAAGTTAATGGGAATTTGTGAGCACGTTCAGGGAGGGAATTGGAGACTCTTTGTGGAACACAAATAGGATACAGAGTCCTAGACAAACCAGCGTTGGTTTCCCCTTTTCCTGTATGGGGAGCAAAAAACTCTGACATGGTTTTGAATCAAGTTACTTATAGAGTACAGGCCATGCCCTCAGCTGGTACAGCCTATGAAGGGCATGCATAAAAGTTACAAATACTTTCTTTACCAAAAAAATTGGAATAGCACCTGCTCTCACTTGCCTTCTGCATCTGAGGTCAGGGTCCTGGGTCCCCCAGGTGGAGGTGATGACAGCACAGTTCCTGCAAGCCGTGGAAGTGGGGAGCAGTATCTGACTGTTGCAGGGGCACTGGTAGAACTGTATTGTGATCATACAGCTAGGCAGGTAAAGCAAAGGAGAAACGTCTCCCCTTGCGTTTCTCACTCACTGATCCGGGATGTTAAATAGTGTATTTCAAATAGAGATGGCAAGATCAGGGGCAGATTCAGATCTGAACTCTGGGGGTATCTGGATTTGGGGTCCTGCTGTTACCCAATATAATAATGGACCTTAGGTCAGACTGGAATCCAAGCATTCCCAAGAGTTACTTAGGGGTGGTGGAAAGGCCAGAGCCAGCTTTTATTTTCGAACACTGTTTTCTGCAGCAATATTTTAAAAATTGGGTTCATGCTCTTTTTTTTTTTTTTTTTTTTACTAGGGACAAACAAACAAACAAAAACCTGACCTGAATGGTATTTGAGGGTCTTTTTACTGTGCACCTTGTCTACACACAAGTTTTTTGCACTGGTATAGCCCTGTTGGTTAGGGAGTTGATTTTTCCTGCACAAGAATAGCTCTCCTGGCATTAAGCACCTTTATACCAATATA
This sequence comes from Mauremys mutica, assembly GCF_020497125.1. NCBI lineage: Eukaryota > Metazoa > Chordata > Testudines > Geoemydidae > Mauremys > Mauremys mutica. The sequence continues at coordinate 349,405,487 of NC_059072.1, forward strand.
ATTGTGTTTACACTAGGTGGGGTTGTACCCTTTAACTAGACAAGTATAGTTAAATTGTGTGTGGAGACAAACCCTTAGAAATATCAACTGTGTCAACTTCTGTCTCCTGAGGACTATGTGAAAACTTTTGCTAAAGGGCCAGTGGGAGAGGGTATCTCAGAGCACCTTTTTTGAGGGCTCTCAGATCTGCATCGAAGAGACAGAGATATGAATCTACATCTTAGACGTCCCTTTTCCAAAATGTTCATCAGGCAGTTAAGTGAAATCACTGCTAGCAGCATCCCGAAGTGGGGTTTGTTTTGAAGTCGTTGATCTAAAAATCCCTTCTCTGAATAGCTCAGCTTTCAGGCTCTCGGCTCTCGCTTAGGGTGACCAGACAGCAAATGTGAAAAATCGGGAAAGGAGGTGGGGGGTAATAGGAAACTATATAAGAAAAAGACCCAAAAATCGGGACCATCCCTATAAAATCAGGACATCTGGTCACCCTACTCTCGCTATCACTTCACTAGTCCTCTAATCAGAGTCTCCCAGCCAAGACAGGACCCCATTTCTCATGTAAAAAACAAGCAGCAAATCTGGTGTTTAACAATGTGATTAATCGTGATCAATTTTTTTAATCAATTTTTTTTGAGTTAATCTCATGAGTTAATTGCGATTAATTGACACCCCTAGTATTATTTACATTCAGAATAAGGAGCCAGTCTCCAGGGCAGGCCAACAGGGATAAACAGTCCAAACCCAGGTCAAGCTTTTATTGGAGAGTAGAAAAAAGTGCAATAGTTAGTACTGCTTCTCTTCCTGTTTTAGTTTCACACATCTCTGCAACTTTCCATTTCCACAGACAAGCACAAGTCCCCACCTTCCATGAGAATAGCTGCGCTTGCAGTATTTCCAGTGCCACCGAAATGAGGAAGCTTCAAAAGTCCCACAGAAAAACCTGCTGCCAGACAACTTCCAAACCAATGTGATTTAGGAGGTACCTTATCTTCTCCCAGCCCTCGCACATTGCTGAGGGCCTCTCTGAAAACATCCGCTCAATGTGCAGCAGCCGTCAAAAAAGTGAACAGAATGTTGGGAATCATTAAGAAAGGGATAGATAATGAGAAAGAAAATATCATATGGCCTCTATATAAATCCATGGTACGCCCACATCTTGAATACTGCGTGCAGATGTGGTTGCCTCATCTCAAACAAGATATATTGGAATTGGAAAAGGTTCATAAGAGGGCAACAAAAATTATTAGGGGTATGGGAACAGCTTCCATATGAGGAGAGATTAATAAGACAGAGTTTTCAGTTTTTGGAAAAGAGACGACTAAGGAGGTATATGATTGAGGTCTAGAAAATGATGACTGGTGTGGAGAAAGTAAATAAGGAAGTGTTATTTACTCATTCTTATAACACAAGAACTAGGGGTCACCAAATGAAATTAATAGGCAGCAGGTTTAAAACAAACAAAAGGAAGTATTTTTTAACACAATACGCAGTCAACCTGTGGAACTCCTTGCCAGAGGATATTGTGAATAAGACAAGACTATAACAGGGTTCAAAAAAGAACTACATAAGTTAATGGAGGACAGGTCTATCAATGACTATTAGCCAGGATGGGCAGGGATGGGGTCCCTAGCCTCTGTTTGTCAGAAGCTGGGAATGGGTGATGGGCTGGATCACTTGATGATTACCTGTTCTGTTCATTCCCTCTGGGGCACCTGGCATTGGCTACTGTCGGTAGACAGGATATTGGGCTAGATGGACCTTTGGTCTGACCCAGTATGGCTGTTCTTATGTTCTCAACCCTTCTGGGGACAGGCTGAAAAAGCCTTTCAGTGGAATGGCTCCAGTTGCTGTAGACAGCCTGCAAATAAATGCCTTTCCTTGGGAGTAGAGAACCAAGACAGCATAAGAATGAGGAGGCTGAAGTTTATCTAAAAAGGAAGGTAATATCACAGTTATCTAAATAAATCTGTCTCATCCCCGTAGTTCCCACAAAAACACTTTACCAGGTATCATGTAAAGCGTACCTGAGTTGTTGCTGGGTCTCTCTCATCCAAGTACCAAATCCTGGTTAGTCCAAGGGAGTATTCCTATGGGCTAAATTCGGACAACTAGGGAAGGTAGTTCTAGCAGCACACGCCTGCCGACAGCAATTCCAGGCCCCAGGGCAGAATAGTCAATGGGCCCCTGCTGGTGACCAGTGAGCGGCCGGCAGCACTGCTGGGCGCACTCTTCCATCACGGCTAGGGCTTCCCCATGCCTGCCTGGCTGCCTTTGCCGCCGCTGGTACCACCCTGCGCACACCTAGGAGCATAGGCGCCAGATTTCCCCAGGGGTGCTTGATCCCCCCCTCTGTCCTAGGCCTCTTCCTCCAATGCCTCACCTCTTCCCACCCCTGTTCTGCCCCCTCCCCTGAGGGCGCCCCATATACAACTGGTGCCTCTCCATAGTGGGAGAGGCATAATCTAAAGGGCAGGTCACACATGTCATCCCCCCACCCAGCCTAGGGCCACCACACTCCTCCCACCCCATGTTACCTGGGGGGGGCACTGTCCTCCCGCTGCACCTGCCCCCCCGAGCCAGTTCTGCCGCTCACTCTGGCGGGCAGGAGCCCAGGTGGGGAGCAGCTTTTAACACAAGCCTCTCCCAGTCGCTGCTCTGCAGCACTGCCCGGCGGCTGCCTGAGAGAGCCTAGCTGGGGAGGAAGCCGTTCCATACCCCTAATCATTTTTGTCGCCCTTTTATGAACCTTTTCCAATTCCAATATATCTTTTTTGAGATGGGGCGACCACATCTGCACACAGTATTCAAGATGTGGGCATGCCATGGATTTATATAGAGGCAATATCTGCCCCTTTCTTAACGATTCCCAACATTCTGGTCGCTTTTTTGACGGCTGCTGCACATTGAGCGGATGTTTTCAGAGAGGCCTTCTGCAATGTGCGAGGGCCGGGAGAAGATAAGGTACTTCCTAAATCACATCAGTGTGGAGGTTGTCCGGCAGCAGGCTTTTCTGTGAGACTTTCGAAGCTTCCTCATTTCGGTGGCACTGGAAATACTGCAAGCGCAGCTATTCTCATGGAAGGTGGGGACTTGTGCTTGTATGTGGATGTGACTGTCCAGCACACACACAGGAGCAGCAGGGAGCCCGGGGGAAGGTCCCTGGACCAGGGAAGGGGGCAACAGGCGGGGCAGGGCAGGTGCAACACCCACCCACCCCCCTCCCCTGGGGATTTCCTGGCTGCCCACAGACAGTTCAAAGCCCCCCCCCTCCCCACATCACTACAGAGGCTGCCCTGGGACCAACCAGCGCAGTAGCTGCCCCACCCCCAACCAAAGGGTTTTTTTGGGGGGGGTCTCAGCCCAGGGCCCCCCAGCTTCGGCTCGAGCCCAGGCCGGGTGCCCCTCCCCTCGCTCGGCACTTACCAGCTCTGCCTCGTGCCCAGCGCTTCCCGCCTCAGCGGGCCCCGGAAGTGACGCACCTGCTGTACGCCAGGCGGGGGGAGCGGGAGACGGAGACACGTGTGGTTCTGGCCGTTAGGGCGGTTGGAGCACGTAGCTATGAAGTGGGGCCCTCCTCAGGCAGCCCCAGCCCGCTGCTCGCCTGCGGGCCGCACAGTGAGCCCACGGGGGCTGCCTGTTGTGCAGGCCTGGTCTAGCCCTTTTGCCAAGACTGACTATAAAAGCTTACTCCACTCCTTGGCTTCCCAGTGTCTCTTGGCCTCTGCCAGAAGCTCCCTTCTTGGGAGAAGATCCCAAGACACTCTCTCCTCTAGACCTCCTGCCTCCCTTCTACTACCCTGAAATCCTTCATTAGCACGGCCAGCCCAGCTCCTCCCCACTGGGCCTGGCCCACCCCCAGGGGCCCGAACTGCTCTCCGGCTCCAGTAACTCTGCCAGTGTGGGGTACATACCATTGTAGTCCAGTAAAGGGGAGGGAGGTATATAAATACCTTTACAAGTATATCTACATAGGGTCATTTCCTTTCCATGATCGCTGTTCAACTGGACTGCACACTTTTTGGACTTAAAAGCTAGGGTTGGTATTAATATAAACAATACAACTTCCCAGGGTTACCCCCAATATCAGCCGAAGTCTCACTGTGCTATTACCTTCTATCCCCACCCCCAGTTCTAGGTATCTCGAATGCAGGGGAAGTCAGCAGGTGGACTGCGGGCCAAATCTGGACCGCCAGACGCTTTTGAACCAGCCTCCACAATCTTTTTATTTACTAATTATTATAATTATTATTTTTGCATTATTTTCTTTGGCGTCTGGACCCCGACTACACCTTCATCAAGAAATTTGGACCTTGACAAAAAATAATTGACTACCCCTGCAATGGTTGAGACCCGCAGAGGCATTTTTACTAAGTCTTCAGAATTGCATACCTAGGGCCTGGAGGAACCAGCTCGACATTTTCAAAGGAGGTGGAGGTTTGAGGTTTTTAGCCTTGAAGCAAGGTGGAGGCTCCCTTTTGGTTAAGGCTTTGTTGCATGGCTCAGAACTAAGGTACTGGCTTTTCTCATTCCTTTCCTGGCAGGGCACTGGTTGAGTTGAAGGAGGTTAATATTGCTGCTCATATGGACAGCTGCAAACTGATGTATCCTAATATTGCTACATTTGACATAAGTTGTTAATAGGGAGAGTTTCAAAAACAGTTAATAGATTTAGGAGCACAAGTCCCATTGATTTTCAATGGGACTTTTGTTTCTGGCCACTAAAAAGATCTCCTAACATAGGAATTTTATAATGCTATTTGTTTTAAAAAAATTACACTGAACTCAAATCAATGGAATGCCAAACCTTTTGTCCCTGCTGAATTGCACATCCAAGCTCAGATTCCTGTTCTGTGCTTTTAAAACAGACGCATGTATCCTTAAATATTAAAGAGCACCGATAAAATCATCCTTTCAGATGACTGATTTATCTAGCTCAGTGCCCTATAAAAACAGGAAACATTACAAAAAGTCTTATTTGAAACAAAATTCTTTAATAATGTTAACTATAAAGACAATTAGTACTTGAATGCAGCATGGATAATAGATTAAATACATTATTACTTAAATATCTCAAAGCTGATGTGTTTTGCAAAACAAAAAGGGTTGACACACATAAGCCCAGGGTTAGTTGCCAGTTGTTTCCATATGAAGATTGAGTGCAGTATATCAAAATATTTACTAAACATTTCTTAGTACAACTGCTATTACATATAGTCAACCCCTATTTATATATTTTTTGTTACAGTGAATTAATCTGCAACAATATCTTGAATTGGAAAACAAAGATTACGCTAAAACAAATAGTGTTGATGTTAGAAAGTTTGGTCATATAACACATTGGCTATTTCATGTCCATAGACAGGTTATCTTCTAAACAGTAAACAATGCGTTATCAGTGCATTAAACTGGGTTCAACAGAGTCAACATCAATTTGACAGAACATGAGACAAGCAGTAACCAAATCACTCTACAAAGTAACTGTTGCTTATGCTCCTAGAATCTCCCTTCCCTCAGCCCCGGGAGCAATACTGTGCATGGTCAAACACTGGAGTAAAATTCTGTTGCAAGACACTGACTGAGGCCTCAATTCAGCAAAGCATTTAAGCCAGTGGTCCCCAACCTTTTTAGTCTCCCAGGCGCCAGACGAGCCACGGAGGACCGTGGTGGCAGACAAACATCCACCGAAATTCTGCCGACAAGTGGCAATGTCAATATGCCACCGAAAAGTAGCATCATCCAGAGGCGTTGCCGCTGAAAATTGGCGGCGACGCCTCTGGATGACGCAGCTTGTCGGTGGCATTTTGGCGGATGCTCATCCGCAGGCCAGTATGCGGGAGCACTTAGACGCCCCGGCAGCACCTTGGCACCCCATTGGGGACCCCTGATTTAAGCACATGCAAAAGTCTATTCCTATTCAGCAGAGCATTTAAGCACATCCTTAAGTCTCATTCAGTGGGACTTTGTGTGCTTCAAAGTTTTGTAAAAGAGGGATGGACTTAAGCATAATTTTAAGAATGGTCTTAAGTGCTTTGTTTAACTAGGACCAGATTCATGACATGCCAGATAATCAAATGGGTCATTAAACTTTCACTTGCAAAATCTCATCAATGCATTCTCAAGATAGGTAACTACCTGATTTGTGCTCAACAGTTGTGGGATTCTGTGTGCAAAAAAATATCCAGGTGCCGATTTAGAGGCCTGTACCAATTTGATTCAGTTCAGTTTGTGACTGAACTACTCCACTGCAAAACGGTAATTACAGATTTGTAATTGAAAGTAATTAAATGGCTCCACCGAGTGAAAACAGATTTTCAGAGCCAGCTAGGGGATTTAGGCACCAATTCTATAACTGATAGCCTGCCAACGCTTGTGCCTGACTGGAACTCCCAAGAAGCCAATGAGACTCTCCATGGGAGCAGCAGTCCACCCAGGTGCTGTCAAACGGCAGGCTCAGGAGTGAATTAGCCACACAACTCCCATTGAAATAAATGGGGGCTGTGTGGTTAAGTCCCCTGGTTGGCTTTCAAAATCTCAACTGATTCATAGTACGATAGGATGGAAATTACACTTATTGGGCTGGTTGAGGAATAAGGCAGCAAAAGGCTGGATAATGCAATACTGCATATTTCTGGAGGTCCACTAAAAAACACCATTTGAATTCTGCATTATAGGATTTTTTTTTGTAATAGCTAAATAATCATGTAACAAAACCCACCACCCCTTGGGATCTTGTCCACACTATCAAAAAAATATATATATAATTTCATGCTCGGAGAACATGGTGACTGAGAAAAATCAGGCACTTAGCAGCATCAGCTAATTGTATGTAGTTTTGCATGCTCAATAACAAAAAATGTTTAAAAACTTAACTGTGTCATTACATTATCAGATTTTCAAAAGCAAAGAAAGTAGAGAACATTGCTGACATGCAAGAAACATTTTTGTTCATGTACAGAATAATCCATTCTATATTCCATCCATGTAAAGGTACACTGCACTATCCAATATATTGCATAAAATATTCCGTCCACAGTACCTCTACAGCAAATAATTCAGAATCAATATTAAAAGTTAAGCATATAGGCTTCCAAACATGCAAGCCTATTACACACAGGTGTCTAAAGTGCAGTTAGCAGGAAAGGTGACTAAAACTGATGCTACGGGATTCTCTGTTTATTCTCTCGTTGACTCCAGTGAAGATTTACTATGTTCTCCTGCCTTCCATCAGTAAACGTTTCTCCAGTTAGAATTTTTCTTCTACAGCTATACTGGCTTTGGAGCGTTAACCAATCTGTACATTTAAACCCTGGTCCTGCAATTTACACAAAGCAGGTGCAGCCCCACTAAAATCAAGAGATTGCTTCATCTGCATATTGTCAATTGTAAGATCAGGCCTTAATGTTTGCAAAATAAATAAGGTCTGACTCCCAGAACGACTGAGCTGTTGAGGAAAAGAGTCCCCTGACTTAGTCTCTTCCTGAGCAATCACTATAATTTAAGAAAAAAATCTTCCAGTATGAAGTGTTCCTCCTGGCCATTCATCTTCTGCCATCAGATGCCAAAAATATGATATAAATTGATTTTAAATTACTAACGGATAAAATGCATTTAATAAACGTTAGTGATTGCTGCCCAACTGCTGAATCCACAGTAAACAAGATCGGTGTCAAAAACAATGAGGGTAGTGGAAACTGCTGGGGTGCCTAGCGTGTTTGAAAGTCAAGCCACTTGTTAAGGTGCCTAAACACGGAGTAGGTTTAGGCTTGTATTTTTGAGAATCTTGGCTGGTAGCATTAGCCTCCCCACTTTTAATTTTATGTCTGATAAATGTAACCAGCTGTTGGGAACTAGATGTTGCAAGCAATCAAATTCAAATAAAAAGAAACAAAAAAATCAAGTAGCTTTGAACTTCTCAGTTAACTCCTGCCAAGGAGTGAATACATTAGTACATGTTAAGCCACCTAAAGGTAACATAAATGCACAGATATGTTGGCAAGCAGGTTTAAATTCAGATATTTAGAATTAAGGCCTTGAACCTGGGGTCTTTCTGTTCATAACACCCACTAAAAAAGTCAGTCAAATCTGAGTGCAGATGAATAGGATCAAGTGTATACCCAGAAAGCCTCTGACAGGTATCTAACAAGTCCACCTACCTAGAGTGAATATATTCAGCCATAGATTAGTTCAATACTTTGCAATCCTGCTAGTGTTGCAAGGTCTGAGTTAGGCTACTTGTCTTTATCTCTGCAGCCTTAAATTAAGGGCACTGATAGTGTGCAATATACATGATAGAGGTAGATGTGCAAGTGAATTTTATTGCATAGTCCAAATTCTAACTCTATGGTGCTTTTAAAATGATCAGTTTGTTTTAAACACTTGCTGGTCGTGCATCTCCTGGTGTTAGAACTAAAAGAAGAAACAACATTTTCTCTCCCATAAGGAAGAGTTCTGGAGATAACTAATACTGTTAACCAACTTGAATTTCTGCTTTCAAGTAAGATGTAGGTGAGATTCCTCCTTGCTGGTAGGTCTGAATCTTCCACATCCTATACTTGTTGCAAAAGCACTTTTCATTGTTGAGCTGCATCCGAAAAATCCTGACTCCTGATATATGGGTGAAAGCGTGGCGTTGATTTTTATTGTCAGAGGTTAAATGTCCTAATGTCTCTAAGGCAGAAGTTCTCAGACCGTGATCTGTGAAACACATGCCGATGGTCCACTGGGGAACTGACTGGTCACATGGTAAAGGCCCTCCTGCGTTTTCATAGATCTTTTTAAGGTCAGAAGTGACCAGTATGATCATCTAACCTGACCTCTAGCATGACACAGGCCACAGAGTTAAAGTTTCCAACCTTTCAATTGCATCAAAATACACTTGCTATTTTGCAAATGTTACTTTTCCATGGACGTAACAGCCACAGAGATGTAGCGAGCTCACAAATGGGAAGGGAAGATGGTCCACGTGACAGTCTTGTCAGCTGTAGCCCACTCTAAAAGTTTGAGATCTGCTGCTCTATGGATGTGTCTACAGTTCAGGTGCTACAGCGACACAAGTACAGCACTGCAGCTATGCTGCTGTAGTGCCATAGTGTAGATGCTACAGCGACAGAAGAGGTTTTTCCATCACTGCAGTAAATCCACCACCCGCTTTGAGAGGCAGGTCAATCTAGCGGTGTCTATACTGGGGCTTAGGTTGGCTTAACTACATCTCTCGGGGTGAGAGTTTTTCACACCCCTGTGTGACATAGCTAAGTTTTAGGTGTACACCGAGTTTCAGAAAATAAATACCTCTTTGATCTGCTTGGTTGCACAAGGAATATAAACAAGGAGCAATGTAACAGATATACACACACGTTCTTTACACGGTAGTTTGGTACATCTATTTTTCAAGCAACTGAACAAGGCCGTCTAGGTGTCATGTTTGAAAAAAGAATATAAAGTTTATTCTGTCCTGACATTTTCAAAAGGACTTACAATTTGTAAGGTAGTGCTTCCCAACACATCCATCACTTTAGATGACTATTTGTAGTTAGAGGCTTACACATCTCAATTACATTCTTTATGTAGTGGCAATGTCTTGAAGAGAGGCTCTTGGGGAAAAGTGTGTGTTTTGGCTACTTAAAGTGAAAGAATAAGCCACCTTGCAAAACATTAAGCTAAAAATAGAAACCCCAAAACTGTTTACATTTTTGAGCAAAAAAAATCAAACAGAAGCAAACTGATAAGACACGTTAACACTTATTTGACATCCCGACAAATTCATTTTACATGATCTGAAAAGGAATGTGCTACCTTGCTTCTCACAAGCACGTAGGCTGTTGAGCAAGTTTTTTGAAACATCTTACACAAGCACAGAGACATCTCTTCATCGGGAAATTGGCTTTTAGCACATGGCAGTGACTGCACATACACAGGTAAGTCCTGAAAATACATAACCCCCCGACTCTGCAACAAGAAAAATAAGGCCACTGGGGAAAAAAAAAAGTTTTAAAAAAAATATTAAGTAGCCAGGAGGCCATCAGTGACTGCTGATATGTTCTGCATGCTGCAGATATAAAGCAGCACTGCCGCAATGGGATGGTGCTTCTGGCCCTAACTCAGCAAAGCATGTGCTTGACTCCCATTTGTGGCAGAGGTGACTAAAAAGATCCCAAAGTCCTGCTCCTCAAGGGCAGGGCACAGGCTTGCTTTGGGGCGTTTGGGGGGGGGGGGGGAAGAAGAGGCACCCTCTTTAGGGGTATTTTGGAAACCAACTGCAAAGCTCTTCTCAGAAACTATTTTTTCCAGATAATCAAGGTGCCCAATTCAGGAAAGCCCATGCTTAATTCCCATTGACTTCCATGGGACTAAACACGCTTCCTGAATCGAGACGGGTTCCTGACTAGTGACTTTAGCTATGTTTAAGTTGCAGATCTATCAGATAATGTTTACCCAGACTGCAAGCTAGCTGTCAACTGCTAGTCAAACCTCCATTTAAAGAGTGACATACTGATAGTGGTACTATAGAAGGCCTCTAAAGTGTGTGGGTAAATTGCAAACACATTCAAAGGAAAAGATAATTTTGGTTAGTATTGATTGTACATTACAGGATCTAGTCTTATCTTGGAAGAGGTAAAACAAAAACAAAAAAGTTACATGGCCAAGACGTTGCAGATCTTTGAAGCAGCTTTATGGGTGCCCTGGCCCCACTCCACCCCTTCCCCCAAGGCCACACCCCCGCTCCTCCCCCTCTCCCCCGGAGCCTCCTGCATGCTGCAGAACAGCTGATCTGTGGCGGGCAGGAGGCACTGGGAAAGAGGGGGAGAAGTTGATCAGCAGAGTTGCTGGCAAGGGGTGGGGAGAGCTGGCTGCCCGTTTTTCCCATGGGTGCTCTAGCCCTGGACACCCATGAAGTCAGCACCTATGACCACAGCGACTGCCGCTCGTTGGGGGTGGTTTAATTATGATGACGGGCGAGCTCTCTCCCGTTGCCATAGAGCGGCTGCACGGGAGCCCTTAGAGTGGTGCAGCTGCATTGGTACAGCAGTACCGCTGTAAGGTCTCTAGTGTAGACTTAGCCTCAGAGCTCTGTCAATTCTGCTGAGGAGATCAAAAAAGGCCTGGTTTTTGTAAGTACTGAGCACCCTTCACTCCAACTGAAGTCAGTGGGAGTGAAGGATACTTAGCACCTCTGAAAATCCGGTGAATATTTGTAAGATTGTAAAATATATGGCGGGGGAGGGGAGAAAATTTAAAGCTAGACCAACAGGGATATAAACAAGCATTTAAATGAAGTGGCTGTGAATCTGTGAGCACGAATGATTTGCAAATGAAAGCAGGGTTAGGAAAGGGTGTTCAGTACTTGCTAGGGATATTCAGAATGACCAGAAATGGCCTCCTGGATTCTCACACAAGTTAGAAGGACTTGGGACAGTTGTTAAGTTTCCTCACATAGCAAGAATGTCTAAGTGAGTCTAAACCCCTTTTTAAAGGGTCCTTGAGCCATTTCATTGGTGCGCCCTATCCCCAGGCACTGCTGGAAAACACTCCCGAGGGGTCCTGCATCCTCAAAAGAAAATGGAAGCCTGACCTAATTTAATACAATCTCTCTACGCGTCCCACTCCCTCGACTTACTGCAAACAGCAACATATAAGCATGGTAAAAGAGAGCCCTAACTAATTACATACCTCACTAAACTGTATAAAGGTGCAAGCTTGAATTAGTTCAGAAGGATTCAATTCATGTCAGGCCCCCTGGATGCTTAGACTGGCCATCACTTGGCCTACCATCTTCATAATTCAGTTACTAATATTAGTTTAACCACAGACCAGACGGACAACTGAACGAAAACAAATGCAACCCATTTCCAAAAATGGTAAGGTTTCTGTGACCAGCACAAAATATTAGCCCAGTATCTTCAGCTATACAACATATACACAAAAAAATATTGTGTCTTAATTTTGTTTTAACACCTTAACAATAAAACTGTTCTAAACATTATTCCCATAATGCGCCAACTCTTCACTCTGTGTTGTGTCTGGCAATACCAGTAATACAGAGAAGTCTATTTCCTGCTACACAGCCCTTGAGCTGATGCATAATTTTGCCACATCAGTGTCAACAGCGGTGGAATTTCTTTATTCAGCCAGTGGTCACACTTGGTTGGTTGGATCTCTCACAATCAGTGCTTCTTGGGGGGTTCCACCAGGAGAATAGGCCATATTCCAAAAACAAACTGAAAAGAAAAGGGGGAAACAAGATTTGCTTGCAATGTAGCTTCTCAGAACAGAAATACAGTTCACTTGTTCTCAGTTTCTTGGAATTAATACACAGAACACAATGTAAAAATAAAGCCAGAAACAGGAAGGGCTGGCCAATGAAGTGTGCTTAAGTGTAAGCCAACTGAACGGCCCACTTCTACACTGCATCAGTAAGTATAAAATGTTTGACAGCTTACCTTCACCTTTGGCCTGTACTTCAGGAAAAGTGTCCTTGTGTATAAGCTAGGGGGAGAAATCCAATAAGCATTTAACAAGCAAAGTGCCGTAAGTCGAGGTACACAGCTACACTTCAGGCTTTGTCCAGAGCAAGTGCAACACTGATGACAGGAGTGATCCCCATGATTTCCTGACCGTACCAGGAGCACTTCTGTGATCACAGCTCAGCCTCAGCTTGTTCTGCCTGGGTTTACCTGGCCCAAACGGAGGACTAGTCACAGAGCCCTGTTTTACTGGCTGTCACACAGCAGCAACTGAGCTATGTCTCCCCATCCCCACCCTTAAGGAAAGGGAGAGAGGAAGCCGGAAGAGCATTCCCTCCGCCACAGGGGAAACAGCAATCAGGGACTTGTCCCTCCCTAGCCTGGAGGGGTGGCCTGAGTAGCCAGGGTGCTGAGCAAAGTTGCATGCACTGATCAAAGAGCAAGCATAAGTTGCTCACAGCTTTTACACTTGTGCTCATCCACTCTGTCCTCCCACTGTGTCTGCATCACCAGTGGGTTTTGTCTGGTTTTACAGACCTTTACTTCAGGGAAGGAGGCAGAGTTTGCACCTTCAGAAACCATGCTGGGTTATGTATGCCAGTCACATGTGCCCTTAGCATTTCTACAACACTGAAACTAGAACATTAGCTAATGGAAGGTTGCACGGTCTAGTTCCTGGAGCAGGGTTCTGGGTCAGGCGAAAAGGGGGCCATTAAATACTCTGCCACTCACTGTGTGACGTTGGGCAAATCTCTTAGGAAACCTGAGGCACGGAAGCGCCTGAGCAACTCACTAAAAGAACTCAGGAGTTCCTAGCTCCTACCCTGGTGCTTAATCCACTGGACTCCACTGCTTTATAACCATCGTGGTAGATGTCTACAAATATCTGAAGCTTGTAAACAGCAAAGGGTGATGGGGACTATTTATCATGGCACAAAAGTATATAAACTACTGTAGAAGGAGAAGATGAAATTAACCAAAATTGGCTCAATATTAGAAAAAGCTCTTACACTGAGAGCTCAGACTATGGAATAATTCGATAACACCCCTGCCACTTCAGACTGGAGAACCCCTAGGAAAATGATACTATAGGGAGATCACTTAAGCACATCTAGAAAAACACTCCCAGGGGTAATGCACGCAAAACCATTCACCCTCCATTTACAGCACTGTAAATCTAGCCTACAATATTTAAACTATCTGCATTAATTTGCTTTCTGTGAAGAACTTTCTATATCTAGGTGTACTCAAGCCGTGCAGCGCACCTGCCTCCTACACCGAGCAGCTGCATTCAAGAGGACAGCAAGAAAACGCTATCACAAGGAGGCTGTTGGGACTCTCCCTAGTGAAAGAACCAAAAGGAAAATAACCAGCTTTATAACTGGCCAAAAAAAACCCCGATCCTGCTCCCAGTGTGGAAAAAACTGTTTGAGAAGCTATTAAAATTCATACACTAGTTGGAATACCTCTTAAAGGTATTTATTTTATGATCAGGGCCCTACCAGTTTCATGGCTGTGAAAAATGCCTCACGGACCGTGAAATAAGCCCTTCCCTGTGAAATTCCATGTCCTCTTGTTCCTAGGAGCGCCCCAGCAAAGGGGCTGGGCTGGGGAGGAACAGGACTTGTCCATCCCCTGCACAGCTACTTTGGAGGACAGGGGAGGAGAGACCAGACCCACCTCCACCTCCAGGAATGTCCTGCGGCTGCAGGAAGCTCTGCGGTTGCTGCCTTCAGTGTCCAGCTCAGAAGGCAGCACAGAGGGTGGCAATCCCATGACCCCCCCATCAACGTTTGCAGACCTCCCCACTATAGGGATTCCCACAATTCCCTTTTGGGTCGGGGCCCCCACGGTTACGATACCATGAAATTTCAGATGTAAACATCTGAAAATGTGCAATTTACCAATTTTCAAATCCTATAGCCATGAAATTGACCATAACGGACTGTGAATTTAGTAGGGCCCTATTTATGGTTCAGAGGAGCGACAAAGCCATTTTGATGACGCGTTGCAAATGAGCAACAAAAATATTTTACCTTCCAGCCTAAACCCCGTTCTAATTCTGATCTAAAATAGACAGCCATAAATAAAGAGCCAAAAGTGATTGGAAAATTTGAAAAGCACCTCCCGTGACCATGAATTCAGCACTATTCTTGCAAATACTTATGCTCATGCTTAACTTTACTCCCATGAGTAGCCCCACTGAAATCAGAGGTGCCTGGACATCAATGTTGTATTCTAGATGAAGACAGCACCATCGTCTCCCTGCTCCATGAGATACCTGCACCAGTTTTCAGCAGTGGTAGTGCTCATAGAAAGTTAAACACGGGTGTAAGTGTTTGCAGGATTGCAACCCGGAGGAATACAAACATTTAAGTTAACATCTAATGTTTGAAAAATGAAGCAATACAACCTCAAGTGCATTGGCATTTTCACTGCTGGACAGTGAAAAACCACAAGATTGCCATTATGAATTGCAACCCACCCTGCAGTACAAACAATTCTACACTCTAATATATAGTACAGATGCTCTCCTGGTTACACAAACCCAACTTACGCAAATCCGCACTTCCCGAAAAAGTTGCGTAAGTCGGGGAGCGTTTGTATATAGTCTTCTTAGACAGATTTCTCTACCAATTACAGAAACTTCCGTCCCACTAGTTTAATAAAAATGGTTATTTTTCCAATCCTTTCAGCTTATATGACATTTAAAGGGCAAGATGGAACTGGGAAAATACCTGTCAAAAATTAATCCTAAAACAGTTTCATGAACATATAATGTAGGCAATGCCTGCTACCAAGGTAAATCCCCCAATACCCACAGAACAAAGCATAATTATGGAATAGATATTTTACTAGTGTGTCTGGTACTCTAAAATGATGCACTCCCAACTAGCAACTCAAGTCTAAAACCATTTATAGAAACCCCACATACTTTGCTTAACAAGCTATGGGGAAAAAGGCTGTTTCCTACCTTAGTAGGATATGACGGTAAGAGCCAAGGCCCGTAAAAATGTGCCACCAAGCATGAAACTGTGTCACGGCTCCCACAACAGGAGGCATCTTCTCTCGTACTCCCCTGTTCAAAGAAACATCACAATGCACTTTTTTCCAGACTACACAGTCCCAAGAAGCAGTGTTCACTTGTCAGATCATGTCACTGTTTCTGTATCTCAGCCATGTACTTCATGGGGTCAGTCTTTACTAAGTTAATAACAACTACGTGGTTTTTCCTATTTCTAGTTTGGGAAGATGTTTGCCGAACCAGTCTTCTCATAGGTTTGGAAAACTACTGAGAGTCTTCTACTTGAAAGGAGTACTTAAATGGTTTAGACCCATAACTTCAGGTTTCATACTACTGCTTGCATCCGAAGAAGTGGGTATTCACCCATGAAAGCTCATGCTGCAAAACGTCTGTTAGTCTATAAGGTGCCACAGGATTCTTTGCTGCTTCTACAGAAAATACTAATGCATCTTACTTCTTTCCCGCCAGTTTCCTGGCCAGTGTGAAAAAACAGAAGGTTTGAGAGAGAAATTGGAACCCTTCTGAAAAAACTAACTCTGTATAAACTCAAAAGCTTCTCTCCCACCAACAGAACTTGGTCCAATAAATATCTTACCTCACCCACCTAATCTTGGGACTGACATGGCTACAACAACACTGCATACTCACTTCTCTGTATCTGGTAGCCACTTCACCCCCCTCACCAACCTCATGTGAAGTTTGTCTTGCCTCTCTCTCCTTCCCAGTGTGAGGCAAGGACAGACTGGGTGGACAGCTGTGAACCAAAGCACCAAGGACAGCAACTGCCTGATATATAATTCAAAGCGACTCTGGGTATGTGGGGCCCCAGAACCTGGGCTCCAGCCCAAGCCCAAATGTCTACACTGCAATTTTATAGCCCTGCAGCTGAGCCCTGGGAGCCCAAGTCAGCTGCCATGGGCCAGCCACGAGGGTTTTATTGCCACGTAGACATACACTGAAGAGTTTTGCTGGTAGGAAGCAGAATTCAGGGCAGAACTTGAAATGCTCTGCCCAGTTGGTTGACACTTGGCACTTTTAAGGGAACAGGACAAAGCAGAGAGACGGGAGTCAAGTTCTCTCAGCTCCTTTTCCTCATCGGAGTTCTAGAGACAAAGATGATTAAGGTGGCTTTATTTTGAGGTGGAGAGAGACAGTTTAAATCTCTTTTCCTTCCTTTAAAAAAATCTATTTTCACATTCAATAATAAAAATTGGTTACGGTAGCTGATTTTATTTACTTCCTGTAACCCGTTAACTAGTTAGTGTTAGTCCTAGAGCTGGGTTGAGGTGGATATGCTTGTGCAGACACAAAGGTGCTCATAAATAGCCAGGTTAATGTCATTCTGCATTAAGAACAGAAAGGGGAACCTCCACAATGTATATGTCACACATCAACACTCCTGGATCCATGCTCATAGTCTTGAGCGGCAGGGGCTCCCATAGCTCACAATTAAAAACTTGGTGGCTCCATCCAGAGGGGTGTTCTGTGCTAACCTAGCTGTGGAACTGGAGCAACCTTTAGTTATTTCCATCAGTTCCATTCTCTGTGGAAATTGAAACATGTTACAGAAGTGAAGTACAAAAAGCTTACAAAATCCTGAAATTTAAGAGGAGGCGGGTGAGTCACACTGACTCATAACTTAGGGCATGTCTACACTTACTGGGGATCAACACTGCGGTGATCTATGCACCAGGGGGCGATTTAGCGGGTCTTATCGATCACAGATCGCTCTCCCATCGACTATGGTACTCCACCAGAATGAGAAGCATAAGGTAAGTTGACGGGAGAGTGTCCGCCATCAACCCAGCGCAGTGTAGACTCCGCAATAAGTTGACCTAAGCTATGCTGACTCCAGCTATGTTACTCACTTAGATGGAGTAGTGTAACTTAGGTCGACTTACCCCCGTAGCGTAGACAAAGCCTTAGATTTCCAAAGAATAAAAATTACAAGCAAGAAAACTTATCTTCTCCAACAGTACCAGCTGTAGTAAGTCACCCCTGGAGATTCCAAAGCTCCAGGGACTTCGGATTAAAGCTACGAAACAGGTATAGTTGAATTAAAAATTACTGCAACAGGCAGCAACACACATTGTACGGTAGGAAGTACACTGACATTTTTTCCTTTTGCCAACTGGAGATGGAAAAAGGTGCTTCTAGCTATTGATGCAATCTACTAAAATGCAAACTGCAGGCAAAGGGCAGACTCCCTCAATTGATGGAGTGGTTTTGACCTCACCATTGTGTCAGCATGGCTGAAAAAGTAGTCAGTCCTTGTGCCAGTACCTGCAGCTTCAACGAACACCCTGTCATTTGTGCTGACAGAGTCATATCCCTGCGCCAGATCAATCAATAACATCAAGTTTTGGGCATGAGCTTCAACTGACATAGCTGACACATTCACAGGTCTGAAAGCTCCAAGAGAACTCTGCTAGGACGAAGTTTCAGCTGGCCCAATGTTATGCATACATCATTAACAGCCACAACTATGGTGGAAGGAGAATGTCAGGTTATACAATATGCCCTGCTGGGTTCTCGCCCAATATAGTAAACTACTGGTACAATGCTATCAAAGTTGAAGTCAGTACAGGCCAAGAGAGTGCATGGACAGAGGAGGTGAGATCACAGGAGTCAACTGGGATCTTCTTGATGCAGGCCTCAACCTGTCCTTATAGAGAGATGAGTAAACATCCTTCAAATTGGTGGTTAATACTATTGTTACCTTGCCAGACCTGTGCTCTAGGATGCATAAACTTGACATCCAGTTGTGAAATTTGACAGTGGCTTTCTGTGAGCTTTTGTTTTTGAGGCCTTCCTGGCTGACTTTGCATTGGATTGACTTGAGGTGTTGTGGGGAGGCCAGGAGAGTCTCTTCAAACGCCACCCCAGGACACAAATGCCCCAAACGATGCAACTCTGTCAGACTAATTAGCTGTGATTCACCCTGAAACTCCTTCAAGAGTGGTCACTGTTCATTAGTTGACAGACATACACCTATACTGGATGTTTCCTGATCTTGTGGGGCTGCTATTTTTGACATTTTGCTGAGAAATAAAAGAGGAAGAAGAAAAAAAAAAGGCAAACCTGAAAAGATAACAGGCCCTAAAACTCCCTTTAGTGACCACAGTATGTTCTTTTAAAGTCTAGAATGAGACCCCCAAAAAAAGATAGAAAGAAAATGTCTCAGCCAGGTGGCTGAAGGATATTGAGCTCACAGTTCTGACTCCAGATCAGTCAGCAGCAGTTCAGCCATGGAAGCCTCTGCATTACCAATGGCAAAAGGACCAAATGTTGTAGGCACTAGAGGTCACTATGGGTATGTCTATACCGCAGTTAAATACCTGCAGCTGGTCCGGGTCAGTTGGCTTGGACTGCGGGCCTGTAAAACTGAGGTGTAGAAGTTTGGGCTTGGGCTGGTGCCTGGGCTTTGGGACCCTCCCCCCTTGCAGGGTACCAGAGCTTGGACTCCAGCCCGAGCCTGAACATCTATACTCCAATTTTACAGCCCCGAAGTCCAAGCTCACACAGGCCAGCCGCAGGTATTGTAGTGTACAAGTATCCTATGGTTCCACAGCAGGGGGAACCCAAGGCGTCTTCTTACTGGATATAAAGCTGTTTGAATGTTGAGCTATGGACGTTCTCCACAGCTAGGAGCATGGACATAGGAGTGTTCTGTTATCACCACGCTTTGGTGAATGTGCTTTCAAACGTGTGAGTATATTTAAGTCAAGAAACAACTACTGATTAAGCATCAAGTTTAGCATCAAAACTCTCAGTCCATGAAAGAGGTGCTTAAACTATATATATCAAACTTTTTCAAGAACTAGTTTCAAAGTAGCTGTAGATAAGCAAGATATTTAGTATTCTGTCTCGAGGGCTGCCAACAAAATTACCAGTTAAATTCCAATTCCAGAATTTCGACATAATTTTTCAAGCTAACAATGCTTAGAATTTGAGCAGCCCTTAGAGGTCTACTGTGTTGCGAGAGCTAATCAAGAGCAGACTGGATAAAACACTTGTCAATATTCTGTGGGGCTTATACTGCCCATATCAGGAGATAGACTCAGAATTATTCTGCAGAAAACAAAGCAAGCCATGGAACTCAGAGATTAAAAGATATGCAGACAAGTTGCAAATGCTTACCTCAATTTGTCACAGAAAATGTTGTCTACATTCCAAAAAAAAAATCCCATTAAAAATACACTTAAGGATGTATAGCCCAGACCCCTAAGCCATGGGTATACCCTAGGGGGAGAGAAACAAAGTGAAATTTAGTTTTTAGGATACAAACTGCATTTAAAGTATATATATAAATTACACTATTTATAAGTTAAATGCCTGGTGGAAAAAAGTTTAAAATTCCTTTTATGGGACACCATCAACTTGAAATTTAATCACATTTTAAGAACTGAATTAAAGGTACAGTACTGTCAGGTAAAACATATCCCATTTTTGGGGTGATCACTCATTTTCCCCCTAGACGTTTTTTATCCTGACGGCTAGGTGTGAAAAAACCCCAACACAAACAAGAGAGGAAAATAATTAAACTGTCTATTCCAATGCATGGACTAAACCGAAATAACTTTTCCCCCTCTCTAATCTCTTTCAGTTATTCTTTGGTATTACTTCTAACAGTGATAGGTAAGAGAGTTTCAGACAGAAGCGTTCTGGGTTGTTGTTGGGGTTTTTTTTTTTTGTTTTTTGTTTTTTTTTTAAAGTAGACTGGGTCCCTGTCCTGGGATCTCACCCCCACTTTGAGCTTGTGGGTTCAAAGATGGGGACCCGCAGGTATTCGCCCCCCACCCTAACCCTTAGGGTAGGGTTCCTTCTCGCTGCCACCACTCGATTATTTCGGTGAATCGAGACACCCCTTTGTCCCCCCCTGTCTCCCTTCAAAGACACTCCCTGGGAACACAGATCCACTCACAGAGGAGGAACCTTCCCCCTCCCTTCTCTTCCCTCTCTCTAGCCTGCTCCGGAGAGAGAGAGACCTTGATTCAAACTCCTTGAATCTCTACACACAGGGAAGCAGCCCACTTCCCCCCTCCCTCTCCTCCTTCCAGAGACTTTCCTGGGGAAGCACAGATCAATCACAGAGGGAGGAAGATTCCTTTCCTTCCCTCTCCCTTCCCTGCTTTCTCTGCTTGGAGACAACCCTTGTCTCCACAGAGTGGCGCCTAGCTTCCTTCCCCTGAATCCACAGGTAAGGAACTTAACCAAGTCCTGAACTTAAAAGAGTTTATTAAAAGAATAAAAAAAGGAGAGAAAAAATACACAATCTCTATGAATCCAAGATGGACATTCATAGGGTCTAATCTTATTAATCCCTGGAGAAATTTCTCCCTTTTCCTCAGTACAAACAATACAGGCAAAATTACGAATAATCAATACAAACACACAGAATTGCAGACATAGGATTCTTATATGAAATTACCCCATACTTCTAATACTCACTAGCTTGAATAGAAGAAATTAGTTCAGAGAGATGAGCAGACTTGATTAAGCGTCTGGACTGGTGTACTTCCAGACGGCTAAGAACACAGAACAAAGAACACAGAGACCCAAGTTCCCGCTCTCTGGGATTTTCAAATTCTCTTCCCTGATTGGTCCTTTGGTCAGGTGTTTCACCAGGTCTGGGTTAACCCTTTACAGGTAGAACTTAACCCTTAACTAACTACTTATGACAGTCCCTTTAACATTCAAAGCAAAAATTAAAGTGGCATACCAACGCCAATCACTAGCCCCGCGGACAGTTTTAGAAAAAGTCATTTCAGATTGTCTTTTACCAACAAGAGCCATTAGGAAAAAAATCCTATTTAGGATACAAGACAAATGTGCTGAAGAACCACAGATGTAAGGCAGCACATCGTTCATAAATCCAACCTTACTGTTTGCATTCATATAGGCCACAGAACCTGTAACTTCTTAGTGGAAGTAGGTGAAGTTTGTTCCTTTGACAGCACTAGGACAAGTCCTCAAAAATATCCAATTCCAACCCCAAGAAGCTACCATGAAACACAGTTCATGTTATTTTTATCACCACGAATACACAGTTCAGATTTTGGTTTAAGATGCATTCCTGAGTTGCTTATTGTCTTTTGCATTATTTTTGTCACTGTGATTTATCATCTATAGAAACAGCAATATCACTGATAAGAACATATCCTGTATCAAGACAAATGGACAGGGCTTTTTAAATGTAAATAAAATTCTTTGACAGCAGTGCTCCCTGTTAATATACATTTTGGAGTTATGGAGTCTAGTGACTGGCATTAGGCATGTCGTTTATACGCCTGTAGATATTTTTTCCTCAAGGCAAACACATCAGACATACACTGCATGTGTTACTGAGGGGGTAAACACAAAACCCATTCACATCATCAGCAGACTGATTTCTAACTAGCATTTATTTAGTCCCATAAATATAACAGGCAAGCTGAGCCAAAGCACCAAAACGTCCTTACCCAAGGAACTTACTTTCTAAGGGCGCAAGTTAGCTGAACATATGAACGAGCAAAGAAAGGCATACATTATATACTGGGGTAGGCGACCTATGGCACACGTGCCAAAGATGACATGTGAGCTGATTTTCAGTGGCACTCACACTGCCCAGGTCCTGGCCACTGGTCCGGAGGGCTCTGCATTTTAATTTAATTTTAAATGAAGCTTCTTAAACATTTTAAAAACCTTATTTACTTTACATACAACAATAGTTTAGATATATATGATAGACTTCTAGAAAGAGATCTTCTAAAAATGTTAAAATGTATTACTGGCACGCGAAACCTTAAATTAGAGTGAATAAATGAAGACTCGGCACATCACTTCTGAAAGGTTGCCGAGCCCTGTTATATATTGTTAATTACAGCTGGAATGGCTCATTAAATAGATGGGGTTATGTGTTTCATGGAGGAGGAAAGAGAAGGGGGTTTACATGCATTATTAACTAAGAGTCTGGTCCACGAGCACAGGGCAGCATAAATGAAGGCACGATGTGGGACTGGGCGAAAGAGACCCTCTGAGCAATCAAACTAGGAGGGTGTGCGGGGAATGAGAGGCGAATGGTGAGGAGACACAGGTAGAAGCATAGTTCTGAAGAGTTCTGGAAGTAAGAAGCCAGAGCAGGAGTCTAAGGAAGGGAGGCCCAATCTGAGTCATAGAAGACAAAGATCTTAGGGGCTGGGTTTGGATGGATTTGAGGAAGAGAAGATATTGGGGGTGAGAGGTGTAGGTAAAGGAAGGATATTTTTGCAGTTAGGCACTAGACTGTGCCTCAGGATAGAGTTCAGGAAGGGATGAATTTTGGCAATGTGGAGGAAGTAATTACAGGATATGGCGAGGGTCTGGATATGAGAGAAGAAGAGTGACTGAATGCCATCAAGTATTGGGTGAGAGAGGAAGGTGGGGTAAGAGAAGGAAAGGTTTGGTTTTATGCATTTTAACTGGAGTGATAGCAGAAAATACAAGATAAGATGTTGGAAAGATAGGCAGAGTTGTTGGGATTTACAGGGCTGGAAAGACAGTAAAACTAAGCTGAAAAAACACACACTTTTTTATGGTAGAAAAACTCAAGATGGATTTATATTGCTCAGAGCTAAGCAGTTTCTGAACCCCTGAGAGAAAAGATCACTCAAGCAGGAGAAACATAAAAGAGAGGAGAGGGCACAAAGCGAACCAAGAAACTTAATTTAATATATTTATTCACACTGGCTGCTCTGTTTCTTCAGTTTAGCCAAGAGACTTTTCACTGGTTCTCAGTTCTTCCAGTACTTTTGATACCATTCCTTTTATTTTTGGGAAAAAAATTAAATTCCCAACTTCACGTATATCATACTTTACCCATTCAAAACAGTAACTTCAACAAAACTTTTACCTTTTAGCATCCAAGTACTTTACATGCTAATTTTAAGTACTGGGCTGCAGGGAAAACATTAACTGAAGTGCTTAACCCCATGACAGACCCCCCACTTCAGCCAGCTACTAGAATTATTGTTTGAGAACTGGCAGTATTTGAAGTACTTTACAAAACATAAAGGAAGAGAAAGTCCCTGTGCCTGGACAAATCTACAAACTACCGGTCCAAAGCTACCGTCAAAACAGTTGACAAAAGACATTCTCTCTGGCGCTTTTCGTCGGCAAAACTTGTGACTTTTGAGGTGTGTGTGTTTGTGTTTTTAACATCTCTGAATGACAAACGTTTTGTTGTTCAGTTGCCAGTGTAGACAAAGCCTAACTTCAATGAAATATCTTTACCGAAAGACATGAATCACTCCTCCATTTTCACAAGACAGAGAGCATATGACTTTGCATCTCTCACTCATTTGGAGAAGTGGTCAGCAATGCCAGTTTCTCATGTTAATATGTTTTTAAAATGCACAACCCTTAGATGCAAACACCTAGTTAGAACATATCTACTTGTAATGCTGAGCTAAATAAAAAGTCACTTACCACAATACAATATATACAGAGCGAAGTACTATAACAGAAACCAGTGCTCCATACACAATCTGCAGGAAAGTGGAGATAAAATTCAATGTTAGTGTGTCACAGGCAGGTATTATTGAGTTTGTGTACCATACTAACGCAAAAGAAAACTAAATGTTTGTTGGTTTATCATCTATAGTATCTTTACTGACTTTTTCAAACCATCATTTTCTCTATTTCTCAGTATAGAGAATAGTTTTCCCCCTTTAAGTTTCCAAACAAAAGAAAAAGAAAAACAAAGCCATAGTACAAAATGCCTCCCAAAATAGAAGCATGGTTATATCCAGGCCCAACTGCTGGAGAGGTTTAGCTCTTTTTCTGGAGATAGGAAAATCCAGATTTCAGGGACAGGTCAGGAATTGAATTAGAAAGCAAGCACTAGGCAGCACTCTTGTATCCTAGTCACTATGGTGAAGACAAGGAAAAGTGCAGTTCACAGCTCAAAGGGTAGTCAGCATCCTGCAGTTGAGTTTTGATTAGGGAGCACATCACCATGTCTTCCCTTCTCTGTGCACTTTAATCCAGGCCTGCACAGATGACAGTGGCCTTGGACGGTGTCTAAAGTAGCAACTCCTTCACAGACAGCGTTTGCGACTAATGATACCGTGCAGCATTACTGAAGGCAGAAATCTGAATAGACTTCACTGCGTCTACCATTCAGCAAAGCCCAAGGGAGCATTCTAAGTTAACCATGGTGTATGTTCAGCATTGAGGCCTTGTCTAAAACAGGGATGAGGTAGTGTTCTATGAGTAGACCAACAACTCCATCATGATATGCCTGTTTATCTGAGAGGACCTAGTGAAACTGGTCAGCAAGATATTAGTGGGGGCCCTAGGAGACAAACTCGCCCATTAGCTGATATGAATAGCCCCAATACCAGTCTCCACCAGAAGAGAATTTATTTTACAAAGAGCTTGGTCACACCATGGCATGGAAAGCTATAGCGTAATTAAGCCAACTGTGATGTTTATAGAGGGGGGGCAATCCTAGAAATGGGACAAGTTGCAGAAGTGGCTGAACAAAAGGATTTTAGGAGTTGTCATAGAGGCTAAGTTGAAGAAAAAAAAAAGTGAATTCATTTCTGTACACTTTTAGGTGAGGTGGATTCTCATGAGGAATAAGTATCAGAGGGGTAGCCGTGTTAGTCTGGATCTGTAAAAGCAGCACCTTATAGACTAACAGACGTTTTGCAGCATGAGCTTTCGTGGGTGAATACCCACTTCGTCGATGATCTTGCAGTTAACATACAGCACATGGCAATGAATCCACAGGAAGAGTTGTATAAACAGAGGACAGGGACACATGAGGATGGAATTCTTGTCACTGGTGTCAGCACCACACATTGCTCTTTGGGACAAGTTGACTTTTTGCAACTTCAGCTGCGAACATCTTAGAGTAGCCTATGCAAAGCGCCTCTTATTAAACGGCCACACTCTCTCTCTCTCCTTTTAATAAATCTTGTTTTACCGAGAAAGCTGCTGCTGTTTTGGGGAAGCTTCACTTAGTCAGCCAGAGAACAAGCACCTGGCACCCTCAAAAAGAGAGGTGCCGTAGGATAAAGAGTTACTGGAACTGAAACCCCTGTGCTGGCATTCTAAATTTTGGTCAACAGGGAACAAGCAAATGCATGTATTCCCAGTGAGGTATACTACAAAAAGCTGGGCAGATGATACAGAGCGGAGCAACCATGAGACTAAATGAGATGAGAGGTGGCCGTGGGGTTAGGTAACAATCGCATAAAGCAGAGATGGGGCATTGATTAATGTTTCCTGCCCCCCAAAAAGGAAGCGCAGGCTGAATTAAATTAAGTGGCAAAATGAGACAAAAAAGAAGGGGTAATAAACTCTTAGCTGGTGTATATCAGCACAACATCACTAATTTATACCAGCTGAGAATATGGCTCAGGAAGGATTGTACCCAAAGACACCACCCCAGTGTGAAAGGCAGCAATTAGGAAAAGAAATGAATAGGAAATAATTTATGGCTGCCCACATCTTTCCCACATGCAGCAGGGGCTTGGTGACCTCCTGAGTTCTCTTCCAACCCTCATCTTCTCTGATTCTATGATAAGCCCCCAATGGACTCCTCTAACAGTGTAAGTTATAAGGTCAACAGCCCAAATGAGAACACATTAGCAGAAATGATGGTATCTGGCACTTTTCACCCATAGATCTCAAAGCACTTTACACAGGAGGTAAATATTTTCCTTATTTTACACATGGGAAAATGGAGACAGAGGTGAAGGGACTTGTCCCCAATTATGCAGCAGTCTAGTGGCAAAGCCAGATTAAGACCCAGGTCTCCTGCGTTCCAATCCAGTGCCACACACACTGGTCCATACTACCTTCCATTTACCATAGTATTCTCCTGGTACATCAACAAATCAGTGAGACGGACATGGAATCCTTGGCCAATAAACCATAGCATGAAGCTAGGCAGCAGCAAAGTAATATTTCAAATTACATAACTTGGGTATTAATTTTTAAAAAGTTTCCATATGCAAACCCTTTTTTGTTTTGCAGCACACTTCTAATCTTCCTCTTTTCTTCTTTTCCTTCCATTTGCCATTCAGCCATTTTAAGATAACTCCGTCATTCAACAGAGAGGTAGAGGAGAAGCCAGGAGGGTTTGCCCTGGAGGGACCGCAAAGGGGAGAATACAGGTGCACCTGCCCTAAATTGTGATATCCTCCAGATCCCTCTCTATTTTTCCTTCCCCGTTCCCTGACTTTCCTTTGTTTTTCCTTTTAGCTAATCCCTTCATATCTTCCCTTCTCTCACTCTTGTTCTACATTAAATATAAATATTTAATAAACAGAACTCCTCCGAGAATTATATTAAAAAACCAAGACCACTACAAAACTGAGGAACTAGTATGGCATTTGCAAACCAACATTTTACTGACACTGCTTGTACGTTCTACCCCTTTCCCCACCCTTTGTTTTGTTTATTTAGCCTTCAGGCCAGCAGCTGTCTGGCAATAGAATAACTGGGCCTGTAGTCACCATCATAATACAAACAACAAATTGGGCTGGTTATTGGCATAACAAGACTAACTGTAGCAGCTGGGGAAAATCCCTTCACAAAAATGTAAAGGCAGCTGTTGAAGGATTGTATATTAGGGCTGGTCCACACTAAGAAGCGGGGTCGAACTAGGGTACGCAAATTCAGCTACGTGAATAGCGTAGCTGAATTCGAAGTACCCTAGTTCGAACTACTCACCCGTCCAGACGCCGCGGAATCGAAGTCCGCGGCTCCAAGGTCGACTCCGCCACCGCCGTTTGCAGTGGTGGAGTACCGGAGTCGACCGCGGCGCTTCCGGAGTTCAAACTATCGCGTCCAGATTAGACGCGATAGTTCGAACTCCGAGAAGTCGAACTCACCGCGTCGACCCGGCTGGTAAGTGTAGACTAGCCCTTAGTCTCAAATCAACCGTTAGCATTAAAGAGAAGAGGTTATGGTGACTGGCAGTACACAAGAATGTCTACATTTTACTATTGATAAGGCTACGATTCTGTGACTTTCCGGGACCTCTTTTGGACAGGGCTGGAGCAAGTGTCAGTCCCGAGGTCAACCGGATCCCTGAGCCTGCCAAACAGCTGACCGCTGGCCAGCCCAAGGCCTAGCGAAGCAGCAGTCCCTGGCTGCCAGAGCAGTGGCTGGGGTTGGGGGAGTCCCTGGGGCTGGAGCGGCTGCTGTTTGTCCACCCCACACCTCCACGTATTTTTAGGAAAAGTCAGGGACAGGTTGCAGGCTTCTGTGAATTTTTGTTTATTACCCATGACATGTCCCTGACTTTTACTAAAAATACTCAAAGACAGAAACTTAACCTTCACTATCCATATGCAACAGAACGGACTCAATTCTGGCCTGAGTCTTTATGGTACTTAAAGTGAAGCTCCAATCCAGACTTTGTGAAAAGTGCACAGTGGACCGGCCCCATTTGTGTTCAGAGTAAGAGCCAATTAAAGTTGTTACTAAAACAGTCACTACTTTTTATTCACCACTGCAGTGCAGAACTAAACAAAGGGATTTGCAAGCATAATTCCAATCCAGTTTATGCATTAACAGAAAAGTTAAGTAAAGTCTTATTACCTTTATTGGGGAGATATGTGACCCAGAAACAACCCCACTAGACTTGACATAGTTATCGTTTGTTAATACTGAGCCAATGGAGGAAAGCTTTATACATATGTACATACTGCCTGTGTTTAAATGTCCAGAGGGAGTTCACGCCTTGCTGCAACCAGAGACTGAGTCCTCCATCTTTGTGCCTCTCCGTACTGTGTATAGTTTGAGGTCCTTTTAGTATTTCCAATGCATTAATGAACACTTCTATCTTGTCTTAACCCTGATTTCCAAAAAGGACAAATTTAAGATGATCTGTTTCCCTTTGACACCCAAATCAAGAGACTTGTTCTAAAATGTTAGAAAACTCACTTAAAGAGACAGCACGCTAAAGGACAACCAAAGGATAGTTTTGATCATTCTCCTTACTGCATTCTTCTTACTTACAATTTCCATCTCTAAACATTCCTCTATTTCTGCCTGGATAGACATTTCTGCTATACAGACAGATTTCTGTCACATTGGTTAAAATAGTAGCCAACATCCAGCTTTTATCACGTAACAGACTTACACTGGCTCTTTGTACAAGTATGAAAGGCTTGCACTCTGTCTAGCGAAACACCTGGCTTACGGCCAGCCCACAGGCCAGGTAAAATACTGGCTAAAAATGTTACTCTTTGTAGCAGCTACTGACAGAATGAAGAAGCAAAAACTGAAGGAAAGCACTTTTCCTTAGAGCCACTGACTTGATCCCTCAAAATTAGTGGCTTAATGGCTTGGATAGAAGATAGTCATAATAATGCAGGGATAAAAATTAACTATTGCTGTGAATGGAAAGACATCCATCGTTGACACATCTTGAAAAAAAAGAACAAGAATTTAAAGTAGCGTATTAGTAATAAGATGAATACATGTTTGTTGTTCCAGTTTCTCACTCTTTCTCAAATAGTTCTTCCTGACATACTCCAAACACCACAACCTCAGACACAAAGCATTTAAACATTGTAAAGAGGTGCTGTGTCCATGAAGGGATTATAATTGTAGAGTCATGCTTCAGTAGTTTCTTGCTGGAGGAATATAAATGGAGCCACACAGCAAGCTTTAAGTAATGCTTAAGCCCATCCTATACATTTCCTAGTCTACCTTTTAAACTGAATTTAAAAAGTTTCTTCCCGGCTCCCCACAAAAGATAAAAACACTTATTTGTTTTCTTTTAAAAGCTTTGCTCATATTTGCTTCAGTTCTTTATGTTGCTTCTCTCTGCATTTCTAAATATGGCATTAAATAACTGCATCACTTAAATTATAATACTTTGAAAACACACAAGGCAGCTTTATGTAACTCTGCCTCTTGCAGCATCTGCTTTAAATTGGACTAGAGAAAACAGCAGGCCAAATAAGAAAGTTTGCAAAGTAGCTTAAATAAAAGGAAGCAGAATAAGCGTCTCTTCAACTTTTGTTATCACAAAACACTTCCCTCTCCATTGTATGTGGCAAAAATGAAGCTGCACATTATTCAGGCTGCCACAATTTTTCATCTTTGCACTGGAAAATACACCTTAGGCTTATCAGTAGTAAATACTTTGCCCTTAAAAGTAGGTAACACCTTTCATCTGCGGGACCTAAATATAATTTACAAAAAAACTAACTAAAACCAGTATTTTGCATCTGTTTCACACGAAATGCAGAAAGTTGAGTGACTCACACAAAATCACTTTCTGTATCGAGTCAGAGGCACAGTTGGGAAATACAGTTTGGGGACTCTGAGGGAGACTAGCCCCAGACCCATCAGACTGCATTTCCAGTGGGGACAGGTTCAGTTTTCTGCTATTTCCCACCATTTATTAACACTGCTCCTGGCTTTCTGCCCCAGCCTTCATTAAATTGGCTAGCATCAGTTTGTCAGCTTCAACTATTATTGCAGATATCAGGAACTGTACCAAGAGTGTCTGGGTTTTTGTACATCACACAATATTTATCAGTTAATATATTTTTCTCCAAAACAAAATGTTTAACATTAAATATTTACACATTATCTATCCTGGAACTCTTATTTGCAGTTTACAGAACAAAAAACAGATTTCTACACTATAGGACTTAAATGTGTACTTGAGTTTCTGAAAGATGCTTGGGCAGGGGGGAGGAATCAGATGTTTAAACTGCTACTTAT
This sequence comes from Mauremys mutica, assembly GCF_020497125.1. Taxonomy (NCBI): domain Eukaryota; kingdom Metazoa; phylum Chordata; order Testudines; family Geoemydidae; genus Mauremys; species Mauremys mutica. Next base: position 349,435,688 of record NC_059072.1, read on the forward strand.
ATTACATCAGATTTGTGAGGAGTGGCACTATATGTGAAAGAAAGTGTAGATTCAAATGAAGTAAAAATCGTAAGCGAATCCACATGTTCCATAGAGTCTCTATGGATAGAAATTTCATGCTCTAGTAAAAATATAACATTAGGGATCTATTATCGACCATCTGACCAGGACAGTAATAGTGATGATGAAATGCTAAGGGAAATTAGAGAGGCTATCAAAATTAAGAACCCAATAATAGTGGGGGATTTCAATTATCCTCATATTGACTGGGAACATTTCACTTCAGGACGAAATGCAGAGATAAAATTTCTCGATACTTTAAATGACTGCTTCATGGAGCAGCTGGTACGGGAACCCACAAGGGGAGAGGCAACTCTAGATTTAATCCTGAGTGGAGCGCAGGAGCTGGTCCAAGAGGTAACTATAGCAGGACCGCTTGGAAATAGTGACCATATTACAATAGCATTCAACATCCCTGTGTTGGGAAGAACACAACTGCCCAACACTCTGGCATTTAATTTCAAAAGGGGGAACTATACAAAAATGAGGGGGTTAGTTAGACAAAAGTTAAAAGGTACAGTGACTAAAGTGAAATCCCTGCAAGTTGCATGGGCCCTTTTTAAAGACACCATAATAGAGGCCCAACTTCAATGTATACCCCAAATTAAGAAAAACAGTAAAAGAACTAAAAAAGAGCCACCGTGGCTTAACAACCATGTAAAAGAAGCAGTGAGAGATAAAAAGACTTCCTTTAAAAAGTGGAAGTCAAATCCTAGTGAGGCAAATAGAAAGGAGCACAAACACTGCCAACTTAAGTGCAAGAGTGTAATAAGAAAAGCCAAAGAGGAGTTTGAAGAACGGCTAGCCAAAAACTCCAAAGGTAATAACAAAATGTTTTTTAAGTACATCAGAAGCAGGAAGCCTGCTAAACAACCAGTGAGGCCCCTTGATGATCAAAATACAAAAGGAGCGCTTAAAGACGATAAAGTCATTGCGGAGAAACTAAATGGATTCTTTGCTTCAGTCTTCACGGCTGAGGATGTTAGGGAGATTCCCAAACCTGAGCTGGCTTTTGTAGGTGACAAATCTGAGGAACTGTCACAGATTGAAGTGTCACTAGAGGAGGTTTTGGAATTAATTGATAAACTCAACATTAACAAGTCACCGGGACCAGATGGCATTCACCCAAGAGTTCTGAAAGAACTCAAATGTGAAGTTGCGGAACTATTAACTAAGGTTTGTAACCTGTCCTTTAAATCGGCTTCGGTACCCAATGACTGGAAGTTAGCTAATGTAACGCCAATATTTAAAAAGGGCTCTAGGGGTGATCCCGGCAATTACAGACCAGTAAGTCTAACGTCGGTACCGGGCAAATTAGTTGAAACAATAGTAAAGAATAAAATTGTCAGACACATAGATAAACAAACTCTTGAGCAATAGTCAACATGGTTTCTGTAAAGGGAAATCGTGTCTTACTAATCTATTAGAATTCTTTGAAGGGGTCAACAAACATGTGGACAAGGGAGTTCCGGTGGACATAGTATACTTGGATTTCCAGAAAGCCTTTGACAAGGTCCCTCACCAAAGGCTCTTACGTAAATTAAGCTGTCATGGGATAAAAGGGAAGGTCCTTTCATGGATTGAGAACTGGTGAAAGGACAGGGAACAAAGGGTAGGAATTAATGGTAAATTCTCAGAATGGAGAGGGGTAACTAGTGGTGTTCCCCAAGGGTCAGTCCTCGGACCAATCCTATTCAATTTATTCATAAATGATCTAGAGAAAGGGGTAAACAGTGAGGTGGCCAAGTTTGCAGATGATACTAAACTTCTCAAGATAGTTAAGACCAAAGCAGATTGTGAAGAACTTCAAAAAGATCTCACAAAACTAAGTGATTGGGCAACAAAATGGCAAATGAAATTTAATGTGGATAAATGTAAAGTAATGCACATTGGAAAAAATAACCCCAACTATACATACAACATGATGGGGGCTAACTTAGCTACAACGAGTCAGGAAAAAGATCTTGGTGTCATCGTGGATAGTTCTCTGAAGATGTCCACGCAGTATGCAGAGGCGGTCAAAAAAGCAAATAGGATGTTAGGAATCATTAAAAAGGGGATAGAGAATAAGACTGAGAATATATTATTGCCCTTATATAAATCCATGGTACGCCCACATCTCGAATACTGTGTACAGATGTGGTCTCCTCACCTCAAAAAAGATATTCTAGCACTAGAAAAGGTTCAGAAAAGGGCAACTAAAATGATTAGGGGTTTAGAGAGGGTCCCATACGAGGAAAGATTAAAGAGGTTAGGACTCTTCAGCTTGGAAAAGAGAAGACTAAGGGGGGACATGATAGAGGTATATAAAATCATGAGTGATGTTGAGAAAGTGGATAAGGAAAAGTTATTTACTTATTCCCATAATACAAGAACTAGGGGTCACCAAATGAAATTAATAGGCAGCAGGTTTAAAACAAATAAAAGGAAGTTCTTCTTCACGCAGCGCACAGTCAACTTGTGGAACTCCTTACCTGAGGAGGTTGTGAAGGCTAGGACTATAACAATGTTTAAAAGGGGACTGGATAAATTCATGGTGGCTAAGTCCATAAATGGCTATTAGCCAGAATGGGTAAGAATGGTGTCCCTAGCCTCTGTTCGTCAGAGGATGGAGATGGATGGCAGGAGAGAGATCACTTGATCATTGCCTGTTAGATTCACTCCCTCTGGGGCACCTGGCATTGGCCACTGTCGGTAGACAGATACTGGGCTAGATGGACCTTTGGTCTGACCCGGTACGGCCTTTCTTATGTTCTTATCACTATCTAGAAACCCCATCCAAGATTAGGGCCCCACCGTGCTAGGCACTGTACAAACACAGTGATGGTGCATCTTCACTGCGGAGTTACTTCAGGTGATCAGCATCCAGGTCTGAGCAATTCAGTTAGCTTAGCCCGGTTGTGAGCAGCCCCACTGCAAAGCCCCACCCGAGATATTTTGTCCTCACTGGGGCTGTACTCAGGTGTGTCACTAGAACTTCTGGGGGCATATCCCATAGTTCTTTGTGCTGCAGCCAGTTGAGCTGCTCTATGATTCTTTCCTGGTAAATTGTGGGAGAACTTATCTGTCTTTCTGAGCACACAGAGGCAAAGTGTGGGAAGTCACTAGAGGACTATTAGCACTCGAGTGATTTCGTCTGCTTCCTCACTGCAAAAATAGGTGGGTTACCAGCACAAGTACAAGCCTCACTCTTATTTCAGCCTAATGCCCAGATAGGCCAACTAGCTCCTGTTAGCAGCACCCCCAAACTCGAGGGAGAGGTTGTGTGTGGACAGAAGGGGCAGGGTAGAAGCAACACTTGAGTAAGAGCCCAAGTTAACTCTGCAGTGAAAACATCCCTTGAGAAAGCCTCACCACCCTGAAGAGCTCACAGTTTAAATACACAAGACAAACAAAAAGGTGGCGGGGAAACAGGCACAGGAAGTTGAAGCGATTTGCTCGAGGTCAGTGGCAAATCTGGGAACAGAACCCAGGCCAGGACCCTTCACTGGATCATGCTGCCTCTCTGGTAGTATAAAAGAATTTTAAAGGAAAAAGGAACAGTGTTCATTTTGCAAAGCAATCGGAAAACCTGGAAGGTAAGAAGCTTTTTCCCCATCATAAACTGTTAAATCTCCTTTAAAAAGTGTTTTAAATTACAATTGGACGTCTGATCTACCACTAGCTGCAGTGTACGGTTTTCTTTGCTCAGTTTCAGTCCATTACTCCCGTTTACGCTCTTTGTGCCACCATAAACAATTCCACTCCTTCCTTGATGTTCATACACTTCAAACCCTTGGAAAGTTAATCAATCCCCCATCTTTTGTCATTTAGCCAACTTAATCATGCTCTTTGAAATCTTTCCATTCATCAATCCTTCCAGCTCTATATTTATTTTTGTTGCTCTTCTCCAGATTCCCACCTGGCTAGAGCCTCTATACGCAGTGTCACAAATGGGATTACTTTTTTTTCCTCTTCTTTTTCTTTAAAGCCGCATGATGGTCAAGTATCAGATATAATTAAACAGTTTCATGATTCCTTTTTGTTGTGAAGAACTTCTGACCTTTCAAATGTTCAGACTGCTGAGAATGAACAGAATGGGTACAGTTCTCTTGCAGCTTGAGTTTTTAAGCTAGACTGAACTGGAATGTTTCATTTGAATTGAAATATTTTCTAATCAGAGAATGGCAGCAATACCCATCACTCCACAGGAAGGGTTTTACTTTTTCTTTTAAAGTCTGATGAATATTGATACTTATAAAAGTAAGATCTAACAAACACTGGTAGTATCAGGCATAACGAGAGAGTTCCTGAATGCAATCCTGCTACCACAGTTTAAAACTGCCCCCTATTCCTACTACAGCCGGGGCCAAAGTATAGCCAGTGAATCTGGCCCTCTACTTGAATTAAGTGTGGCTCATTGAAGCTGAAAGCCCCAGCTGCCCATCAAGTGAGTGGATCAAGATGGTACATGATGCATTGGGAGATCTAGGCTCTCAAGGCCACACCTTTGTATTAGAGATGAGGCCACCTCTAATTTATTCCGTTAAGAAAATTAAGTGCAGCCTTCAGTTGGCCAAAGGATGGACAGGCCGCTCTTACCATTGCAGCACTGGGATTTCTAAAGCTCCTGGATACCTACTTTCAGTGTGGAGGAGAGACTCACTGTACTTTTACCTATTTTCTTACTATGCCATAAACAAACAATTAGAAGCCCCTCTACTTGTAAGCAATTTAGGGGCATTAGCCAGGAAGAAAACAGAAGAACAGTAAAGAACGTAAGCAGCTGACTGAAAAATGAGGCCTGGACCATGGGTACTGAAAGAATGCAGGACTCTTCTGTTGCTAGGAGGGACTAGGACTTTGTGGACTAGGAGATTGAGATGATACAAAAAGCATGTTACTCTCTACGTGAACACACCTATTTGCCACTTCCTTTGTAAAACTGACCAATGTATAGGGACTGGATGAGATAAGTAATACCAGGAATCAAGTCCCGTACGGAAAAAAAATATTGTTTGGCTATTTAAGAGCGAGTATAGACTTGGGCCTGAAAGTTAAACTGCAATTATATATAAGTAATTAAGTTCACATTAATGCTTCAGAATGCATTCATTTCACTAAACATTTATTGAAGTTACACAGCAATTCCCTGTGTACTCTATCTAAAATAAGGGGCAAATACTGAGGTGGAAAAAATACCTAGCTTAGTTACACAATCAGAGAAATATTCCTTCCCTATTTACAGTGCATTTGGGTAAATTCCATGCAAAAATGAATGCAGTACTGGAATATTTGGAATTTGTTCATTTCCCTAATAATTAACAATTTGGAAAGAGCTGTCATAGCAGAAAAACCATATTTTTAAGGAGCTATGTATTTTTCACTGTTACCCGTCGCAACTTCATGGTGAAATGATGATTGAGGGCATGAAGGCTACATTCTGAACTGAATGGAAACCAGATAGAAACATTAAAGCCAAGAGGCAAGGATTTAAAGTTTCCTGGAATTCTCCCTATTGCTACAGGAAAGGGACCTCTTAATTTGCATCATGTTTAGGAGCTCAGACGTTACGAGCATACCAAGCTGGCTGCAGTCAAGCTGTAATACTTTCACAGCAGTGTGTAATACTGCTCAGTGGGCATTTGGCATAAAACAATCGGCATCAGGAGCTGAGCACCCACAAAACACATTAACTGTCCAGATGTTATCCTGTCAGTCATCCATGTGGGGAAATATCCACCCCCATTCTGTGTAGATACATAATCGTGACTGCTAACCTTTTGCAGTTGTAAATACCAGCACAAAAAAGGCAACACTCCATATTGGTAGTACTGACCCTCTCCCTATCAATACACAGATCAATCTCTAGGCATGCAAGTGACCACGGGGGCCTGAAAACGCAGCCTGTCACATTTCTCTAGAAGATGCAGGCTACATTGAGTTTTCAGTCAAATATAGGTGGGTACAGATAAAGGGAAGATGACACATCCACGGAGGGAGGCAGAGGGAGAGAACTGCTGCTCAGTACTCCATCTCTCTCATAACAGACCTAGTAGCCCTGCTGCTGAAGCCCCTTAACTCATCTGCCCTTTGTAGCTTTCCTGGTATTTTCATGCCAGAATGACCTGTGCTTCTGAAGCCCCAGAGTCAAATCACTATGAACTCAGATTTCATAGTGGTAGCCGTGTTAGTCTGTACCAGCAAAAACAACAAAGATTTCTCCCATACTGTTACTCACCTTCTTGTCAACTGTTTGAAATGGGCCACTCTCATTACCACTACAAAAGTTATTTTTCCTCCTTTGGTATCCTACTGTTAATTGAATTGCCTCGCTAGATTGACCTTACACTTGGTACAGCAATTCCCATCTTTTCATGTATTTATACCTGCTCCCGTATTTTCCACCTCATGCATCTGATGAAGTGGGTTCTAGCCCACAAAAACTTATGCCCAAATAAATTTGTTAGTCTCTAAGGTGCCACAAGGACTCCTCGCTGTTTCTGTGAGCTCAGAGGCATAAATACCAGGAAAGCCACAGAGCACCAAAAAGTTAGGGTACTGAGTATATTTCCATATATTGAGTCTCTTCTCTTCAAAGGCAGCAGATGCATTTCTCTCACACACAGCATCCTTTATATAGCAGCCAGTTTTCATCCCTATCTTCTGACAGGAAATAGGAGGAGCCAGCAGAAAAACAAACTGGCTGTATCGCTATTAAGGAGCAACTAGGGCTGGAGAGATGGGTCACATGGCTTCCCAGCAACCAAAAAGAGAGAAGAACAAACAGGTGTCCCTTGCTCTCATGCACCCCACCCCACAGTAGCCCTGGTTATTTATATAAGGTAGCCAGTGAATATCCAGGTAAAATATTCACTCAAATACTGACTTCACCCCATCACTCCTTGACAATGAAATACAATCATTAAGTTTTGACATAGTTCTTCAATATTTTTTTCCAGGTCACCAAATGACAGGACTTCAGTACGCCAGTAAAAAAAATGTGAAAGGTACAATTATTTTTTGCAAACTGTGATGTACAAAATTCTCAAACATGACACCAGCATAGCTACAGCAACACTGCATACATTATTTAACAAGACTGTCTTTATGCTAAAGAATTAATTGCAAAGGAATAAGATTTACCTGATGAAATACCGGCTCTTTCAAATTTAGGTAAATCTGCAAAGAGTCAAAGAAAAAGTGTTACACATACTTTGTTTTGCATATGGATATCTTTATGATTTTCAATATGTAAAACAAAGACTTAAGCCATGTTAGAATAAAAATACAACTATCCACCTACACAGTACTAAACTTGATTAGGCATCGGAGTTCTTTCCCCTGACAACAGCAAGCACCAATATTCTTTGAGTCCCTCCAGATTTATGTCACTATTTAAAAAAGTAGTTTTAATAGCAACCCTAAACAGATAGTTTTAGATGTGAACGTCTCTCAATTTATTCAAACTGCAATACACATACAGTAAGTTAAAAGTGCATTAAAATTTTAAACATATCTAATCCTTGATAAATACTGAAACAGGCTGAACTATAGTCCTCATAGGCAATTAATTTTTTCTTGAAATTATCAGTCTGTGTCTGTTAAATGATCTCTCTAAATTCCCATGGATGCTAATAAAAAGTCACAGTAGACTCCTACTGCTAAGGTAGTGAGTTCAAATCCCGCTTTGGAAAAAAGTGGGCATTGTATCTATGAACAGAATTATTTTTTCATTTCAGTCTCAATCTGATCTGCTCCACAACATGCCATATCAAAAAGGCTCAGAAGAACAGTCAATGCATATAAAGATGCAAAATCTGCAATACATGAGGATAACGGTCAGCAATGAAACTGGTAGGATTACTTGGCTTTATCTCCCGTCACCAAATATAGAGATTCCACCCATGTTAGTTTTAGGTTCTTAGGAAGCATCCCCCCAAACAGACAGAGAGCACACTGAACCAAGGAATAGAATCAAAATTAACTTTAACTGTGTCATATTTATGTTGATAATTTTAAACAGTTAACTTTTAGTTGTGGCTGGTTTTGATTTCTATTTAGCACATCTATTGCTTTCTAACTGCAGATCTCAATGCACTTTACAAAGATGACTGAGCATTATCCTCATTTTACAGATGAAACTGCCCAAGGTCTCAGAACAAGACAGTGGAACAGTCAGAACAGCAGACCATTTTTCTGACTCCCAGTCCCAGGACCTAGCACCTGGATTGTCTCCCTATACTCTTTATATGAACGAACTTTTCTTTTTCCACAGAAAGTGTTTTGGATCAATTTTTATTTACAGGAAGCATTGAAGTTTCCCATAGAAAAATTACATTTTGCACAATGCAATAACTAAATTAGTCTCCCCAGCTTTGAACAGAATGATTCACCGCATGCCCAGTTTCAACAGCAACCAATAAAGTACAAGAGATGGAATTCTGCCAGTTTAATATTCCTTAAGTGTCAGGAAAATTACTAATGCCCATATGAAAGTTCTGCATAAGAAAAAGTTACTTACTATGCTGACTATGATGCTGAAAGTTATTAATACAAAAAGCAGAGGATAATTGACACTGTTCTTGTGCTTGAAACATTCGTACCTGAAATAAAACAGAGGAAAGTTACGTGTCTTACTTTATCATATATAAATGATAAATCCTACAAGAGGTAATAATATTAAAAGGAATCATTTGTTGGAGATTAAAGGGAATGTAAGAAAAGTGACACGAAACTCATGGGCCCTGTGAGAAAAATTGGACTTTCCCACAAGGCCCTGTCACTTTTACAGATGGAATATATTTCACTTGTAATAAATATTGGCTTGATATTTACTCTTAATTATAGGTCACTGTATGAACGACTTGTTTGGGAAAAATACAAGCTAATACATTCAGGGAAAGATAACCCAATGAAAAGAAAAAGCCTGGGAAGAACTAATGCCTAAAAAGACTTACTCTTTCATGGAAAGCAAATTAGACATAAGTTTGATGTGGTTAGTAGAAAAAAAACACTGAAAAACGTTTACATAGTAACATGTTGCCCAAAATTGCATTGCATCAGAAAACAGGAAACTGTATGGCTGTGTTGCAGTCACACTTAGATTATGGGGTACTGTTCTGCGAACCACATAATCAGAAAAGGGTTTGATACACTGGAAAGAACTCAGAGAACAGCAAACGTGACTAGGGCTGGAGGAATGGACGTGTAAAGAAAAATTAAGACCTAAATATGTATAGCTTAGCTAAACGATAAAGGATTAATATGTCTACAAACCATCACAGAGGAAGCAGAATTACTTAGTCTTATGGTAATGGGATGAAAGGGAGGAAAAATATATACTTATTATCTGCAAAAAATCTTCAAGTCAGGAAGATGTATGGCTCTGGAGCATCCTGCCAAGGGAAGTGGTGGGAATTAGTTGGGTTTGGTCCTGCTTTGAGCAGGGGGTTGGACTAGATGACCTCCTGAGGTCCCTTCCAACCCTGAGATTCTATGATTCTATGAATTCCACTACTTGGGATTTTAACTTAGATTGAACCAAGGGCTAGGGAACGTTCTGTATTGAACAATCCTACTTTGGTAAGAAGATGAAATAGATGATCTCTCTTCTTGAACTTCCATAATTTTACTAAATATAAGGACATTATGTAAAGCACATAAATTTAAGAATTTATATGCGGTATACTACTCACTGTACACAATTTTAAGCAGATTCTGTGCATAAGCTTCTCTTCGTATACTTTTAAAAATATGGAATAACCAATACGAACCAAGAACCGGTGTTTGAACTCTGGTTTTTTCTTCTCTGAATCACATTCAATTCAGGCAAAATAAATGCAAAAGAAATCTCAGGGGGACAGGATAAAAAAGATGGAGAAAAGTTGTTCTCTCTTGCCACAGAAGTTTGGACAAGAGACAATGAGTTCAAACTACAGCATGGCAGATTTAAATTAAATCTCAGGAAAAACTTCCCAACTGTAAGAACAGTAGGACAATGGAACAGACCACACAGAGAGGTTGTTGTGGAAGCTCCTTTACTGGAGGTTGTCAAAAGGAGGCTGTATAGCCATCCGTCTTGGATGGTTTAGATCAGTGGTTCTCAACCTATTTACCACTGTGGGCCGCATATGCAGCTCTCTGTGTGTTATGTAGGCCTCATCCACACAATATATATATATATATATATATATATACACACACACACAAGCTGCATGGCCCTGAGGATGTCACATGGGCCGCAACTGTGTGCTGATTGGGCCACAAGCAGCCCACGGGCTGCGGGTTGAAAACCACTGGTTTAGACATAGCAAATCCTGCATCTTGGCACTAGATGGCCCTTGCAGTCCCTTCTAGCCCTATGGTTCTATGATTCTAGGATGGGTTCAGATTAAAGTGAAACAATTTTAACAACATTATGGACCAAAGTTTTACATCATAGCTGGTGTAAACTGCAGTGCGTGCAGCTATGATAATTTACCCCATCTGAGGATTTGGCCCTACAGTATTCCACTTAATCCACAAGCCACAGGCAGACTTCAATAAAGCTACATCAATTTACACCAGCTGAAGATCTGTCCCTGTTTTTTAAGTAGTCAAACAAAACTCATTGCTTGCAACCAGTTCATAACAGGAATAAGTGGACTGGTTTCATTAGCTGGATTTTCAAGGCAAAGCCCGCCATGTTGCTTCAGGGACTGGATGTGGCAGGTGGGAAAGACAGCATTGCATAACTACACTCATTTGCTGGAGTTGCAAAATGCTACACAGCTCCCTGAATCTAGGAGGAGAACTGCTTTGGATGTTGTGCCAAAATGTTATATTAGTTTTTCTAGGACACTCTCTACAAAGTATTTAGTTTCCTTAAGAAATTTTTCTTTTAAAAGGGGTGTGGAAAACAGGTTTGACGAGAATTTAGAAATTTACATTTGGAACACAGGTTATATCACATTGTCCCTAATGAACGATAACCCTGCTGTTTTTGCAAGAGTTTCATTACTCTTGTTGTCTACATGCCAAATAATGCTTAATTCTTACTGTGTATAGTGCTTTACATTTGCAAAGCATTTTTACAAACATTAATTCAATGTCCCTGTTAAGTAGGGTGGCAATCTGATTTGTTTATTAACATTTCTACAAGGCTTATCACAGTATTGTCTTACTTTATCCAAAATGCTATGCCTCATTTACAACTCGGGAAATAGACAAAGAGGTTAAGCCACCTGCACCTGGTCACACAGCAGGTCTAAGTTAGCAAAGCTAGGACTAGAAGTCAGAGTTCCTGGCTCCTAGTCTGCCTATTAGATCATGATTATTTACTGTTAGTAAAACAGCTGACTGCATTCAGTATAGCATAGATGTTTTGGCATCAGTTTCAATGAGAGCAGATTGGGTTCCATGTGTTGGCCATTACATAAAAGTACCTTTCCAATATTAAAAACATTTGACAAAAATGTACTTACAGGCAGTAGACAAACACACAACAACTGTATATCATTGGCAGCTCATCCAACAGCTACAAAAAGGAGAGAAACACCAAAAAATGAAAATCGCTTTTAACTCATGCACAGTGGTGTAAGTTAACCAAGGGGAGTCACTTGTTAAGTAGGGGGTTTTAAGAGCTTTATGATACCCAGCTTCTTGACTATATTTTCTATATGACAGTGTCAAATGCCTCTCAACCTTAGAAAGCAGGTGAGTTACTATGCTTGCTTAACTGAATCTTTCAAATATTACACATTACGAGAAAGCATGTGTTCACAGATCTCTGCCATTTTCACCACTCTCTCATCCCTTTTAAACATTTACGGAATTTCCAGGAAATAAAAAATCCTATAGTACAGGACCTATCTAACCCACAGACTTCATAACCTGCTCAAAACTTTTTGTGGTATCTCTCCAACTCTCAATGAAAATTAATCAGGAGGTTGCAGTGAAGCCTCCTTAAAACCTCACTATTTTTGCAGACAATATTATAGAACATTAGTACATTATGAAATATTCTCTGATGCAGTAGCCTTGCTTTTCATTTACCTTCTTTCTAATTTGAAAATTAAGTAAACTGTAGTAAGTTGCAATAATTGGGTCTTCTAATCATGACTGCAAATTAATGCAGTTTTATCTTCAATCATTTTTAAACCATTAGTAATAGGATCACACCATTTTGTCTAAAAGAAAACAAAGTTACTTTTCTGGAAGAAAAAAAGTCTCTGGGAAGTAATACACCCACCTTAACTGAGGAGGCAAAAAAGACCTATGAAGAATAGACACTTCTGCTGAGGATGCTTGTTTTGCATTTGAACTTTTGCATTACATACACAGAATCAGAACGTCACCTTTTCCATCTGCACTCCAGTGAGTGCTTACACGTGAATTTGAGAGTGTGGAGTTGATTTGTCACTGAAGATAGCAGTAAAGTCATGAGACTGACAATCTTGAAAAAGGGGTCATAAACATTTTGAACTTAGCAAGTATGTGGTCTAAATAAATAGTTTCAATTAAAGAACAATGTTTATGTTTCTTTACTTTGCCCCTCATTTTTTCCAGGGGGAAATGAATTTTCCTGGGAAAAGGTAAAATGGGGTGCAAATAGAGCCAGCATGCTTTGCTGCTGGAGGCAGTGGTACCCCCCTTTCTGAAGGTTATTGAGTGGGATTGCCAGGCTGGAGCTGTGCTGGTACTGTGGCTCCTGGCTCCCAGATACCACTGGTGCAGGGGCACTCAGCGGGGCCACAGCTGCAGGTGGTGCCAGAGACACTGCAGTCCTACTCTAAGCGCTGAACAACATTAAAGAAAACAAGGAACAGAGGGGTAGCCGTGTTAGTCTGGATCTGTAAAAAGCAATGAAGAGTCCTGTGGCACCTTATAGACCAGCAGACGTATTGGAGCATGAGCTTTTGTGGGTGAATACCCACTTCGTCAGATATGGGTATTCACCCATGAAAGCTCAAGCTCCAATACATCTGTTAGTCTATAAGGTGCCACAGAACTTTGTTGCTTATTAAAGGAAACAACTCCTGATGGTAACGGGCATATTCCTTTGCATAAAGCCAGCCTGGTACTGCTCAATTTGGGAAGAAGGCCTCTGAACGCATTGGCCAAAATAAGCATTCAATTTTTAACTTTCACGTTGAAAGGCAATTAGGTCATTTTAAGAGAGTGGCCAAGTCTCTCAAGAATGAGAGCCAATTAGCTTATCTTGTTTTTGGCAAAAGAAACTTAGAGAATTCAGAAGAGACGAATACCAGGATAAATGAAGCTATTCATTTAGAAGATTCAGCACTAGAGATGAACAGCCCAGAGTTTGCTTATACCATTTTCTTAGCATTTTTGAAATTTCAATTTTCAAAGGTCTGGTCAGGCATAGCCATGTGATTAATCCATGGAGCTCCTTCTTTAAAAAAAGAGTTGTTAATAAATTAAGATTCCATGAAAGAAAATAAAACAAAAAACAAATACTATGGCCAACATTTTCAAAACTGGACACCTAACAATTAGCCTCCAAAGTTCACATTTTGGTAGTTTTCAAGGACAAAATAGTAGAGTAAATCTCCTAGAGGTACAAACAGATTCCATCTAGGGGAGGACCAATTCCCCCCCAAAAGACAGCATGGCCCAGGCACAAGAAGGAGGGTGTGAATCAGTCCTTTCAGAAGTCTTAACTACTGGATGCCTGAGCACTGAGGAACATTGGGTAGTGACATGGTGAGCTGATATAGCTGCCCACCAAACAATTTTGGCAGCTGGCAGCCCCTGGAACAATTTTTCTGAAGCCCTTGCCTTTTCCCCTTTGCTGTACAATTCTGCCTGATGGTCTGTTTGCAGTACTGAGTTAATGATAGCTCCTGTGAAAGTTACCACTTGAGCCGCTATGAATAACTACTTTTCATTGTTGAGCCACAGACCCTGTGAACAACAGCATTGTCTAAAGGATGGAATGTACTTTTTCTGACTATGGGGACTCATCAGCTAGTAACGGGGTAATTGTGAATCCCTCACATTTAGATTAGCTGCTTCTACAGCTAGACATTGAGTTCTGTGGCATAATTTGTACCAGAAGTGGCCTTGCAGATGTAAAGCTTAGGTACTTTATACATTCTGACCTCAATGACAGACAATAATATGCATCACTGAGTTTGACAGCCTCCAACAAATCCCATGGACATCAGAGAGAAGATTATGGAGGCCATCACCATCCTGATCATGACTCAAGAGGATGAATTTGTCTCATGTTCTCAGATCTAGGACAAAGCCCTTCAAGTCTGCTTGGGGATGAAGCTATATTGGGACTAGAATCTCCTTTCCCACCAATGTATTGCTGAAGAACCTTATTCCCAAATGGAGAAGCAGCCAACAATTAATGCTTTCCACAGAGTTTTGACTTCAGTGCCAAGGGCAGATGCACATCTAGAAGTGCAGTTTTATACTTCTACAAAATTAAGCAATACATGGGGATACCAATGGACAACAAAATAATCCTAGGCAATAATGTTCAGTAGCAAGTCAATGCTGTAATGTCGTTTAACGTTACAGCATCACAAATGAAAACTCTGTGACAATCTCATAACAGGTAACATCCCTTTTAATAAATAGCGAATTGATTACAGTACTAATTTAGAAACCCGTATCCATTCCTGCATGTACATCAATACCAATGGCTAACAAAGTAGGGCTCACACTAGATCTATGCTGTACAATACAATACATGTCCAGTGCCCTATAAGGAATAGGTAAATTTATTTTACAGATAAATCGAACGAAATTAGATTAGCTAAGAACAAATCCCTAAAATGACACATTCTGTCCACCTTTAGAGTGAGAGATCTTTGCCAGCTCTGCCAGACTTAAAAGGTACATGCACAGCCACCTGTTTTGATTCCTATGAGGGAAAAGCAAATCACCGAGGCATTTAGTTACAGAATTAAAAAACCCAACAAATGCACACTTGGGGACAATAGTGAGATACCTGCATAGGGTTATTCGCATCTACTGATTAGTACTAACCTGCATTTCATACTTCAGGGTCATGTGGAAGCACCAGGATCCCAATCCAACAGCTGAAATCAAACCAAAACACAATTAGCATAAAGGTTCGTTAAAAACACATCACAGTCTATTATCTTAGCAAATTAACTTCACTGACAACAGATCTTTAGACATTGCAGACAGGGACATTTTCAGTCATCTATCCAATTTTTTTAATGCCCTTTAATTGACACCTTGGTCTTTAAAAGATCCCACTGAATTTTTTGTAAGAGAATATTTCCCCCAGCATTCTTTTCCATAAAATGGTAGGAGAGCACTGAGCATTAGGCTCACAAGAGTATTGTATTCCCAAATAGTAAATGCATTAGAACCATTAAAAACGATGAAGAGAAATAGTTACACAGTATTGTCTTCTGTGGCTAAATAAAAACCACAAACCGGTGATATTTTTGTTGATGTTCAGGTGAAAGGTTTTAAAAGCCAAAATTTACAGAATCTCAGAATATCAGGCCACGGGAAACAGGATTTAAGTTCAGATTTCAAAATCAGAGTCAGGTGCAGCTGTGGATTGCAGTTTATGTAAACCTAATGGAACTATTCAGAAAAGACTAGCGGGTCTTTTCCATTTCTGACTTCTATGAAGTTCTTGATATATGCACCTGGCTTTTTTCATTTGACAAATTTGCCCTCTCATCTCTGTATTTACTTCTGACATTAGTTTAAAGACACCATCTTACCTGGATATCATCTACCTTGTTTTCCTTAGGCCTGATGGAGACAGATTCTTAAGCCATGTCTACACTCAGACTTCGGCCAGCATAGCTATGTCGGTCAGGCATGTGGCCCTTGACCAATACAGTGGTGTGGGTAGAAGCCCCTGGTGTAGAGTTAGGCTGGTCTATACTACTGCTTACGTCACTCAGGAATGTGACAAAGATCACCCCCCAGAGCGACGTAAGTTACACTGAACTAAAGTGCTGTGCACACCGTTGCTCTCCCGCCGACATAGCTTCCACCTCTCACGGAGGTGGAGTAATTATGCTGACGGGTGAGTGCTCTCCCATCGGCATAGTGCGTCGTCACCAGATGTGCTACTGTGGCGGAGCGGCATCAGTGCAGCTGCGCCGATGTAGTGCTCTAGCGTGAGCTTGCCCTCAGTTATAGTGGTAAAGCCATGCTTTTATGGATAGAGTTTGTTTTGCGCAGGGAGAGGGGAAATCAGATATCAGTAAAAGTGTAGCTTTGGTGGTATAATTTGCATCCACACTAGGAGCACTTTCCCAGTATAGTATACCGGAATTCCCACACAGGTAAACTGCTGCTAGTGTAGACACAGGCTTAGGCTTTGTCTACACTGCCAACTGAACAACAAAACTTTTGTTGTTCACAGGTGCTTAAAAAAGCCCCACTCTGAAAGACAGAAGTTTTGCCGTAGCGAAGTAGCAATGTAAACGGCTCATTGTTGGCAGGAGCGCTCTCCTGTCAACAAGGCGAACCTCGCTCGTAGGGGGTGGAAGTATTTTGTCAGCAAAAGTGCCAACAAACAATGTTTACGCTGCCCATCTTTTAGCGACACAAGCTGTGTAATGTAGACAAAGCCTCAGAAATTGTTCTATTTAGGTAAGACTTGGTGGGGCAAAGGGTTAGCTTTGGCAGGGGGTTGGTAGTCTCCCCTAGTACTTTCAAATGTGACAAGACAAGTCCTTGCCATTCAAAAAAAAAATACAATCTTTTTTGGGGGTAGGAGGAAGAGCAGATTGTGTATATACCCAGACATTAACCTTTCTACCTAAAACTCTCCCTTAGTTTTAAATTAAGGTATTTTTCATTTTGTCTTAAACTGCTCTGTAGTGTTGCACTCCACACCAAAGATCTAATAGTCACATTTCAGTAATGGGTAAATAGATCACTTTCTAGAATACATACTGAAGTTTGTCAGACGTGCAAGTGCCCTTATCTAGAGGCGTTTTGTTTTTTTTATGCTCTATTAGACTGGTATTACTATGTCCCTGTGTCTCCTTACTGAAGAGGAATTGCTAAGCGTGTAATTGCTTATAGTCACATTTACAGTCCAACCATATTATTTAAAATGTATTGTCATAGATATCTGAACTTCATTAGCACTCTGGGGAAACTGGACACCATTGTCTATGGTAAGCTTATGCACTTCCATTGTTCCCAACTGAAATTTAATTAAAATTATTACTCATTTAAACCTAACACTGTGCACCTGCATCTACACGTTCTTTTAAGAGAATCTTTTCATATCACGACCAGCATTTACTCCAACTCCATTAAGATTTAATTGGGAAATTAACCATGTATCTGGCTACACCGTACAGTAAATTCTGTCATTCAATTTGGAGATCAATAAGCTCATCATAGCAGTGCGCCAGTTAGTGTAACCTTGACTACAGTGACATCAGTATTTTCTCTATAAAATCCTTTCTGGTTTATAACAGCTATAAATTTCACCTTGGCCAGAAACATGGCATGCAAAGTTTCAACTTGTTTTTGTAATTAACTAAAGTATATTGTTAGTTGTAGATTATTAAAGTTATAAATCCAGAAAACCAATTAGAATCCCACTCCACACATACAAAATTAGAAGCTGTTATTTCAGATTTTTTTTGGAGCCCTTATACATTCAAAACTGTTGCAAGAACTATGTTGTAGAACCTTGGTGTTTCTTTTATTATGAAAGATTATACTGGGTTGAAAGATATTCCTTAAAATGCTTAAAATGAGAAATGCTCTTGAGTCTGTTAAATTCTAAAAAACGATGAATGCTTTAGGTGCAATCACTGTACATGCACTATTTTAATAAAATCTATAACTGAGGTACCAATATCCTGTCTTGATGCAATCACGTCAGATTTCCTAAATAAAGCAGGATCAGATCTGTTCAGTATTTGGATACAAGCACTCAGTGAGAAATCCAGGGTGCTGCATGATGTGGGGCTGGTTATTCAGTACATGGCACTTTCCCCTCTGAATCGGTGCCCTAGAGCTGTGAGAATTGTGCTTAGGGTATTATCTTTTGGAGGAGACAAAACTCAGGCCTTGAATATTTTTGGTCATAAGAGCTCATGTCAACTTTATGCAAAAGTAATGATGTCACTCGAGTCCTGATAAAAGCCATCTAAAGTATATTTTGTCCATCTAAGAGAACCCCTTAAATTCAATTTTGTTTGCATGGTGGTGGCTTCTTTGCTCCAACCCAGTAGCAGTTAGTAATCCATATACTTTAAGTATGCATACTGAGAGTCTGGAGGATTGGTGCTTCTATATACTACATTGGTTAGTTTTACTGTGTGACTTTGGTATATATTCACAGCAGCCAAATAGATCAGCATCAATCAAAAGGACATCCAGTCGACAGTCAGCTGAGAAGCCACTGTGCTCAAGCGAAAAACCAAACCATGTGCCGAGATAGCAGGTAACTATGCCTTTTCAAAGCAAGGTAATTTTGAAAGGAACTACTTAACATGACAAAAGGTTTCAGTCTTTTGTGCAAATTATAAGTTGGACTCCTTGTCTGTCACAGAGATCGTGGACAGTCCATGACTCTCTGTGACTTCTGCAGGGGCCAGTGTGGCTCATCCCAGGGCTGTCCAATAGGCTGGCTCCAGGGCCACCTGCTCAGGTGGCCCCAGGACAGCTACACCAGCTGCTGTTCCAGCAGTCCCGGGCAGCAGTCCCCGGCCGTCCGGAGCAGCTGCAGTCCACAGCCCCCTGACACGCCCTCAGCAGCAGCTCCCACGCCCCAAGATTTAGTCACAGGTATTTTTAGTAAAAGTCATGGACTGGTCACGGGCCGTGAATTTTTGTTTATTGCCCATGACCTGTCCATGACTTTTACTAAAAATACTTGTGACAAAATCGTATCCTTAATTATAAGCATACCCAGCATTTGTCCATCACCACGCACAGATGCCCCTAACACGCTTACCAAAATAAAACAAACAAACAAAAAATCACAGTATTTTAAGACTGCAGTTTCAGCAAGTTTCTAAACTGAAAAAGGCACTGTGGATGTCACGCTTGCAGGTTACAGAATGCTGATTTGCTGCATCATGCTATATCCACTGGGCAGACAAGGATCCCATTCCACTCTGCTCATGATCTAAGACTAAGGCCATGTCTACACCAGGAGTGCTTCACCAATACATAGGGCCCTACCGTATTCATTGTCCATTTTGGTCAATTTCACCATCATAGGATTTTAAAAATCATAAATTTCATGATTTCAGCTATTTAAATCTGAAATTTCAGGGTGTGATAATTGTAGGGGTCCTAACCCAAAAAGGAGGTAGGGGTGTATGTGTGTGTAAGTGAGAGAGAGAGAGAGAGAGAACATTATTGTGGGGAGGTCCTAACCCAAAAAGGAGTTGTGTGGGAACAGGGTGGAAAGGTTATTGTGGAGGGGGTTGCAGTACTACTATCCTTACTTCTGCTCTGCTGCTGGCAGCGGCAATGCCTTCAGAGCTGGGCAGCTGGAGAACAGCAGCTGCTGGCTGGGAGCCCAGCTCTGAAGGCAGCAGCACAGCAGTAAGGATGGCCTGGCATGGTGTGGTATTGCCACCCTTACTTCTGCGCTGCTGCCTGCAGAGCTGGGCCCTCCGTCAGCAGCCGCCACTCTCCGGCTCTGAAGGCAGAAGTAAGGGTGGTATCTTTAGGAAAGATGTGGATACACTGGAAAGAGTCCAGAGGAGAGCAACAAAAAAGATAAAAGGTTTAGAAAACCTGACCTGTGATGAAAGGTTAAAAAAAAACAAACCTGGGTATGTTTAGTCTTGAGGAAATTAGACAGGTGAGGGAAGAAACCTCAGAACAGTCCTCAAATATGTTAAGGGCTGTTATAAAGAGGATGGTGCTCAAACTTTCTCCATGCCCATTGAAGGCCGGATAAGAAATAATGGACTTAATCTGCAGCAAGGAAGTTAGATATTAGCAGGGGTGGCCAACCTGAGCCTGAGAAGGAGACAGAATTTACCAATGTACATTGCCAAAGAGCCACAGTAATGTCAGCAGCCCCCTCGTCAGCCCTCCCCACCACAAATCCCAGCACCTCCCGCCCACCGGCAGCCCTGCCAACCAGCGCTTCCCCCTCCCTCCCTGCACCTCCCGATCAGCTATTTTGTGGCATGCAGGAGGCTCTGGGGGGAGAAGGGGAGGAGCAGGGCACAGCAGGCTCAGGGGAGGGGGCGGGAAGGGGTGGAGTGGGGGCAGGGCCTGTGGCAGAGGCAGGGACTGAGCAGTGAGCATCCCCCCCAGCACACTGGAAAGTTGGGGCCTGTAGCTCCAGCCCCGGAGTCGGTGCCTGTACAAGGAGCCGCATATTAACTTCTGAAGAGCCGCATGTGGCTCCGGAGCCACAGGTTGGCCATGCCTGGATATTAAGAAAAACTTTCCAACTATAAGGGTAGTTTAGCTCTGGAACGGGCTTCCAGGGGAGGCTGTGGAATCCCTGTCATCAGAGGTTTTTAAGAACAGGTTAGACAGACACCTGTCGGGGTATGCTTAATCCTGCCTGAGCCTAGGAGGCTGGACTAGATGATCTCATGAGGTCCCTTCCAGCCCTACATTTCTATGATTACATCTCTACGTTGCTAATTCAAATTCAGCCAAACAGGGAGAGCAGAAATTTAAATTTAGTTTGTGAACATTTTTGAAATAAAAAAAAAAACTCTAAAAAAAAAAAACCCTTCAAAATGAAAATTCTCATTTCAAATTCAAAATTTTAATTTATTTTTCATTATTTCCCCCATCCCTTTTCCCCTCTCTGAAGGGGGAGAAGGAGAAAAAAAGTGTTACTTTCTCTCCCTTTAAGTTTTAAAATTTTTTAAACTTTCCCACTTCCCCATCAAGAAAGGTAAAAAAAGGAAGATAAAATTGTGGGAGGAAGAAAAAAAAAAAATCTGATTTTTACTCTCATTTTTTCTTTAAAGATTTTCCTGTTACCACGAAAAATGAAATTTTTCTAAACAAAAATACACATTTCCATTTTGCTTCAAAGGTTTTAACCAGAAAATAAAAACAGAACAAAAACATTACACAAAACTGTTTTCGTCAAAAGCCATTTAACAAAACAAAAACAAAACACTTTGCTGTGGAGCTCCTTGAAATGTTTCAATCAGAGTTTGAGAGCCACAGCTGTTATCTAATGGCCTATGTGAAATGGTACGAGTTCTTGATCTTCTGTCCTGAACCGGCACACGATGCATATAAGCATATGGTATGACGTGATGAGCAGGCCAGGGAATCCTGATCTGACATTAATGAGCATGCTACGAACGAGAAAAGGAAGCATGTAGCTGAGCACCTCATATGTCTGCCAAGGATCACAGAAAAATCCTTATTTCCTCAGAAGCACCCATTTTTTATCCAAAACCCACCTCTTTTTAAACCATGCAATTGAAATAACAGAGCAAGCATGCAAGGGGCTCGAGATTTATTTCTGCTCAGTAAAGAAGAGTAATTATACTAAGGTAAAAAGAACAGGAGTACTTGTGGCACCTTAGAGACTAACACATTTATTTCAGCATGAGCTTTCGTGAGCTACAGCTCACTTCTTCGGATGCATCCGAAGAAGTGAGCTGTAGCTCACGAAAGCTCATGCTGAAATAAATGTGTTAGTCTCTAAGGTGCCACAAGTACTCCTGTTCTTTCTGTGGATACAGACTAACACGGCTGCTACTCTGAAACCTATACTAAGGTAGAGCAGTTAAAGTAGCCTAGTACTTAACCTTACTTGTGTCCACATGTCGCCTCTACTCTCGCTTTCAGCACAACACACCCTTATGTTCCCCGTTCCTTGCCTCGCATTACAGAAAGACTTACATGATCTAGGCACTTCTAGAAAAGTATTCACTTCATAAAAACCAAACCCACAATCAGACATTCTGTAAGTACTTCCTCAAATAAGTAGAGTATTTTCAAACTGGGAACAAACATGAAGAGAGAGGAATGAAACACCACAGAAATTAGCTTCCCATGTGGTCATCTACATATTGAGAAAGAGACAATTAGGTTCTGATCCAGGAAGCAGAGGTCTAGGTTACATTGTTAATAAGAGTTTCCCAAGCATGTAACAGACTAGAGGTCAGTAAGCATACAGAAGTTAGCCAGCTGGAACCTCTTCATTCAGAAGTTTTGGCAACCAAGAGGAGCAACATGGCTTTTCAAAGTTAAAGGGGACAACAAGCTGCAGTAGTTAAACACATACTGTGTGTCACCCCTCAACATTTTTATGTTGATCCTCACCACTTCAAATTACAGGGGGGGCATATCTAAACAGTGTGATAAGTACAGCGTACACACCCTGTTTTAGAGCAGTGGAATGTAGCCTAAAATATACGTAATTAAAGTAATATTGAAAAGGGCTGGAAATGTAAGATCACACTAAGCTATATTATATTTAGGGCAACATAGTCCTTTTATTTCTGAAAGCATTAATACAGGTTTCTTGGTACTAGCAATTGCAGATATTTAACTGTCAGTTGATATATTATTTGTCTGAGTGGTGATGTAAGTGCAATGCTATCCACAAATTTCAGGCTATGCATGGCTGTTATTTACATGGCTCCATAAAAGAGACTTCCAAAGCAGTATCTACAACTGGAAAGAATTTGACATTATACATGGGCTCTAGCCAAGGACGTGTACAGGTCACATGAACTCTCCCATGCTTCACCTCTCAGAATGGATGCAAAAAATGTTTGTGAGGATATGTATTTGTAAGCAGTTTAGGGAAAAAACTGAAACTTTATATGATAAATGATGCTTTATTAGACTGCTTCTATTATGTAGGGACTAGTTTAAAAAAGAATCCAACAAAATTAAACTTGAAAAATTATAAAAATAAAAAACTCCTTTATCAAGTACCGCCCCTGGATTTCATTTCTTGGTTGTGTGTGAAGTTATTTTAAATACTAATCCATAGATACCTTACTATAAAAAAATCCCCACAGAATATCATCCATCTACGGTTTTCTACTCTTGCATTTCCCCCCCATAATCTAGGGACAGGAGTGGTCCCAGCTACTCCAACAGCCAAAAAGAGGTCTACATGGTTAGGAATAGGTGAATGACCCCTCAACTGAAAGGTTCTAATAACTAATTCCACACACACCTCTCAGTTTCATTTAAAGCTAAGTCTTCTAGGCTGGTTATAAATTCTTATCAATCTGTGGCTGGAGTGCAGAATCCTCTCTCCCTTGGCATTTATTTATCTTTGGCACAGTTTGATGGATTTAGCACTAGAACTTCCTTAAGCATGCCAAAAAATAATTATAGAAGAGAATTTAAAACACAAAATAAAACACTTCAATCTTTGACAAAAATTTCAGGACAAATCTGGGAGCTATGCCTCCGATGTACACTCTTGAAGTCCAACACCTCTGATAAGAGAAAGCAGGACCAATACATACCAGACATAGACCTTGAGGAGACAAGGAAAAGGTTAGATTAAGATCAAAACAACTACAGAAGTGCTTGATACAAGAAGTTGGATCAATTCCCTTCGAGAATGAGCAATATGAAAGTACTAGAGATGTGATCCCCAAGAAAATAAGTAGTACATGGGAAAAATATTCAGAGAGACTCTCTAACAGGTCAAATTCTAATCAGGCATTGCAATATCAAGTGGAACCTGGGGCTAATTCTGGTGGCAACTTCAATAAAGGTTAAAAGTCTTATTTCTTCTCCTACTGAGTTCAATGACAATCCAACCCCAGCAAGCTGAATGGTAGCAGAAATAAGCCATTAAAATAGCGCTCTGGATCCCAAAGAAGAATTTAAGTGTAACTCTGTAAAGTTGTTATCTAATATGAACAACAAGGAGTTTATCTAAACAGCTGGTTAGAAACTCCCTTCTTCCTTTTCTCACCAAATCTAGATGCTAGCACATACGTAAAATGATGGGTGCTTCTCTAGTTCAAATAGGTTTTGCTCAAGGAGGAAGTAGATGTCAGCTGCAAAAATCTCAGGGCAAGAAATAAACAAAGGACTATACATACTTCCTGGGATGCTATGGTATGACAGAACACTGAAAGATAAACCCGGAACCACCTAAATGCTTGAGAATTAGATTAAACATCAGGTCCCAGGGAATTTGGGGTGATTGCTGGGTGTTACAGTATGTTTCAAGAGTTCAACACATTATGTCTTTTCACTGTTTGCCTTTGATACCTACTAATAGCAAAATCTTTAAGTATAACATCTTAATTTGTTGAAACGAAACCATAATGCTCTTATCTTTACTTCATAGCAATTCTGCTGCTTTACTGTTTTCGAAGATTAATAAAAAGTCTGAATTGTTAAGCCAAAGCAAGTACAGGACCTATGTTAAATGCCTTTTAATGAAGCATGGTACCTGAAGTCAATTCACTTAACAGATTTGGACTAAGGATTGTTTGCTTTATGGATTGCATCTGTATTTGTTCATCTGTGACCAACTGACTGTAAGGAGTGAACTCTGTTAATAAAGAAGGGCTGTTGTGAGCAAATGCATTCCCTCTGGTACTTCTTTATGAGGAGACATTCTGCACATCTTCACTTCGATAGGTTTACCTTTCAGTTACGATCTTAGAAAAGGTGTCAGAGTTCTTAGCACATTTGTTCTAAAACAAATCCTCAAGACTCTGGAGTGTAATTGAGTCTGTCTGCTGCCCATGGCTAGTCCGTTGAGGCCACACCCACACTCATGGAAACTATTCTAAACGGTCAGTCTCCACAGCTAATGTTGCAAGCCAGTACCTAGGTGCTGTAGAAAGTGGCACTAGAAATTCAGCAGGCAGCACGTACTTTTCCAATGAATCAATGGTCCACAGTATTAAGGATGTTGTGAGGCTGAAGGTGATGTTTTGATACAGTACAGTGATCACAAGTGGTCATTTTTTGAAGATTCCATGGCACTTTTTACAAGTGCATTAAATTGTGTATGTTGGCCAAACTCCAACTAGGCAGTTACATTTGACCTCTCTAAACTGTCCTACAGTTATAAGTTAGACCTGGTCTACACTAGAAAATTAAGTCGGCTTAACTATGTCGTGCAGGGGTATGAAAAATCCACACTCCTGAGCAGCGTAGTTAAAGCCAACCCAACCCCCAGTGCAGACAGCACTAGGACAATGGAAGAATTCTCTCAGGGAAGTGGATTGTTGACAGGAGGGGTTCTCCCATCAGCACAGGTAGTGTCTACACTACAGTGGTGCAGCTGCAGCACTGAAGCTGTAGCATTTCAAGTGTAGTATACAGTATTCCCTTCCTGCCAGACTGTGGCATAGCGTGTACTCTGTTAGAGCTGCCACTTTTCACAACAGCGGTGGCTACATTAGTAGTGATGAAGTGGTTCCTGTGTACACCTTTTATTTCAGTTTAGCTGATAGAGTATTTATGGATTTGGGGGGGATGAAAGGGCGAATGCAAGATTCTTTCACTCAAGACAGGCTTCTCCATGCCAGAAGTAAATTTCACATCTGGGGAGGTCTACACAGCAGCTGGGAGGTGTAATTCCTAGCTCGGGCAAACATACTCAAGCTAGTGCTTAAACACAGCAATTTAGCCACAGCAGCACTGGCAGACGTTCAGGCTAGCCTCCAGAGTATGCACCCAGGGCTCGGGCAGGACTGTACTCGGCCAGCTAAGAGAAGGCCGCTGCAGACAAGGAAACATACTATCACGAATAGAGGACTGTCAAATTTGATGTCACTTTGCAATAATACAGTGGAACCTCAGAGTTACGAACACCTGAGTTACAAACTGACCAGTCAACCACACACCTCAGCTGGAACTGGAACTGTGCAATCAAGCAGCAGCAGAGTTTAAAAAAAATAAAAAAAAGCAAATACAGTACAGTGCTGTGTTAAACGCAAACTACTAAAAAAATAAAGGAAAAGCAGCTTTTTTCTTCTGCATGTTAACGTTTCAAAGCAGTATTAAATCCATGTTCAGTTGTAAACTTTTGAAAGAACCACCATAACATTTTGTTCAGAATTATGAACACTTCAGAGTTACGAACAACCTCCACTCCCAAGGTGTTCATAACTCTGACGTTCTATTGTATACTTTCTCCCTGTTTGGTAAGAAACAGAGTGACTGGGGCAGGAAAGGAGCTGTTAAAGCTCAGGGGTTTTGTTTTTTTAATGCTTTCAACACCACAGTTATTTGAGCTTCTTAGAAGCCAGTCTACAGGTTAATATTACAAAGCTCTGTAAAGAGGAGAGTGCCCTCTAGCTACTGGGAGAACGTCTTGAATGTGAGTTAGTGTTTGTCTTGATGCAGGTCAAGCCAGTAAAAAGGTAAGCACTAAAACTGACAAAATAGATGGAAACCTGGCGCTCACTCAGTTCCTCCAAGGTGTTTGCCCACTTGTTTTATTTATGCTTTTATAAGTGTTACAAATTAAAAGACTAACACAGTGTTAAACTGTTTGGTAAATATGGGCCACACAACAGAGCTTCTGTAAATCAGCCTAAAAGGGACACAGTCTATGAAAATGCATACACTGGATTAGGACACAAGGCCAGATAGGGCTTATTTTACTACATCAGACAGTTATTTTGTGAATTCCAATTTTATTTATCTGGCCTAAACAATACTAATAATCTCAAGACATTATAGATTATATAAAGAACGGAGGTTGAAGTGAGAACAGAAACACATGTTCCGATTTTGACTATACATCTCATCTGAAATCCCTGTATCATTAAAGTGCAAGTCAAGTTTTACACATACCTGTGAGACAAAAATATGCAGCTAAATATCGTTTTTCAAGGCCATCTTTATAGGTCTGAATCGCACCATAGATTGGAGGTAGAATGAAAATCAGGTTACTCACTGTGTTCCCTGTAGGATAGAAACCAAAGCAGAGATTTAGTATTGGCCAACATGCACTTGAAATAAACAAAGCTACATTCATTCAAACAAGACTTCAACAGTTGGCAGTAAAAAGGCGACACCTTTTCTCCAAGCCTCTTTCTGCTTTAGCACTTTATCCGCTGTTAGATTTTGCTACAGTCTGGGTAACCTCACATGTGCCTAGGTAATATTACAATACGACATCAGACCAAAGAGTAATACTGGATGAGGCTTATGTTTATGGCAAAGAAACAGAAAAAATATGGTTAATCTTGGTAGAATACAAAGCACATTTTATCAGAAATTCTTTCAGCAAATATAAATCCTCAAATAGCAAAAGTTTTGGTATTTTAAGGAGCTGCTTTTTTTAAAAAAGCAGCTCCTGGAACACTTTGGGGGCACTATCATGAGCAGAGAGTGCTCCTTCCTTTTCTCCACATGCTCTTCCCTCTGATCCCTCAAGACAGGTTATACAATTTTCATTTTAGATTTAATCATGTAAGCTAACTGCAGGCAACACTCTTCCCTCATCGGGGTTTAAAACTTTTACCATACACCGACTAACCAAGGCATATTTCTAAAGACAGATTTCAGTAGGACCAGCACATTCTTAGTGCGGTCCAGAAGCAACAGACTGCTGGGACGCGTGACATCTGAACACAAGAGCTCTGCTACCAACACAGATCTCCAGTTTTTAGCTGAATAAAATTTGAAGGCATTTGCCTAAACACTGAGCTTGGCGGTATTCAGATATGTATAACATGCAATCCGATAACACAAAGACCAAAAATAAGTGTCACATTTTAGAACTTCAACTAATCTATGATACCATATGCCACAGCAAGAAAATAGTGCACCTGCACAGATTCTATAAAGAATGGCTCTACCATACTGACTGGCTAGTGTTTTTACATCCACTTTGCATGGGTATACTATAAATGACTTCACAAAGGGCAAAACAACCGTGGGTAAACCCTTAAGTAAAACAGGAATTAAGCAAACAGGCTTGGTCTGAAGGGAGTGCAAATTCAGCATCTTATCCCTGCCTGATGTAGTCAGATTTTAGGAGAAGAAGTTATGTACTGTAGTTACCAAATTAAATATAGACCTATACTTTTCTTTAAAGGCGCTGATGCACCTGACAATATAAAGCACAGAGAAACATGTATTTGCAGATTACATCAGACTAAAACACAGAAATGCTCGATATTATGCCAATATCAGAACCTTATTATTCAAGGATCTCCAATAAGAGTTAAATTGTATAAAACCTTGAACAAACAGGTGCATCTTGTGAAACATGCGAGTTAATTTGGGGCATTTTGACCAATATTGCAGCTCAATATAGCACCTGCCACAGGAACTCATCTCACACAAATACCTACTCCCCTCAAACTACTTGCCGAAAGGAAATGGGAAGAATCAGACTATGCTCAAGTGTTTTAAAGTCCAATTTATTCCAAGAACCACTACCAAAGAAACATGCTTTACATATTTAAACACTTTCCTGCAGTGAAAAACCCCCAGACACAACAGCATTATTCCAGCATGAGAACCGGAATGTGAAATTAGATACTGATGACGTAACTAGCCTGTTTTCACTGTTAAAGCTCAGCAAACCTGAAAATGCAGCTAGTAGAAACGCTGACAAATTTAGATTGTTTCCATTTTAGATGTTCTTCATAAGCAGATAAATCTTATCTGAAGTGAGTACCTCTTTAACAAGCTGCTTTACTAACATGATCATGCTTCACAATGGCACAACCACCAGTTTAAACCAGTTATAAACAAAGCTGATCTGGCTGCAAGTCAGTGATCCCCAAAGAAAGGCCCCAGTCTTACAACCAGTGCTGCAGAAGCACACTCCCTGCACCCAAGTGAATCCTTACTGAGGTCAACAGGGCTGTGCAAAGACACCCAACGCCTATCTGACTGCAGGATAAGGGCCTGCCCTATGGGATCTCTTCATTCTTAATTCCCCTTGGGGGGTCACCAGCCCAATGACTAGTGTCAAGACGACTATTCTCTATTCCAGTAGATGCGTCCCTTTAGACAAGGCTAGATAATACTGAATCTCTCCTCGATCATTAGTTTGGGGAGAGGAGGAGAGCAGAGCCATCAGATAAGGAGAGAGAAGATCGTAGGACCTCGGCAGGCTAAAGATGCCCATTCTCTACCTTGTGACACATCCCTAAAGCGGGCAGTAGGTAGCCTCAATAGAATTTGGGGTGGAAGAAGCTCCCGTTACATTAAATATTTTTGTTGTATGTATTGTAAATATTTTAACTTGGCCATTATCTTGTCCTCCCACAAACAATGGAAGACGGCCATGTAGCCTGAAAAAGCAGGGTAAAGTTTCTTTAGAATATTTCTTTGGTCCTGCTAGTGAAGGCAGGGGACTGGACTCAATGACCTTTCAAGGTCCCTTCCAGTTCTAGGAGATATACCTATCTCCAATTACTTATTTTATTTTATTTTAAAATATGGCCCTGTGTTCTAAGTCTTTATAATTTTCTAGAGTGGCTCTTAAATGCTCTGATTTTGCAGATCATGCAAATCTCATAATTTCTTAAAGGTGACAACTAGTATGAAATGATTCATAGTATGCTAAGAAACACGCAAATGAAGACTCAAATATAAAAATATGGAATTAAAGGAACATGTGAAAAAAGATCTGTTCATAACTGACAAAGCAAATCATTTCAGAATACAGCCCATTAAGGCTGGAAACTTCAGACTGATATGAGAACAATGTACATTAAGGCAAGAGTTTTAGCTTTAATTCTCTAAATATTTATAAAATGGAAGCTCATGTAAACTATTTGCTACAGTCTTATCAGTGAGTACATTCCTCACATCTCAGGCTGTCTTGCAATGAGAGGAAGTGCCATCACTCTTAACAAATTGTAGATACTACTTCCCGCGTTGTTTTAGCGCATGGTATTGACTAAATGCTCTTGGCAGGCATCAGGTGAACCTATGAAAAATATTGTAAGCTTTGCACTTTTGGGCTTCCCCTACTGCTCCAGATGGTGGAGTCCCCCCCTTATCCTCCCTCCCACCTAGTATGCACTCTCACCCCACCCAGCTTTATTCATCTGAAGAGCACGAGACTCAAGGCCTTCCTTGAACACACGTTCGCCATCACCACACAAATTATTAAAATCTCGTTGATTTGTTAAAAGCATCTTTTTCAAGATTATACTAACCCAGGCAGTTTTAACCTAAGTGTTAGTTTAATCTGTCATCATGGTAAAGGGAAGACAAGTAGATTTCATGCTTTGCTTTGCAAATTTTCATGACAATTTCGCAAGGCTATTTTAATACACAGCATTGTTCCAAAGTGACATTTTATTTGCCAAGGAAGTCCAAGTACAGTACTGTACCTGTATGAAAACAAATGTATGCAAATATCAATTTCACAGTCCTCTATTAGGTTATATTTCACCATATCTGCAAACTATCCAACATACATAATAGGCAATTACAATTTCTATGGAAATTTGAGAAGTCTATTACTTTGCACGTATATTCAAAGAACAATTTTTCAGTCCTTCAAACATATATATAAACCACAAGTGTACATGGCTCTGAACAACAGTTTCAGTCATGCCAAACAAAGATATGACAGTCTAAGGATGAGCCTGAAGAGCACACACGAAAGGAAACTGAAAGGCATAAACGGGTACATCACAGAACGGAGCTTGGTGTTAGCTGGACTATTTCGTAGAATAAATGGGCTCCCATAAATTTGCAGAACCTAGATTTTGTAAATCTTTAATTCCTGCAGAATTAGCTAATTTCTGAATTGGAAAGTTACTTCTACAAATCATGTGAAGGAGAATGTGATAGGATAAAGTAAATGAAGCTAGACAATTAAGTCTGTTTTCAACAAAATATGGCCATTAGAAAAATCTAAGCATGGAATAAAAATGCAACGAATTGTAACACATTTAGGGTAACAAATGCAGGGTTTCCAGTGAGGAAAAGGTACTAAAGAAGTTAAAAAATACCTCATTAAACTTTTGGCAGGGCAACCAGTGTGACTTGAACATTTCTAAATTACCCTGGTATATATATTTGTACTAAGGATGAATGAGAGATTTATGAATCATGAGGATCCTTTCCACTGTTAAAATGTTCTCTCTCTCTCTCTCTCTCTGAAAATAGGAAATGCCATCAATTTTGACTCTGCTGTAGTGAAAATAGTAAGTTCACGTAGGGTGTATATGACAGTGTGGCAAGGACATTTTTGCAGTTAATTTTTTTTTTAGTTTTAGATTTGTGATCAGTAACAATGAACATCACATTTCTTCCATTAAAAATCTGTATTGTATCATACCACCACTTTAAACATAGAAAAAAAGGCAAGGCAGCAGCATTTTTAAACAGATCTTTAAAAAGGGATACCAACTATTATTACAAGTAACTTCTAAGTTTACTTTAACTAAATGATTCAAGAAAAAAACCCAACAGTTTTACTTTGCACATCTGACAGCATTTTGCATAGTCACTGTCAACGTATTTCCATTTGCGTGGATCTTGCACATAGCAATAGGGAAAAGAAAATACAAGTATGAGATTGTGAAATCAAAGATTGGGTGGAAGGTGAAGTGCCTGAATCTTCTTTCAGTCTGTTTATTATTAGGCCACAAGTGACTTAATCTTGTCACTTTCAAAAATATGTAAAGTTCTAAGGACTTATTTTAATCATCAAACCTTTAACTTTTGGCAATCCAGTCAGAGCTGCAGTGCAAGCGCAGGGTATCTAATATGCTTATTAAAAAAGTGGGAAGAATGGTATGTATTCAAGCACACCAGAAAGAGTGGACACCTGCTTGTGCCTAAAAACTGGATTAAGTTAGCTGTATCACGTAGGGGCGGCTCTCTCTTTTAGAGAAAACTTCATGTGATGCTCTGGGGCAGGCAGAGGTTTCTTTCCATGCATAGGGAGCCGGATGAATGAATGGAAAGGAGAGGGAGAAAGGGGAAAGGAAGGGGGGTTAATTATGTGGCATGGGTGACAGAAGGGACAAAGAGCATGGAAAGAAAGGGGTAAAAAAAAAAGTGGGTGGGAACTAACGTATGCATGGGTTTGAAGGGTAGGATGAGAAGATTCAATATAATGCAGAAGGTGAGAGACCTGTAGAGGGTTTGATAATTTTTTGGTTAAAGAATTAGAAAGTCAGTAGCAATTTACTTGTAATACAGGTATAATTTCTAGGGCACCCATCAACATGATATCAAAGTGCCAACAGGGAAATTAAAATTTGAATAAAACAGAAAATTTCTGTTGTATATACAATATTTTACAATTAGACCACACTGAGCAGTAAACACAGCTCGGAATCCTTGAAAAGCCGAGATCATTACTAGATTACCAGAATACAGGCATCACTTCAGAAATTCTTCAGAAAAAGAATCTGCATTTCTTCAATTCACTAACTTGTATCTTTTGCAGTTCTCTCTTCCGTCATATCACCAGGAAAACAGCACAGCAATTAGCTTTTCATTTCCACAAGCCATTTTTAAATACACAGTATCTTATATTTAGCAGTCAACAGTGACACATACAGAATGAGTCAGGAAATCCTGTATCCAACTGATATTTCAGGAGGACCTCAAGCAGACAGAATAGAGTCACCCAAAATGGAATCTGGCCAGCGTGTACCATTACTAATCTCCCTACTTTTATAAAATGTGCCACAGGAACTTCAGTGACTGAGTACTCAGGACCTCTGTTTTACTGTCATCCAGACATACAGTGCAGTGTTGCATTCGGCTGGAGCACTGGATCAATACTGACTGAAGGAATAGTGTTAACCACTGAGTAGAAACAGCTAACTTCTTGCATCTTCCATTTCCCAGGGAGGTCCCCCCTTTCATATTAACTAGGCCTGTTCTTGTTTAGCTTTGGTAATTTATTGCAATTACAATCCATGGTGGCACCCAGCTGCACCTTTTAGTAAAAGCAACCTAGATAATATTCAAATATATCATACAAATCTTTCAAATAGTAGTCCTGTAACTCCTGTGTGTAGGAAAACAGAGAAAATATTGAAGGAAACAAATAATTAGACAAACGTTAACTGAACCATATAAGCAATAATTGGAAACTCGGTGAACCCATAAAAATGGGTAATGAGAAAAAATAATGGCTAGAACTAATGGGTTACTATAAAGAACAGTGTTAGATCTGGCTTTAATGACGAAGAAGTTTAAACAGCAGATTAAAGGACTGCATAAATGGAATTAAAATCAGAAGGCAAACACTGCAGAGAACCAAGAAATTATACAAAGATCCAAGACATACCATACAGCATGGAGGTATATCCCATCCCTATACAGTATTGGGTAAGTACAGTATTCACATCTTGGCACAGTGTTATAAGGAAAGAGATAACTGGTCAGAGATCAGAGAACAGCAAAGGAAAGTATCATGAGTTAAAGGGATGTTCTTAAAAACAAAATCAAAAGAACTAAGTATCTATACCTTAGCTAAACAACCATTAAAAGGGAATGATATGATAGTTTACATATTTGGAAGATGTGAAGATCAAGGAGTGAGAGGAATTCTTTGGGTTGTTACATGGGAGCATTTTAATTAGTAGCAATTAAACAAAATTAAGAAAAGGTAAATGCAGGTAGAATTTCCAGAAAGTGAGCTCTGTTACGCACCGGAAGTGTCTCCTAGTGGGAAGCCCCATAACTTGGAACAGTTAAAACTAGACTGGACAAAACACTAGAAGATGAACTGCAGAGAACAATATAGCACCGCCAGGGAGATGAACTGGATGAGGCATGAACACACCACCAACTCTACCACCAATGGTAAGACACGCGAATGCTATGAGTACACTAAAATTCAGTCATGCTATGTCTCAGACCTGACAGGAATAGCTAGCTGTTTCAAAGATGCCGAAGCACTGGTATGGGGCCTCTCACACTGGACCTGCACTGACAGAAACAGCACAGGCACAATACTGAAGGCTTGCTAGGTCACTCAAATGTTATTATACAACATACAAAGACCTGTGCTTCCAAAACTTCTGGGCCGCTTCCCCCCACCCTTCATTTCTCTAGTGCGCAAAGATTTGTTCTGGCTTCCCAGAAATATTTTCAGAATAAGAGATTAACTATAACAGCACGAGTTTGGCCTTTATTCCCAATGACCCAAAATATGCCATTGCTATTTTACAAGTTGTTCTGATCTGCTATCTCAAGAGATACGTAACGGCTTATGGGCTTTACATCCCTTACTCCAGATGCAGAATTCATTCTCACTTGAGGACTGTAACACCAATTCAGCTGATGTTTTTATATCGAAGTAAAAATGTTACCTACAATATTTGACTTTACATTTGTCTTCTCCTAACATAACGAATAGTCTGGAAGGTAGTTAGTGGCAAAAGCCTTCCACGCTCCTGACTAACTCAGAATACAGAAGAGAGCTCAGTTCAAACTTGTAAGGGACGTGGGTGTATTTTTCAGTGTACTGGGTTCTTTTTGGTAGGCATGTCTTATAAAAGCACTTGTAATTCAACTGCTCATAAAGTGCCCTGGGGTACCATTAAATTATCCCTTACTTTACTCTAACCTTCATCTAACTCTCTGTAAAACATTCTGTGATACTATATAGTAAGACACTAGCTATATAAAAATCAGTATGTTCTACTGTTTAGCTTCCGACATTGTAACTTTCATCCAGAGTGGATGAGAACAGATATTTTTAAATTTAAATCAGATGTTTTTACTGAACTTAAAATTTTTTGTAAAAATAAACCTGTTTAAAATGAAATCTGAATTTAATACAAAATACGCTAAGCCCTAAACTTCTTATAATCTTTTAAAACATTTAAATAAAAAAAATAAAATATTCTGAATCCATGGGCCTCTATCAAAAACTGAGTTAAAAAGTTGCTTGCCTATATTATAAAGAAAGAATCAGGGGGAAGACATCTAACTTTTGAGGTCAAGCTTTATAAATATGGCACAAAAGGTCAGCCTAAGTAACTTAGTAGATGTTACTTAGGAAATGTCATCTTCAAGATACTGATGGTATGTCTACACTATCTGCCGGATTGGCGGGCAGTGATCAATCCAGCGGGGATTGATTTATAGCGTCTAGTCTAGACAGGATAAAATCGACTCCCAAGCGCTCTCCCGTCGACTCCTGTACTCCACTGCCGTGAGAGGCGCAGGCAGAGTCGACGAGGGAGCGGCAGCAGTCAACTCACCGCGGTGAAGACACCATGGTAAGTCGATCTAAGTATGTCGACTTCAGCAATGTTATTCACGTAGCTGAAGCTGCATAACTTAGATCGATCCTGCTCCACACACACACACACACACACACACACACACACCCCCTAGGGTAGACCAGGCCTTAGGCAAGCAGGAACTTCCACTCCAGTCACTTTCACATAGGCATATTTGAACATTTTCCCAGGAGGACCTGAAATAATCAGTTAATTCACTGACTACAGTTAATTCCCCTAATATATCATACAGTTGTAAATGTGAAATGTGTTTTGATAATAGAAGTTTATGTAGTCAAAACATATGGTTGTTTTATTTAATAAAAATAAATTTCATACACTGTTGTGTGTTTAATTAAATTCCAGTTACCATCCTAATATAGCTTGACACAAATCATGAGCAAAAAGTTAATTATCTAGTATAAAAACAATACATCATTTATTTTCCAACATAAGAATCTGAAAACATTATGCTATATAGTTGCTTAAATAAATATATATCATTAGAGTGTACACTCTTAGGTCGATGTAAGCTGCTTTATGTCAACCTAACTCTGTAGTGTAGACCAGACCCTAGTGTAAAGGCTCTATTTACTTGAATATCAACATGTTTTAATGGCTATATCAACTAATGAGAATGCACCTTTCTTTAAAAAATAACTGAAGTACAAATGGAAAAGTTGATTAAAATTGAGGCTTTCCACCTGGTGATTTAAATCAATCTATCCTGCTTTCATCCTTTTGTGCATTATGCTAGCACTGTAACTATTCACTTGCACTCATTTTTTTCCTTTGATTTAACACAACACATACCAAGCCCAGAATTTAAACCATCAGACATTTCTTGATAAGAAATTGATATCCTAAGTATCACACAAATATGACAACCGCGTTCATGCTGCAGTTTAACACAAATTGCTGATATTTACTTGCTGATGGTTTAAAAATACTTTTAGATAAAAAAAAGTTTTGAGTACTTACATGATTCCCATCACAATAGTACCTGAACACCTTGTAATCTCTATGTATTTAGCTTCACAATGCCTCTGTGAAGTAGGAAAGTGCTATTATTACCATTTTACAGACGGACAGAGGGACTAAGATCACACAGGAAGTCTGTGGTGGAGCAAGGAATTGAACCCAGAACTCCCAAGTCCCATGCTAGCACCCTAACCACTAAACCACTGATGATTTCCTGTCTGTAAAAGGCTGGGTGAAGGAACTGAACAAATACCTAGATAGTAAATTGTCAGGGACTACAACCTTTGTTACTTGTTTCTACAATGCCTAGCACAATGGAGCCCACTCCTTTACTGGGATTGAGAGATGTTACTGCAATCTCTTTTTGTGAGATCTCCATTACTGGAGGTTTGCAGCCATGGCACCCCATTCTGAATTATCCTTTGCAAATCTCTTTGTGGATGAATAGCCATTTTGATCCACTCACGGCACCATTGTCTATCCAAGATCATCTTTCTCTGCTTCCTTTTTTTCTGCCCTCAACTTTCCCTTCCAGTGCTGTAAACATGCCTTGTCAGCTGAACCTCTTAAAATATGTCCTGCAAATCAAATCTG
Source organism: Mauremys mutica (assembly GCF_020497125.1). NCBI lineage: Eukaryota > Metazoa > Chordata > Testudines > Geoemydidae > Mauremys > Mauremys mutica. The sequence continues at coordinate 349,472,410 of NC_059072.1, forward strand.
TCTTTTCATGAGATCTTTAACTAGCATTTCCTGAGTTCCAATAATTTCCAAAACGTTTTTGTTCGTTACGTGAGCAAACCAAATTTTCTACTGCTGCGATAGAAATTATAAAATGCCTCTTCCCTGGTTTTCAAGACAAGATGCAGTCATTCAAAACCCAGACGTGCCATTGTCCTTTTTTGTGAAAGGACAGATCATGCAAAGATATCTTCTACAATGGTCTTTCTTGAAGAATTTTATGATTTGGCCCTGACAGTCTTACAAGAGTAAAAGTACAGCCTTACACAATAGACCATCCAATCACATTCTGCAGCCACAGAGTCTGATGGGCCAAGATGAATGGAGATGCAGGGAAGAGTTCCAAGGCAACACCACAGAATAAAAATAGCTGCCAGACAACATACATTCCTCAACATTTTCCAAACTTAATTCTTCTAACCACCTAACAACACAGGTCACATCTAGGTCTGCATGGAAGCTCAGAAGCATCCTAAGATTCTCAGGTATGGTCTCCATCTCCAGGACATCAAATCCTTAGGGACTGCCACAGTATTTTCTACAACCTTAAAAATGACAGATGCTATCTTCAGACATCCTTTGAGAGAGCAAACCGGAAGTCTAGATCAGCAGTTCTCAAACTGTGCGTAGGGACCCAAAGTGAGTTGAATACCCCATTTTAATGGGGTCACCAGTGCTGACATTAAGACTTGCTGAAGCCAAAGTCTGAGCTCTGCGGCCCTGGGCTGAAGCCTGAGGGATTCAGCCCTGAGTGGCTGGGCTCAGGCTTTGGCTTCAGCCATGGACACCAGGGCTCAGGTTACAGCTCCCTTGCCCAGGGCTGAAACCCTCAAGCTTCAGCTTCGGCCCCCTTTCTGAGTGGTGGGGCTCAGGCTTTGGCTTTGCCCCCGGGCAGCGGGGCTCGGGCTTCGGCTTTGGCCCCGCTGCCATGCTTCAATCCCCCTTGTTGGGGTTGTGTAGTAATTTTTATTGTCAGAAGCGGGTCGCAGTGCAACGAAATTTGAGAAACCCTGCTCTAGATTATTAGGAAGGGCTGCACCTTCTTATTGGGAGCATTCCATTCACAATCCAGGATGTCCAGAATGCACTGGACTGCAAGAAATAACCTTTTCCTATAATTCGCTGAAATGAGGTCCTGCCATCTCTATGACGGTCTCTTATTTAAGACCTTTTGTGGGGGGTGAGGACAGTATCCTGCCTCTGGGGAATTCATTCTTTGCCTGACAAACTCATAGGACATTCCAAACTTAGAGAAGACAGTGCAGGTAAGTCACTTTCAAGTTGTATGTTAAGATTTTGCAATAAAATTGCAGGCGTGCAGTTAGACATGTCTAATGAAGTGTCCAGACAATACAGGAAGTGTATTGAAAGCAAATAAAATGCTTCATTTACAGCTCCAAAAATGCAACAGAAGTCTAAACAAATCACGCCGGGATTGTGAAAAGTTGGAATTTTCTCTGCAATATTAACTCTAACATTACATCTTTACTAGGTAATAGCAAAACAAATTCTGGATCGCAAATTTGTTTTAAATGCTGTCTTAAATCAAGAAGTAGGCGAATGCTGAAAACCTGGAGGTTAGGAAAGAAAGAGGAAGACAGCCAAGAAATGGGCAAATTGTTAAATTTATGAGTGGCCCTAGAGTAATGACCAAACCAATAGATTAGGATAATTCAGGGGTTCTCCATTGTGGTAAATATTCTTTGAGGAACAACCTCTCCAACTACAGAGGATGGTAAAAATCTCTCTCATGACAAACCCATATGCTTGGATGCCAATTTCCATATTCTGGATGATCTGTTTGTCTCTAGGGTGGGGCCATGTTACTCCACCAGAACTGTGGACCATATTACTCTAAGAAAGGAAGTTTTCAGGTAAATACAGATACATTTTCCTGTTCTTCTCTGTGTTAATGTGCACAGAGCCATTCCTATGAAAATCCCATTGTAGTGTGCCTCCAGGGAGGGAGACAGGATTATTCTTTAAATTTGGACATCAAAAACGAGTTAGATTACATGTATTACCTCTCTTCCATCTTCCCCTGGACAGTAAGGCATGGAGAAGACTTCTATCAAAAGAAAGGAAATGTCATTTGCTAAGATCATATAAAAATATAAATATAATTGGAGATACACCAATCTCCTAGAACTGGAAGGGACCTTGAAAGGTCATTGAGTCCAGCCCCCTGCCTTCACTAGCAGGACCAATTTTTGCCCCAGATCCCTAGGTGGCCCTCTCAAGGACTGAACTCAAAACCCTGGGTTTAGGAGGTCAATGCTCAAACCACTGGGCTATCCCTCCCCCCCAGTCAGATGACCACTAAGCAGAAGTTGATGAGCTAATGGCTGTCTAGCAGATCTCAATATAGGAGACATGACTACTCTACCCTGAGAATGTTGGTGCTCTTGAGAACTGGACTGCAGCTTAACTGAAGGAGGAATGCTATGACAGTTGTGCAGCCTACCTGTCCAAAGCAGAAGTACAACACTGGGTCTCAGAGAAAACTCACCACTTCAAATAAAAAAGCCCTCGTTTGATTGGGATAGTAGCCATCATGAGGCCCACTCTAATCGATAGGAAAGGACAACACTTTCTGTAGGGGTTTAATCTGGATAGCGTGGTAGGGAGCAGAATTAGGCTCCAAAGTCATGCTCTATGACCTCAGGGGGTTTGAATAAGGTTGATGCACTAAGAAAACATTTAATATTGAAATCTATACAAAAACAATCCATGTTGTGTCTGGTAATCTCCACCCGCTACCCACAGGGAAGTGGAGGGGGAGGAGGCAGCTGAATTCCATCGTCAAAGGTGTGGCAATTGGCACCGGTTGTATGGACTCAGGAGTGCTCTTCCATCTGGTGCGCTGCTCTTCGGGCTTCATTTTCCTCATGAAGATGGGGGAGAAAGGTTGCTTGCCCTGGAGCCAGTTCTCTTCCCAGTCCTGCCTGGCTCCTCTCCTGCTGGGGATCACACACCCTTCCTTTTGCCTGTGGCTTTTCCCAGCCTCACTTGCTTGCTGAAGCCTGCAGGGGCACCAGCCGCTGCAAATGCCTCAGAAAGGGAAGGAGAGCTGGGGGGATGGTCTCCCCAAAAATCAAAGACTGCCTTGGCACAAAGCTGGGGATTACACGTTTTTAAAACAGAACTGCCAGTCTAAAAATTGGGAATAAACTTTGGAATTTCCCTCTGTCATAAACAGATAGTTAAGGGTTAAGGTCTCTTTTACCTGTAAAGGGTTAACAAGCTCAGTAACCTGACGGACATCTGACCAGAGGACCAATCAAGGGACAAGATAATTTCAAATCTCTGTGGAGGGAAGTCTTTGTCTGTGTTCTTTGTTTGGGTTTTGTTCTCTCTTTGGATCTAAGAGGGGCCAGACGTATTTCCAGGCTCTCCAAGCTTCCTGAAGTATTCTCTTCTATTCAGTATAGTGAGTATTAGAAAGGCGGATTAGTCTTCTAATTAATTTCTGTATTTGCAAATGTGTATTTGCTGGAGAAATATCTTTATTTCTGTTTGCTGTTATTTTTTATTGTTCTGAGAAGGGTGGGTAGTCCCTCTGGTTTATAAGTTAGACCCTTGTAATATTTTTCATCCTGGTGTTACAGAGATAGTGTACTTTCTTTCTTTCTTTTAATAAAATCTTTCCTTTTAAGAACCTGATTGATTTCTTCCCTTGTTTGGAATCTCAGGGGAAGGAAGGGGGGAAGGTGAGTCCCTCTTTGTTTGATTCAAGGAGCTTGAATCAAGGTGATCTCTCCCGACGGCTAAGGGAGGGGGAGGTGGGGGGAATGGGCTATTTCCCTTTGTGTTAAGATCCAAGGAGTTGGATCTGTGTTCCCCAGGGAAAGTTTTGAGGGAACAGGGAGTGTCCTAGACACTGGAATTTCTAGCTGGTGGCAGCATAACCAGATCTAAACTAGGATTTAAGTTTAGAGGAGTCCATGCAGGTCCCCATCTTGTGGACGCTAAAGTTCAAAGTGGGGAATAAACCTATGACACCCTCAAAAAAGCTGCAGCAAGGAGGGCTGGGGGAGCCACTGACCATGGCCTGGAGACAGAAATAAATGAAGGGAACTTCAGAGGGAGAAGCATTCCTCAGCTGCCAGTGACGGACAGGTCTAGTTCTTCCCAACCAGCAGGCACAAGTACCCACTCTAGTGGACCTGAGGACCATAGCATGAAGAAGAAAGCAAAGTTAACAGCATTGATTCCCCACACTCCCCTAGAAAAGATTCCTGCTTGCCAATAAGGAATTAATTTGTCAAGTGCTGATAATATTTAGTGTATCGTATTGAAATCTGGTAAGACCCACTGAACAAACTTTGGGCTTGGCTACACTTACGGTTTGCAGCGCTGGTAGTTTGCAGCGCTGGTCATCCAGCTGTGTAGGAGCAGCGCTGGTGTGTGGCCACACTCACAGCTACCAGCGCTGGTGTGTGGCCACATTTGCAGCATTTCCAGCGCTGTTGGGAGTGATGCATTATGGGCAGCTATCCCAGCATTCAAGTGGCCACAACGTGCTTTTCAAAAGAGGGGGGGTGGAGTGGGGTCTAGTGTGACAGGGAGCGGGGGGAAAGAGAGAGGGGATTTTTGGAGCCAACACTGTGTGTTTAGCTTCCTGACTTAAAAAATCAGAACATTTTTCTGACCCCTTAGTCTTAACTCTTAATTGCAAACAGCCTGCCTCCAACACGACTCCCCGCTGATTCACTCACTCCCTGTGGTGTACTGTGACAGGGAGCGGGGAAGAGAGAGATTGGAAAAATCACAAAATGTTTGCGAACCCTGCATCCAATGCTGTTTCCCCTGCCTCTCATTTGATCGTTCACAGCCAGGTACAGATAGCTCCTGTTTGCTGTGATCAGTGTTTGTTTTTTTAGATAAACAGTTCAACGGAGCTCCAATCGGCTCCGTTCTGTTTCATTCACTCTCCCTGCCTGCCTCTCATTTGATTGTTTACAGCCAGGTACAGATGATCACAGCAAACAGGAGCTATGTTTGTTTTTTAGATAGCAGCAGCGGCAACGGAGGAGCTCCACAGAGCTCGTTCACAACAGGGAGGAGGATCTCATTTGATTGTTCACAGATTGATCACAGCAAACAGGAGCTGATAAGCAGCTCCGGTAGAAACGGAGCTCCTCCGGAGGTTCACAACAAAACAAAGACAGGCTGCATAACAAAACAAAGGGAGTAATTTGGTTAAAAGCATTCTGGGATATCTCCTTATTCCCTGGAGGCCAATAAAAGCGCTGGTGTGTGTCCACACTTGATGAGCAGCGCTGGATCACCAGCGCTGCAATCGCTACACCCCAACCTGGCCAGGTGTACAGCCAGCGCTGCAGCCAGGGAGTTGCAGCGCTGGATGTGCCTTGCAGGTGTGGACGGTTACTAATTGCAGCGCTGGAAAGCCTCTACCAGCGCTGCAACTTGCAAGTGTAGCCAAGCCCCTAGATGGATTCTGAGCTAACACAAAAGCAACATACTCCTGAGGCCCCCAATCCCATGGAGGGGGTCCATCTGTTTGTCTCTCTCACTCTCCCCTATATTCCTTTACATACACACACAAAGCCTTATACCTGAATGGACTCCCGATGACTCCAGTGGGACTCATCATAATGATCTGCCTGCAGGCAGGCCACCAAAATCAGTGGCACTCCATTCAGATGCAAGGATCCATGCTCAGAGATCCTTCTGCAGGACTGCTCTACAACTAAACCTTAGGTCTTCCTACGTTGCTCAGGGCTGTGAAAAATTTTGCACCCTACCTAACCCCCACTGTAGACAGAGCTAGCGCGACAGCAGAATTATTCCATCGGCCTAGCTGCTGTTGCTTGAGGAGGTAGACTTATCCCAACAATGGAAAAAACCCTTGTCACTGTAGCAAGTGTCTACATTACACAGGCATAGCTGCAGCACTACAGCTGTGCTGCTGTCCTGCTTTCAGTGTACACAGACAGTGTATACACACTCTTAGGCACCACGTTTGACTATGTGGGCACACACATAAAGAGGCCTGTCTTCTATGGAATTATAACCAGAACTGCATGATAAGAAACCAAAACATGATGTTTGCCACATGTCGTATGCATGGTTAAGAGACACCATCAATTAGAAAGCAATTATTAAAAGAAGAGAAAGTTAGAAGTAATTTCAGGCATTACACCTCCCAAAGTTCCATCATCAATACTTTGAACTCAATCACATCTCCTCTTTTGCTGTATGAAAGACTCATACAAACAACAGGGAAAACAGACAGTACAGACAACACTGTCAAAGGCACAAAACACAAATTGAAGACATTTGTGTGTCACTCAGTAACAGTGATTATAGGTATTACCTGGAACTATAGAAGATAAAGTATTATACAGGCCTGTTATCAAAGTGTTCCTTTAACTTCACTCATTTTGCATAAGTGTAAAAATTCTTAAATTCTTTTTGAAGGTGCAAATTCATATCATTCCATTCATAAGTCTGTGGGTGTTGGGAGTTTTCAGACAAGAGAATTAGAACAGAGGCATTTATATGATTTAACATTTGGAGTGGCAGCTGCCCAGATGCCAGCCATATGAATGTTGAATTTGAAGTACTGAACATGATGTAATTTGGTGCTTTAAGTAGCATTAAAGCATTTTATTGCCACTGATTAACTACGCAAATATTAACAGGTAAACACAAATGGCACATGCTCATACCACTTGTTAAACCCTTTTCAGCATGCCGGCAACGGCAGATAGATGAAAACTGATTGTTCAATATATCTGGACTTTCAAAAAGCCTTTGACACAGTGTTAAGCAACTAAGTAGTCATGGGGTAAAAGTTGTGTCGTGAATTAGAACTGGACTGGAGATAAAAAGGGAAGGATTAAATAGTTGTCTGTCAACTAGGCAAAAGTTTAACAGTGGTCTGCCAAAATGTTTTGTGCTAGGGCTGGTGTTTAACATATTCATTTGTGACCTAGAAAAGAGAATGGACAGTAAAGTGGCAACATCTGTCAATGACAAAATAATTAAAATCAAAACTAGGGAAGACCATGAGGCAATGAAGAGCAGTTTCTTAGCTTGCTGCTCTAATTACATTACCCCTTCTTTGCTCCCCCACAATTCACTGTTAACATATGCAAAGTAATGCAAATTGGACAAATAATTTCAACTACTCATACAGGTTGGTCAGTTCTATATTGACTTTAGCCACTCAGAAAGAGAGATCAGGCATAATCATGAATAGCTGTAACCACATCTTCTCCATGTAAAGTAGCACTCAAAAAGCAAAGTGTTACAGTAAAATAAGTTAAAGTTAAGACCAGATTTCTGTTTAATGCTCCACTCTTCTAAATGCTCTAAAATCTACACAGTTACTTGGATTGCCTTAAAATTTGCTGTCCCTTATGAGGTGCAGGTTTCTGTTAGTGATCCAAATTTGGGGCCATTTCCTGAGATACAGCATTTCTTACAATTGAGTGATTCTAGCAACCTTGTGTTGCTCACATATAGAGATGAAACAAAGACTAAGGCCATGGCTACACTTGCAAATTTGCAGCGCTGCAGCAGGGTGTGAAAACACACCCTCTCCAGCGCTGCAAATTGCGGCGCTGCAAAGCGCCAGTGTAGTCAAAGCCCCAGCGCTGGGAGCGCAGCTCCCAGCGCTGTCCGTTATTCCCCACAGGGAGGTGGAGTACGGACAGCGCTGGAAGAGCTCTCTCCCAGCGCTGGCGCTTTGACTACACTTAGCGCTTCAAAGCGCTGCCGCGGCAGCGCTTTGAAGTGCAAGTGTAGCCATAGCCTCAGATAATTGCATCAGGATGTCCAATGCTAGCGGGTGATCCCAACAGAGTACGAGGCACCAAGCAGACCTTTGGGCAAACTTATTTGTAAAAGATTTTGCTTCTTTTTAGACTATCAGAAGCCTCACGTGTTAAGACATGATACACTAAAGCTACTGCACTACGCATTTGCAGTAAGAAAGGCTAACGAGCTGGAAAACAATGTCTACAGTGTAATAAACTACCCACAGCTGGCCCATGTCAACTGACTTGGGCTCGCAGAGCTATACAATTCCACTGTAGATGTTCGGGCTCCGGCTGAAGCTTGGGCTCCAGGACCCTCTCCCTTCCTAGAGTCCCAAAGCCTGGACTCCATACCAAGCCCGAACGCTTACACTGCAATTTTATAGCGCCGTGAGCTGGATTCGACTGACATGGGCCAGCTGTGGGCAGTTTATTGTACAGCAGACCTACCCTTTGTCACAAGACATGGATTGCTCGGATGAAATGTCACAACACCAAATCTGAGCTTCACATCAGGCACAGAGTTTAAATTCAACCCAGTGTAGAAATCTGAGGCAAATATGCAAGCATGTTGCTCCAGTGTGCCTGTCTCAAGAGGGGATTCTTATTTTAGGGAAATTATTTATTTAAAAAGAAAATTGTTAACTATACAAGCAAATGCTCTCTGAAAGAGTGATTGGGGTGGAAGAGTGGGGGAGGGGCTGGGGAGCAGGTGATGGGGAGAGGATATGGACTAGGACATATACTTAGGCAGGGTTGAATACTGGAAAGGGGACACGGGGGTGAGTGATGGAGAGAATAGGGGCAGGGGTGCCTGTCAATCCCATGTTCTCCTCCCATGTCTGTGCACCCAACCCATCTACAGGAATGTGACCCCTGACCCTTTCCTGCCCTCCCTCATGTGAGGCAGATTATGGAGGGCGTTTGCCTATCTGGGGGATTGAGCGCCACTGCCTACCCCATATGTGAGCTGGGATCTGGGTTCACTGCCCCTCTTGAGGTGTCTGAGTCCCACTCCCTGACCCCCACGGGTGTGTACACCAGGACTGGGGGCCTCTGCTCATCTATGGGGGTCTGAGTCCATCCCGGTTCCCCCCTCATGCAAACCACATTCAGGGGGCTTGCCTTTCTGGGGGTGTCTGAGCCCCTCTCTCCCTACCCACATGTGATCCAGAATCTGGGGAAACCCTGCCTCTGAGTGGAGAGCTTAGAACAGGCATGCTTGGAGCATGCATCAACAACACTGCTAACATAGGGTGAGAAGCTGAGAATGGGTTTACTTAACTTTACTCAACTTTCAGGGGTTGGCAAACTTTTTGGCTCGAGGGCCACATCTGGGTATGGAAATTGAATGGCGGGCCACGAATGCTCACAAAATGGGGTTTGGGTGTGGGAGAGGGTGAGGGCTCTGGCTGAGGGTGCAGGCTCTGGGGTGGGGCCAGAAAAGAGGAGTTCAGGGTGCGGGAGGGGGCTCTGGTCTGGGGGCGTGCAGGGCAGGTGAGGGCTCCAGCTGGAGGTGCGGGCTCTGGGGTGGGACTGGGGATGAGGGGTTTGGGGTGTAAGAGCAGACTCCAGGCTGGAACTGAGGAGTTCAGAGGGTGGGAGGGGATCAGGGCGGGGGTTGGGACACCGGGGGGTAGCTCAGGGGTGCAGGGTAAGGGTAGTGCTTACCTCAAGCAGATCCCGGAAACAGCATGTCCCTACTCTGGCTCCCATGTGAAGGGGTGGCCAGGCGGCTCTGCTGCATGCTGCCCCGTCTGCAGGCGCCACTCCTGCAGCTCCCACTGGCTGTGGTTCCCAGCCAATGGGAGCTGCGGGGGTGGCGGTGGCAGCATGCGGAGCAGAAAGTGAGAATATCCAGAGTAACATGGGACAGTATAACGAAAGTCTATGACAAATACATACCCTTGTGCATCAGGACACAAGACACCCACTAACAACCAAGGGCTAGGAAGAAATTTCTCCTATAGATTATTCATTCCATGGTTGTCTATAACAAGAACCATTACATCTTTCTCTGAAGCATCCAAAACAGATCTCTATCTACAAGAGGCAGACCACTTGTCTGAACCAACATGGCAAATACTATGTTTCTAAATGCTGTTTGCATGCTAAATAAGCATGATTAGGATGCTGGCGTGCCTCTTCTTGTGGCAGTTGTTGATCAGAAGCAAAGAGAACATGTCACTAGCCCCATTTTAAGCCTGTTCCCTGACCTGCGCTAATGGTGTCCTTGGTCCCACCTCTTGTCAAATCAGAAGTCATGTTTTGGATATTCTCTATATGTATTGGTTAATAAGTAATACTGAAATAAGGATAGAAAAGACTTGCAAATCTGAGAAGTGATCAAGATACAGACAGTTTAATAATAATGTATTACTCAGGGAGAAAGCACGCTTAGGCAAAATTTCAGGTGGCTAAAAATCGCCACAGAGCTTTGATTTGAAAACAGATAATTGATTGTATAACTGTTCAAGATGCACCATTTCCCTCAGCTGGGGGTCCTGACCCCCGGGGGCATCATGGACGATTTCTTTTAGCTTTAAGTATTAATTTAAATATGGAAAAGTTTCCATTTTTTACAACATAATTACTAAATACATATCTCATGTTCTCTAAAACAAACCCTTGTTATGTTCATATTAGTGGATGACAGAGAGGGAACACGACTTGTCAAGCTGATATTCGAACCAAAAACAGGGGACATGGTGATGTAAACACCACATGGGCTCAATTGACATGAAGCACCCTGGTCTCTAACCACCATCTTTAATTAGAAATAAGGAGATGACACACACAACAGCAGCACTTAAGATTGAATGACAAGCCCAGTAGTTTAGGGGTGGGTGGGGTTTTTTTTTTGGTTGCTTTGGTTTATTTACTGTTTACAGAGTTTGCACAATTCAGTATGCGAACACTGGGGGCTGGAACGGGTTGGTTCAAAACAAGTGCTTCAGTATCGTTGTTGTCCTCTCACACACAAACAAGTGCCATCAGCACTGCACTCTTGACCAACTCTACAGAACAAACTAGTAAACCTGCAGATTAGACCAACAAAGGGAATAAAATACAGTTAGAGGTAAAGGTCACTTTAGGCTTCAAGGTTTTAAAAAAATAATTGCCTTTCAAGACCTTTGTTTCTTTTTTCTCAGGCAGAAGAGAGGGCGGGAGCATTTGGAGTCTATTTAAATGAAATAAAAAACCACAAAGATTTTATTTCCCATTGGTATCGATGATCCAACAAGCTTTGCCACAGAATGCAGATATGGAGGAGGAGAAAAAGGGAGTTGGAAGATGTTTGAGAAAGAGTTGTGGAAAATCGGTCAGGTAAGTGGATAAAGGAAGGCAGAAGGGAAATTTTATTTTTGGAATTGTGAACACCAAACGCATCCCAGACAAGAACCTTTGGGTTCGAATTGTTGGCTTTTAGGGATATTGAGGAGCAATGGAAATATTTAATAAAAAACAGTATATACTAAATAACCTCACATTCACATCTCTGAACACATAAATTTAATCAGCAGCCATCATTTACTACTCATTCAGAAAATGAATAGGAAAGAAATACACGTAGGCTTCCAGAGCAGCACATGAGCACAATGTCTCCGTTTGTACTGAAATTAGCATATCAAAAACATTTGCAAAGTGGCACAATGACTTGAGTTGCAAAACAAGTCTACGGGCTTGGCTACACTTGAGAGTTGCAGCGCTGCAATTAGTAACCGTCCACACCTGCAAGGCACATCCAGCACTGCAACTCCCTGGCTGCAGCACTGGCTGAACACCTGGTCTGCTTGGGGTGTAGCAAGTGCAGCGCTGGTGATCCAGCGCTGCTCATCAAGTGTGGACACACACCAGCGCTGTTATTGGCCTCCAGGGTATTAGCAGATATCCCAGAATGCTTTTAACTAAATTACTCTCTTTGTTTTGTTATGCAGCCTCTCTGTTTTGTTGTGAACTCGGAGCTCCGGTGCTCTGGGAGCTGCTTATCAAACACCTCCTGTTTGCTGTGATCAATCTGTACCTGACTGTGAACAATCAAATGAGATAACCCCCGTGAATGAGGCAGGCAGGGAGTGAGTGTTTGCTTGACAGAAACAGCAGGGGCAGAGGGGAGAAAGGGAGTCCGTTGGATGCAGGCTGTTTGCAGTTAAGAGTTAAGGGTAAGGGATCGGGAACATTTTCTGATTTTGCAAGACAGGAAGCTAACACACAGTGTTGGCTTCAAAAATCCACTCTCTCTCTCTCCCCCGCTCCCTGTCACACTATGCCCCACCCCACCCCCCTCTTTTGAAAAGCATGTTGCTGCCACTTGAACGCTCGGATAGCTGCCCATAATGCATCTCTCCCAACAGCGCTGCAAATGCTGCAAATGTGGCCACACACCAGCGCTGGTAGCTGTGAGTGTGGCCACACACCAGCGCTGTTCCTACACAGCTGGATGACCAGCACTGTAAACTCCCAGCGCTGCAACTCTCAAGTGTAGCCAAGCCCTATGTTTTTGGCTCTTAGGGCTTGGCTACGCTGGAGAGTTGCAGAGCTGGTGGTGGGTTTACAGCGCTGCAACTTACTCACCGTCCACACTTGCAAGGCACATACAGCGCTGCATCTCCCTGGCTGCAGCGCTGGCTGTACTCCTGCTCTGCCTCGAGTATAACTATTGCAGTGCTGGTGATGCAGCGCTTCTCCGCCAGTGTGGCCACCAAAAGCGCTGTAATTGGCCTCCAGAATTTTCCCATAATGCTTTTAACTAAAGAACTCTCTTTGTTTTGTTATGATGCCTCTCTTTGTTTTGTTGTGAACTCGGGGCTCCCGGAGCTGCTTATCTAAAAAACAAACACAGCTCCTGTTTGCTGTGAATGAGGCAGGCAGGGGGATGAATGTCTACAGCTAGTGTTTGCTTGAGGAGAGATTTAAGAGTGAATGAGGGGTCGGGGAAATGGTCAAAATTTGCAAGGCAGGGAGCTGACACAGTGGGAGCATGAACGAGGAGGTGAGAGGAGCCGAGGGTTGCACTGATATTGCCTTGGGGAAACTTAAAAGAAAGGAAGGGGTCGGAACTTGCAAGGCAGGGAGCTGACACAGTGTCAGCTCCAAAAATCCACTCTCTCTCTCCCCCACGCTCCCTGTCACACTCCACCCCACCCCCCTCTTTTGAAAAGCACGTTGCAGCCACTTGAACGCTGGGATAGCTGCCCATAATGCACCACTCCCAACACCGCTGCAAATGCTGCAAATGTGGCCACACTGCAGCGCTGGTAGCTGTCAGTGTGGCCACACTCCAGCGCTTTCCCTACACAGCTGTACGAAGACAGCTGTAACTCCCAGCGCTGCACACCTGCAAGTGTAGCCAAGCCCATACAGTGTTTTAGTAAGCCTGGTTCACACTTAAAAATTAGATCAACACTGCTACCTTGCTCAAGGCTGTGAATAACGTCATGCCCTGAGAGCCATAGTTAGGTCAACCAAACCTTCGCAGTATACACGGCTAGACTGAAGGAAGAAGGGTTTTTTGGCAATGCAGGAAGCCTCTATGTTATAGCACTACAGCAGCACAGCTACAGCTGTAGTGTAGACATGCCCTAAGGTAAGTACAGTAAAAGCTTTTTTATTCAGCATGTTGGGGGAATGGGAGGTGCCGGTAAGTGAAAAATGCTGGTTAACTAAGAATGAGGGAGTTTGGGAGGTGAGGGGGCTCTGAGAGGGAGTTTGGGTGCGGGACAGGGGGTTGGGGCCTGGGAAGGGATGTGAGGTGCTCATCTCAGGCGGCTCCCCGCAAGCAGCGACCAATGCCTGAGGACCCTAGGCGGAGGCACGACAGGCAGCTCTGCACACGCTTCCCCCGTCCGCAGGTGTTGCCCCTGCGGCTCCCATTGGCCGCGGTTCCAGGCAAGGGCAGCACACAGAGCCGCCTAGCCGCACCAACTGGATTATAAATCAGACTTTCTATGAAGATTAGAACTACCAGTTTATAGAGCTTTCCAGTTGGTACACGATGACACAGCTTTTACAGTAAAGAGAACACATGGTTTAACCCTGACAGTGTCCTGCAAGTTTCAAATATCCAATGGCTTATTATAAATTATTTGGAATAAAAACTGGATGCAAAAATTAAGAAATATTGTCATTGTAGTGAGTGGCTCTCCAGTGCTTGTAACACAATGGACATCCTGCTTTTACAATCTAGTACAAAAATCGGCATACCTCTACCTAGATACATGCAGGTTTACCGAACAAGTCTTGTGCCTTTCTGCCTCATGAGAAATTGCTGGTTTGTTACCCAAGAACATACTGCTCATAACACAAACTTTTTTCTCCTCCATAAACAACATAATTCTAAAAGCAAGCACGAATGTGTTGTATACTGCTATGTAATTGTTAATGCAGTTGCATGTTGGTCTGAGGTTGTTTTTTTTAATATATCTGGTATCATTGCAAGTAATACCTACAAATAAAATGAAGAAGAGAAAAACTTATTTTACAGTATGCTTATTTTGTGCATTTGAGTTTCAAATAGGATGTGATAGTAAAAATCACAAAGACTGTCAGGGAGACTCGGGGACACATACAGAATGGAAAAATACTTCAAATTCATTTTTTAAATTCACTAGATAGCGAACTGACAACAATTTTAATATCCAAAATAATTAGATACAAATAAGGGACTTCAGAAGAGCTATAAACCAAAGGTCATGAAAGATCCCATGGTTCTATTATGAAGGACAGGTTGTTATCCATTTGCTCTGATTTAAATTACAACTCCAGTTGATTCATATCCTCTAAAACTGAGCTTTATCTTTTCTCTGACCCTCACATTCAGAACACTCTCCACTACTGTGATGTCATCTTCGTCTTCTCTTTCTTTCTCCGCTTACTCATAGGAAGTAGAGATGGAAACCTATTGGTTCACCCTGGTCTATCTCGACAATAATGGAAGATTATTCCATAATGTACATGGATTAGACCAGTGGCTCTCAAACTTTTGTACTGGTGACCCCTTTCACATAGCAAGCCTCTGAGCGAGACCCCCCTTATCAATTAAAAACACTTTTTTATATATTTAACACCATTATAAATGCTGGAGGCAAAGTGGGATTTGGGGTGGAGGCTGACAGCTTGTGCCCCCCACCCTCCCCATGTAATAACCTTGTGACCTTGAGGGGTCCCGGCTCCCAGTTTGAGAATCCCTGGATTAGACACTAGTAAAACCTAATTTTACATTTGTAAAGTAATGGGGCCTCGTCCACTTCCCTGGAGAGACTATTCAATAAACTATACCTCGCTATCAAGGAGCATGCAGATGTTCAGTCTAAACTTTTTCTTTTTAAATTTTATCCCAGTACTCCTAGTTATATCCCCTTTTACTATACTAAATAATTCTCATTCCTTCTTGGGGTTTACACCCTTCAAATCTGCTGCTTCTTTATAGCTCTAAAATTATTTTATTCCTCTCCATATCTAGCACCTACTAGTGTGGGCTAACACGTTATGTCCCAACTTCCTCATTTTATAGCCTTTCAATGGATACAAATATGCATCTTACTAGTCACTACTCTCTTTCACCCTTAGATCTATAAATGGTTAAAATTCGGCAAAAAATAATAAACAATTGAAAACAAGGTCTCACAATGGAAAGTTTCAGGCAACCTTAAGAACAGGCAGCACTACTAGCCCCACTTTTAATACTGACTTTGTTTTTCTAATCTCTCTAACTCTGCCTTGTCTACACTGCTGCTCTTCTACTTCTACACGCCTTCCCATGGCCACTCTCTACAAAAGTTTCTCTCATGATCATTCCCTTTATCTTTTTCATCTACTCCAATGTTTGTGACAAAAGAAAACCCAATAGGAGCATCGGCATCACCCTCCTGTATGCCTAAAACCTTCCAAAAATGGATGCCAAATTTCCTCCCACTCATTCAAAACACTCCTGAAATCATACCTAATCTGTGAGGCATCCAAACTAAACTCAGCTATGATTTTTTTCTAATACAAGGCTCCATACACTCTGGGGGAGGGATCTGTTTTGTTTTATCCTGCTCTCCTAGACTAATTGTGCAAACAAGAGCCCTTAACTTTAAGCCCACACATAAACCTTTGCAGCATAAGGTCTCTACCATACATCAGCACATATGCACTATGACCACCATCACCCTTAAACAGGACACTAAAATACTTAATTGGGGGGGAGATTAAAAAAAAGGTAAAAAATCAGTATTTTTCATAGCACAATCTGCACTGCCATGAATACAATGTGAGCATCTCCTCTCCTGTAATCCAAGGACAACCCTAGGCACAAAGCCTGACAGCTTGCTATCCCACCTTCAGCCCCTAAAAAATAAAACCAGCTTGATTAATAAGTCCTGCCTGTATTAATGTATCCTTCCTCAAGTGCCTTTTAGGGAACAACTGCACTTTGCTTTGTCCATCTTAAACCGTCACTTCTTCCTACCTCCCTCGCAAAGGGCAGGGAATGTGCCTCACTCTGTTTAAGGCCTATGCAAACTCATGGCTAGGCTTAGAGGAATTGGATTTTGTATCTATATAATTTTAACAGATATCAATTATAAGCATTTTCAAAATTATTATCTAAATTTTCACAGTTACAGAAATTATGGAAGGGTCAGACAGTGGGGTTTGTGTGTGTCAGATAATTACTTAATGACAGTAGATGCTGAGTTTTTTTTTAAAATAAAGTTTTATAACCATTATAATACAAATTGTCAACATCGCCGATCAAAACACAGGAAACAAATATCCTTAAATCAAACTCTAATAAGTCTCTAAGCAGCATTTTTCCTACTTTGCCTATTTGTATATTTCAATTATCACAGATGGAGACTGTATTTAATCAGTTTGCCAGTGTATGGTGAAACTGACCTTTACCAACGTTTCCTGATAAAACTCTAATCCTTCCAAGCCTGGGTAGGGCACTATGCATGGGATTTTTTTATTTAGAATCTCCCTTTCTCCTATCTTTAAGGCCCCAAACCATCCCAATGTCCATAGCCAATAGCCTGTTGCCATCATCAACGTCTCATCTCCTGCTCCAGCAGCAACGCATCCCAAGGCTACCCCAGAGTCAGAGATGACAATGCCAGCCCAGAAGGGCCCCGTGTGAACATCCAATCTGACCTCCAGCACAACACAGAGCAGAGGGCTCTGCTGAATTCACTCCTGTTTGAACTAGCGAGCCTGGGGCCACCTTCCACTGGCTCCTGCCCAGAGCAGCTGGATGCAGCACGGGGATAACAGGTTATCGGTTTACACCAGCCCCGAGCCAGGGGCCACGAGTTCGGGGCCAGGGGCCGTCGCTTTCCCTCCCCACAGCGGGGAGCTGGGGAACGAGGGGCTGCTGGGACCTTCTCCCACTTCCCACTAGGGCTTGAGGGGGCTGCTCCCGAGCCCGGCCCGGGCTCCTGCCCCACATGCAGGAGGAGGGAAGAAGCCACCCCCGGGCATGGCGGGGACTGAGCAGCCCAGCTCGGGGGAAGGGAGGCAGAGCCCCGGCCGGGCCTGCCCCGGCCCCGGCCCGCCGGCACTCACAGAACTCGGCGATGTAGTAGGACACGGCGTAGTTCTCCTCGCACCACTCCAGGGTGGAGGTGGGCGCGCCCCAGTAGCCGGCCCTGTCGGCGGCGGGAGCCATCGCGCAGCGCTGCGTGCGAGCGAGCGAGGCCGGGCCGGGACGCTCACTGCGCGGCGCGGGCGGAGGTGGCTCCGCCCACACGCCGGGCCCGGAGTCCGGCCCCGCTCGTTGCCGTGGCAACCGGCTGCGGCCTTCAGGGCGTCAACAACGCCTGTCGGGAAGCGGCGGCGGCTATGAGCTGGTGCGGCCCGTTCGTGGGCGGCAGGACGGGGCAGGAAGATGCGGGGCGGGAAGGTTGGGGTGAAGGAGGGAAGGTTTTGGGGGGCTGGGGGCGGGAAGGTTGGAAGGTTTCAGGGGGCTGGGGGCGGGAAGGTTGGGTGAAGGAGGGAAGGTTTGGGGGGCTGGGTGCAGGAAGGAGGGTAGGGTTGGGGGGTTGGGGGGCTGGGTGCAGGAAGGAGGGTAGGGTTGGGGGGTTGGGGGGCTCGGGGCAGGGAAGAGGGAAGGTTTAGGGGCTGTGAGCAGGATGGGGGAAGGTTTGGGGTGCTGGGGGCAAGCAGGGACAGGTCTGGGGGTGGGAAGGAGGATGGATTTTGGGGGCTGGGGCAGGAAGGAGGGATGAAGGTTTGGGGGGCTGGGGCAGGAAGGAGGAAGGCTTGGGCAGGATAGAGGGAAGGTTTTGGGGGGCAGGACCATGTAGAGGCTGGGGGCAGAAGGGAGGGATGGAAGCTAATATCTAACATGATTCTAATGTCTTAGAATGTCATTTCCAATTTGTGCTGATGCTGTTTTACAAGGCAAACAGTAATACTGCTCTGTGCTAACCAGGGTATTTTTTGTTTCTTTCTTTCTGGTAAGTTTCATTTTCTAGTGCTCCAGAATTTGAGTTGCAAACTTGGCAACTTCAGTTCTAAAAAACCCCAAAGGTTTCCTTTTATATTCCAGTATGAACAAGAAATAATTCTATTAATAGTAGCTTTGGGCCTTTTTCTTTTTTTTAACCCCCTCAATACCTGCATTTTGGGGCTTTTCCCTGATTTGGGGTATCACTCCTGCTCACTGTATACAAGTGGTTCCTTTAGTTATTACTGTTTATATTACAGTAGCACCCAAAATATGCCAACTGATTTGCAAGCACAGAGGAAGACAATTCCTGCCCCAAAGAGCATATAATCTAAAAAGACCAAGCAGGGAAGGGATACAACATACAAGTACATACCCAGTTCAGCAATGAGCTCTATTGGGGTACACCCCAGTGCCAATGAGGATCCCCGTTCAGGGGCGGCATCTTATATGGGCTTGAGATGCTTAAGCACCAGGAATATTCAAGGCTGAGGGCTCTGCTCCACCAATATTTGGAGCTGGGTTTCTCCCCTGCCCCGCCTCGGAGCTTCCCTGCCTGAAAGAAAACAGCCAGTGCCTCTCTCTTTTGCTTGTGCTGCTTCTGCCTAAGGCTATAGAGATCAGCAGCCGGCAGCCTCTTGGAGCACCGGGGGAGGGCAAGAGGGAGAGAGGAGGAGGAAGGAGGCACACAGGTGCTTGGGAGCTCTCTCCCCCGCCCCCGGCACCCAGGGGCAGCAGCAGGGGTGGGGAGGCCACACATGATGGCAACCCCCCCGCCCTGGTGTGACGAACTGGGAATGTTCTTAATGTTTTCTCTGAATCCTGTGTTGGTGCCTCAGTGTTCCCTATGCAGGTCTTAAGTATCTAGGTGGTGGATCAGGGTGTGTGATTGCTACAGAGCAAAGGGCCAGTGCACCTAAATGCCTGACACTGTCTCCTAGCAACAGATGGCCTGGGCCCCTCCTCTGCAAAGGTGCCAACTGAAGGTGTTGGAGACAAAAAGATCAGGTGACCTCCTGGCCCGGGAAAGGAACTGAGCAGAGTGGGGGGAGGGGGGGGGGCTGGAGGGGGTTTGGGAGTCTGGAGCTGGCTGGGGACGAGGAGTGAAGTGCAGACAGGGCGGGTCTGGCTCACTGCCCCCAGAATGGACCCAGCTGAGGGGTCCCGTTCACTGTACCTACAAGCTCTGTTTTAGACCATGTTCATGTCATCGAATAAACCTCTGTTTTACTGGCTGGCTGAGAGTCACGTCTGACTGCAAAGTGGGGGTGCAGGACCCTGTGGCTTCCCCAGGACCCCACCAGGGCGGGCTCGCTGTGGGAAGGGCACGGAGGGGCAGAGGATGCTGAATGCTCCAAGGAGAGACCCAGGAGGTGAAGCCGTTTGAGCTTCTTGCCCTGAAAAAGTCTGCTCCAAGGGAGAGGAGGCTCACCAAAGTCCTGACTGGCTTTGTGGGGAGCAGTTCCAGAGCATCGCCCGGTGACTCCGTGACACCCGGTACCCATCATAGGGGAGGCGAGTGGGCTCTCTGGACCTGAGAGAGTCCCTAGGAGCATGTGCAGTGACTGTGGTGCAGAGTGAGTGTGCTGCGGGGGGGGGGGGGGGGATGAGAGGGGAGAGGAGGGGTCCCTCCCCTGGAGCTTGCTGCTGCTGGTAACGGGGTGGGGAGGGAGTCCTCTCTGGCCATAGCCCTGGGGCAGCCTGTCTGCATCCCAAGTTCCTTATCCCCAGCCCTGCCCCACCCCAGAGCCTGTGCCCCCAGCACCCCAGCCCTGAGCACCCTCCTGCACTGTGAACCCCTCATCCCCAGCCCCACCCCAGAGCCCTCACCTGAGGAGAAAAACGTGCAACTTAAATTTGGTGGTCAGTTTGGTGGTCAGTTTGGAGTATCATTGTGTTTAGCACAATACTTGATTATTTTACACCCCTTTAAAGTATACAGGTGTTACAAAGTGGGAATGTTCTTAATGTTTTCTCTGAATACTGTGTGGGTGCCTCAGTTTCCTCTATGCATTTCTCAAGGATCTAGATGGTGGGATAAGGGGGTGTGATTGTTGTAGAGCCCTAGAGTGCCAGTGTGATGCAGTCTGCACAGAGAATGGCCAAAACCCTGTCTCTGGGCAACTGATGGCCTGGGCCGCTCTCCTGCAAGCTGCCAACTGAAGGTGTTGGAGAACAAAGAGATCAGGTGGCCTCCTAATTCCTGGAAAAGAGACAAAGGCCAGAGGAGGGAGTGTCAGTGCCTGTGTGGACTTCCGGGAAGTGCATGGTGTGGAAGGGGATGCTGGGATGCTTTGGAACTACTCCATACAAAGCCAGTCAGGACTCTGAGGGAGCTTCCTCTCTCTGAGCGTACTGTCTTCAGGGCAAGAAGCTTACACCTTCCTGGGTCTGACCTCGGAGCATTCAGCATGCCCTTCCACACCATGCGCTTTCCGCAGCGAGTCTGCCCAAGAGGGTCCTGGGACAACCAGAGGCCCCTGCACCCCAACTCTGCAGTCAGACGTGTCTCTCAGCCAGACGGTAAAACAGAAGGTTTATTAGACGACAGGATCCCAGTCTAAAACAGAGCTTGTAGGTACAGAAAACAGGACCCCTCAGTCAGGTCCATCTTGGAGGGTGGGGAGCCTAGACCCAAGTTCTGGGTCTCTCCCCATTTCCCCAGCCAGCTCCAAACTGACACTCCCTCCTCTAGCCTTTGTGTCTCTTCCGGACAAGGAGGCCACCTAATCTCTTTGTTCCCAACACCTTCAGTTGGCACCTTGCAGGGGAAACTGAGGCACCCACACAGTATTCAGAGAAAACATTAAGAACATTCCCACTTTGTCACAACTGGTGCAACAAAATTTAATACCGTATATTGAAGCAGCAAGTGCTGCTTCTGACTTTCCACTTTTAATTGACCCTTGTAATCTTGTGGTGCCGACGCGTTGTAGCTTCATTTTATATCGGCTTACAGGGCGAGAGCGGGGGTGGGTATGACCACCATTTTGGGCACCACCAAAAATTATACAAACCTGCCGCCTATGTCCCCGTTGATTTCAGTAGGGTGGCATACAGGTACAGGAGTTCATTCACACAGACCACATTGTAGGCACATCTTATTATTCATCTTTGTTTCCTTTTATCTCTTTTTAAGTAAAACACTAACTTCACCTCCTACAATTTAGCTCCGTCTTCCTCTTTCCCCAGGTTCAGTTCCAGGGATCCCCCTTTTAATATCAGAACCTCTCCCGCCACATAATTGAGCAATTCACTCATAAGCTAAATAAATGAGTAGATGCTTTAAGGTTTGTCTAGGCTAGCTAAACTAAACCTAAATTCACTCTCTGTTCCTAGAGTAGATGCAAACACATACTCACTCACATGAATAGTAACGACTTGTGTATTTTTTTATTGTGGCATAAGCATTTCTTAGGGGCATAAAATGTTTGTGGCTTCAAAACATAATTGCTTCAATGTTAACAATAAAAAGTATTTAGACTTTCAGTACATTAACATTATTGCAAACTTTTAGACATACATGCCAGATTTTTCAAAAATAGACTCCCAGATCTATATTTAGGCACCTAAGGGTGAGATTTCAAAAGCATCTGATTTAGGAGCACCGGCACCATTGACTTCAAACTGCAGACTCTGATGGAGGAGTATAGCCTGGTTGAAGCATTTCAGCTTCTTGACTTGTGGAAGTTCAATATATTGGAAGGTGATGTTGATTGCAAATATAGCACAGTTTTATCAGTTTTGCATTTGATTTCATATTGTTCACACAGTTAGGATGTGAATCATAGAAATGTAGGGTTGAAAGGGACCTCAAGAAGTCAAGTCCAATACCCTGTGTTGAGGCAGGACAAAGTAAACCTAGACCATCCCTGACAGGTGTTTGTCCAACCTGTGAGGCTCTAGACTGGACTTTTTCACCATAGATGAGCATTTAAAGTGTGAAACTTCTTAGAAAAAAAAATTTCTGTAAAATCTGAAATTCTGCTAGCCATTTGGAAACTAATTAAAGAAACAAATACTGTACAGACCATCTATTTTACAAATGTAATATTAAAATATAGGAAGGATATAAAGAATGAGCAATATGCAAATAAAACTATCTACTGAGAGCACAAACCCATCAGCTGCAGACAGGACAGTCACAGGTTTTTGTAAAAGCCGACCCCTTGACAAGAGCTGCAGTATGTGGTTTTGGCAATGATTGTGGAAGTGGGTGATAGGTTCACAGGTTCCAATTCCAGGGGTTCTTGAGCACCTGTTGGGAATCCCTCGGATATTTATGACCAAGTGATGGCCACTGCTATCAGCAAAAGGAGCAGGAGAAAGAAGCCTGCCAAGCACTTCAATCAATCAACGAAGGAGGCAATGCTTAGCAGTGGGCCAGAAGCCCCTAAGGCAGAGGCACTTACCCATGCACTGGGCTACATTCTGATTTGTTACACTAGGGTACAACTAGAGTAACTACACTGACTTCATTGAAGTCATTCCTGATTTACAGCAGCGTAAGAACAGAATCAACCCTGTATCCACCACCTGCAGCTCACTCGGATCTTGGCCTAGGTTTCTACTAGTAGTTCATGTTTCCCTCCCCAACGGACACCTATTGCCTTTGAAGCCACTATCCCTACATCCCTCCAACAGAAGGGGGTTCACTCTACCAACTTTCTCAAAGCAGACATTTGAAGGATTTGCAGCATGCTGTGCTTCAAAGCTGCACCCTGGAACCCTATATTCACCACTGTCACATAATTATGATTTGTTTTGTACCAAGTATGCCATGTGAGATATTATTTTAAAAGTCTTGATCTGTTGTATATTAATATCCTGTTGGATTGTATGTGAAGTTACAAAGTTTTGCTGTGCATGTGCATTACTGAAATACGTTGTAAGGTTGGGAACACTCACAACAAGCCTTTCAGGTGCAACAATGGAGGAGCGAGACACACTGATGGCCTGTTAAAGGAATCCATGCCCCTAAGATCTATCCCAAGAATCATATACAATGGAGACTTCTCAGAGATAGCACATACACAATGGAGACTGCTTGACCCATGTCATAGCAAAGCCACTTTCCAGCAAGCTGGACGAAGCTACAAAAGAGGGGAAGTGACATGATCACTTGGCCTCTCACCTCTCACAACTCAACACCTAGAAACATATCTGGAGGAAAAAGACTGAACTGGGGAGGTGGTTTCAGGCTGGAAGAGAATTCCAGCCTGTGTATGGAAGATCTGTAACCGACTTGTATTATCTACCAGGGGTAGACACTGCTTGATTCAAATCCTGTCTAGTTTATATAACTCAGATTGTGATTTTACTTTTATTTCTTAGGTATCCAACTTTGATCTGTACACTTATTACTTATAATCACTTCAAATCTATCTTTCTGTATTTAATAAATCTGTTTTATATTTTACTCAAAATGGTGTTTTGCTTTAAGTGCTTGGGAAATCTGCTCAGGAACAAGAGCTGGTGCATGTCCTCTCTACACTGAAGGAGGGGCGGACTGGGTTATAAACTTACACTGGTCAGGCTGCTGACCAGGGCAAGATGGTACAACTTAGAAGTGCAAATCTGGGGAGCTGGGGGAAATTGGCTGGAGCCTCTCTATTGTTGGTTCATGAGTGGCTGGCAAAAGCATTCATTTAAGTCAGTTGGGTGTGTCCTTGCCAGTGGATGTCTGTGTAAGTGCATTACCTGGAGAGGTGTGCAGCTTCTCACAGCATCGCAGTGTGAGAGGGAACCCAGGTTGGTAAGACAGAGGGCTTAGTGGTACCCCAGTTCCAGGTGGCACCCTAGGGAACCCATCACAGGGGGTATTTATCTTTTTCACAGCCAAGTTTGAGCCTAGCAGCTAGGTGCTGTCTTTCCTAGGGCTACTCTGATTCTGGCCCAGAAATATAAAGCAGTCCCCCTGCCTTTCAAATAGAAAGTAAAGGCAGATAGCCAAATCCTCAGCATATATAACCTGGCATAGCTACTATTGACTTCAGTAGACCTATGCTGAATTACACCAGCTGAGGATCTGGCCCTGGGGTTGTAAAACCAGAAACACTCTCAAATTAGACTAAAAAAAGTGAAGGGAGAGGTTTTCGAAGGCACAAATGGTAATTATGAGCTGAAATCCCATTGACTTTCAAAGGAAGTTAGGTGCCTGACTGCCCCTGGTACTTTTGAAAATCTTCCCACAAGTTTAAAAAGCCCCACAATAATTGTTTATAATACTTTCCTCAGATGAAAGGCATTTCCAAATGTAAAGAATTAACTTAAATTTATTATTGAAAAAGCAACACACTGTAAATTACATCCAATTTTGCATGACACTTTCATACTCAGATATCAGTCTGAACACAATTTGCTTGAACCCATTAAATAATCAATTCTTCTTTGTAACCCTCATTGTTTTTAGTACACAGAGGGAACAATAGGCTTCTGTTGCTAATTTAACACCTGCAAATTTGCATGCTTAGCCAAAGGCTATGTAGTCTAGTGGATTAAGGGCCTAATTCTTCTCTTGTGTACTCAGGCTTTACACTTGTGTAACGCCATTGAATTTAATGGAATTATTTCTGATTTATACCAATGTAATTGAAAGGAGAATTAGGAGAATTAATGGTCATAAACTCATGTACAAGCAAGAACTGGGAGTCCTGGCACAGTCAAGAAACTATGATGTGATTGGAATAACAGAGACTTGGTGGGGTAACTCACATGACTGGAACACTGTCATGGATGGGTTTAAACTTCAGAAAGGACAGGCAGGAGAGAAAAGGTGGAGGAGTTGTTGTTGTTTTTTTTAAATTTTAAGCACAGATTCAGATGTCCCGTTTCTCCTTGATCACTTTTACTTGCTCTTGGCTTTATGACTTTCGGTTTTCTTAGGCAGCAGCACGGCCTGGCTATTAGGCAGAACACCCACCTGAGCGATAGTGACTTTCCCCAGTAGTTTGTTGAGTTCCTTGTCGTTACGGATGGCGAGCTGCAAATGGCGGGGGATGATTTTCTTGTTATCGCGTGCAGCGTTGCCAGCCAACTCGAGAATCTCAGCAGTCAGATACTCTAAGACAGCAGCCATATATACGGGGGCTCCAGCGCCAACTCGCTCAGCATAATTTGCACTGTATGTAAGAGAGCAGTATGATTGCTCAGAACTCCAGTATGAAACTGGAGAAAAGCCTGTTGAGTCTCTTTGGGTTAAGTTTAGAGGTGAGAGCAACAAGGATGGTGTTGTGGTGGGCATCTGCTAAAGACCACCAGCCCAGGAGGATGAGCTAGACGAGGCTTTCTTCGGATAACTAACAGAAGTTTCCAGATCACAGGTCCTGGTTCTCATGGGGGACTTCAACCACCCAGACATCTGCCGGGAAAGCAATACAGCAGTGCACAGACAATCCAGGAAGTTTTTGGAGAATGTTGGGGACAACTTCCTGGTGCAAGTGCTGGAGGAACCAACTAGGGGCCGTGTTCCTCTTGACCTGCTGCTCACAAACAGGGAAGAACTGGTAGGGGAAGTAGAAGTGGGTGGCAAAGTGACCATGAGGTGATTGAGTTCAGGGTCCTGACAAAAGGAAGAAAGGAGAGCAGCAGAATACGGACCCTGAACTTCAGGAAAGCAGATTGACTCCCTCAGGGAACTGATGGGCAGGATCTCCTGGGAGGCTAAAATGCGGGGGGAAGGAGTCCAATGATATCTCACATGAGCCATCTTGCATAAAGTATATCTCAGTTATGTCATTCATCATAAGCATATTTTCATAAACAATATGGAGTGAAATGTCAGACCTTCCCCCTGATATTACTGCCAGAGGGGTGGTCACTGACCAATGCGGAGGCAGTATACCTAAAATTCCTTTAAAGTTATCCATAGGTGCTTTTGGAAAGTTCTGGGTTTCTGTTCCCAGGTTGCCTGAAAACATTGTGGTGTGTAGCACTGTGTACATAAGGCACATGTCAATATCTTTTAAATTATAGGTGTCTTGGCATTTAGCCACCAATGCCATGAGGCAGCATGCCTCGGTTTCCCCTTCCATACAGGGGTCTAGATTGGTTATGCTTTCCCTGCCGTGCCAAGCTCTAAACCTGTTTACAGGTACTAGTTGAGAAGCAGTAT